>NW_017728886.1:70945127-71026592 GCF_001723895.1 Crocodylus porosus | reverse complement strand
GCATTGACCCTCCCTGGCTCAAGATTTGGAAGACAAAGACTGCTGCAGAAACCAGCCAACCCACCATTACAGACACCTGAAACTGCATGTCCTAATCCTACTGTGTGTAGGGACACAACAATCAGCGCTGTCAGCTTTCTCCCTCAGTTTCCAGCCCCATCTCCCAGCTTTCTGTCTCCCTGTTTCCTGACTGTCTCCTCCTTGCCGGGCTTTTTCCCTTGCTTCCACCCCAGCACCAGGTGACCCTGAGTAACCCTGGGGCACATTAACCCTAAGTAACCTTAAGCCCCAGCGACCTCAAGTAACCCCCGGGCCACTTGACCTTAACTAACCCCAGCTTCCCCTCCAGTCTGTTGGTTCTAATCCCAGCCCCAGCAACTTTCACTCTCTTATTTTTCCCTCTCTCATCTTAATTCCCATCCATCTCCCTCCTTCCAGAAATCTTTGACCCTTGATTCCCCCTCCCATAGTCACCAAGCACCCTAGGTACCCCAAGTACCCCAAGCACACACATACACACCATACCACTTAAGTTAGGAACTCACCTATGTGTACGTGTAGGTGGGTGCTGTGTGTGTAGGCGGGTGGTGTGTGTATGCACTATGTGTATGTGTATGTGCCTAATTGATTTATGTGTATATGTGCAATTGTGTCTCACCCTCCCATCTAACAGGACAATTCTGAGATCCTGAGAGTTGGCCTGGCCTTACAGGACAACACTAGTGCCAAAATATTTAAAAATAGCAGTCAAATGTGCCATGTCCAGAAGAAGCTTACATATCATTAGTAAATTAAGAAAAATAATCTCATATGAATGTGTAACTTAAAACCAAGACCAAAATTCTGGTGTCTGATCTTTATTGTGAATAAACAGAAATCTGTAACTGTCAAGGCTGTCAGAAAAAAAGCCACAGTTCCTTTTAGAAAGGCAGAATGAAGGGCAGTCAAACAAATTTTACCCAAAGTAGGAATTTTACCTTTCCTTGCCGCTCCCCACTAATGTCATAATAAAAAAAAAGATCCATTTGCTCAATAGAACAAGGTTGTTACAGATGTCAAATGTAGTTATAAGGAGGAAAGAAACAAAATTGTCTTGACAAGATACGATGATTTCCACTTCCATCATTCTTTGGACACAGCGGTCAAGATGGACAGTAACAGAGCTAATGCAATCTTAGCTGTAAGATTTTATTTGTTAGAAAAATGAATCATATATTGCACACTGTGATAATGCTTCAGAAGCCTCATACTTGCAAGACATGAGGCTTGCAGTGAAGGTCCTGTCATCAAGCTGTGTGGTTAAGACCTTCTGGTGATTGCATTTTGGTACTGAAGACAAAGTCATCATAGTCCCTGCCCCAAGGTGTTTTATGTTAAATACTTCTCCAGCTTTACAGAAGCAACGTAGCAGATGTTTTATTGTTTTAGACAGAATAGGCATGCAACACCTTTTCTTGTCATATATTATATTTTCCAGTGTGCTACTGAAAACAAAAGCAACAGCAACAAAAAGCATTGTACCAATTCAATTTGGGAAAAAACAAATTCAGCAAAAATGAAGAGACACAAAACAAATTATTTAAATCACCAGGTCTGAAATGGCCTGTATAGGAGGAAAAAAAGGATTCTACAAGAGGTATAAATGTGCTTAGAAAAAGGAATAAGCTTCCCAAGGGAGATTTAAAAAACAGTATTGAATGGGGTAATGTAAAAATTCAGAAAGTAATTTAATCGGTTCTTGATGGAAACTATGCTGCACACCTCAGAAACAAATACTCCCATGCATGGGTCAAAATGACGGAGACTATGAGCAAAAAAAAAAAAAAAAAGCCTGAAGTGTCTGATTCATGGAGTTTCCCATAATTGTTCCATTGGGATGAGGCTGGCCTAAGTGCACACAAAGCCTTCCTTAACAACTTGCAGCATGCCAGAATTACCTGAAAGTTTGGCCCCCAAAAAATCAAGACAAACAAAAAATACAGAGTTTTACTGTTTCCTTACCCCTGTGTCAATACAGCAATTTCTCTTAATGTAGCATAAGCCTGCATAGGGCAGGGGCCAGGTACAGACATTATATTTTCACTAGTATAAGTGATTGGAAACTAGTCTATACCCATAAGAAAACAGAAGTTTGGCACACATAGAATGGTTCAAAAGTGGCAGAACCCAGCTCAAGATTTGTGTCGTGTCCTGTTCCCCCCACCACCACCACAGGGCAAATGTGTGGGCCGGTTCACTACCAAACCCAACTATGCAACTTATAGAAACCATGTAAGTTAGATCAATTCTGCTTCAGGCTTTTTGAAAGTCTGTAGCTAGCCAGGGTCACCTTTATCCCATATGAAGAATTCTGTTAAGGTGAGGGGATAATGCTAAACGCCATGCATGTACCCTCTTAATCCACAAAGATGCAACAAGGGAAACCAGTGACGGGAAATAGACAACACAAAATAGCCTTTCCATTCACTAGATTGGCCTGATATAGGTTTTCTTTCCTTGTGATATGAAAGAGGATAGCTGGGTTTGTAAGGTTTTGGCATGGGACTCACTCTTGGTGAGGGACTTAACCCTCAGAACTGCTTCCAAGATCTCCGTAATTACCTAGAACGTAGGTGAAACACTACCTCATCAAAACCACTGGACTAATTGATTACTGCCATTCTGCACGCCCTCCTTATTCTCCTTTTCCATGTAATCTGGAAGGTGTATTATTTCTCAAAATAAAAAAAACAGAACAAAAACAATGTCAATTTGTTTTTTCAAATGGAAGAAAAATCCAATGGGGGATCATACAGGAGGAAAATCACAGGCTTTTCAGTCTCCCATTGATGGAAGGTATGCTGGGAGCACATTCACAAGATGAAATGAATGTAAGGCATAAATCCAAGAGTCCAGATTAGTCAGGAATGTATGGGTTTGGATTTGCATAAATCCAGCTGGTTGGTGATTTCATTTAACAATAATTCTAAAAATAGCTAATGACTTGAACAGACTTTAGAGTGACAGCTTTTCTGTCTTTCTTGTAGCTTGTGAGCATACTATGATGAAAGACAAACTCCATAATAAGTCATTCATCCTGAAGCGAGGCACTTGCCGACAGCATTGCAAACAGCTATTACTGTTGTAATGAAAAGTGTCAGACTTAAAAGGACCAATGTCAAGTTGACCAAAGATTTGTAAAAACAGCACATATGGCTATAGATACAGCTGTCTCCACCTCTTCATCCATATTCTTTTAAATGACCATAATTGGCTGAAGCCTCATGTCCTTTCTTGAACAAAACTCATAAGCTAGGGATGGTCATTCAAAAAGCCTGAGCCTGAATTGACTCAATCTTTACAAGTTAGTCTAACCTAAATCACTTTGTAACCACAAAGATATCCCCCTCAAGGACTGAAAAAATGCCAGCACATGCCTGTACTGGCTCAGGCTAGAAGTCAGGGGGCACTATAGCAGCCCTCCCTTCCCTTCCATAACACTGAACTGAGGGGGGCGTGGCCAGCCCAGTAAGACACTGTGCCCCCCGACCTTGATAACATAGCATTTATCAGCTCTGTTATCAGTATTTAGCACCCCATCAGAAAACAAAGTGTCACTCATTAGTTCAAGCTCTTCTTAAACACCTTTTCCAAAGGAAAGCATGGAGGCACATTACCAGCTGAGCTGTTGATTAGCTCCAAAAAGCCCTAAGGAGACACTGTCCTATCTACACAGCATTAGCTAGCATACCACATGGTAGTAAGGTCTGTGCTGTGTAAGAGAGGAGGAAGGGATCTCTGCTTAAGCAGCAAGTGGTGGGGGGAGGGAGGAGGAAGGGGAATACAGGGAAGCCAGGCAGACCCAGCTGTGCCTGCAAGTCTCTGCCAGAGCTCCAGCCAGGGAGCAGAGGGGAAGAGCCAGCTCTGCTGTGAAGCAGAGAGCTCCACCCAGCCCAGAGAGAATGATGGGATGCTGGGGAACCTGATTTAACATAAATCAGCAAGAGGGGTCTGGAACAGACATTGCACAAACCGGCTGAACCCAAATCAGTTAAGTCTGATACTACATTCAACCAGGTTTATCTCAAATTAGTTTCAGCCATTTTCAAACCAGTTTATATGCACTGAATGTCTGTTCTGTTACAGGTTTAAACTAGTTTCTGATCATCACTCAAACCAGTTTCTGTGTAATGTCTGCCCTTAGCCATATTGACTAAATACACTGTATAAATTGAGAGGTTTAGACTTAGAGTCAATAACTGAGGCAGCTCCAATACTGGATAATGTTGAAATAAAGACTCACATGCTTAAAAAATCTAGCTTTGAACTACTAAAAATATTGTCATGCACATACACCTTTTGTTGTTAACTGTAATAAGATCTCTTCAACCCAGGTCAGATCAGAATTTTTTTGTCCAACAGACTTATTTAAGAATTAGATTTCAGTGTTTACCCAGTATCCAGGGAATCCTTCTTATAGTAAACAATGGCCACTATCTTCTGCAGATACAAGGTAACTGAATAGATTTGGCATTAATTTATAGGTCACATCACTCTAAAGCAGACTAAACACAGTATTTCCAACTCTCCTGATTTATTTACGAGTCTTATGATATTTGATATTTTTCTTAAAGCCCCAGTTCCTGGAGTGACACAATTATGTGAGAATGTTAGTCTTGGTTTCCTAGCCCTCCTAGTCTCAAGAAATACTTTCAAATGTTAAACCTAAGTGAAACCTAAAGGATCAAAATTAAGGTGTCAAATAAAAAGAGCACAATTTTTATCTTAAAATTGCAAGCTTCTTAAGAAAAGATCATGACTTTTTTCTTTGAGGCATAACAAGATTTTTGAATGCTTTGATTGCCAGAAATACAAACCCAAAAGCTTTGTTCTGCATACACAAAGACAATGAGTAATAGCTAGCTTTACACACAAGTAGTTCCACTGACTTCAGTCAAACTATTCATATGCATAAAGAGAATGTGTAAATGTTTACAAAACTGGACTAACATTACAAATACAGACGTAAAGTCCACAAACACACGCACATATACACATACATCCTACTATCAAGAAAGGACCAGAATATCCACATCATGCTAAAGGTTTTGGTCCACCAGTATTCTCCAGTATTAGCAAAAGTCTAAGCCAATAAATATATTTTGCACAGATATTCAGCAAATTCTGGCCATTTGAGGCCATGGGTGTGTAGTGCCTCCTGAGCCACATATCCCCTCCTCTCAATGCTGCCAGCCAGCGCAGCAAAAAAACTACCCCACTTTTAGGGGCCAATCTCGGGGGGGGGGCACATGCCCCTCCCCCCACCAGTCACCTGTGTTTAAGACTGAGGTTGAGGTGGAGAAAACATAAAAGGGACATTTCAAATATGAAGGATCTTTAAAGAAGAAGCTCTGCCAGCAAACTCTCTCTGTTTTAAACTATTCTTTTTAAACTAAGGAGACCCCAGCTGATTAATGATGATCGATAGGTATGTGACTGATTCATAAATACCACAAGTTTAATTTTTCAGCAAGCTACTAGCTTGGAGCATCTAAAGTCCCTACTGAAGCTGTGGGAGGTGTGACAATTCAGACCCTTTGAAAATTCAGCAAAAGGCACTTAGAGTTACGAACAAAATGCAAACTCAGTTGCATGCCTATTACTGGGATGTTACTATGACTGCTCACAAATTAGGCACACAATTGCTAGCATGGTCTTAGCCACATACAGTTTCAAAGGCAAAATGTTAGTGTTTGGTGTCCAACCCTTTTTAAAGGCATAAAGGAGATCTGGGCACTTAACACCCCTCTCCTTCTGCATTTTGAAATCTCACCTTAGGCCTTTGAAAAATATTGCATCGTAGTTCTCTTTTGAAGACAGCATTTAGTATAAATAGATATGGCTTACATACAACTAAGACTTTTCTTAAAATAGCCATTTTTAATATCTTAAGCCCATTGAAACAAATGTTTTAATTCTTTTTAGATGAAGAAGTGTCTGGAAAATGTGTGTAGCAAAAGAAAAACTGTACTGTATACATCAAATGAGAGTCAAAGGAAACATTAGTGTGACATAGCTTTTAGCAGGGCCATCTAATTAGTCAACTGGTAGATCCTGTGTTTGTTTATAGTGAACACATGCCAAGGGGATTGGGGAGTGGGGAATGAACCATGTTCCAATTAGATTTGTGCACACAGTGAATACTGAGTTGTGAATGATTCTTTGTATGCTTTAGTTTCATTCTGGCATGACATTAGCATCATTGCTGTTATTGTTACACTCACACATTTCATCATTTGTCTAATTATCCCTGGATCTAATGGACAAGTACAGACTGGGTGCTGTGGAAAAAAAAAGTTTAAAATATGGTTATCCCTATGCCTCTGGCTACAATGTTTTCAGCCAAAAAAAGTTACAGTTAAAAGATTCTCTGTTCTTACAGTTTGCTTTTAACAGTATCAAGATCCAAATTAAATATCTAAAAAAATCAAGGACATGGGGAATACATAGTACTGTTATGGGTACTACATCAGTACTACATATCACCCATATACTTGTTATGGGATAAAAGTTGCCAAAAACTGATGCCAATTTGAGAACAGCTGTAAAAGGGTTAACACCGAATTGTGCCATCTCCCTCTTCCTGGTAGCTGATAGCAATCTTGCAGCACAGTGTCTTCATAAAAAAGCAAGCTCAAGGCCATGACTGGAAAAATCTCTCCCCACTCCTCCCATTCCGCTTTCCAAAACCAAGTTGCATATCCTATTTAGAGGTATGTGAGAAAATATAGTATTATGCCCCTCATCTTAATTGCTTTTCTTTTGACACCTAACCAACTACATTCTGTACAGAACATACATCTTATAGTTTTTCAACATCCATGTAAAAATGTGCCACTTATGCTTTAGCATTTACATGTATTTTCACCAAAAATACACTTCAGGTTCAATTAATCTCCAGTTTATGCTGTTTCCTTAAACCAAGAGCATATAACTCTAACCCTCCAGTGTGTGCACTGGCTCCCCGTAGGTTTCCAGATGCAATTCAAGGCACTAGTTTTGACCTACATGGCCCCAAAGCTAGGCTGAGATGTTGTTTAGTTGGTCTCTGCTTTATTTAGTTATTTTGTTTTATTTATTCTGGTTGCCCTTTTAGATTGTTCTTACTGTAAGTACAAAGTGCATAAATAAAAAAATAAAAAAATAAATGTGCAAGAACAAGCATTAGGAATCCTCACAGGTGGCATTTCTCCCTTTTGTTTTTTCTAAGGCTACAGACAGACATTCAAAAGGCCTGATTCAATCTTTTCAAGTTAATCCAACCTGCCTAGATTGAATCAGTTTGCAACTGTAAAGGCATTCCATCTGGACTGACGAAATGCAGGCACACGCCTGCAGTGGCTCAAGCTAGAAGCCAGGGGGTGCTAGAGCAGCCCTTCCTTCCCTTCATAGTTCTGAGCTGAGGAAAGGAGGATGTAGCCAGGCCCCAGCAGGATGATCTGATTAGGGAGGGATGTAAACCCCCACCATGCTTGCACCATCCTAGGCTTTTCCCTGCTTGCTGCTCAAGGGCCAGGACGTGCCAGGACCAGACCCCAACCCACCAGCTAGCACTCTGAGGCAAAGGGGGGAGAGGGGTGTGCAGTGCATGCATCTATTGATGATACTGAGCTTCTCAATCTCCCTCTCCCTGCTTCTTCATACTGTCTGCAAACCTGACCAGTGAGGGAACCAGCATGAAGCTGATAACATAGCATTTATCAGCCCATCAGCAAAACAAATGCCTCTCTCATTAGTTCAAGCTCTTCTTGAACAGTTTTTTTCCATGGAAGGAATGGAGGGACATTACCGGCTGACCTGTTGATTAGCTCTGAAAAGCCCTAATCAGACACTGTTTTTGTCTGTGTGTCCCAGTGAAATTGGAAACACACACACACACCTCTCAGTATTAGCTAGTATACTGCATACCTAAAGTCCATGGGGCTGGGGTCCATGCTGTGGGAGATGGGAGAGAGGGAGGGGGGGATCCCTGCTTAAGCAGCAAGCAGAGAGGTAGGGGAGGGGGGCAGAGAGAAGCCACATGGACCCTGCTGTGCCTGCAGTCTCCGTCAGAGCTCTGGCTAGGGAATAGTAGGGAGGGGCCAGCCCTGTTCTCTGGAGCAGAGAGCACAGCACAGCCCAGCCCAGGGCTGCAAAACATCTAGGATACTGGGGGACTTTGATTTAACTTCAAGCAGGAAGGGGCCTGGGACAGACATTGTAAAAAAACTGGTTTGACCCAAATCATTTAAGTCTGATACTACATTCAGCCAGGTTTATTTTAAATCAGTTTCAGCCATTTTGAAACTGTTTTAGGTGTAATGAAATTATGTTCTGTTACAGGTCTAAACCAGTTTCAGATCACTTAACCAGTTTATGTGTAATATCTATCCCTAGCCTAATGGTCCAGAGAACCTATGTCCAAGAGTAGGATCAGATCTTATGCCCTTTGTAAATTTGAAATCTCAGCCATAACACTAAAACAGCACTGATTACTTATGAAGGACATCAACAGCAGCAATTACAATATAGTTCTAAAACTACTACAAGACCACAGATGGCACTGAACTGTTCCCTCTTCTATTACTTAAAAAAATACATGTCAAACCTATTGAACAAAATGAAATGAATATATAAATTATTTGAAGCTAATTAACTCCACCTGTTTAGTTCCTTTGGTGTTTGATGGTGTCACCCCAGGTGATAATTACCAAAAGGTACATACTAACCCTTGATACAAAGTGGGAAAATAGCTTTCGGAGGAGATTAAGAAAATTTAATTGACATGCATCAAAATGTTCCAAAAGATCTTGCAAAGCGTGCATCCTTATGGAAAAATAAGGGGCTCTAAGGTATAGTGAGTTAGAATTTTTATGTATGTATATTGGCTGAAGCCCTACCCCAACAAAGTCAATGAGAGAATGGTGCCTGGATTTCTCTGAGAATTTCTTAAATAAATATAAAAATCTTGTATTAAATATAGGAGGTGAATTCTTCTCAGTCACTGCTAATCCCTATGCCTCTGGAAGGCCCCTATCCTGCACCCCTGAAGAAGGCTTATAGGCTTTTTCCAGAATGTTAATATTGACCCAGTTTCCCAGATTCTTTCGAGTAACAAGTGCTTGAAGCTGAGCAATGTAAGGGCTAACTCTGCTGCACTTGGAGTTTCACTCATTATGCCAAATGTTGCATTTGGGACATTGCTGTTTAGTGCAAAAATTTACTTTACATTCAGCGTCTCTCTAGAATCACCCCAGAATGATATCTAATATATCTCTCATTCAACTGCTATTAGGCACCGTCTGACCTTGAAGAATTGTAGAGGCACTCTGTTACAGAACGGACTCCCTGGGAGCCACAGAATGAAGCTCAGCATTTTGTTGTGTAGTTTGCAACATTACAATTCAAGGCCACTTACACTGACACAAAGTTAAGGCACAAATGTTGCAATACAATATTGGGATGAAGTTAAAATAGATTTTTTCTGGTGACACCCAGGGCATAATTTGCCAACAAAAAGGTTGTACAGATGTTGCTAGTTGCATGCCTGTCAGTGGTGCTGATGAGAGAAATGGAAAGAAGCCAACTAGATTGTCAGACTCCCAAGTGGTTTTGAGGGAGTCAGGAGTAGAAAAAACCCAACATTTTTTTTCTTTGCAAACTCTGTCATTTGATACAGAAATCTCTGTGTGGAGACATAAGGAATTTAGACTCTACAATGCCATCAACACAAAATAAGTTTTTTAGGGTAGAAACACGCTATGATATAACATTAAAAGCAATACATATGATATAGCATTAAAAGCAATACATTAGCAAATGTAATAAACTGAGATTTAAGAGACATTAATGTTCATAACTGCAGTAACTTGCTGCATTCATCATTACTTTATTCACACAGTGTTAGATTCTTTGGGGTTACTGCCACTTCCTTTGTATCATTCACTAATGAATACTTATCAATAACACACTTCTTTCTTGCTAGAAAATATTAGTTGTTGTGTGTGAAAGCTACAGTTTAACTAAGTGCCTCATGGCACCTAAGGTATGGGGGAAGAGGAAGGAGAAAAAGAGGAGAGACAAAGAGGAGAGGGACAGACAGTTGAGAAGGATATAGGTAAATATAATATATTTACCTCCTCCATTACCTTCATAAATCTTGATCTTCATTCCAACAAGATCTCCAAAAAAAAAAATCACAATTTTACTCCAAGACAGGGATGTTCATTACCCAAGTTCAAACCATATGAAAAATTACTGTGGGAAAATCATTCACAATTGATTTATGGCTAAATTGAGAGAAGTGGAAGTGTTGGAGCCAATTGCTTGCTTTCAAAATATCTTCCAGTCTTGCACCCAGACTGAAAGCTTTGCTCAGAGCTGCTTCTATCATTTGAGTACCAAAACATAAGGCATTAAGCCAGCATATCCCATTAATCATTTCAGCCACTTAGCAATGGAGGCCAAAGGAAAATGGAGAAAAGGATGAAAAAATAATTTAGTAATTGATCTTTATTTGGAAAAATACACCATACAAAATAAACACTTTACTCATTATGACCCCATGAGATTTCTCAACTAAATTTAAACAAACCTAATATTCATTTTTCTTTAATAAAACTAGAAAAATCCCTCCTGTCAGAAGGAAAAAGAAAATAAAGCCCTGGCCTTAGAAATACCTTAGTAATTGGGAAGCTCAGCAAAAGCTAAATGAAGGAAAGAGATTTGTGTGACAGACCTTTTCAGAGATAACCATTTAATGTCTCTGTATAATTCTAATCAATACAAAGTATGCACAGATAGTTAGATTAAAGTCTAAATGGTGCAAAACCATTAATGCCATACACTTGTTTATACATTTGTCTAGCAAATTTACCATCAATGGAAGTATTACCTAAGGCCTCAAAGACAACGTAACCAGGGCACTCCAGGGCAAAGGGATGTGTGCCTCAGATGCAGAGGGATTCACTACTACCTGTGTGGTCAGGTGAGTAGAGCTCTGAAACAACATTTATCATCACACTACAGTAAAGGAAATAAGCTCCACTGGGGGAAGGACCAGTCTACCCACCATTGGTAAAACAAAGAGCTAATTACTAGGTTTAGCATCAGAGAGAAGTAGGGATGGAAGGGACCTGAGGAAGTCATTTAATCCAGGGATGCTCAACCCCAGGCTTGCAGGCCAGATCCGGCCCTGGCACCATGTTATTTGACCTGCAGGGCTCTCCACAGGTCCAGGGGGAACATGCAGGCCATAGCTTTACATGCTAGATCAGACACGCAGGGTGGCGTGGGACCTGATCCCGACACGGGTTCAGGCAGGGGCAGTGTGTGGAGGCAGGTTGGGGCACAATCCAGCCTGCAGACTGACCCCCACATTCATCCGCTAGGCCAAAATTTTGAGCATTTCTTCTGCAAGGTCCAAACCCCTTCTTAAGTCATCCCTAACTAATTCCAGTCAAGAGTTTGTCTAAATTACTCTTAAAAACTTCCAAGGGGGGAAAGCATCTTCCTAATATCCAAGTGTAATTTCCCATGCTGCAATTTAGGGCCATTACTCCTTGCCCAGTCCCCTGTGGCCACAGGGAATAATCTTTCTTTATCTTCTTTATAATCAACTTTCAGGTATTTAAAGGCTGTTATCTAATCCCCTTAGTCTTCTCCAAACTAAATAATCCCAATTTGTACAGCCTTTCCTAGAAAGTGCAAATTTACCCTGCCTTCTGCCTGACTTCAGGCTAACACAGCTAACTACCTCTTTCTTTGCATATACTTATACATACACACACAGAGAACTTGGCTCTGTATAGACCTAGATGTTTAAATGGCTTTAAACAATGTGATATGATTCAACATACATTTTACTAACACTGCACATAATAGCTAATTTTAATATCTAAAGTATAGTTTAGGTATTAGAGGAGGTTTAAAACATCAACATGAGGCAGCTGAGCAACTTGCTTAGTATAGTGTAATAGCACACATGCTTCTTTAGCAACAGGCTTTTTATGAGCTCTGCATTCTGAATTAAAGAATGTAAATAAGATTTCAGAACAAGGATGAACCCAAGAATATTCAAATGAAAGCCTGAAAACTGGAGCATAAAGTGGTTATGCAAGAGCATGGTGAGTGCCTTTGAAAATGCAGACTTACCTACTGTTACTATATTCTGGTATTTGACTTAGTACTCCTGCAGCCTATCCTTGTATATACACACACGCTTCATTATATTGGTTCAAGATCTAAAACATTAAACATAATCTCATCTACAGAATTTGGTATCATGAATTTGTCCAATCCATGTTCAACAGCCTTGTAAATTTCCTGCCCTCAATGACTTCCACAACGTAATTAGACATTTTAGGAAATATTTTTAACTAGCTTTGAATTTTCCACCTTGCAATTCAGCAAGTTTCCCTTAGCTATTGATTTACAAACTAAGGAGAAATGAAGTTCCTTGCCTATCCTCTTTAGATCATTCCTTGTTTTGTAATACTTTCATAATTTCCCCTCTTATTTATCTCATAAATTAACCAATTCCAACCTTTTCACTTGCTCTCTGTAGGAGAGATTCTCCCATTTTCCTTATACTTCTCTCAATCTCTGTCAAGACCCCCTTTCTGATAAGAGGTAACTGGCCGTGTACACCAGATTCCAGGGGAGGCTACACTATTACTTTACATAAAAGGAATTATAATATTCTTCATATAATTCATCTTTCCATCTCTTATACAAACAAACATTGCTGTTTTGATCCAAGCTACAATTTGAGTAGAAATCTTCTTTGAATACGATACCCAGGTCCTTTTCCTTTATTAATGGTATTAATTTAGAATGCTGTAACATTTTTAAGCTAAACTATATTTTTCCTTCCTTAACTTTTCCTGTCATTATGTTGCCCATTAAATTGATGTTGCCCGTTAAACTGAATTTCTCTCAAATTCCTAGTCTAGTTCTGACTAAACTAAATAATTTTGTCTCACCCACAAATTTAACTCTCGCAACCTGCACCCCTTTCCAGACTAAATATGTTTAATGATGAAAAGCCTAGTTTAGGACCATAAGGCACTTTTAACCTCTTGACTCTCAGGATACATCTATATGTGCAGTGCAGTAACAAGTAGAAACTTTCCAAACTAAGTTTGAATGCAAGAGCTTGTATGCCAGTCTAGACGGCTTAACGCAGTGCCTCACAGAAATATCCTAGCTAGATCTTTATGTGCTAGCTCCAGAACCAGCAACAGTAAAGCTGTGTTCTGTCCAAACCAATAAGCCCTGCTTTTCAGCAGAGCTAATCCCTGCCTAGCACTGCCATATATCATGTATACATTCCTTTGCTTTTTGTTTTCTGACTAGTTTTTGGTCCATGATGATATTTTGCCTCGCACTCCAGGACACCTTGGATTCTTCAGAGATCTTTGTACAAGACCGTGTCAAAGGTCTGTTGGACATCAGAGTAACATTGTTTGTCATTGACCCACTAGTTCAGGGTTATTCAGTTAGAAGCCTGTGGGGTTCCTGATGGATTAATCTGTGCCAGTCCAGACACAAGTATCCCCATTACTTTCCTGCCATTGCCACTGGAATCCCTCACCTTTCTGCTTCCTACCTCTTGGAGGCAGAGTAGGGTGAGGCACCCACAGCACTGAGGAAGCCTATGGCTGGTGGTCCTAGGGGAAAACCAGGGACTCCATACAGCATGGGGGTGCCTGCCATACAGCCCAGAAGTGCAAGGGTGCCAGTGTCATACAGTTGGGGAGTGCCACACAGCACAGCTTGTGGCCCACATAGCATGAAGGCCCTAGCTGCTCAGAAGTAGGACAGCCTTGCATTATATTGACACGTTTGCCAGATATAGCTGTAAAATAGTACTTAACTATGCCACTCAGCTAGTAAAGATTGGTAATCAGCTGTGTTATTTTGAAGTCAAGTAGAAGGCAGGGTAGAGTTATGCCTTATAGACTAATCAAAGTAGATAGGTAACTAGCACAAGCTTTTGAGAGCTGTGGCTCATTTCAGCAGATGCATACTTGTAATTGATTCACAAAAACACTCTGTTTTCTGGAGACTTCTTGGAAGTGACTCAAATAATTATTAACATCCTCCGACAAACTTAAATAATTTCAGTCCTAGGGGGCCAGTACATCTGGTTCTATAATGTCTGTTCATCAAAAACTTGCTAATCTCACCAGACTACAACCATCTCTTCAAATCTGCAATCTTCACATAGATTTTTGGGTATTTATGTTAATCCCTTTATAAGGGAAGTGAAACTTGCCCTGATTTTCTAGGATCTCATACCCTTCATCAGGCTGAGGAAGTTTCTGCAGTTGGTATGTGATCTTCTATTCCATCCAGGAAGAGCACACACCAGCTGCAGAAGCTTGCTCAGCCTGATGAAGGGTATTTATACCTGGAAGCTTGCAAAGAAGAATTTTTCTAACTACTTGAGTTGGTATAATAAAAGACATCAGATTTACCCAATGAACATTGTCTGCGTATGTCCTTAGACCAATAAATTACGTTCAATCCCCTTACTCAGAGGGAAGTCCATCAGGATGTAGTACTCCACTGGACATGGGCAACACAGAGAGATAAGAGAGAAAAACCCAGAGCATATGAGAAGTATTTGACTTCCTTAGGAAAAATACTAATGCAAAGGCATTGGGAAAAGCAAATGGAAAAAACTCACCTTGGCTCAGATAGCTCAGGAGTTTTACCACCATCCTGGAATGAGGGTTAGTATTATTATTATTATTATTTTTTATGAATACACAGACTGAGATGACACCAAGATACTGTCCAGGAAACTGAGCAGTAAACAACTATGATGTAAAAATTATGAGGGAGAATGATGGTTCTTTACAAGGCAAACCACACACACACACATGCTATTCCTTAAAGATTTGCCTGACAGTTCTCATGGTTATAATATCTGGACTCAGTTGTCTTGTGACTGAAATCAATGGGAGCATTTCCTTTGGTTTTCCATCAAAGTCATATCACAACCTGTTGCCAAGCTTTTGCAATGAGCCTGTCCACAGACCCCAATTTTTGTCCCTCACAAGTATACCCTTCAAGTGATAGGCCTGGCTTCTTATACCACATGTTCTACGAATCAATCTGGGCTATGGTCCCCCTCTTCAGTTATGTTATTCTGACCATCCCAACCAACTTTGTTGAATCAGCTATTCCTGAAGGCTTCAGGAGAATTTCTTCAAAACAAAGCATTGACTATTTTTTCAAAACAAGGAGCAAAGCCAACAGAATCCTATGCACATATCCTACAACCTAAAATGCATTTCATATAGCCCAGTCACTAATTTGGAAGAAGCACAAACAGGTTCACAGCATGCTGTTTGCGAGTTTCATTGCATGCCATTTGGCTCTTACTGATACTGCTTGGACAACCTTTCTCTTTATTAGGCCAACATATTTAAAGATTTCAGCAATCATTTTGAAAGTCTTTGTCTTGATAAGTGCAACTTTTAATCTGGATGGAAGCTGGATCAGAGGTATCCCAGTAAACACCTTCTATACTGTTTCCTCAAGGAATCTTATCTGTGTTTAGTTTTGTTTGGGGGGAGGAGGGTTGTTTTGTTTTTGCCTTCCTTCAACAATCTCATTTAAAATCTCATTTTAAAATGTTATGCATCCAGGCAGAATAATCTCACAGGTAACCTGAACAGCATATAACATTCATTAAAATTACCACATATAATGCCATACACATATTTTAGTATATAAGAAGAATCATATGCTGCATTTCCTCCCATACCATGTACCTCCAAATAAGACATGTACTTTATTTTCAAAAGGCAGATTGAATAAGAAAAGATTTTTCCAGAGCCATGGCAGAATCCTGACTGATGCTGCCAAGATAAAAAATTAGTTTTAACCCTCTGACAGATCATGCCAAATTGGAATCAGCTACAAAATGGTTAAAATAGACTTTGCTGCTGCAGATAGCACTTCACTCTTCCCTCCCCGTCTGGGAAACGAGAGCAAGCATGGTAGCCATTAGAGCTCCCCGCCCCCCCCAGCTTTAATTCTGCAACAGAAAAAGCAGCATAGCCACTTAAGACATATACCAATTCTGGATGGCTGATTTTTGGGAAAAAGATCCATGTAGTAGGCAAATAAATGGTACTGAAGGGACATCCCCTAAAATGAGACCCACACATTATATGGTAAGACTGCTGTTAAGTGCTTAACTTTATAACAACAACTTTAACTGTCCTCCCATGTGCATGTGCTCTCCTATTTATGTGTTGGTTACAAAATCACAAACAGTGCTCTCTACATAATCAAATTTGCGTATTGTGCTTCTTTTCTAATGCAACCTTTGATATAAGGCTACAAGATTACACGCGTATAGGTCAAACAGCCCGCTAGAATCCCTTAAAACAAACACACTGTAGAAAGGAGACATTATAATAAAAGGCACAGAATGAAAATGTTGAAGAATATGCTTGTTATGTGGTGGTAAAAGCAACTGTGACTTTCCTGAAATAAAATGAAAAAGCAGGTGTGTGCTTCAGAGGGCAAGATTTTATGCATCTGAATGGAAGGAGAAAGAAAAACAATCAAACAAACACTTCAATTGAAGAGCTTTGCCTCTCACTCCACACAGACCTTGTGTATAGACTGTGGTTCACAGCAGCTGTCATTACAGTTTCTTTGAAGACCGCGCTACCAGGTAAGGTGTAACTCTAAATCAAACCATCTATCCTTCAAGCCTCCTGATCAAGCTTTCTGCAAGTTATTCCTAGCCCTCAGTTCTCTGGCAAACATAAGACTGATTTGGTCTGTTCTGAAGACACCGCCTCAGACTGTTATCACAGTGCTAGCTACACGTTCAATCTTCCTCCCACACAGTCCCAGACATCCTAAAAGCACTCGTTTCTTTGAATTTTGTTTGCTTTTCTTGCCTCTGCAGGGTAAATCTTTCATAAAAACTTTACAGAGACGTTTTAGGGAAAATATTTATTTTGTTTTCTCCACAAAAGATTCACTGGTTCTTTACATTGACTTTTGACTGTGCAATTATTTTACATACTATACATTGTATTTCACTCAAAACTATGGTTACAGTAATGTTTCCTTTGCAGATAATTACACAGCCGAGTAATTTATTATACATAATATTACCTATTCATCCAGCTTCCTTAACCATAAAGATACAAATAAGGGGGTAGGGGTTGTCACAGAAAGGACAGTCATTAGACTTATTGGCATAGTAGATCTCTACCCCAAACACAACACCCACCCAACAGTCATTATATTTGGGAAACAAATCATGGCCACAGTGCCTCAACCTTTTCTGGAATCTGCTTCAGGATGAAATTTCATTGTTCTCAACACCACACATCTGAAAAACCAGAAAAGGAGAAAGGAATATTAATATAGATTATTTATATAATTAAATAATAATAGATAATTCTCCCCACCCACTGTAAGTGTCCAGACTAGACTCCACACTCATGATCCTTACTATCCCTCAGCCATTTACCTCGATACTGAAGGAAATCTCCTAGTATGCCTCTCCTATGATCCAGCCAGTAACAGATTTAATACTTTTGTTACCTCTATCAAAGGATAGTCAAGCTTATTCAGACCAAAGAGGTAAATCCAAAAGATTAAGGAACAAACAAGGTATCATTGCAAACTCTGACTGACATTGAGGGTTCTGCATGTGTATGAAGTGGTGGGATGTCTCTCAACCCTGCACAGCTGCTCAGGATGAACAGAACAGCATTAAGATTTTGGACTCTGCCATTCATGGTGACAAAACTGCCTTTAAAAATGGAGATGCAAATCCAACTCCCCTTTTCGCAGATAATATTTGTGGCTAACTTTAACAGTGTAAGTGGCATTAAGCCATATATGGAGACTTATAAATCCTACTCCTCCCTGTACAACTTACTGGGTCATTCTGACCATTTTGGCCCCGGCCCCCAACTGGGCAGAAGCTACCCCATTGCTGTCTTTGCTCTCCTATAATTTCTATTTTTCATTTAAAGAAACAATTTGGGGAAGGAACAGAGACAGAACCCAAAACTTTCTTTTAAAGGTGGTGCCATCTCAGTGGGACACATTCCCTCTTGCTTCTTTTCCCAGGCCTATTTACTTTCAGTCTTGGATGCTCAGCTTCAATGGAGGCACAGAGGATGCTCTTGACAGTGTCTAGCCAACAGCATGTGTCATGGCCTCGTGGTTAAAACCAGTAACATAACTAGGGATGGTTGATCAGGGAACCAACCCTAGGTATTAACTCAGAAAGAGTGCAAGATTGGTAGCTACTGCCTCAGCTGCTGCCACCACTGCTCCAGGTGCAAAAACTGTGTTACGCCTCTGGTTGGGACATTTTTCTGGGAAGTGCCCTAACAACTATGCTATTGAGATAAAAGGTTGGAGGGTCTTTCTCTACCATTTTTTTACTTGCACAGTTAATGAATCTTCCCAGGGGGAAGTAAGATCTAAAACCCTTTAAAGTAGGTTAAAATGCCACTTACTCAGCTAAAGATAGCCATGTAAGGCCCTGACAGACATGGAAAAAAAAAGAAAATCTGTGCTTTACCAGAAGAGGTAGCATGTTAGTTTGACCTGGTTCCGCAGCGTCTGTATAGATCGGCCAATCTATAGATGTTGGGTGAGCTGGTTCCAACTAACACAATGCCTCTTCTAGGCATGTGCTGGGCTCAGTGTGGGGGCACACTGAATTTAAAGCACCGCTGAGGCGGGGGGTGGGGGGGAGGGGTTCATTTGTAAGCAGCCATAAGTGCTACTTATCCATCTAAAAGGTAAAAGTTGAATTTGGCCTAAGAACACATGTGTAATATACTGTACAGCTGAAAGAACCCTTACAGAGATTACAAAAGCTCTTACTATTTAAGGAATTCTCAGATCAGAGGTAAGTAGAATAAATGCATGAACTGGAACACAAGTTGCCCAACTACCCAGGTGCTCATATACTGAAGAGCATTTACCAAGTAATACAGTAACAATTCTACTACAGTATACTGATCAATTAATTTAAAATGCTATCATTGTAGGCTTAATACTTTAATAAGATATTCAATATCCCTTATTTGTGTCTGTTTTGTACAAAGAGTGCTTTTCAGAAGAAAACGGTTTGGTAAAATGTATATTTGCACACATATTTGTTAAGTAGTCCTTTTCCTCCAGCTCCAGGGGATCAGATACAAATTTGTATTTACCTACAAAACTAAGTTTTGAACATGAACTTACATAAATTGAGGATATTACTTAGTTGGTTTTATGATAGGGAATATGGGTATGGTGCTACCTAACATGCTACCATCATACATTACAAGCAGGAGACACTAATCCGCTGTACTCTCCCACCCCATTAGTCAATTACTGTTCTCCTTTTGAAGAGGACCATGTAGTGAGAGACTTTAGCAAAAGGTTTTTCAGGGAAGAAAAGTTTGGCTTCAGGCTCACTGAGATGCAAATCACCGTTAAAGGATATGGAAGGTAGCCATCAAAGAAAGGAAACAATATTATTTAGGGTCCATCGCAAGGGTTTAAGTGAGTCAAGCCCTCAATCCTCACCAGCTCCTCCTCACTCAGATACAAATGGTCAAGGTCAGGAAGTAAGAATTAGTCTTGAATTTTTCTCAGTAAAATTAATTAATGTTGAAATGTAGTGTTTGAAAACAAATTCCACCACTGGTTTTGTTTCTTCTCATTATATAGCATCCCCATACATATGGACTGTCTAGTTCACATCAACAACTGCTTGTTATTCTTTAGATTCACATTTATGCTTTTTCTGTAGTCCTTCCCAAAAATTTCATTGTCCCACTATTACTTTGGGCTAATCCAAACAACCCTCAGAATATAGACTCAATTGCTACAGCCAGGAAAAAAAAAAAAAAGAGTCCTTGCACTGGTATAACATTCATTATTTCCAACGGAAATAAGCTGTACAGTACATAGTACTTTTTGCCACTGCAACTGAATCTACACAAAAGCTTTTGCTAGTATAGCTATGTCAATAAAATCACAACCTTAACTTGCACAGCTATGTTGTTAAGACTAAAGTATGGATGAGGTATTAGTTTAGAGATTTAACTAGCTAAAATTTTAGCAATATTTAGATCTTCTGATGTTTTGGTTCATAGGAATGTTATAGCACTTTACTGTAAGAACAAAGCAACTCCCTCATATTTTTGTCTTGTCTCTTTACTGCACGTGCCATGGCCTTCCCTTGGTCTTCCATCAGATCAGGGGTGTCAAACACGCCCAGTTCCAAGGGCTGGATGAGTTACATGAGGCCAGTCTACCTGCCAGATCTGGAGCATGCATCCTTGTCATCTAGCCTGTGGGGATGGAAATTTGGCAGCAGAGGTGTTAACTAACCACTGTGGCTCCCAGAACCACAGCAGCTGCCACTTCTACTGCCGAATTTCTGGCCCTGCAGGCAGCCTCAGAAACCAGATGATATAGCTCCATGCTCCGGCTCTAACCCATGGGAAATCCTCAACGGCACAGAAATGTAATAGTGGGATAAGCAGCAGTAGTATTAATTGCTGCAGCCCTGGGAGCTATGGCTATTAACAATGCCATGACTGGTTCTACCAAGCTCTCATGGGAAACCTCATGAGATAAAAAACACACCTGTGTGGGCCAGATCCTGCCTACAGGCTGTATCTTTGACTTCCCTAATCTAGAAGATGGAAAACGTGCACCTTGTTTGGCAACTCCTACTCATGTAATTAAGTCATTCTTATCAACGTGGCCCCATTTTGAGGAGGTGTCTATTGCCTCATTCAAATAAAAAGTGTTACATGTACTGCAAAACACACTGCTCCATTTCTGCAGTGACCCTGTCCACCTCAAAATGACATCCTGTGTTTCCCACTGTGGTGTTTCCTGTGTTCTTAAACTATAACGGTAAACACTACACTACTTTGATACGGTATATTCTTTTCTTGTTTTTTAATAAGCAACACATTCAGGTTATATAGTTTGTTTGCATATCTGTGTTTGCTACTTCTAAATCTATACATGGTTTAAAGGTAAAACATAACAGTCCTAACAGACACGTTAATTTTAAAAAAAAAATTCTTACCATGTTCAGTGAAATCCAGAAGATTTCAATACAGTCCCCTAGAAAAAAGAAAGCACTCTTTAAAGATAGTCATTAGCCACATGAAAGTTTAACTCTGAAGAAACTATTACCGGCATAATTCTACATGTTTAGTTAAATAAATAAATACTTATCTGATTAACAGTTGCCTGGAATCCTTTTGTGCTTGTATCTCTTGAGTTAGAGGCCATATTTTTTTAAAGTGCACAGGAGATTTGAAATTGGAATCAGAGGACAACCTACAGCTTGATTTTAAGAAGTCTGAATCCAAAGTTACATGGAGAGCAAACTAAAATGCAGAATGTTTAGCATGTATATCTGATTCATTACAATACCCTTAATGAAAAGAGAAAAAAAAACAAAAACAGATGTTTGACCAAGAATTTTTCATCAAGATAAGCTAAATCAAAGTCATGTTGTACTTCAGTCTAGCTGAAATGCTATGTGGCAAGGGCTTCAATACACAGATGACCAAATTTACATAGGTTCTCAAAAGCTAGCATCTCCAAGATGACCACATGGGTTATATGAACCAAAATATTAATACAACCAGGAAGTCAAAAAGGCCCCCAAAATAATAATTTGCAGACATATATTAAGATAGCACACACTTTACTTTCTTTCAGCAAGCCTCTTTTTACTTCACTTTCTCATCTCTCCTGAGACTATGTTATTACCAGTCTCTTCAGCATGGGAAAACAAAACCAAAAATAATTAAACAAACAAATAAACTAAGTTCTCCAGGACAGGAACTGCCTTTATTAGGTGGCCAACACCTAGCACAACAGCAACATGACTAACTAGGTGACCAGAAGGTGTACAATGAATAATCCTGTTCTACCTCAGTGAACATAGCTTTCCTAAATATGAAACCATCCCTACCTTATACCATCTCCTTGTCCTTTACCTATTAGCTATTATTCAGTCCCTAGCTTCTTTCTTAGAGCGTTAACTTACACAATTATCCTCATCGGTTTTTTCACCAGATATGGAAGTAGCTCTACTCTATACGCTAAGTGACTTCCGCCTCTGAAGATGGCTGTATTAATACTGTTTTCTGTGAGCTCAGTGCAACCTTGATAGGAGAGACCACACCAGTATCTAGACTTAGTTCTATTCCAGCAATGGAGGAGTAACAAGGACTAATTCCTTCCTTCAGTGGTTCTTTTCTTGGCTATCAAGCCTCCTACCTCTACCCAAAGGCACCCCCTCTGCACATAGAGTCAGTGAGACTTTATTTTCAGGTTCCTTGCTCATTTTTAACCTTCAGTTACCTTTTCCCACTCATCATCCTTATCATACAAACTGTACTATGTTGATAAAGAGAATGTATAATGCTCCATATCTTTACAAGCTAAATGAAAATACCCTTTTTTAATGTTGTGTTCACGAAAAATCTCTGGCTCTAAATGTCACTCAATATCTAGCATGTGTGGAGAGGCATGTATATTACGTTTATAAATATAGCTTGGTAAAATTTGGTTACAAAATTTCCTATGGCACGCAAAAAAGATTCAAATGTGAATACCTAAAATTAAGCTAAATATATACACACGGATGTAGGCTCCTAAATAATAAGAAGGACTCACTTTTTTCAGAGGGTCAAGTGCAAAGAATTTCAGAAGGAAATTAATCTTAGCACTGTCACACACACACACATCCCTCTTAATATACGCACCTTGTATAACATCAAACACCCAGATTTTAAAATGTTGACTAATCACTTGGCCAAGGCCATATGACACCTGACCTTAACACAAAGAGGTCAGGAGCCTTCAGACATGACAGTATATAAGCAAAAGTAGTACTACAGGTTTAGAGGAGCAAGTCAGCCTCAGACAAACAGTTCAGAGAACTGCATAAACTACAAAGGGTCCCTTGGATAAAAGGTTCTCTAGGCACAGAAGTCTCATTATTAAGTGATATGATGGCCCAATCAGCCCTTTAATAAGCCATTAAATAGGCTTTCACTGTGTTTTATAGCCCAAATGACGTTAACAACCCAAGGACTAGATCTCAGTGGAATCTTGCAAACACTGCTTCCAGTTCTGGAGACATTCAGGAAGTTAAACCATGAAATAAACTGACCAAACTCTTACATCTGTAATGGTTAGCTTATGTAAAAAGCCTATCAAGTCAAAAGCCTTATATCTAAGAAGGTGAAGACTTATAAATTCCTTCCAATCATCTTCAACTAGAGGAAGATATACACAGACTGTACTCCAGACCTCAGATTTCAAAACTTAGCTTTTTAATTTAGAGTCACTCAAAACTGCTGTAAACGTTGCCTGGGTAAAACTGGCAAAAGGAAAATATACCCTGAAAAACAGAACTGGGAAGACCAAGAGTATGTCTACACTCCACATTGTGGTGCAATTTGAAGGTAGTCAAGGCAGTTCTAGGTTTACTGAGAAGTGGGATAAATGAATCCACATGTAGCTCTGACTTACCACAGCTACACTGTGTAGGCCACACATAGGCCTGTGCAGCATACGCCATGGGTAGGTTGGTGCCAGACTTGTCCATTTTCAAGATGCAGAGGTATAAACTGCAGAAATGTGGCTAAGGCAACAAATCCCAGAAGCCTGAGTCTGAGTGACCATAGCATGAACCTTCACAGATTGCTTTCCCCAAAGCAAAGGGAAACTATTCATATGTTTAATTAGATACAATCAAACACAGCACAAGGCCTAAAAGGGAACACTAAAATAGGGGTCTACTTAAATTGTGGAGAAACTAAATGATTTTCGCAGGTTGGTCGTGGCATAAATAGCAAATTCCACAAATATTTTCTGGATGTGTTCCCGGAGCCCCACCCCTCAGCACTGATTGATAGAGGGGCCCTGGCAGGTAGAGTGAGGACAAGAAGGGCAGCTGCCATCTGCTGCCCTTTGCGGTGCCCTGCCAGGAGGCATCTTCCCTTACACCCACCCCCGGGCAGGCTGCAAGGCTGAGCTGCAGTGGCAGTGAGGACTGCTCGTTCCAACTGGGAAGCCAGCATTTTATTTTTATTAAGGTGTTTTTTTTAAGTTGATTTTGTGGACAATCCCAGATTCCACAGTTCCCGCAAAATCCATATAATTGCAAATTGAGCAGACCCTTAACTATAAGAAAGAACTGTACATCAAATAGTCCAAATACTTTACACCGTAGCTTTAAAATAAAGTAGTGATTAATGTAGCCAAATGTATTGAATAGTATTTTGCTATAATAGATGTGTTTTTGTTAGAATGCTTAGACAACTTGTTAAAACAAAGCAGCCTTTTCAGACCATGAACTAAGGTGGAGAAGTAACAAACCAGTGTGAAACAGCATTCCACAATGGAAAGGGAAAGGAAATAAGGAAGCCTCCCTTTTGCTTTCACAAGGATATAAATTCCAACTAACTGACACCTTAGCCCACAGAAACCTAGCTTAATCTGGTTTTGAGTTTCTGAGAGACAAAGAAATGTAAATAAAACTATCAGAGGCCATTCAGAATCCTTAGAATATTGGAACCACCCATCTATAAATACTGGGCACAGGCTGGAGGGAAATTTGGACTTCTATTTTTGGACGTCTAAATTTCAACTTATCCAGAGCTCAGCAAACCAACTCAAGTCCCTAGGGGAACAGAGAAGCCTGGCCAGCAGATCTGTTTCTTCCCTGAATCTCAGGCTATGTAAGCATTGTTTTTATTGATCCAAATACATCTTTGCTATTGTGTATCCTAATAAAGCTTTTGAGTTGTGACAGGACTGGTTTCACTTTATCAGTCTTCCTCTCAACCAGAGTTAGAATTAAGTGTAACAAGTGCTTCCAGTAATAATGTAAGGAAGCTCTTTTCTTCAGTAGCTTAAGGTAAGCAATAGCATTAAAGCCCCATAAAGAAAGCCAGAAGGGGTATAAGAAACACATACAACTAAAAAACAAATGCCTATTCAAGACTGCAGCATCTTATGCATTTACTGTCCCACATTTCAAAATGGTGGTGAGGGCACTTTAACTAAAGCTCATTCGATGAGTTTTAGTTAAAGCACCCCTGCCATTGTTTTGAAGTGCAAGACACTGAATACACAAGACACTGCAATTGTTTTAATTAGAGTAGCTCACAAGAGCCCTCCCCTCACCCCAGAGCACGTGTATAGGCAACCAATATTACAGAAAGGCTAACTCTGCTCAGAACTTCCCTGACAGCACAAAAGTAGCTGCCAATTCCTTTTTACAAGGGATGACCATTAGGGCTATGAGAAGCTTCAGTCCTGGATTTGATTCCGTGGAGATTCGGCCCAATTTGGTGGCTGAATCTCCAAATCCATATTGAACCCTTTAATCCTTTAGTAGACCCTTTAATCTCTCTTAATCAATTTGGAGAGATTCAGAAAAACTCAATGATTTGGACATAGACACAGCTTTAAATGTTTTTTCTACATACCCCAAGGTACCAGGCAGCTCGTGAATGCTAAGATGATGGGGTCGATGGAGTGTCCCAATAGAGCAGTGGGGGGGGCAGGAAGCACACGGGACAGCTCCCCCTCGCTCCCCCCGAGTCAGCAACTGGTACCTCCTGGGTTTGGGAGGGCACCCAGGGTCCCCCCACAGCTGTTTCCTGAACCAGAGGGGAGCGCGGAGGAGAGGGGGCCCAGTGCACTTGGAAGTAATTCCAGTCCACTTCCTGGTTCACTGCCAAGCATGCGGAGGGCGCCCCCACACTCCTGTGGGATGCTCCATCCACCCTAGCATCACAGTGTTCACAAGCCATGCCTGGTACCTCAAGGTATGTAGAAAAAACATTTAAATCTGGGTCTATGGCCAAATTGCTGATTCTCTGAATCAGCATCGAATCTTTAGATTCAGATTCGGCCGAATTGAATCAGAGACAGTGATCCAAAACAACAAATTGAATCACTGTTCCCAACGCAGGCCAAATCCGAATCAAATATGGCCCATTTCACATAGCTCTAATGACCATTGCACATAAAACATAGGCAGAAATGGTTAAAACAAAACACAACACCATATACAGCCAAAGAATACTCCAATACATTATATATGGCCATTCAACTTCAATAGAGTATCCAGTGGATACTCTATTTTTAGGGTACAGATACTGGCAATTACTAAACGTGGATAGCAGTGTAGATACTACCCATTTCCCTTGCATCATTTTGTGGCACAAACAGCTTCCTCAATACAAGGTGCAGCCAAAAACAGAGAGCAATTACAGGCCCAATATTCCTTTTTTTATTTAATAAATAATGATGTTTACATTCCTCCTCTTGATCATAGTTGCTGACAATGTACACCAGAGTGGAGTGGGGTGGGGTGGGGTGGGGAGGAAAGAGCGCCAGCATTTCCTTTAATATGACATTTTGTTGAGAGGTCTGCCCACCCACCATCATAGACGTAGGACATTCAGTTATGCTGAAGAAACCAGTATTTCCTCTGATTTACATATACAGAAGGACAAGTGAAACAGACCAGCAAATATATTCCTCTACTAAATGTTGATTTAGAGAGGTCTCATTTTTAATATCATATGCATATTTACCAATGTCTGCTTTAGTTGACATATGCAGTCTAATACTGTATTTTACTGATATTGCAAATGGTATAACCAATCTCCTCAACTCTGTGGATTAGTATTAGAGGATTAGTATGATGTGCAGTGCACTTTTAGCTTACAGAGCATTGCCATAGTGTGTAGGGTTATTGATTTAACTTATAAATTCTGCTATGTTGTGTAGTTTTACTGATTAACCTTTTCGGGCAGCAAGAATCTTTCTCCCTAAAAATCTTAACATTCTTTAGTGTCCATTTCACACAACTTCAGGGCTGGAAACCAAAATTAAAGGCTTTTTAGGGTTAATGCCTCTTTCCGCCTCATAGTCTGTTTGTTCGGACCAAGTAAACTTGGTGCTTCTTCTCTTTCGGCTACATATCAAATGAAGATGCATTTCTTAGGCAAAAACATTCACATGTACAGGAACACTCCACTGCGTACTCTTTTTCTAGGTTCAAGTATCCAAACAAAGTTTACTTTCTATACCCTGGGCACCAATTGTGTTCCATCCATTAGGTGAAATTGGGCTTCGGCACCTATGTGCAATCCTACTACACCCTGCTGAAGTTAAAAAGAATACAAACAGGTACCTAACTCAGATATCCTCCTCCTCTTTCTGGCTCAATTATAAAGGTATAGATGATAGCACAATAGTACGTGTACATAATTAGATGAATTAATGCATTTTCCGGAACAAGATGGAATAGAGAAAGAATCACACTTCAGTGCCTAAGCCTATTTAGCTATCCAGTAGTTGGAATAGAATTGAATCTTGGGTGTCCACTTCCCTCCTGCATTCTGTATTAGCTAGAGGCAGAAGTTACACAAATTCATTTATGTCATCAGAAACTGGTTTAAAGCCATAACAGAATAGAAGCTCAGTACACATAAACCAGTTTCAAAATGGCTGAAACTAGATTAAGATAAACCTGGTTGAATGTAGTATCAGATTTAAATGATCTGGGTCAAACCAGTTTATAAAACCTGTCCCTGACCCCTTCCTGGTTCAAGTTAAATCACAGTTCCCCAGCATCCTAGTGTGCTTTCCAGCTCTGTGCTGTGCTGTGCTGTCTGCTCCAGCACAGATGGGTTGGGGAGCAGGGGGGAGGCAGGGGCTGCCCCTCCATGAAAATCCCAGCTGGGGTCTGGGGTCAGGGTGGGGAGTTAAACACACCTTCCCTGAGTACAGAGCTGCCCTGCTGCTAAACTTACTGAAACTTAGTGCTGGCTGCGATTGTGGACTACAAATCCCAGAGGCACCTGGAAGCAGGAGGAAGAAGAGGAAATAATGAGCAACCCTAGAGAGTCCTGATGCTGTGACTGTGAACTGCAAATCCCAGAGACCTCAGGGGCAGCAGGAAGAGGAAGTAAACACACAGCCCATGCTGGCTAGGTGCCAAAGAGGCTTGCTTTAGCACTCTCCCCGACTTGCCAGCTTCTGGCCTGATCCATGGTAGGCTTGTGGCTTGTTTTCTGAATCAAAATATATGTGTCCAGTTGTTTCTCAGTTGAATCTCTTTAGCTTAGACTAATGTGCAAAGATTTAATCAATTAAGTCTTAGGCTAAGTACAGACAGTCAAAAAGCCCGTGTGTCATTTTCCTTCATCTGCAGTGGTTCTCAGGTATGTCAATAAAAATGTCCTTATTTCCATCTCCAGCCCAACAGATTTTAGGCCTTTGATCCCTTACCTCTTGACTATTTAGGAACTTGCTCAGGGTCCTGTCCTAAGACTGAACAGCACACACTAAAAAAAATAACAGGATGATCTTGCCATCACTGAGTTCCCATTTCAGTAGTGACTTGAAGAAAAAGTGGGTGCCAGGGGGAAGAAAGAGAGGGTAGAAAGACAGACAAACAAACCAACTCCCAAAATAACTATTTGGCTCCCCCTTACATTCACTCTACAATTCTTCCAGCCTACCCACTTTCACCTGCCTTCTATCCTATACCAATTTAATCACTATTCATTGCAAGAACATTCTCTTTGTCACTCCATATCTACTGGAATACAAGATGACCTTGACTGTAAGATGATCCCACAATAATTAGATTCTACCCATGCAAAATCTATAAATCGATTATAATTTTCCATGTATGGAATCCAATTACTGGAGAATCATCTTACATTTGGGAGATATGGTGTGGGGAGTGGTGTAGGGCAGATGGTAGAGGGCAGGCAGCAAGAGATGTGGGCAGCATGCCTTCTGTTGCCTGCCCCCCACTTTTGTCCCATTGTACCCCCCCACACAGCTTCAGACTTTTCCCCCAGACTCCCTTCCCCCATTCCCCCTTCTCTCCTCTCCATGCCACTTCAGTTACCCACATGCTCAGGTCCCCACTCCCTTCCTCCCATCTCCCTATCCCCAAAGTCTCTCCCCACACTGCCTGCCCTTCCACCCTACCTTACCTTTGCTCCATGCTGGCAGGCTCTGTCCCTGCTGCAGCCTGAGCTGGAACAGCATGTGTTGGGGACAGAGTCACAGCAACTGCTTGCCCTCCCATTGCCTTGCACTCAGTGATAAGGTGAAGGACTTTTTCCCCCCATTAAATGGGGGGGAGGGGGAAGGGAAACTCATCTTCTAATTGAGTGAATATGGTAATCTTTCTCTCTCTCTCTCTCTCTCTGCTTTTTCCTCTTCTCCACGCCTCTAGTATCTTTGTTATGAGCCTTGCAACTAAGTTATTTCATCTTGTGGTGTTTTTACATGGCACAAATTACTGGCAACAGCAGTCTACAGAGTTAGCTGGATGTCATAGTAAATGATTTATGTAGATGATTAAATTTGTAGATAAAGATGATGCATGTTGTAGTAAAAAATACCATCAAACTGCATTCTTGTACATACTGTAGCTTAGAGTTTTCACTTAGTCCTTTTAACCCATTAATTAGCAACAGTTGCCAGTCGTTTAGGGAATGATAGTATATGGCTATATTAAAGATTTTTCACAAAATCAGGTTGTCAAATTGTTGCATCCAACTTTGATACCAAAGGAAAATAGTCACGTTTCTTAAAAGGAACACAAGTTTCACGCAAGTTAATGATAGAGTGAGAATCAAATGAGGCTTTAAATTTACAAACCATAGATTAGAGTTTATATTATACATTGTTTTACAGTATTTTCATACCTTGACATTTCAAGATAAGGCTGCCACCATATCTTGTCACTCCCAGACACTCAAAATGCTAAAAACATGAAGTCCTCCAAATCTGCCAAGATAAGTGAAACATTTTGATGTTAAGAGTCTCACAGATTATAAATAAACTGGTCTAGTAACCAAAACCTTCTCTTGCAAAAAGGGCTAAAATGTTCCCTACAGTAGCTTTTCAGACCTTGCTGTCTGAACTCAGACTGACCTGAAACATAGCCATTCCTTAATTATCACAAGCTTTGTGCTGTGTACTGTCAAATATACAGTTATCTTCTCACTGCTTACAATACCTTCAGTAATAGTCATCTTCTATTTTTAAAGACAAAGACTCTGTTTCAAAATGTAGTAGAACCTACATTTAAGGGGGAGGGGAAAAAACCTCAACTTGGATTTGTTTTTCAACAGTGTTGAATTTATCTCAAAAATAAAAGCAGCCATGTGACTTTTTGAGAATGCTCCTACTTTCTAAAATAACAAACTCTTTCCTAGTCTCAAAGTCAGTAAAAATTTTGCCATGGACTTCAACTGAAGCAGATCTAGCAGGCTTTGTAACTAAACACCTTGAGCTAAATAAAGCAGAAAGCCAAGGGCGGCAGGGAAGGGTCAGGGAGAGGGGTTGTCAACCCAGGATATTATAGGTGGAGCTCATAACTGCCTATTAAGGTTGCCTGATAACTTCTCTTTATAGAATCATGTTTTCAGTTACTGAAACTGAACTGCAAAACGTTAACCATTCATGCTGAAATTATTCAAGCTAGGGACACAGAAAGCTGGGAGGGAAAATTAGAGCTGGAAGCCTGCGGGCAAGATGGAAGGCAGAGACAGATCAAAAGAAAAGCCATAATGGGACAGAATGAGAGAATGGGGCAAGCTAGGCCAGGAATCCATGCCTAACATTCCAGAGAGGCTGCATTAGGCAAAATGCAGACAGTGGATGGTATGCCTGAGATGTGGAGTGAAACTGAAGCAGGGCATGGATGAATTAGAAGGAAAGAGGATAAAGGAATCAGGTTTAGTAGTGAGGAATAAGCAGTCTGTGAACATGGAGAAGAGTCCAGAATATGGAACATACCCAGGGATCCCAAATCTTGCCATTTGTCTGCTATCAGCAAACATCTGTGGAATCACTGGCAAAGCACCCACTCCCCTCACACTGCCAATGAACCATGTGGGTGTCACCATGGTGCCACATGACCGAATTTCTATTACATTTGCTTATTTATTTTTAAAGCCCTACATTTAAAAAAGGGTATTTACTAATGTAGTACAAAATCTACCATTTAAAATGTTGGGAAAGTCAGAACTGAGGTTCTCAGTGAAACCTTAATTTGCCTCCTGTGTGCATGCATTATGATGGTTTTTAAAGGATCACAAGAGGTGCTGTAGTAGAGTAGGAATGGCTGGGAAGTCATGAACTGCTACGGCTGTGGCTTGAAAGTCTTGCTATAGCTTGGAAGTCATGAGTTCCAGTGCTGATCTGGATTTGTTCCAAAGGCTGCTTCCTGTTGACCTAGATCATTCAGGCTGCAGAGTCAAATGTAGCCAGATGCAATGCTGACTACATCACTCCCTCGTTTGTCGTTTGACTAAGAAATAAGTGTGATTTAACCACATAAGGCCTGTGGGCTGTTAGGATCAGATAGATCTTACATGATCACATGCTGTTTTTTCCACAAGACTGCCTCTTCATTCAGTGCATAAAGGTACAGTGATAACCAGATATGCAGGAATTGAAGATTTGACTTTCTTCTCATTGTTCAATGTGTGGTCCCATGCTCCTAAATGAAGAATTATTGATTTTTCATGAGCTTTTCCCCATAGCTCATCCTTACAAAATTTGAGAAACAGATACAAGTTACCCTTGTGGATGCCTCCCTTTAAGTGGCACAATTCTTAAAATGTGGGTGTCTTGACCCAAGAGGATGATCTATGTGGGCCAGGTGGCTTTGATAGCATGTCAGTTCTGGGGAGAGGAGGTGACATTGCCTGTGCTCACATCAGGGCCAAATAGACGGAAGCTGTGCCCATATCACCACTGCTCCCAGTCTCTGCAACCTCCCCTCCCTGCCATCTCAACCCAATCCCCAGCTGCAGTATGGCCACAGATTCCAGCTGGTGGGGAACTGAGCTGGGACCAGATAGCAAGAAGTTGCATCAACACTGCTGCCACTTCACCCCACTGCCCAGCTACAGCACAGGGACAGCTAGAAAGTTGCTCAGTTCAGTTTTTCACCTGCTGGAAGTTGTGCTCACACTGTAACAGGAAGCAGAGGGTAGGGAGAAGGAGGGAGGAAGCAAGTACAGCTTCTAGCTACCTGGCTCCAGCATAGCTCATCTCTGCCCAGCCCCAGCTCTGTGGGTCAGATCCAGCAGCTCTGCAGCTTGATCCAGCCTCCAGGATATAGGCTTCTAATCTCTGATCTACACTTCAGCAAGGTAGATGCACACCACTTGGTCTGACACCTGGCAATCAGTCTCCACCTGCTTTTTAACTCAAGTGACCACCCTGGTCTCACCTGCCAGGGCTTTGGTCTTATCTTTGTATGATTTGGAAGTCAGCCCTCAGTTTTACCAAAGTTTCAGGCGCCTCTTTCCATAGTGCTCATCAGTGGGCTGGCCCAACTAAGATCACTGCTGAGTAGACCACCAAAGGCCACTGCTTGCTGATTTATCAGGTCCACTAATCTAGTTAGCTAGTCAGGCTCATGGGTTTCTCTAGTTTGCTCCAAGTTCCCTATTATCCTTCAAGCCCTCAGGCTTCAATGATCTCCAAATCAAGTCCTAGGGCCTTTGCCTCTAATCCCATCTCCCCAAGGGCTCTACCCCATAGAAGTCCCTCCAAGGACTATCAACCCTTGACTAGCTCCTGAGGGGCTGGGTGTCCTCAGTCCACACCAACCCACTAACCAAACACTGCACTCTACTTGAGTCCCTTCCATGGCTCCCTTTCTTCCCAGTAAATTGGTAAATTGTTTCATGCCTCATGGTAAAGGCTTTTAAATCACAGTGCATACCTTGCCCAAACAAGCAAGCTTAACTCCCCCCCCCCCCAAAAAAAAACCTCAAATACATCCCCAATGAAACACCCCAGTTCTTTAGGGGTGTCTTTTTCCAGTCCTTTTCCTTTATTGTGGGTATAGCTGGACCCAAGCCCTTTAGGGCTTACTCACTAAATCCCGGCAGCCCTGTCCACAGAGTTTCTTCTCCTTGCATGGCCTGGGGCAGACAGACCATTTTTTTTTCCATTCTAATACAGCCCCAGGCTACATCTCTTCTGGTCTCCTGACCTCATCTTCTCATATCAGAGTACAGGGGTTCTCTCAACTAATCCATGGAGTTATGTCCCAGCTGTCTGCAATTTGCAGCAGGGAGCTCAACAGCCTGTGCGTGAGGAAGGGAATCGCAGTGTGCAAGAGGGGAGCCCAGGGGTGGGAGGAGGCTGGGGGGTGCCCAGTGAGGAAGCTTGAAATGGGAGGGGGAGGGATTCTTACATTTCAGTCCTCCAGGCCCCTGCTGGCTTGAACATGTGACTGCTCCAAACTTGAGCTAGCACTAAACACTGATCAATTTGAGCAGCTCGCAGTGTAACATGTAATAGGGCTCTAAATGACACCACCCTGTATTCATTCCAAATGCAAGCAGTACCCATGACTCAGATGTCCCAGAAGAATTCCCTAGCCATAAGTCTCCAAGCCAGGCTGAAAGCATCCTTCACCTGCTCTTAAAGTTGGTCCACCAGACAACTAAGAGTGCAAGATTTATGAGACCAGGAGAGCAAGCAAGAGAGGACATGATCGTGTAATCTATTGGTATAAAAACTCCCCAGAGATGATGGAGTCTTGAGTTGTGGCATCTGCTATCAGGACTGTTTAATGGCTTTGACATTAAATAGTCATTGGTTAATAAAGAAGAAATAACCCTGGCAACAGGAATTATACCCAGTACTCCACCTCTCAGGGTTGCTCTTCCACTGGCTCTCTTTCCTCAGGAAAATGATCTTACATTCTGCTTGCTGAGAAGTATTTATGATGCCCTTATGCAAATTGAATGGCTGATCAGAAAACAGCGTTTTCTTTGAATACTTTGATCAGTGACTATGGTTCAATTATACAGCATCCTGGCCTTCTCAAGGTATGTCTATGCCAGTGATGTAGTGCTCCTGAGTGTGTTGCTGACTACCTATTTTTGTTTTGCACTTACTGAACCCAGAAATAAGGCAGGTAAGTTATCTTAAGGGTAACCCCGATGCCATTCTCAAGCAAGCCAGAGACAAAGAAATCAAGAGCCACAATAGAGGCAGAGTGCTCTAGGGCAATTTCACTACGTCATTTCTCGGCTTGACGTGTGGAGCAGGGAGAGACAGATAAGGCCATTTTTCTTGGCAGTATGCTCAGGAACTCTACAGAACTGGCACAGACATACCCAAAGAGGTTTTATTTCAGCATCAGGCAATATGAGTTCATGGCCTGGTTGCAGGCCAAGACAAAGCTGGACCCGAGTTTCTCCAGCACTCAAAAAATGTCCCTTGATTGCCTATACTGAGTCCTTCATTTATTTTTTTAAATACTCCTTAGCTCTTATCATGTTTCACCAGTAGATTTCTGAAAGTTTGAGAAGAGATACAAGTATCATTATCCCGACTTTACAGTTCAGAATACTAAGATATAAGAAGGGAAGTTCTTTGCCCAAGATCAATCAGCAGCCTACTGGTCACCTACTCTGCCAGTCACAGTACCTCCTTAAACACTGACTTCATTAATAGAGAAAGAAAAAAATGAGCAAGGTTAACTAGTCTGTGCTGTGCTGTCACTGATCCACAATTGCAAACCTGGTACATCAGAACTGCTCCCACATTTTAAGAACTTAGATACACTTTCCATTTTATGACACACAACAAGTTCATCATAACTGGAAAACAATCAATGATCTACTGAAACTGAGAATTAGCAGATCTCTATTATTTTCTGTGGGAATGCATCTCATTCAGATCCCTATTACAATTGCTATAAAGCACCTCATGTTAATTAAATTCCCATAAAATTGCTAACCCTATATCTTTAAGTTATTCTCTGAAAAAGAATTTGAGTCTCAATTTCTCTTTGCCTTCCTCCTTCCTCACATGTTGTTTCATAGCATTTCTTAAGACAGTAGAGTCCCAATGTTTTTTATCACATATCAGGTCTGCATTAACCTCTTGTCCTGGAGATACAAGTGTTTAAGGGTGACTTTGCAGAAAAACAAATATTGTCTTATGTTACTGAGAATTACTTATGTGATACCTTATTTTGTAAATCCACTCCACAATGTTGTCTCATTCTGATCAGCCACATTAATATTTGAATATTGGATGCCAAACTATCGAAGATAAATTCTAGTGAGTCATTCAGCCCTGGAGATTTGCTTTTCTAAGCAAAAGTATGTGGGATAGACTGTGACATTCAGCCACATCCCTAAGTGAAGTGCAGTACAAAGCACAGCTCCATGGGAAAGTCAAGGAGGACTGTACCTTTAGAAACTAATATCTCTCCACCTTCACCCATGGCCATTGTCCCACAAGATCGTACCCCTAATATATCCCAGCACAACAGATCCTGCTCCAAACACAACATCTGTTTATACCCTCTATGGCAAATGTTAGAGGGCAAAATGTGGCCTGGGGGCTAGATGCGGCCTGCCAGGCCATTCTATCCAGCCCATGGAGCCCATAAAAATTTAGAAAATTAATATTTATCTGCCCTGGGCTGCCTGAAATGCGGCCCTCAATGGCTTGCCAAAACTCAGTAAGCGGCCCTCTGCCCAAAATAATTGCCCGCCCTGCTCTATGGCATAGAGAACTATCTCCTGTGGACTGGAGTAATTACATACAGAACAAGATGTGCATGCCAATGAAAGTTATTGGAGAGCTAGTGTGCTGATGTTTGTTCAATCAAGAGACAGCACTACTAACTGTTGGGATTTTTTTTATTTTCTTCTCACTACTAGATTTGGGAAATATAAAATTAGTAAGGAACTGATTTATATTTAAAACATTCTTCCTCACAAAGCATCTATAATAATTGTTCTTATTCCTAAATTAATACAGGGAAACAGAGGTGCAATTGACTGATTTTCATAGGTGCCAGCCAACCAAATCTCAAATATAAATACAACCATCTGTGCCCCCTTATCAACACAGATCACATCATCATAGGGTCTATTCCACATGCTCAATTATGTGCATTTGTACATATAAAGGATAATTTAAGACATAAACTTAAACTGGGTCCTGTTGTGCTAGTACTTTGTACAAATACCCTTTGCAAGTTGTTCACAATACAAAAACACATTTCCCTTTCTGCTTCACAGACATACATAAAGGTACATAGAGTATAACTGTAACTACTCCTTTCATCAATTATGTGTTCTGCTAATTACGAGCCCAACAGGACTGTTTGAAAAGTTATATTTTGATTAGTCTTTTTACATGAAGAAGAGTCTGTTAATATAAAACAAAAAGAATATATTAAAATATACTCTACTGTAAGCCATGAATAAGGATGCTCTGGATGACATTCTAGACTGTTCAAATTAATAAAGGTTCTAAGGCACACTCAGCATACTTTTCCCAAAAGTGATTGGAAAGAAGGTCACAGACCTCCTTCTAATTGTATCAAAGAGCATAAAGGTGAAAAAATGAAGAGACAAGCTTTTTTTCCAAGTTTCTAAAAAGTTTCACTTTGGAACACACAATTAGGTTAGTTCAGCTTTCAACCAAAGCTGTGATACTTGCCTACTTCAACACAGGCATTGTGAATTTGGATATGTGGTAAGGTCATGCAATTCAATGGTTCAATATAATCTCATCAGCACAGTTATTGAGACATCTGCATGCTTCTCAGTAACACAAGCCTAAAGCACACAAATGAAATCTATTTCATGTCCAGAATTAAAGAAATACAGAAATCAGCAATTTACACCACTGAGATACAGGGAGCAGGTCTTCAGTTGCCCTGCAGCTGCACAAAAAGACACCAAAAAAGAACTTTGCCTACTGATGCCAACACTTTATAATTGCTCAATGAAAAAGACCATGGCCTTTAATAGAGTTAACATCAGTCTTGGACATGGTCTCAGATGTGTCTTGGACATGGTCCACACTGGGTGTGTCTACACAAGACACTTTACTGTGCATTAAACCAATCTAATGCACAGTAAAACATCACCATTTACACATGTGCAGCAATTACTGCACAATAGATTAGTTTAATACACCATTTTCTAGTACCTATAAATACCGGTACTAGAAAATGGTGCATTAACTAATGTGCTGTACTGCACATGTAGACACTGACTGGGAGCAAATTGCTCCTGGTTAGCCCAGGCAGTAGGTGGGCCACACTGCTGCCTAAGCCCAGATTTCCCAGCAGTTCCATCCCAAGCAGGGGGAGATCAAGCTGGCCGCAAGTCCCAGAGCTGCTCTGCAGGAACCAGGCTATGCACGGAGCAGTTTTTGTGCTCCTCCTCCCTAGCCCACCCCACCAAGTGACCCCTCACCTGTTTGCAGAGCTCTGTGGCTTGCCCAGACTCCCTCTATGACCTGCACCCCAGATGCATTTGCATTGTCTGGTGGTGTGGGACCCAGGATGCTGCACCAACTCTCCCCTCCCCCGGGGCAAGAGTAGGCAGGATATGGGTTTGGTGTTGCCTCCCAGGCAGCTGGATGGATCTCTTTGTGGCTGGGAGCCTGTCCATGCAGTGGCACAATCCCAATGCTCCACTCCCTAGCCAAGATCCCCCTCGCAGCCTGCTGCACCTTGGTGCCTGGCCTGGGGAAGACAATGAGGCCAGTCAGGAGCTGCTGGAGTCCACACTCCTCACTGTCCAAAGCCCAGTGCTGGGCATGGTCTCTGCAGCAGCAGATTTTAAATTCAAGTTAATTAAAAATCACTCTGGACCTTAGCAGGGTGTCACGTGTCTTGTCCCGACCTTAGCAGGGTGTCACGTGTCTTGTCCCCAGTGCCACCCAGCTGACTCCTCATGCCATGCTGAGGAGAAATTGAGCCGCACCTGCACCTGGGTAGTACCACACAGTAATGCTTTCATGTACTGAGGGAGCAGGACAGGGCCCAGTCCTACAGCAAGTCTCCCAGGAACTTTTGCAAGGATTTTTTCCCACCATGGAGCTGGTTTTTTGCACCCCTGTTCTCCCCTACCCAGCGCAATTTGGGGTGCCCCTAGAGCTGGGACTGCTAGGGGCTGGCAGCTGGCACCTGAGGGATCCTGGAGCTCCCTTTGACTTCTGCAGGGGAACAGAGCAGGGCAGGAGTAGCTCTGAAATTGGCTGCTCCTGTTGGGTACAATTTGATTCTGACCTGGGTGCCTGTGTAGGTTTGCACCAGAGAGTGCTTTAAGGAACCTGAATGTTCTGCCTAGAAAATTCAAGTGCACTGAGTTCACATGTAAATGAACCCATTGTTTCCTTGCCCTTAGTGTTAAGTAACAACAAAAAAAAGCTAAGTGTCCTGTATTCTAGGTGTAGTACAGTTTTCATCTCTTCTAACAACAAAGCCTTTTTTTTGGTCTCGTTTTTCTTATGAGTCTATCAGTCTCCTTTTTAAAAAAAAAAATATTCCTGAGGTAAATGCAGCAAAACCCAGATGGTCTGCCTGACAGCTTAGGCAATGTAACAGCTCTGCATCAGTATGCAGAGCCCTGGTCCTTCATAATCCCTCAGACTTCCAATGAAGTTAAGAACTTTGCATGTGTAAGAAATACAGTATCTGATTACATGCTGTGAGATATACACAGTGTGGAAATCATTCTATTAGAAATAAATGAGCATACTTACGTTTACATTCTAAATCTAACTCCTTCAAAAGAGAAGTTTGCTAGATTTACCTTATATATACAGAAACATGTTTTCACCACAAATACATATTAAACCAGCAATCTCAGCAGAGACATCAAGGACTAATGGGCCCAACAGAGAAATGTTCTTCTTCCTTCTATAGGTGATCACTCCAGATCTTGGCCAAGTGCATTGTCTATCTATCTTGAAGTATCCAGCTACTAAACAACACTACAGATTCAACTTTTGACCTCTCTTCAACACACTAGAAGTAGAGCTACTTTTGTTTGGTTGGTTGGATTTAAGGATTTTTTTGGTAACATTATTTGCTGAAAAATTATGCTTCAGAAATTCACGTGTGGCATGGGAGGATGAGCAATGGTTGGGATCCCACATCAGAACCCATTACAGCTTTACTTTTACTTCTGCCAAAGTCATCCCACCACAAGTGTTCACCACCTCTCCTATGGTGAGTGATAGGGAGAACCATGGTGGGCTCTCTCTTCCCACTTCACAATGCCTCAGATGTATTTCTAAATATATCCATTCTAAATGCTTCCTAAGCATATCTGTTTAGCTAAGCTAAACAAGCCAAGATCTTTTAGTCTCCTCTCATTAAAAGCACTTCTAATCTTCTGGTCATCCTCAGAGCTCTCTGCTGCACTTGAATTCATTTTCTTGAAATGGTTGACTAGAAAAGTACACACTATTCCACGCAAGCTATTACCAGTACTTTTATAATGCCATTACTACCAACCTATCTCACTAGCGTGAGAAATCTGAGTAAATTCTCAGCATTGTGAGAAAAGATTGTCATTTTGGTCACTATTGGCCAGATACTGATACCATTACTCATTCTGAGTAACAGCTTGATATCAGTTGAGTGACTTGGTGAGTAAGGCCGTAGAACAAGAATCTAACCACGTACACATTTTTTTAATGCAGGAAAATGTGTAGCAGGCAAAAATGGCATGATCTGTAGATTCAGCATTCATACATATTGCTACTTAAACATGTGTGGAAGTTAAATCGTTTTCAAAAAGTAGTCAACATTACAGACAAGACTGCATGATGAAATGTTTTCCTAGAATACAAGGTTTTGTGTGTAAACAGAAAGTCCTGATTCAGTAGTTCTAGCTGCAAAATCAGGTAAACATGATGTTCTAATATAAAATCATCAAGTAAATAGTTTTAAAGAGAACTTCATAGGCGCATGCTTGGATTTGAGGTGCTTCACCGGATTACCATGAATAATCAGCCATGGTACACATATGTGTGAACACAAGAATCGGTTCCCTGAGCCTTCACTTTCAATCTGGCAGTGGACTAGAATAATAAAAAAGGCAAGGCAATTCTACTTTCACTACTTCTCCCTGATACACCCCATTTTTCCTCAGACAGGAGGAGGACTAAAATCTATTGATGTCTATGTACAGATGGCTATTCCCTGATTTAGTACTGCTTTTGTGACAATTGTACACTGGTGAAAGAGAACAATCTCCCCTAAGTGTATTGTTAGGCTATGAGACAAAAGGATACCTGTTTTGAATCACTGAGGGCTATTACTATAACAAAGTACAAGATAACATTTCACCAGAGGATACAAAAGATACTGAGAGGAGCAACAATGAAACAAGACAAGCATTCAATCAACTTATCAGAGTGTTCAGGGTCCTAGTTGTAAAGCCAAGGAAATAATAGTAAATAGTGAACAAAGCCAGTTAATCTTTATATAAAGCCTTACAAAAATAAATAAAAAAATAGAGTTAAGGGAGGCATGCTGTTCCTTGCCAATCTGCACTGCTTAAAAGACAGGATATAAGATAGGCCCAAACAATTTTAAAACAAACAAAGATACAAGTGATACATTTTTTCATAAATGAATTTTCCGTTTCTCTTTTTTCAAGCAATTTGAGACGCAACAAAACATGCTGAGGCTTGGCATGATTTTACATCAGTTTTGTGACACATTACTTTACAAAAGTGCCACAGTAGTCTGCTATCAGTAGTTTTGGTGTTACTGCATGGTATGCAAATATTAATAGACAAATCTTTGACACAAAAATAGTAATCTCTGCCAAAATTACAGTAATGCAGTATATCTTACTATCAGAGCTATGGAAATATTAATACATGAATCTTTGACAATGAAATGTTGTATGTCACTTTGAGCAGTTATTATGCTAATAATGGATACTTATTATAAAACACCATGAAAGAGGCAAGCTGTGTGGGCATAGAGGTAGATATGTAGCATTAAAAGAAAAGCAAGAGGAATTCCTTCATATGCAGTCTAATTCTGAGTCTTGGATGGTCAAGGGTTTCCCTGGTATACGGGCAGATGGGCATATAGCTCCAGCAGTATAACCTTTAGGGCGGGCACAAGTGAATATTACATAAAGCAGTGGTACTCAACTCTTTTCCCTGGTGGGTCAGGTGGCAGTGCCCAGTTCACAGGCTGGATCCAGTTGGTGGTCCCAATCCAGGGTTCGGGGTAGGTGCAGCAGGGGCTCATCATGGCTGCATGATGCGTAGCAGGGGCAGCCCAGCCCTGCAGTAGAAGCAGGCTTGACCTGGAACTAGGGGAGGGAGGGGGGATGAGTCTGACACAGCCCCAACCTGTCCCTGCAGGGGTAGGGGGCATGACCAGGCTGCATGGGGTGGGGGAGAGAAGGCATTATCCAGCTCCAACCTGGCCTTGTGGTGGGCAAGAGGACATGGGCTGGCCCTGCAGAGAGAAAGAGGGAGTGGCCCTGGCCCAACCTGGCCATATGGAGGAAAGGGGACATGGCCTGGCTCTGATCTGCTGTGGGGCTGGAGGGTTGGGAATCTGGCAGTGGGGGGAGGGTGGTCATATTCATGACCACCACTCCCCACTGCCGAATTTCCTGACCCAAGAGAACTCCTAGAGGCTGAATGCTGTGGCTCTGTGAGCCATATTTAGCTTGCAAGCCAGATGTTAAGCGCCCCGGCGTACAGCATTGCTGAGACTGCTCTAAGTTAGGCAGTGGGCCAAACTGGACCCCACAAGGCCCAAAATTCACCAGACCTGGAAAGGTAGCAAAATGTCACCTCTGTGAGGTAAATTTGATGATCAAGCCTTTGACTTCAATGGTAGCGTCAGCTGTGCAAGGACGTCTGTTTGAACACATTCTGCAATTAAAAGGGCAAATTCTGCCCACTGTTACATGTATGCAACTTCCTTTGGCCTTGGTTTACTTGAATGCAGGCAGCTTGAAAAAATAATAAAAAAAAACCCTACAAATTTTAAAAAACATTGCAGAGTCCTCTACAGTGCAAGCAAGCAAACAGCCGAAATATTTAATTTAGAAGCTTTAGAAACAAAATAGCCTCCAATTCTAAGACTATGTTAACTGCTACACTGTAGTCCAAAGAAAATATTTACAGTCAATGTATAAACCACTGAAACAAGGAGTTTGTGAGGTAAGAAATAAACAAACTAGGGTGAGGATTTTCTGGAGGCCAACAATGGAGTAAATCTCTCTAGAGTTGTCTACTCGGCAAAATAGCTCAGTATGTCTACTGTGCACTAGCTGAAGAGGGTTTCCACTGCTCATGCCCAAAATGGATTTGTTCTGTGAATAGAAGCACTTGAGTTTATTTTGCACTGAGCCATTTTGTGTAGGTTAAGCTAAACCGCACATGCACTTTTAATTTAAAATAAGAGAGTCCACACTATGGAATAGCTATGGTACTCTACATTCACACACAGGTTTATTTTTATAATAGCTTCTCATACTGCTTCTATTCACACAACAGTACATTTTGGGCATGAGCAACAGAAAACCTCTTCACCTCTCACTTAAATGTGCCTGGGCCCTGAAAACCATATGTACAGTGTTTTGGAAGAAAGAAAATAACATACAACATGTCAGATAATACATCTGGTAATTAATATTGCTGCATCCACTAACCTTATGCATTTCAAACTGAGGACTTTATATGCATATCATATGACAGTTGGAAATACCTGTCTTTCAACATTAAGCTTTGCTAGAGTAATCTTTAGGTGCAATCTAAAGCTCACTGATTGCAGCAGCAGGGCTAGAAAAATCTGTGTGATTACTTATCGCAGCTCTCAATCTATGAGTGTGAAAACCTGCCATCTCCCCGATATGCATGTATAAAAAATAAGGACAGCCCTCACCTCCAATTTATGATGCAGAGAATCATTTAAAATTTTGCTTCTAGTTGTAAGACTCAATTCAGCAAACGTTTATGCATGTGAATGGCTTTACTCACATGTACTTACATGCACACAAGCATTTTCAGAGTACTGTGGGCTAGATCATACCCCCCCATTCTACACTTTTGGTAGTCTTCTTGTAGCACATAGGAGAGACAAAGCCAGCCTAACGAGCTTATGGGGGATTCAAATTCTGGAGGTGAGCCTTCCTGCAGAATAACAGTATGCAGTGAAATCTGGTTTGTTTGTCACTCCAAAGGATACCACATTAATCTCCTCAATCAGAAGGTGGTGTTACAAGAGCACAAATGTGGGATGAGGGGTCACCAGGGCAGCAACCTTTGCATGAGGCTAAAAAAAAGGTGCCACCACCACCCCTCTGAAAGGCCACCCTATTACTCCTCTTCAGGGTAATATAGCAACTGACGTAGTAGACTATCACCTACCAAAGCGCACTCCTCTGAACCAGTAAGCCTCTAAAACATCATCCTGTTCTTTCTTCTCTAAGGGGACTGGTAATGATGACTTATTATCCAGGAGTGACTAATTATTAGGAGTTAGTCACTTTCAACTTCTCATGGGATGTAATCTGCATTACATTTTCAGACACTGTAAAAAATGATTTTTGTCTATTATAATAAAGAAGAAAAATTTTAAAAAGTCTGAGTGCAAATGGTATACATTCTGACTTGCTAGCTGAGAATCATGTAATTATACAGTTAAATGCTTAATGTATATTTTCTTACTATAAATATTGAGAGCATTGACTATATATGAAGTATGCAATTATGAGAGAATAAAATAATCAAAGATTTGTGCTTCTGCATCTTTACTTGCTGTCACTGCCAGCAAAGAGACAATTCTGCAAACTGGAACAGTTTGATAGGCTATGTCTTGTTGAGTGAAGAAACAGAGTATCCAATGCTTTGAGAACATCAGCTGGCTTGACATACGCTATAGATGGAATAGGTGAGTACCTTCTAAGATAACTAATTATTAGGTGCAAATTCTATTATGATTTAGTATCGGTGTCCATTTGGAAGTGAGTATGATTGACCAAATGATGAACTAGTCAAATGATTTTACATACAAATCAGTGGAACTTTGGCAGAGATTCAGTGCATTGACTAATAAAACCATAGAGATGAGTTATCCCAGTGGCAAAATAAGCTAATTTCTTTCTACCACTACTAACACATTTGTCAATAAAAAGGGCTTCTTTTTCCCCATAACCCAATTTTACACTTTTTCAAAACAGACAGGAAGACAAATCTTCAAGGCAGATCTGAAGACTGGAGGCTACTGGTAGTAGAAAAGAACATTACAATTCTATGCAATAATTAGATATTGTCTAGGTTGGGTTTACAGTTGGGACATGGGATACATAGTTATGGAAATAAGGATTTTTCACCACATACACTCTCTGTATAAAGGCTGTGAAAAATTAGAGGCTCAGTTTTGCCACCTCTCATGAATGTAGTGATACCTTAATTCTGCTCCTTTCCCCCAGTGCAGAGCTGTTCCTATATAGCACATTCTAGTGATTAGTAATTAAAGAAGCTGTACTACAGGTATTGGCAGAAAGCACAAACTGTCAAATTTATTACCCTTCAGGAATTTGTCTCTCTCTATGCTCTTTGTTTCCACAGTTTAGTGCAGGAACTCAGTTTACTAACAGGCGAGTCAAATTTGCTAAACACCAGGACTCAGTCCTGATTATCAATTAAAAGGAACTAAAAACATCGAAACAGATGGTTTCCTCCAGCTAAAAGAAGTCTTAAGGGGAAAAATACTTTTGTCCATTCATGGCATTATTTGGATCACATGCAAAATAAAACATAACTGGCAGGTGAATATACCTCATGTTACATCTTTAAAAAAATGAATCCCTGTGTTCTTCAGTATAATGCATAAATGACAAAACTCTAGGGCATGTTCTTATCTGAAATAAATTTGGCACAATACAAAACATTATTTTGCCCAGAATTTTCTAGAAAATACATTATTTTTCTTGCTATTGTTGTGAGGGTGCAGATACTGCCTAGGGGCTCTATTCATGCCTCCTATCCCTACTGTCCTAAACACTAACCCCATGTATTACAGAAATCTCCACCCCACAAAAATTATTAAGTATAATGGCATGGAGAGGAGAGAAGACACTGAAGTCCTTGCTTCATTTTTACTCAGTCCCAGTTCCTGCAGTCCACCCCTGTAGGCACGGATCTTTGACCACCTCTTCTCTGACTATGAGTCCATCTCAGCTCCTTCAAACATCCCTAACTTCTGACAAGATTTAGGCATGTCATTTTTCAAAAAATTACCAAAGAAATGTTTTTTCTTTCCCCGCTGTTCCAAATGCTACTGATCTCACAAAATTGCATTAGCCTAGTGCCCAAGATGGGAAATATTCATTTCTGGACTGTGACATATTTGAAATCAGCTCACATTCTCCCAGTCTAGAAGGGGGCTCTTTATACTACTCAGGCACAATGATCTTCACAGAGGTTCACTGCTCATGAGTTATGATCCTAATTAATGCCCACTAGTGTAAATGAGAGTCTTTCCTTTGACTTCAGTAGATGGCTTTAGCTTCAATTGGACCCTCAATGCCTATTCCTGATTTATCTTAATACAAACTTTACACTGACCTATGCCATTAAGTATTTTTCTTATTATTTATAATTGACTTTTAAGTCTAGTTTCTAACCTTTAGTAAACTACTGATTGTGATCTTCTTGGAGTAAGAAAAACATTGCTGGAAAACACCAACACATAACAGGTATAACCACTAATAAGTAGTAAACAAAGTTGAGGCTAACAAATAATGTGCAGCTGCTGTCAACATGCAGCAACAACTAATTGTGCTGCCACTTGAAAATCCCAAATTCTACACAGATTCATGCGGAAAAAATTGCTCTCGTTACTGCAAATGCCACAATCCTATAAACCCTAATTCACACCAGTATAATCCCAGTAAAGTTAACAAACCAATTTACCTAGATGCAAATCTACAGTAAATCTATTGTAGTAAATGGAGTTAAGCTGAGCTAGCACTGATATGAAGGACTGCCTATACTGAGAATAACAACACTTAAGTGAAGACTCCAAATGCATTTGTGCAGCATCAACACAAAGTAGCGTTGAAAACAATGTAGTTTAACCTGTAACGTAAACTCCATTTTGCTCCAACTCAGTGAGTCTATTTTAGGAGTTTGTACAGTAACTACATCAACGCACTTACATTACCATCAGATAAGCCACAAAAGCAGATTTGGGGCCAGTAGTTCTACTTGTAATATAAATGGTAGATTACAAGATAAGTAAGAATTAGGCCCTTATAAGGTTGTATAAAATTGAGTTAAAAGGCCCACAGACTTGAAGGTCAAAAGGTATTATTAGAACCTTTAGTTCAACCTCCTGAACAACAGAATTTTACCTGAGCACTCATATAAACAGGCATACCTATTATGATCTCTCTTCTTAGTCACCCCTTAGCTAATTTTTACATATCTAGTTCTTTTAATCCTTCCTCATAAATCAATCCCTCCAGCTCCTAATTATTTCAGTAATAGTTCTCTGAGCTGTGTCCTATAAAGAAAATGGAAGACCTTTAAAACAAAAAATTTACTTCCAGAAATATTAATTGCCTATTCAGCAATCAAATATTAATTAACTATTAAGCATACACATGAGGTGTTTAACCTGAGAACCTAATTTCATAGGAGGTACATTTCACTAAAATCCCTCAACAACAAAAGGTCAGACCAGATGAAGTAGTACTAAGTTTCCCCCAAAAAAACAACTTACTGAAGTCTGTTGTATCAACAAGTTCAAATGAGTACCAGCACACCTCATTAAGTTTTGATCCCCATTACACTCACATAGCATAAAGCTTATTGCAATTACAGTACCTCAGGCAGAAGAGTACCCACCATTTTAAATGGAGAATCACTGATTTGGACAAGGTTTTATAAATTATTCTCATTGACTATCATTTCCAATTAGAGAAAATAAAAGCATTAAATGGCCACTTTGATGTTAAGAATGACCTTTACCCTGTATTCTCTTTCTAACAGATGAGGGTTAAATTTATTGTGACAGCACCTAATCAAACTTAGTGCAGTCTGTGATTTAATAGTACTAGTATCACATCAACTGCAAGCTAAGTTGGTAAAACCATTACATGCAGCATTTGTATTAGAAATATGTTTATTAGTAGCCTAGGGTTTGAGAAAATATAGGCATTTTCAATTATCTAGTTTGCATTACAGTAGCTGTAAATGACATACAGCAACAGCGTTCCACACAAATAAACTGTTCATAGGAACACACAGATTTTTCTTTTTTTCAAGTTAATGTATCTTAATTATATTAATCTTGGCTTCCAAACTACTACTGCAGGTAAAAACCTAATAGTCACAACTCAGCAAATCAGAAGCAAATTTCCTCCCTCTAAATAAACAGAAAAATTAATATATTTCCAACACAGCATTGCCTCATACAAAGTTAATACTGGAATCTGATATTTAATATAAAAGCTCTGGTGACTGATTTTGTACTAATCCTGTGTAACACATTTTGCAGAAGTGTCAAGGAGAAATATAGCGCAGTCAATGCATATGGAATGGAAATGATTTATTCTACAATCCAAACTTCTCAATTTACATAAAAATAACTGTGCTGCAGCAAAGATTTCAGACTAACATACCAAATTAAATAGTCCTTCTGTATATTATCCTCAATGGATTATTTTAGATGTTTGATACAATTAGACCTAAATGTACTATATACAGTCATATTTACAGTACATTTTAAAATTCTATGCCCTTTTTTAATGTGGAAAAATACAATATCAGAAGCAAGTTTCTTACTGTAAATAGCATATCATCTAAAAGTTAAACTGTTTACAAATATGATAAATAACATTTTGAAATTATTTAGACATAATTTCTCATAGATTTATGAATTGTGTTTACATAGGAAATAATGCAGAATGCTTCATAGTCACAAAACAAAATACAGAATATTTTGATTTTATTTCTCCATTGCTGTTGATTTTTAAATTATTCCCCTGGTCATATTTTGTTTTATAACCACCTTATGCTAGTACTGGTCACTGCAACATGCACATGGATAACAGAAGTCACCTGATTCTTTGGTTCACACTGTAAACCAAAGTTTATTTGTTCTAGAGCCCCCAACTTGATATCATCCAAGACAGAAGTCTTACTCTATATTGTGCTATTAGTTTAGAGCTCAAACTAAACACTGTCTGGAGCTTTCCTTCCCAAAAGTAGCACACACATTCATGAAACACATCATGTGTCCCTGGGGGGAAGTAAAATAACTTATGTCCCTTTAAAAGGTGCAACATCTTCCTCCAGCATGGCTGGCCAGCCAGTTCAACTAGCTAAAATTTAAAATTCTAGTTCATAAGAAATATCATTAATAAATTCAGACTGAAACCAAGTGCTTTGACAGTAATTATGAACCAGAAAGGCAAAAAACCCTAAAAATCATTTGGAAACATGTAGTTTAGTGATGGAATGTGCACCCTTGGATCCTGCAACCACTGAGTAAAATTGGCTGTTTTGCTAAGAGGAACAGTGAAACTGACAAAACTGTCATTTTCATTCATAAACTGTTCAGATTTTCAAGGCCTTTAGATTCAGGGACACCCTACTCAGCAGAAGCCTCTGGGCTAGGGACTCCAGGATTTTCATACTTCTGGGCCAGTAGTGTCAACAGAATTAAGTGAACTCCAGCACTTCTCAGCATCCTTCTGCAAAGCTTGGATCCCCAGGGCTTTAAGACTCCTGGGTCTTTGATGGGGATCCAGGAATCCACAACTGTCAGCCATGAATGCAAGGAAGATCCATGCCTTTCGTTTGAAATTCTTCCAATCTAATTGGTCAATTTCATTCAACTTTTCCAAGAAATTGTGTTTCACAAAACAAACAAACAAAACAACAAAACTGCTCCCCAGCCTATCCATCCACTCATTTTTGAGAAGGTTAGTTCTAGTGAAACTGTGGTTCCAGCAGCTCTTTAAACAGGTCACTCTGGGGTGGTAGGGGAGAGTTTGCTGAAGGGCTATTGTTTTGTTGTTATGGATAACAAAATAATAAGTATCATATTTAATACAAGCAATCCAATAAAGTAATAGTAATGAATGCTTAGCATTTAATGGGCTACACAGAATTCTCAGCCTCCAGACCATTACTGAGGAAGGGTAACGTGATACCCAAAGCTTGCCTATTTATATTCCAACCATCCAGTTAATCCAATAAAATATACCACCCACAAGAACTCAACAAGTACATCAGTGTAACCTGACTAGACCCCATAGATCTGAGATATGTCTGAGACATTCGGAGATCTCAGAGGGTAATGCCCACCCATCATCATGTGCTTAGTTTCCTGACACCTTTGCAGTGTGCCCAACCAAAAAAACTAAGGGCTAACAACAGGATCAAGCTCAGCAAGTTAACTGTCACTTGAAAGCTCAATGTTACACTTAAGGTGTGATTAACTAGTTAACCACACCTGAAGTGCTCACTTAGGGCACAGACAGAAGTGACTATTTTCATCTGATCTGGCCACAGAAAGTGGTCTACAACCATGACCAAACGTAAGTACTTGGCTGCAGACCACTTAAAAAATTGATTGAGCAATGAAGACATTTCAAAACATAGCGTCATGACTTGGGGGTCATGATTGACCACAAGATGAATATGAGCCACCAATGTCACGTTGCAGCCAGCAAAGCAAGCAAAACTCTGGCTTGCATCCGTAGATGCTTCTCTAGCAAATCCCAGGATGTCATCCTCCTGCTGTACTCGGCCTCGGTGAGGCCACAGCCGGAGTACTGCATCCAATTCTGGGCTCCACAATTCAAAAAGGATGTGGAAAAGCTTGACAGAGTCCAGAGGAGAGCCATGCGCATGATCAGAGGGCAGTAAAACAACCCTTATGATGAGAAGCTGAGAGCTATGGGACTCTTCAGCCTGGAAAAGCGCAGGCTCAGGGGTGATCTGGTGGCTGCCTATTAAGTATGTAAGTGGTATACATCAGGATCTAGGGGAATGCCTGTCCACCAGCGCACCCCATGGGATGCCAAGATCAAATGGTCACAAAGTTCTCCAAGACCATTTCAGGCTGGACATAAAGAAGAGCTTATTTACAGCCCGAGCCCCCAAGGCCTGGAACAGACTGCCGTCAGAGGTGGTGCAAGCACCTATTCTGGACTCCTTTAAGAGTCAATTGGATATTTATCTTGCTGGGATTCTGTGACCCCAGCTGACTTCCTTCCCCTGGGGTAGGCGGGCTGGATTCGATGATCTTCCGAGGTCCCTTCCAGCCCTAATGTCATAGATTCATAGATTCATAGAATCTATGAATCTTCTATAACTTCTGTCTGCACTGCCACCCAGCCCATTGCTGTTTTCAGAATGGGAAGAGGGGAAAGGGAGCAGAAGTTTGGTCTGGGGGTTTTTTCAGCCCTACTGGAGGGGTGGTGTATTGGAGCCCCTGCCAAGGTGGTGGGGTGTTCCAATTCACCCATCCCACCCTCAGCACTGGCTCCCTCTGCTCCCTTTCCTCCCTCCCCTTCTGAAAATAGCACAGGCTCACAGGTAGGAGGGGCCATTGCTAAGAAAAACCAGCCGCAGGCTTCCAGCCAGCAGCTAGATTCCCCTCCCCACTGAAACCAACAGCGAACTTCTGTTTGGTTGGGGAGACTGTTGTAACTTAGAACATGTCCTGCAAAGTGTTCTGAGTTATAGCAAGGAACTGCACTTCTGTCTGCACCTTTAGCTACACGTTCAATTAAGTAATGGCCTGATAAATAAAGGAATACAATACAAAGTTAATTCTACAAAATATGTGAAACAACTATGCAACTGCTTCCTATCATGCCATTAATTGAATGTGTGGCCAGTGTTGACACTGGATTTGGACCCAGCACCTATACCTTTGTTCTGGGCAGGTACAACCATCAGACTGACCACAACACCTTCCAGTCTATAATAGATGAATTTACTGATACAGAGAAAGAACAAAAAAGCAACAAACAAACAATTCTATATCTACCAATCCTAGGTTGTCATCAGTCAAAGTACATCTGGTCAGGATGCAGGCTCCACTCTGAGGCTTTCTCTTAGTTGTCAGCAGTGTGGAGGTGGGATGCCAAGACCCACAACCCCCTCCAGTGGGGTGCATAAGACAGGCTTCTGGTATGTCCTTGGTCCATGGTGGCCTTGGGGACCCTTCCTGGGGGACAGGGATGGGAATCCCTCTCAAGGAAGAGAAGGAGGGACAGGACAAAGCAGGGATGGGACAAAGGGAGGGACAGGAGGGATGGACGAGACAAAGGGAGGGACCCTTTGTTACTCTCAAGTCTCTGCCTTTGTATTATCCTTCCCCCTGATGACTCCTGATGACTCTTCATGTGTGGCTATCTCTGGTAAGTTCTCTCTCTGTGGTCACTTATCCATGTAGCTTTCCAGGTCTGTTCCCCCAAAACTGGCACTTAGGCCCCCCTGCTCTATCTTGACCCCTTATAATCTGCCTTATAATCCCCTTATAATGCATATATCTATACCTATAAGCCAATTCCCCAAAAAACAGACCTTTAAATACTGTTTCTAAGCCAATAGCCAGGAGCCCCTGTGGCTGGGAGCCCTGTCAGCTGATCAGAACTCCTATTAGGGCTCCCAGCCATGGGGGGACCCAGACACCCTGGTGGCTGGAAGACTGCAGCTTGTGATCTCCCAGCTGCGGGAGGCGAGGCACGGAGAGGGGTGGTGGTTCACTCCTGCAGCTGGATGACTTCATGAGATGCTGCCTCCCAACCATAAGGGTGCATGGTACATCCCGATGGCTTGGAGATTACATAAGCTGTGGTCTCCCAGCTGTTGGGGTGCATAGGCCTCCACAGCTGGGAATCCCATTAGCTGAGGGGGCTACTAGCCATGGAATCCTGCTTCTTGCTGGTGCAGGGGGAGCCTGGGATCCCAGAGGACATAGCAGAGAGGGGGAAACGAGGTGAAGGAACAGTTTGCAGGCAGGAGGCAAACTGAAACCAAAATAAATTAGCTACCAGAAAGGGGCGACACTACTTTACCATGCCAGAGCCAAAGGGCCCTTCCTACTGCTCAGAGAAAAGCCAAAGGCTTTTGTTTGTTGGTTTATTTGTTTGTTGGAAGGACTGTATTTTGTATTTAAAGGAAGGGAGGAGGAGCTCCTTAGGGAGCAAAGCCAGTCTGCAAGGCAGAAGGCTAATCCACATACTTATAAAGTTGTGCCATGCTAAATTTTTATGTAATCTCTACACACAACAGACTGATACCTACAGATAGGAATACATGGACCTGCTTCAAACCCATCTTAACAGATCTGAATGGACCAGCATAACCAAATAAAGTGGACACTTTACTTCATAAGACAAACTGTTATTAACCTTTAGGCTTTGAATTGGCAGACAAGAACCTCCTAGTATACCCTTAACACAAGAGAAACATAACCAAATCTAGCATTAAAAGAGACTGGAAAAATCAAAAAGGAATTTGGAAACTAATTAAAAAACCAAATTTATTTACCAGTCCAGACAGACCAAGTTAGTTGTATGCAAATATATAGTGAAAATTGACCTTAGCACTACCTACACACGTATATAAAGTTAATATACAATATATGCAGTTCATCTACAACTAATATGTAGACACATTGTTACTATATAATGTACATAGTTAATATACATTAGTAATATGTCTATTATATGATGTATAACATATAGTTGCCTATGAATAAAAAAAATTGCTGTAAATACACAATATTTTTCAATGATAATGTTCATTGTTGAAACAGTAATAATTCCAGTGAAAAAAAGAGAAAAATAATTTCTCATAAAAATGCAAACAGATTTGAACAAAATAGACTTTCCAAAAAAGGCAGTCCCTTTATCTACTACTCCACAAAGTCTTTTGGTGGTTCCAAACGGAATTTAGAAGTATTATTTCGCAATAGAAACATGCTGAAAGTAACAAAGAAAAAATAATTTTGAAATAAAATGCACAAGCCATAGAGTTGAAAGAAAGTCATTTCCCCTGTTAACACCAAGATCTACTGTACACGCATACAAATTTTCATGCAAATGAGACTTCATCTACTGTTTTGCCTGTTTTAATTAAAAAGAGAATGAGCAAGATTTTTCCCTTTCATTACGGCTATAAAGTTCCTCAGTAGTTCCGTCAGTAGTAATTTCATTACAATGATTCTGCTTTAGGTATTACACTGAAGAGGTGTATCCATAAACACAAAAAGAGTAATGCTTGCTATAGTCAGAGTAGCCACCCAGCCTCTCTCTCAAGCTCAGCTCCATTCACACTGTAATTGTCATTCTCATTTTCTTGGCAAGAATCACCATGATGTCAGAATATTAGTTATCCCCCATCAAATCATTTTAGAAATTGGTAAATAAGACAGCTAATATACATAGCAATATTTTGGACAATGTAGCTCAAAATGCTCCCATTGTTTCTTATAAAGAGTTAGTGAAACCAGTTGGAATATGCACAAAAGAATCCCCCACTGCAGATGCAGTCCTGGTAGCATTTGCCCCATGTTCAGAACTCATATCGATTCTTCTGTGTCCTCCCACATGAAGGGTCCTGTGAAATCTTTTTGCACCTTTAACTCCCCATTTCCATCAGGGAAAAGGAACACAAGCTGGTGGCCCATAACTGTTTAGTTCTCCTTGATGGCTTTCCAGAACCAGGAGGGGAAGTCAGAGTTGTCAACCCAAGATATTTTTTTACCCATAATTTGCAAAAAATTTTACCAGCAACAAAACTTTTTTAATGACATCTATTTTCCATAATGGAAATGTAACCCTTCTACTGGGCCCTGGATGGCAGTGGCAAGGGCTCAGTTCAAAGTTAAGGGTTTAACTTCAACTTTCTAAATCTAGTTTGAGTCCCCAGAGTCTTAACTGATTGCAGCAATTGGTTTGCACCATGCTGCCCCCACCCAGGGGTCCTCTTCTCACCCACATACCCAGGTACCTCCAACTGTACTTCACATCATGCTGCCCCCACCTCCTAGTCCCTACCACCTTCTGACCCCTTTAGTACCACTTCCCCAAACTTGGCACAGAATCTTACCCAGTGCATCTTCCCCATCCTGCCCTGCAGCTCTGTCCCAGCCACATTGCCACCGTCTCTGTCTCACTCAGTTCCTTAGACTTCCTGGAGCTAGCTGACACGTAACAGCCAGGATGCAGTGGTAGCATATGGCTGGGAGGGTGGGAGGGAGGGGCTATTGAGGCTCCCATGGTCCATACAGCCCTGACAGAGTTTCCTTCAGAGTGCTGAGCTTCGCTCTCTCTCAAACACACTCTGTCTATCACCACTGGTATCTAGCATCAATCAAGCTCACAGTTTCTTATCCTTTTATGGACAGCTCACTTTTTAATGGACTTTGTAAGCACATGTTTTTAGCCTTGTTTTTTACGGACGCTGTAAATTTACTATTAGCAACCCTGGGAGAGATGTCTCCTAGATGGTTCACTCACAGCTGCACTGTGGTCACAAACCATCTCCAGCCTGTTCATCTTCAACTTTAAAAGAACAATGCATTACATTTGCAATCCCACTTTACCCTATTTTGGAGCAAAGACTTGCACCTTTCCAGAGCACAGCAGCAGCAGCATAATAAAGATGTTCACTTGTCATATTCTGGTTTTACAGAACACTATTCAACTTTTCACCAACTACTTGTATCAACTAAATCCATTATAGATTAGAAGAGCTTTGCCATCTGCTATACCACTTCTAGCATACTACATCCTCCAAACCACTTCTAGCATACTACCTCCAGTGAAACTAATCACTGTGCATGTCATATATGGAAGAAATAAACTAAGGTAATACCAGAAAATACCTGATGGAAAAGGTGCAATCCCAAAGAGCTACCTCCTGGGGCTTCAAAACCAGACAGGCACCTGGTCCTTAGTCTCATGCTGATTAATGCAAGGTCTGTGGTCCATAAGGCCTTTACCATTCTTATTTTTGCCAACAGAGAAAAAAGGTGGTTACTGGTACTGGTATTTTAAATTATTTGTCAGATATAAAAGTATTACAGTAATGGGGCCAGATAAGGAAAAAGAGAGATAGCTAGACAAAATCTTATGTGTCTTTAAAATTCCACACTTCTCCAGAAACAAATTTCCATTGGGCCCACAGAACCTCTTTCTTCTCCTTTCCTCCTCCTCCTCTTCCCAGGCATTTCCCTTCCTTTCCTGCAGAGAAAGTCCTTTTTGCTCAGTCAAGGTTGGAGAGCCACTGTGCAGCAAGGGAGGGGGCATGAGGGATGCCAAACGCACAGATTTAAAGGCACAGCCGCTGCCAAGCTCCTCTCCCCTCTCCTGATATCTACCTCACAGCACCCCACCATCCTGCAGGAAATGACTGGGAGTGGAGGCAGTGTGAGAGGCAGCTGCCTACCTCCCCAAGCCCTCTGCCTCCAGCTAAGTCTGGGATGGGGGTGGATCATGAGTATGGAATTTGGTGCAAGGATAGAAAAGTTCCTGCACTGCTGCTGAGATCTCCTCTTTCTTGAGCTAAGAGGATGGTGGGAGGGAGGAGAGTTTGCAGCCAGCCTGGGCTGCAGGGTAGCTGAACAGCACAGCACAGGGGTGGCAACAGGGGTGGCAACAGGAGGCAGAGGTGCAGCCCACCTCAACCTGCAGCAACCTGTCCCATGTCTGTGCTCCCACCTATACAGCCACGCTGAAAGCAGTACCATGGCAGCCGTGGGCACAGCAGCTCACAGGCCATCACTCAAGCAGTGGGCAAGGAAGAGCCCTTTGGAGTTGGGCTCCCTAATTCTAGCTCCAAGCTTCAGGATCAGGGCCCTTTTGCACCTTGCCCTGGCTTGTCTTTGGGATCACAGTGAGCTCAAACAGACCCTTTCTCTGCCTCCCTCCCCATGGAAGTGCTCGGTAGTTCAAAGATTTTTGGCCCCTTCTTAAGAATATCACCATCAGCTGCTGATAAAAACACATCTTGTATTTATTACAGAAGTGTTACTATTCATACAGATGCTACTGCACATAGCAATAAGACGAAGATACTGTTCATATAAATATTATACAGGCAAACAGTAATATCAATATTTGGCATTGTCAAGTAACCCCTCTATGAGAAAAGAGAGTACTTTGAGTCAGAAATATGTTTTTTATAATGGAATGTCTCTTTAAACATATCACTTTAAGAGAATGTCGTTTCTGGTGACAGTTTCATCTTCAGATTATGGTTTTATTTTTTCAAAGTACTTCAGGCTCGTTATTCAGTCACTACCCTAGTACTTTCTATGAATTATCAACTGCAAATACATTCTAGTAAGATATACTCCACTTTCATATCACACTATCACCAAATCAAAAGAATGTTCTTGACAAAGTATAGAATATAATTCAAGGGGTATTTTAAAATTTAAACATACTGTACTCTATAAGGTCAATAACAACTCAAAGATATAGCACTCCATTTGTATGTTGTAAATAAATTTCTGAGTCAGAATAATATTTTCTGTTTCATTATTATTATTTGTATTGTAGGTCATTTCTAGCAGCCCTGTTGTGCTCTATAACAGGTGGGGAGGGAGTTGTCACGTTAAAGTTGGTGGACTTGCACTGCTGCCGAGGCTATGCAGACAGTATACTTGAGATGCTCCATGTAAGTTTCCTTTCTAGAATATGAAAAAAGTGAACTGTTTCCAGAAGTGTGGAAATTCTTACTTGAACCTGGGAGCTAGAGCTTAAAACAATGTAGTCTGCATGCACCAAGATGGAACCACAAAGAGGCAAAGGTAGGAAAAGTTCTCTAAAAAATGTTCTTTATCATGGTAAGGTTAGCCGGATCCCTTAAATAGCCAACCAGCTCCCAAAGGATCCCATGCCTTGGCACCAGGTTACTTCACGGTATTTCCTCCTATATATTTATTGTGACAGTATGGCTTGAATTTATACAAGGCATCAGGTTGTTCAAGTACCAAGAATGATTACAACCATTTGTTCCTGACAAACTAATCTATTAGGTTTCCCAAGCCTTTGTTTTAATTCATGTTAAGTTTAATTGCTATTTACTACCATAAAATAACTTACATATTGCTTATTGAAAACCCTGTAGTGCATTTCATCAGGTTACCAGTTGACAAGTAGGAAAGTTATGTTTGTATGCATTTATTGACTCCAGGGCAGGGATAGCTGCCTGCATGTTGCTAGATGCAAGATTATGAGGTATAACAAGACATATAATTATAACTCCTTCTTCAGATAGATAACTATTTGACAACCACTGCTGTGAATTCACTATTCACCAAAAAGCTAAAATTTGTTATAGCACTATGGAGAGACATCCTACAACTCTGGAGGAACTAAAGACATGGGCAAGCTGGTCACATACTGTCAGACAATTTGAAGAAGACTGGAAATAATTGGCCTGGACAGCATGGACATGACCAGGTGGAGCCAGTTAAACAACCATACATTTCATCTGTCAGTATGATGATAATAATCATTTTGAATGTATATACTGTTATGGTGAGATGATTTCCAGTAAAGCTAACTAGCCTGTTCTCCCCTCACAAGCTTCTGTGCTCAGCAAACATTTCCTTGTATCATCACCACACCAAGGACCACCACACCCAACTGCAGAAAAGGGGCATAGAATCAGAATTGTGACAAATCTATTTTCCATCCCTCCATCACCCCACATCAAACAACATCCATTGACAAAAGGTTCCTCTCATTGTTATAGCCCAAGTCCCCCATAATGGAATATTTGCACCCCAAAGGCCTGTATATCTGCTATGCAACCAGTTCTGATTCCTCCCTGTAAGGCATCCTAATGCATATGATCCTAGTCTGAGGCAAAAAGGTTTTACAGGCTCTTTTAGGAATGATGAAGTAGCACAAACTGGACCACAGCTAATTTCTGGACCATACACAATAAATAACTACAGGGCAACACTTGCAGATGTTGGTTTCCCAGTAGGATTGGAATACATCTTATGTGCCAGACGGGACTTCTACACACTGAGGTGACATTGTCCTCAGTGACCTCCATGTTTTGATGGCATCAACATTAACCTAGATAGGGGAGGATACCAGGAAAGTATAAAGATTTGCTAGCAGTGACTCCTGTCATTAGTCTCTGATACTTCACAGCTTCTAGGAAGCTGTCACAGTGCCCTGCTCTAGAGGCACCTTCCTGGCCAGTCTTATAACTGGTAACAAAAAAAGTCAGAAGAGAAGGCATACCCCCTCCTGATCTTATTTTGCTTTAATTTTGCAACTGGCTTTTATCATTAAATCCCAAAATTCTGTTTATGGGAGGCGGGGGGCGGTTATTGTTTTGACTTTCAAGCATGATTCCCATTCTACTTGCCTATGCCTAACTCCTGCACTAGTGTTTTTTTCCTTTAAATATATGTACCTTTATCATATAATCAACCCCACTGGAAAACAGAAAATGAGTATTTTCTCCTTTTACAGTTTGAAATATAGACATTTTCTTTTCATTTGAACCCACACCAATTTAAAGCACTTCCTCTTTTATAATTTCACAACTCACCTCCAATGTTCTCCTCAGTGAATCTTCACATTTTCTGGCATCCTGAAACTCGTCACTGTAGTCCTGTGTTCCTCATCAGGTTCATTCTGGGTAGTAATGGCAATCTCAGCCTTAGCAACAGAAGGCATTCCACGATACATGCCAAAGCACAGAGTCCACAGCAGGCCAGAGTACACAAACTAATCTTGCTGAAGTTATAGAACAATGTACCATTGGAGCCATCAAGAAACCCATCTATGTCTTGAGAATGGCAATGGTTCAGCTATGAAAGATGTGGTAGGCTGCATAAGTGGAAGTGACTCCTGGAGCTGTGAATTAATCCTATAATCCATGGACAGATAAAAAAAAATGGTATCTCAGAGAACATTGTGGGTTTTGTCAAGAGGTGTAATTAGCAATTTTTCTGCCCTGGGCAGAGATGCTGTTAAGTGCTGTTGAGTGGAGAGCAGAGCACTACAGGAAGCTGCTGGCACCCATTCTCAATTGGTGCCTGACGCTAGGACCCCACTTGCCTTAGGTATGCTATTGGTTCTGTCTGTTTTGTAAGAAAACAAATGTAGCAATTATCATACCTAAGAAATATGCACAGAAATTGATTTAGGTGTGCCATAAGGCAGCTCAAAAGGACATGCAAAAAGGGCTAAGTGGAAGAAATGCTGTTCCTTGTCATTGTATAGCATGGGAAGGATTCAAATTCATATGTAGGAGAGGCTGACTGGCTGACATGAATAATGCTGCTGGTCCTTATGTGGCAGGACCCTTCTGTCAACATTTCCACAGTCCTAATGACCTTGACTGACCCTAACATAACATGAATATTTTTCCTCTGATGTTCTAGTCCCCATACTACTTCATCATAAAGATGATGCTTCATCTGTTTCTCTTCTCTGAGGACCCTGCTCTCTAAATACATTCAGGAAACAGGTATCTTGGCCTCAAACCCTGTGTCCAATTGGTATAGGCCCCACAGAGGAGGATGAAAATAACATATCCCTACTTATGTATCTCACCAGTGATGGCTAGGAAATGTTATTTAGAGGTTTGTTTTGGGGAACTGGTTTGTAGGTAAAGTGCATTAGAACAACAGTCCAGGGCAATGGCAATGGTTAATTGATTTCTAAAAGCCTGTTTGTGACAAAGTTTCCTGTAATTCCCACTGTGTCTAAAACCAGCAGACTGGGAAATTAAAGACATGAACACTGTTACATAACAGAGATAAGGGACTCTGCAGCATTGGCACCAGGTCACAGTGCCCAACTACAGGGCCTATGGGATTTCCAGTTTCGGTAAACAGACCAAATTAGGAGGCCTTGTAAAAGCTCAAATTAGGATGTGTGTGTGTCATGGGTTTGTAAAACAAAGGAATATGCTGACATGACAGAACACGGACAGTATGGCGACCCCAGGGCGACCAATCCATGATGCCCAGGAATGAGGAGTCATCAGAGGGAGAGAAAGAATACAAAAGGAGGGATTTCAGAGTAGAAAAGGGCCCCCAGAGAGGAGAACCTGAGGCCACCATGGACAGAACACACACTACCAGCCCATCTCACCCACCCCACTGGGCGGGGGTGGACCTTGGCCTCCAATTTCCGGGTTGCTGGTATCTGACATTCAAGACAGAACCTCAGGGTAAAGCTTGCATACTGGCCAGATGGTACCTTCCCTGTGTGAACCTGGGACTGGCAGATATAGAATTGTTTGCATTATTCTTATCTGCTATCACTGCCTATCAATAAAAGTTGCCTATTATCGAATGGAGAGGTCATGGTCAGGCTGAAGGTTTTGGGTCTGACCAGAACAAGGTATCTGGGTCATAAATCCAGTGACAATATCCTCTAGAGGAGGTAGGTGAAGTAGGTTCAATATTCATGCTAGCACCTCCTTCTGGTATTCTGCTGTGGGTTCCTTCTCTCCTCAAACCCTCTACTTTTCTTCTTCTTCCCTTATGCTTGCTTCCATATACATAAATGACTGCTAAATAGCTTGGAAAATATGATGCACATGACAACCTTTGAGATGATACCAAGCAACCAGTAAATTCACCTCCAGTTATAAACTGGAATCAAGCTGTACGAAATCTGTTAGGCCAGGACTGAATCTCATAGGCAGCATGTGGGAGGTAAGATGGGTCAAAAAGTGAAGAAGTTTTTGTTTCTTGGACAGTTTCCTATTTATTTTTTGGCTTGTAATATCTCAAAAAAACTCTGCATAACTAAATGGTTTTTGTCAGTTGGTTTTGGCAAAGACTGACTATTTCCTTTTATTAGATATGGAGCACTGGGAGATGGGTGGAAACTGACCAGTTATTAACAGTTCTGCATGTCTTCAAGACAAAACTGATAAAATTAAAAATGCAGCATTGGGGAACTTTTTAATGTCTGAAAGGCCAAGATATGCATTTTGCAAATTCTGCACGAATGAAATATACTTTTTGAATTCTGCATGGACATGACATCCATTTAATAAAGTTCCTCGACTCCAATGTAGATTTAATAATGCTTCCTTCAAATCTCTACTCAAAGCTTACTGCCTTTAGTTAGCTTTCCCATGACGGCCTCCTCCCTGGCCTTGATTCCACTGTGTATGAATATTAATATCTCTGAAGAATAGATGATCATTGTTTTATATTTTACCCCCTCCTCATGCCTACTTCCCGTCCAGTGTTTATACTAATCTGTTCTATGTTACTGCATTATGTAACTGCTGTGCTTTTTTCCTAAAACTTTTCTGCTCAAAAATAGTGTGTCTGTTACATGCACCTTCGAGTAAGACTGCGGAAGTATCAGTTCTAACCTGAACTTATAATTCTGTGTTCTAATGTTCATCTCTGCTTCCCTGTCTTGCTCTATCTTACAAAAAAGCCTGAATGCAGAGAGGACGAAAGTACCATGTGGTATGTGTAACAGGGAACCCCTGCTCCTATTACTAGGACACCCACAGTGAGTAAAGGTCAGAGGATCTGGCAGATAAGGAGTTTATTGATGACCCTGGGATGGAGGGGCCAATCAGGATGCTGGAAGAAGTGCACTGAGTCATACAAGCTCCTTCCCATGCAGGAAGAGGGTGAGAAGGAGCAGTCTGACTTAGCAGGCTACAACAGAAGAAGCTCCAGGGCAAGGGTGCAGTGAAAAACAAACTGCTTGGTGCCTAAGGAGGACTGGAGAGCAAAAAAGACACAGCCAGAGAAACTCATAGTGGAGGGAGAAAGTAATAAACTGAGGTTAAAAGGATTTTGTTTCCAAAGCCAACAGGCTGGTGTTTACATTTCTGTTGGCAACCAAAGGATCAGGTTGTGGCTGTGAGGGAGAGGTACACAGATTGTGACAGGACAGTCATACCCCAGCCAGGGGAACAGTAAGTAAGAATTGGCAAAGCCCCTGAAGGCTGGGGCTTGAACACTAGACCTAGTCAGAGAGCAGGGCCAGAGAGCAAAAAGGGGTCGAGCTGTGTCAAGTGCAACCCTGATAAGGACCCAGAAACTCATGAAGACATCTCCTTCAAGAAGCAGCAGTGTGAGTGGCAAAGGATGCCCAGACATAACGGGGAAGACAGACAGGTCTGCTTGCCTCACAGGGCAGCCGTAGATCTTCCCATAAGCAGAAACTTAACATCAAAGACATGGCAGGCAATTAAGGAAAGCTTAAGGCATGATGAAAGGTCATTAGCAGGCATGCGGACCCACTGATTCCCCACCACCACTAGCACCAACAACAGTGTGGGCTACTGTATGCCTTTCCCACATGGGTGCTTTCTGTTCTTCAACAGCTTGCATATTTTAAATCTTTCAAATCTGTTTCTTTAGACCATTATGGGGATATTTTGTTTCCAAAATTTTGAGGCAAAATTCAGGAATGTAGCCATTACACATGCATCGCTATTATGCAAGTAAATACAGTATGCCTAATTTGTAATATAAAGAACACTTTTTAATTCACTATACACAAATGATGCTATAAGTGATAAAATAGTTATAAGAATAACAAACAGTAATTTGATATATAACTGTAACATCAACTATTTTTCTTGGGAATCTTTGAATTACGTTAGACTTTTGCCAAAGAAGTCTGGCAGTGAGTACAGATCTACTAATCACCTCTGTGAGGAGACAATTAACAGTTAATGGTAAAGAGGAGGTGTTAATGGTATGTGCTGCAGTTGTTGATAGCAATTAACCTTATAGATTTCATAAATATTAGGGCTGCAAAGGAACTTGCAAGAGCATCCAGTCCAGCCCCCTGCCTAAGGGGCAGGAAGTCAGCTGAGGTCAGATCACCCCAACAAGATAAGCATCCAAGCATTTCTTAAAGGTATCCAGAGTAGGTGCTTGCACCACTTCAGATTTTGAAAGTTTTAGTCTTGATAAGTGCAAGTTTTAATCTGGATGGAAGCTGGATCATGTTAATAGAAGAGGCAGAAGTTCCAATCCTTTCTGCATTATTAAATAAAAAATAGTAGTCACATGTGGGTGACCCAGGGCTAATGTGGACACAACTCTTGTTTCAGTATTTTATATGCATCCCTGATTCACTATTTTCAGTTGTTACTAACATTATTTCTATCATAGTTGATGCTTTTTAAAAGAGAAATTTCTCAAGTTGTAGGCCAGGTGCTTATTAAAAATTAACTCTGGAACTAAAGAAAAATTTGTTTATTAACTCAGGCTTTCAGGCTTGATCCCGTAAACCTTGTTCAGCAAATCACTGTTTTTAAGTTATGCACTGTGCCCATTACAAGGCTGGCCTTTTAACAGGAAGTATTGCTAAATTGAAATGTAATGGAATTTTTAATGAAAATAGCAGTTATGTTAAAAACATGATAGCATGATTATCTATTGGATAACTATCATATTGCATTAGTTCACTAGGGCTGCTTTAATATTTGTTAAAATGATTGGCCTTGTCCACATTAAGGATCAAATTGTGTTTATGTTGTGCTAGTTCAAATGTGGTAATTAACACTGTTTCTGATATAATGCACTTTCACACTATAGACAAAGCTTACCAACAAGGAGTAAATGGTGTATATACTAATATATCATAATTATTATGGGGCAGAGCCATTGTAGACTTGTGAAAAGAGGAATAGAAGTGGGAGTATAGAATGAAAAAGCAAAAAAGGGAAGAAGGTAAATGAAATATAGAATTCAAGGCTAGGGACAGACATTATGCATAAACCAGTTTAAGTGATCAAAAACTGGTTTAAACCCATAACAGAACAGATGCTCAGTACACGTAAACCAGTTTGAAAATGGCTGAAACTGATTTCAGATAAACCTGGTTGAATGTAGTATCAGAAGTAACTGATTTGACTTAAACCGGTTTATGCAATGTCTGTCCCAGACCCCTTGCTGGTTTAAGATCAGACAGGCTGCTCACCACACTCCCCCTCACCACTACCTGCTAAGTAGGAATTCCCACTCCCCTCTGCCTTGCTGAGGAGGTGTCTGTGTATTAGCTAGCAGACAACATGCTGGCTACAGCCCATGGTGAATCAACAGATAGAATCAACAGGCAGAATCAATGGTTAGCAGGTAATGTCCTTCTGTTGTTTTCTTAATGGGGTGAGTTAGGGGTGATAAACACTGTTATCAGTTCCCTACTGGGCTAATCAGAGCATCCTGCTGTGTCTTGCCTGGCCACACCGCCCTTCAGCTCAGTGCTGTGGAAGGAAAGGAGAGCTGCTCTAGCACCACCTGGCTTCTAGCCTGAGCCACTGCAGGCATGTGCCTGCATTTCTGCGATGTCTCTGGTTACAAAACTGAGTTAGCCTAGTTAGGTTAGACTAATGATCGAATCAATTCAGCTGAGGGTTTTTGAATGTCTGTCCCTAGCCCAAGTCTTTGAAGCAGATGTATTGTCTTTTCTTTTCTTTTTGTACAACATCCAGAGCAATAGCAGCCTGACTGAGGCATTTGGGCACTACTGTACTACAAGTTATTGCTCTTTGTTCCACTTTAAACAGTATCACAGTCACAGTTTGGTTGTATTTACTGAGAACTACATTACTGGAAAATAACTGTATTATGATTATACAAATGTCTAATTGTTGATTGGGTAATTATGGCTGGCAGCAAATCAGCAGAGGGATTCACATGATGTACAGCTACTGGGAAATAATTACAGTCATTACAGGAATGAGGTTCCCACAACCAATCAGACTGCAGGAAAATGTGTAACTGAATCAAAAAAGAAGAGTTTGTGTGTCAGTAACTACACAGAATCCCAGCACTCTGATTGGCAGGGTCAACCCCATCTTAGCACAATAAAAAAAATCCCTGCATCATAGAAACAATCTGGAATAGTAACTGTTTGCCACAGAGATGATCTAAAAATACACAGTGTGTAGCAATTCAGTGAAAATATTTTGTAACAACATGGATATTGGTCTTCCCAGCTGAATTGATACTTACTGTTTGAAGGCACCAATTTGTTACAAACTGACACTCAAATTTGTGATACAAACTTTTTCAAATACTAAACTCTTGAGGACCTGTTTTGCATGACTATTCACTTTCTGATGGCAAGGCCCCAAAGGAAAAAGCCCTAAAGATTTTACAATAGCAAATAGGAATTCTCCTTTAGTTGAAATGCTAGGGCCAGTGTTTTCTGAACAAAACACTCTGGGTTCATCTCTGAAGCTTCAAGTGTGATGTTCAGCTAGCAAACATGATTATGCAAGTAAATTATGCTCCTGTGTCCAGGAGCTCTTCCTAACTCAGGAGATGCATGGGCCAACCAGAGGTGACGCGCTGCTGGACTTGGTCCTGGCTAAGAGAGACAACCTCATAACCAACTTAAATATAGAGGAAAGTCTGTGCAACAGCAACCATGGAACCATGATGTTCATCGTCCAACATAAGGCAGACAAATCAGATAGCAGGACTGAAGTCTTGGACTTCAAAAATGCAAATTTCAACAAGCTTAGGTCACTAGTGGGGAAAGTGCTGTGGGACCAGGGACCAAAGGTGAAACATGTGCACAAAGAGTCATATCCTTCAGTATATGATCCCTAAAGCACAAAGGAAGTCCATTCCCACGCAGAGAAAAGGTAACTGGGAAGCCCTCTTGGCTAAACAGTGACATCATGGTCCTCTTAAGAAAGAACAAAGAGGCTTATAAACAATGGAAACTTAGGGAGGGCCCCAAGGAGGACTATTCTACAATGGCCTGCATTTTCAGGGAACAGATAAGACAGGCTAAAACAGCGACTGAACTTAGATTAGCAAGGGTAATCAAGGACAACAAGATGTCCTTGTTTAGGTGCATAAGGAACAGGAGGAAAACAAACAGGAGTGTGGGGCTCAATGAGTCAGGAGAGCTGGTTACTGGTCCCCAGGAGAAAGCTGAACTCATGAATGGCTACTTCACCTTGGTCTTTTACCAGACCAAGGGGAAAACCATGCCAGGTAGACTAGAGGATAAGCATGGTAGGAATAATCTCCTTCCTACTTTTGCCGTAGAATTGGTATATGACCAATTTAAAAAAATAGACATACAAGTCAGCAGGACCAAATGATCTTAATCCAAGAGTGCTGAAGGAGCTGGACAAAGTCACTGCGGAACTCCTGGAAAAACTCTTCCACAGCTTGTGGCACTCTGGAGAAGTCCCTGAGGACTGGAAGATGGCCATTGTTGTGCCCATTGACAAGAAGGGCAGAAGGGAGGACCCAGGTAACTATAAGCCAATCAGCCTAACTTCCATCCTAGGGAAAATCCTAGAAAAGTTCATCAAGGAGTCTATCTGTGATAAGCTTGCAGAACATAAGATTCTGAATGACAGCCAGCATGGCTTTGTTGCAGGCATGTCTTGGCTTACCAACCTCATCTCCTTCTATGACCAGGTAACTTGCCACCTGGACATGAGAAAGCAGGTTGACCTGGACTTCCAGAAGGCCTTTGATCTAGTATCCCACAATGTCCTCATGAAAAAATTGGGGCATTGTGGACTTAACTCCAAGACAGTCAGGTCGCTGAGAAACTGGCTGCAGGATAGGACCCAGAAAGTTGTTGTGAACAGATCTGTGTCATCTTAATGAGAAGTGGGCACTGGTGTCCAACAGGGGTCGGTGCTTGGTTCAGTTCTTTTCAACATTTTTATTAACGATTTGGATGTGGGGGTGAACAGCTCACTGGCCAAATTCGTGGACAACACCAAGTTATGGGAGAGCATGGTCATGCTTGAAGATAGCCTATAGATATAGGTGGACTTAGACAAGCTAACAAGTTGAGCAGACCAGAACCTGATGAAGTTCAACATCAAGAAATGTTAAGTTTTCCACCTCAGAACAATCAATCCCCAACACATCTACAGGCCTGGCAGCACCAAACTAACTAACATCACAAATGTAAGGGACCTGAGGTTAATAATAGACCACAGTATGAATATGAGCTGGCAGTGCAATGCTGTAGCCAGTAGTGCAAATAATACTCTTGGCATGCATCAATCGATGCATGTACAGCAAAACCAAGGAGGTGATTCTTCTGCTCTACTCAGCACTGATGAGACTGCAGCTGGAGTACTGCATCCAGTTCTGGGCACCACACTTTAACAAGGACCTGGACAAGCTTGAGAGAGTCCAAAGAAGAGCCACCCGTATGATCAGAGTCTTATACAGCATGCCATACGAGGAAGGCTGAGAGATTTGGGACTCTTCAGCCTGTGGAAAAGAAGGCTGAGAGGGGACCTGGTGGCAGCTCACCACTACATCAGGGGAATACATCAAGGGCTCGGTGAGCAACTGTTCATCACGGCACCCAAGGGGAAAACCAGGAGTAATGGCCACAAATTCCTCAAAGACTGATTCAGGCTCAACATTAGGAAAAACTTCGTCAAAGTGAGGATGTCCAGACTTCGGAACAAGCTCCCTCCAAAGATGGTGCAATCACCTACCCTGGAAATCTTCAAGAGACTAGACAGTCACCTTTCTGGGGTCACCTGACCCCCAGTTATCTTTCTTGCTTGGTGCACGGGGCTGGACCTGATGATCTTCCAAGGTCCCTTCCAGCCTTATAATCTATGAATCTATGAATACATGTAGGTAAATTGTTCATGGCTCTGGATGTGTTATGTAATCATTCATACATGTACCTCATTTCACTCTGTAATGAGGGGAACTAGAAAGAACATACTTTTAATGAATCCCTACATTGCAATTAATGTTTTTGCTTTCCCTAAAATATTTCTATGCTTGCCCCACGAACCATTCAGACTGTGATTGGGCTTTCAAGCTTCATCCACTCATTGATCATTTGGCTGAAAAATTTAAAAAGCTGTTCACTCCTCACCAAAACATTTCTCTTGCTTTTTATTTAGGGGGAGAATCATTTTAAATAGTAGTGCTCAGTGCTGTAGTGCTCAGTTCTGTACGGGAATTTACAAAGCCTCCATGGGAGTTCCACCAAGTCTATCCTGTGTGCTGCTTTACTATCTCAACTGGAAAGATCTTAGATGTTGAGTCCCTTCCCTTCCCCCAAACTGCTATCTTATGGTTAAATTACAATGTAGAAATCATATAGGACCTTATGCTTCTCTTGCTGAGCTCTATACATACCATTTATAAGTGAACAAATTCAAAATATGTATTCTTTCACTGTTCTTGGACATGCCAGCATCAAATTTCACCATACCATCAAGTAGAAATGGCAACTCAAAACAACCGATAAAACTAGTAACAATGAAAAACTACTACTCAGCACTTTGAAGAGGTACTAGGAGTAAAAATCACTGGTAAAAGATTTTGTATATTCTCACAATTAAAGCCAATTTTAGATTCCACTACAAGTCAAGACGTACATGATAAATCTATGCGAGTTGTAGAGTATATTAAACACATGGGAATGACGGAAGGAGGAGAGCTGGCCAAAAAGCAGGGCTTCCAGTTCATGGGAAATTTCATTTATTCCTAATCTTTTTTTCAGTCTGAATCCAATTTTTTTTTAATTTCCCAGAGCTAACAGCAGAGGTAAAATTGATCAATATATCAATTTTACAAAGCAGCTTCAGGAATCTCCCAGATCTGTTGTTCAAGGACACCAGCACCATGCAGGACTTACAAGCTTTGAATCCCAGGTCTGCCTCAGGGACCCTGGAAGCTCTGAGAGCCCTTGCTCCAGTCAGGATTCTCAGGTGTAGCAGGCTTGCTTTTAGGAGCTTGGGTTGAGTCCCAGGCTTGAAATCTTGCTGTTTTGATTGGTGGAGCCCATCCACCAATCAGGAGGCAGCAAGAAGAGTTAAGTCACACTCCTTTCCTAAGGGGAGAGGGAAAGGAGCTTCTCACCCCCCTCACCCCCACCCCCTGGACCTGATTGAAGACTGCAACACTCAGGTCCAGAAGACTTCAGGGGCAGAGCCCTGGGGAGTATAAAAGGAGCTGCATGCCCAGCATGAGGGGAACACATCCCGGACAGAGAAGAGATGAGTGGGGCTTAGAAAAGCTGAGGAGAGCTGTGAAGCAGGGCGAAGCAGTAACCCAGAAGCACCCCTGAAGACTTCCATCAGCAGAGAATGGCAGATGGCTCCAGCACCTAGGCTCTTGGTGTGCAGCATGGTGTCCAGACCCTGGAAGCTGCATGAGGCAGCTGGGGTCTGCAACCTCGGGTGTGTGGCCAGAGACACGGTGCACAGGCCAGTGCACAGAGCAGGATCTTTGGAGTGCTTGGGCGGCTCAGGTCCTCAACCCCCAGAACGAGGCTGGGAGCTAGATGTAGGAGGTGCTGTACAGAGGGTCTGGGAGGGGATCGAGCCTGGTGCTACACGAGGCAGCCCAGGCCTCCAACCCATAGCAAAAGGTTGAGACCACAGACTCAGACAGTGCTCAGGCTACTGAGCCAGCAGACAGGGATAAGCCAGAGGCCCCAGAAGCCCTGAAAGGCAGAGCCCTGTTCCAGGGGACAGTAACACCCCTGAAGCCCACCACAGGCAAGAAAGCAGCTTGGCATGGAGGACAAGAGCCACCTTCCAGGCCTGGGAGCTGTGAGCTGCAGGGAAAAGAGAATTCCCACAGGGGAATCCTGGTTAGTTAAGGGCTCCTGAAAGTGGAGGTCTCACTGGGAGGGCCCCCCTAAAGTTACCAGCTTCCTTGTAGGACTTGGGAAATGCTCAAAGGCATTGGGGTTTACCCTTGGAATTAAGTTTATCTTTGGGGTTCTTGTGTCATAGGTGGTGTGATGTCATGCCTTATATTTTGTGAATCTCTCATGTTTGTAAATTAGTAGATGAGTAGAGTCCTAGAGCTCTGCTGGGACTCCCTGTTATTATTTCACCTGTTGTTTATTTGTGGCTTATTTATCGTTCACCCATACTTATCTATAGTTTATCTGTTGGCTATCTATGTTTATTTTGGGGTTTATCTGTTTCACATCAGATACTTACCTGTGTCTAGAGCACTGGTTTTATAGCATTTACCCAGAGGGTATTGTTTATATTATTTGTTTAGATAGATATATTGTACATATGTTTATATCCACATCTCTTTTCCTTGTGATAACTATATACAAATTTATTTACATTAACTTAAAAGTCCCTTGACTGTCCTGGCCTGGTTCTATAGGGACAGAGGGAAACTGAGCTGTCTGTAGTTCTCCCACAACACACCTGCCAGCTAACAATTCCCTTCAATTGGAGAAGGGGAGTATATACCCGAGTTACCTGGGCTACACAGGGCTCCCAAACTCTGCAATGCAGACCTGGGTGCCAGCTCCCACTTAGAACCCATGCTTCCTGGAATGTCATACTATTCAGCCCTGGAGAGCTACCTGGTAGGTCTTCTTCAGAGCCTCAAATCCTGGAGTCTTACCAGATGAACTGCCCTGAGCCTGTGGAGCTACACCTTGCAAGGACCCTGGTTGCAGGACAGACCTGCCATGCAGACTACTCTAGGGCAGAGGACCTTCAGCTCCCAGGTCCCTGGTTCTGAAGTCAAATGGCAAGCAGGCTGCCAGAGTCAGGGACTCCACACTTCCAAGGATCCAAGCTTCAGGACAGATCTGCCAGGTAGACTGTCCCAAGTCCTAGATCCTAGAAGCACACAATTCTAGTCTGACAGAAAAAACAATAAGGTTCCACCCAAACTTTATCCTAGATAGAGCAGACATCCATGGAAACTGAGATGCTTTAAACAAACATTTTTGGCTCAACAAACTAGCTTTTTTTCCAATTAGCTCCTTTCAGGAGTCAGAGCAAACAATGGAGCCCTATGATACCATGTGCAAAAGTGTGTGCTAGTATATAAAAATGGAGACATTATGGAGAAAATGAAACTATTTAAAGTATTTTCAGGATTTCTAAAATAATTTCTCTTCAGATTTCTGAGAGAAATGGCAGGTATCCAGATGAATGTATGGAAGTGGCTTAATTCCTTCCTGGAGGGATGTACTTAAGTCATAATTGGAAAACACATCTCTGCCATTAGACTCTGACTTGAGGAGTCCTCCAAAGATGAATTCTTTCCCTGATAATTTTCAGCATCCACAATACAGACTGAAATGCCAGCAATATCCATAAGACAAATGAACAACCTACTGTTCAGCACACAACTATGCTGCTGCTATGAAGATGTCTCTGGGCTTGGAGTAAACCAGCTCAAAATGAAGAACAGTTAAAATAAAACAGAATCCAAGCAAGCCAAAGATGATGCTGTGGACATTGGAACAGTACATAACGATGGTGGAGTCTTCTTTAGTTGAAACTAGGTAGGCAAGGTTTTTTGGGTAGATGTGATATCTTTTATTAGACCAACTTAGTTGAAACTGTACACCCACAGTTGTTCAATTCAGTCCACGGCTCATGAATTCCTAGCTAATGCTAAGCTCTGAAAGAGCAATATACTCAAGTAATACTTTTCTATAATTTCTATTTGTCTAGGAAACTTCATAATAACAGATGAATACCTGGCCTCAGTTATTCCTGTCTTCATCACTTCTCAACTGGACTTCAGCAATCTGGGTATGAAGCCTTTAGCACTTAGGAAACTCTAAGTAGTACAGACTGCTGCAGTGCACCTAGTCAGTCACAAAGGCTACCCAAACTGCGCCCAACCTGTTCTCTACACTAATTTTCCATAAACATTTCTACAGAATTTTGATTCAAACTCAAGGTCTTGGTCCTTATCTTTAGGACACACAAAGATGTAGGCTTAGGTATCTGAACAACCAGGATAAAGATTAAATTTGACAACTGCCCACCTCTGGCACAATGGAACAGTCTACAATGGACACAATAACGTCAAACTCAGCTCTGTGGGAGACAAAACGCTCTCAAGGGCCAGTCGGAGACTATGGCATGAACTCCCCCAGGAACTAAGGGCCACTACAAACCTCTCCACATTTTGTTTCAAGTGAAAGGTGTATTTCTTTGACCTTGTCTAAGATAAGCACATAGCAACATGTAGGTTCAAAAATTAAAAAATCATTTAAAAACTCCATACCAAAAATAAAATATCAAGGCAACGTTGTATCACCCTGCATGTGCCTTTGCCCATAAAAAGAGCGCGGAACAACAAACAATGCATGACAAATGTTAGTAACATTGCTTAAAGCACTAATGCAAGCTACTCTGATACTATGATGATAAACAGAGTATAACAAAGAACCTACACACACACACACACACACACAGAGAATAGAAAAGAATAGAATAATTCTGAATGAATTCACCAGCATGCTCAAAACATTCAGGTTGTTTCCCCTCAGAGACTGCAGATTAGCAACATTCTCGCATACCTTTGAACTAGAAAAGCATGCTGGGAAATGGCATCCAATAACAAAATACTTCAAAATGGGCATATCAAACATTGCTACCAATGTACTTCTGAGTTGCAATGTAATATAGCTAGCCTAGGTAGATTTATTTTCGCTGCAACTGTGGTGTACTCATTTTCAAGCAAATACAGAGAAAATGTTTCACTTTGCAGCTATTTCACAATGGCCTGGGTACAAAGTGAAAATTGAGGGTGTGCTTGTAGATGCACTGAATTCTTTAGTGCACATTTGGAAAACATGGTTTATAGAGTTGTTTCCCTCAATGTCTAAAAAAATTAAAGAGAAGAATTTTTTTCAGTTTCTATGTAAAGTTAGATTACTAAAATTCACATGTAGGTACCAGGTGGACTGATTTTAAAAGGCACTGAACACCAATAGGTGTGGATGGAAGTTACACATCTGCAGAAATCAGAATGTTTTTATGTAGATGCCTAAATCCAGGTGCATAACTTAAGACACTGAAAGTAAAAAATATTGGTCATAGTGTCTGCGCTAAAAGAGATAGGTGTAGGGTCATAATTTGTTATTACCTAAAAGATTCCTCAAAGGCTAAATAAATGCTTTGAAAGATGCTATTCCTCCATTACAAAGTGAAAAGAAACCTCTGTAAAAAATTATGCATCCACACCAGGTAACACAGTGCCAAGGAAAAGGCCACGATCAAGACACCAGTCTAAAAATAGCACATAATCAATTCTAAACCTCATCTGCATTTGCTGGTTAAAATGTGCAGACAATGACATTATGTACTGTTCACTCCAAAATTACCCAGTTTGCCAATCTAGAGTGTTGTGAAAGGTTCCTGATTATGGCGATATTCCCACATTATTTTATTTGAAACAGAAAGGCCTATAGGAGTATTGGAAATTGTTTTCCAATGCTAATATTTTGCTCTAAGTGATGAAATGGTGTTGATATAAAATAACACCTTATTAATCTCATACTATAGCAATATTTGTCCCTAATTTTGTCATCATATAAATGACAACTATGTCTTTGCTCACCAAGTAAATTGTATTTCATAAATAATAAAATCAATACTTCATCATTTTCCACAAAGATCAGAGGTATTGGTCATGCATTGTGTTCAAATAATAAAACATAATTTCTAATATAGTTGTGTTTTAAAGGCCCCTATGTGACTCAGGCTTTGACCCAAGTAAAACATGTAAGTATGTGCTTAACTTTAAGTATGTGAATCGTCTCAGTAAAACCAGTGGCACGACTCATTATCTTTAAAAGCATGTGTTCATGAACATAGGCTTAACCTAAGTGTATAAAGGACATCTGATGGGCTAGAAAATGCATAGATACAATGAAAAATACTTTGTGATACCTTTGTAATGGGAGTCCTTAAGGAATTCAGATATGTTTCTCTTAGTAGGAAAGCGATTTGAAAGATACTGAAAAGGTAGCTTTGTTGCTGCCTAGGTTTTGATGTAGCTGTCACTAGGCTGGAAGCAAAAGTCCCACTGCCTTCAACAGGAGTGGGCTTAAACCTTAAACATAACATTTTTTATTATTTGAGTAATATCCTAAATGTGAAATGTTGAGATATCCTGGAATCCAGACATTTAGATAATTTTAAGTAAACTATGCATGTGCCTTAAAATCTTATTGTTATAATCTTTACCATATCCGCAACAGGGGCAGGATGTATTTGTGTTATCTTTGACATCAGATTACTGGTTAAATAAGCAATTATTTTATTTCTATCCAATTAAAAGGACTTTAGATGATTTTTCCATCGATACTTGAGTCTTGGGGGGTTTTTTACTTCAGAAAAATATTATTTTATATGTAAATGTCAATATATTGTATTGTATTCTTTTATTTAATGATTTCCCCCTGCATTTTTGGAACAATTGGTTTATTAGACATTGACATCCCAAAGATTTTGGCACTGAGGAATAATTCAGATTGTCCTGGGAAAGCATACAGAAAAGATACATAGGGCCCTGCTACATGTTCAGATTAACACTGGATAAAAACCAGCTACAGAGTAGTTACACAATTTCAAGCAGTAACTTTGGCTCTTTTCATAACTGGACAGAATTTTTTAGCATGTGACAATTACTTTGTACATATGGCTAAATTTATTGCACAATTAACCAGTTAATTGCGTAATATATGTAACGTGTAGCAGGAAGTATAGTTAGTGAGATTAGAAATAGCACAAGACTCTCCACACACAGAACCTGAAGGCACTGAAATACCTTTAGCAACAATGGGATCAGAAGAACTGATGCAAGGTAAGGTAAGGTTATACCATAATGCATTTAAAAGCTACAAGTACAATTTTAATTATATTTTGTTTCTATGCCAAAAATTGCTAACAAATGTAAAAAAGACACAGCCTTAGTGAAATCCTACATGTTAATTAGTTATAATATAAGTGCTAGAAAAGATCTGGCTATTTTACCTGCAGTTATATGTTCTATTTGCCTTCCTGTCACCCACCATTGGTAGAACATTAGGCAGACTGCAAGGCGCATCAAAAAGTAACTATTGAGCACAGATTTCTGCTGATGGCAGGATTTTGAAATGCTCAAGGCACTGGCAGTCAACATGTATGTAAATGACAGCATCAACTCTGTATTTAATCCTTTTGAAAAGTAACACTGCAAGAATACATTTAAAATTCTGTTAAGCAACATAATGCAAAGAAATGGTTCCTAAAACTGAACATACCCAGCCATTTCCAACTGTTACAGTAATGTGCAGTCATGACATAATTAAATATTCATAAACTCGAGGGAGACAGAAATGCTGTCTACAAATATTAGAATATCTAAAGCCACCATTTAGCATTTTAGGAACAGATATATTATATCCACTTTTTAAAGCCATGTTCATATGACTGGTGTTTGAAACTATTTAAATTACAACAATAGCATTACGTTTACAAGATGGTCAAAAAAAATCAAAAAGTATGAGGTACAAAACATGTAAATATTGTGAGCTAATAGTCTCCAATAAATGGCAGAACATTTTTTAAAAATATGTATCACGATGATCCATCTTTGATTAGAGGAATATGTGGCCTGACTTAGCTTGTGAATTAATTTATTGCATTTCGGATTTACATTTCTTCATTGTCCAACTGTTCTCTCTCACATTTCTAAAACAAAGCTAACTATGCCACAGTAAAATACTTTATGAAACATGACTCACTTCCAGCACAATGCAACATTCTCTTTTCATTTAAAATGCAATTAAAAATGGTGTGTGCGATATCTAGTCACATACAAATTACCCAGACTTCAATAACATTGTAGTCCTGTTTGCAGCCATTGAACACGTGTGGATTACTCTTGGCAAAATTCATCCTAATACTAAAACTTAGGCATTTGTCAGCAGTGTGTGTCTGTTACAGACTTACACACACATATTCGTAGGCTTCCCTTTCGTCAACTCACGCTGAGAAAAATTAATGGAAATGAAGATGATGCCTACAGACAAAAGCACTGAGCACTGCACGCTGCTAACGTTATATTATTATTACGACAGTATTTTCTGTTCCATTCACTGTCCTTTCGGATGCATTTAGCAGAAGATATATAAGCGCCAGAAGAATGCAATCTGACCCATTTCTGGTTGAACTCAGTTACCCGAAGGCTTTCGCTCGCTACAGTAGTAAGCAGCTGTCCCCTCGTCTACAATGACACAGCAGGGCTGCTTTCCTCACAGGTAACTCGCCCCTTGCCCTCAGGTAGAAAAAAAACCCATGCTAGGGGAGAAGGGGCTCTCGACAGATACCAAATGCGGCAAGTCGGGGGAAACTTTTAGTGCAAGGGTTTCATCATTTTGCATTCCCCTTCAGCCAAAGGCACTTTCAAGGCACTGTCCACAGAACAATGCACGGCAGGTGGAGATGGACGGGCAGGGCAGCTCCCCTGCCCTTCCGCCACCTCAGCCCCTGGCGCCTCTCCCCTCTGCCTCCGCCCGAGGACAGCCCCCGTGCAGAGGCGGCGGCGGCGGCGGCGGCGAGCCCGGCGGCTCGCACTTCCCAAAGTCATTCTCCCCTTCCTTCCCCGCACAAGGGCGCCCCACCCCTCTCCTCATTCTCCAGCTGAGCGCAAGGCTGAGGAGTTGATTCAACACAACGGAGGCGGCTGGGCTGGGCGATGCCCGGCTTTGGAGGCGGCAGACCTACCTTTTTGTCTTCCCTCTCGCTGGTCGGCCTCTTCCCCGGGTGATCGCTGGCACTGCTGGCACTTGCACTTTCCCCCGGCTGCTCATCCTGCTGCCGCTGCTGCTGCTGCTGACAGCCTCCGGCCCCCTGCGCGTGGGGGATGGGCTCCGGGCACGGAGAAACTCCCTTCACATCCATCTCCATCTTCCAGCGCGCTGCCTTTCGAGACAAAAGCAGACAGGAATACTTTCCGCCGCCCGGCGTCTTGCCGGCTCGCTTTTGGGTGCCCCCCCCCCCTTGTTAAGGTTGGATCAGGAGGCTGTGGCACGCATGGCTCTCTCCGCACCGATCCGGCGCCTGCAATTCGCCCCTAGAGCCTCCAGACTTTTGCATCCAGCGTGTGTGTCCTTGGTGCTCTGGCCTTCAATCGCCCCTAAACAGCGAAAGCTAACTAAGCAGCTCGCTAGCGACTGTCGGGTCAACCCCCACCCTGCTCCCTCCCCTCCGGCTAATTGTGGTGATTATTCACTCGCTGCTATCTAGTCCGTCCCAGGCCCGGGCACGCGTTTTGAGCACAGCCTTTGGGACAAAGTTAACTGGAGGTGGCTGTGGGAGGGATCGCCGGGCTGCAACGCTGCCAATAACCCGGTAATGTCAAGTAAAAGTTAAACCTTCCCCCTCGCCTCCCCTCCCCCTCGCCCAGCTCCCAGGCAAGCACGAAAGAGCAACGGAAAAGAAAGCGGATTCCGACCTGTGTGAGGTGCCGGTGGCGAGGAGGAGACAGGGCTGTGCCCCGACCCGGGCTTTTGTTTCCACCCCCACCGCACGCACACACACACACACACACACACGCCCGTGTAGCAAATGTGGTCTCCTGGCTGTGGCTCTCCTCTCCGTGCTCCGGGTGGCTGTGTGTGGCTGGAGCTCCCTCTCTCTCAGCCTGCCAGCGCCACGCAGCACTGCACAAGGAGAGCTGGAGTAAGGAGAGCAACCCAGAGCCAATTTAGGCAGGAAAGCTAAATCAGGACCGGCCACCGGCTCTCCCGGTTTATTAGCACCGGGGGGAGGAGGGGATGGGGGAGAAAGAGAAGAAATCCCGTGGAAATAGTTCAGTCCATCGAGCCTGCAATGTCCACACAGGAGGCGTGTGTTCCCCCGGCTAATCGCCTGTTCAGGCTGGAAGTTAGACATGGCAAAGGGTGTGGGGGGCGGGGAGCAACCTCATTAAGAAAGGTTTAATTACGAGAGTCAGGCTTGGGATAGTGACACTTGATCTCGCCCGTGGCTACTCTGAGTGGTTCACGAAATGGATGGGGAGCTTCGACCTGATCATTCTTAAATCAGGGCACCATCAGGTGACCAGTCTGCACTTCTAAATATAACACCGCATTGTCCTGAGGAGCTCCTGCTCTGAAAGTTAGCTGGGAACAGCTAGTGAAAGTCTGCAGCTTCCACGAAGATCTATAGGCAGGCGTGTGCATGGGTGCACGCACCTTATAACATGCAATATGTGCTCTAAAAATGTGACAGGGACCTTTCTAATCGCAATGAGCAACTCCCTACAGATCTAAAGCTCCCTCCAGAGGTGGTGCAATCACCTACCCTGGAAATCTGCAAGAGGAGACTAAGACAGTCTTGCTGGGGTCACCCCTGACCCCCAGTTATCTTTCCTGCTTGGTGCAGGGGGCCTCCCTTCCAGCTTAACGTTACAATCTATAAATTTATCTATAAAGAAGAAACTTCAGGAGCTTTGTCCTTTGGTAAGTAACTAATACAGTATTACATGAAACCTTTTTGGTTTCATTCTGCCCGAAATGGGCTTGTTATTACATCTGTTCTTGCAGATCTTATTGAAACAACATGCTGGGTGAAGGGCAAGTTAATTTTGCAGTGGTGAAAAACAGGCTATTCATGTTTTAAATATGCACATTTAAAAATATTTGAGCATTAAAAAAGTCAATCATCTTCTGGTAAATGTGGGTTTATTTGCTTCTCAGTTACAGGAGCCTAAACCTCCATAGAAATCATTAGAGTTAGAATTCAAAATTGATGTAAATAAAACCAGAATTATACCCTATTTTATTTTATATCAACTCACTTAAATATAGTGTATATTTTTGCAGGGGAAAGGCAAGGGATTTGAAAGTATTATGCAGTAAACTCATCAGAATGCAATGGTAGCTAACAAACTTGGCTGTGGGCTCTGTTGGTGACATGTTTCCATAGCCATAATCATTCCAAAAAGAGCTCATAGGCAAGCCTCCCAATCCTCCACCCCTCAAAAACTTAAAACTTCAATTAAAAACAGACAAAAGTTAAACCAAATTCAAACACTTCACTATGTACTGTGAAGTTTACTAGAGCTAGGCTTCAGATCTAAATCTGAATGTAGGGGCCCTTGTTCGAGAAATATCTACCACTAATCCTAAATCAGTGGTTTTCAGCCTGTGGTCTGCAGACTCCAGGTGGTCTGCAGACTATCTAAGGGGTCTGTAAAAGATGACTGTGATCAATCAAAACTATATAAGTACCCACACTTATCATTCAAAGTGGTCTGCACTTCCATTCAAAATTTCCAAAGAGGTCCAACACCTCCATTCAAAAATTTTTAGGGGTCCCCAATATAAAAACATTTTGAAAACAACTGTCCTGTGCATTCCCAGAAACTCACAATACCTTCCTATGTGCTCTAAGTGGCTATGATGAGGAATAGGGAAAGAGAGGCAATTTCTTAGATAATCATATTCCTAGTCCATCTGGAAATCTGTACAAACCCAAATATTTGAATGGGGACTTTTCCTCCTACTGTTGTCTGTATATATTCATAGTGAAAAGTACATAACAGACTACTGCATTTTAACATGCCTATGCTATCTAACTGCTGGGGTAGGGTATGTATGGAGAAGAGACCAGTAGCCAGATCTTATTTCAAAGTAGTTGCCCTGGGATTGGCAGGGAGGCAGGAACCATCCAGTTCTAATTAATATGGCTGGTAAATTGTGGAAAGAAAAGCAGAATTACAGAGATGTAAAATGATTTGCCCAAGGTCATGAATCCAGTCAGTGGAATCATTCATATAAAACTAGATGTCTGCTTATAAAAATGGCAGTTGCTGTGTGCAGATATTTTTTCCAGACATCTTTCATGTATATTTGTGTATATAATAATATGAAATAAGGGGGTGATTTTTGTATGTATTTATGCATCTGTTTGAAAATCGCTATTATAAATGTGCGGGATGTATGCAATCCTTTCAAGTAAAGTAGCATTAGGTATCTGTCAAGGGAGACACTAAGTTTAACTTTCTAGTGCCTCGCATGTCTGTTGGTTCAAGGTTCACCTACCAGCCACAATCAGCATATGCATAATTTTGACCTTTTACTACCCTCAGACAATTCAAATCAAAGGTTTCCTGTTGTCAGCTCAAACTCCTTGGGGCCTCGCTCAACACCATATCTGTCAACTTGCATTCCAGACTATTTCATTCTTTTGGTTGAGAGTTGCAAACAGAGGTGCCTCCTCATGAAGATTCTGACCTTATCGATAATTCCCTCTGTACTATACATTTCAAAGTGGCTGACACAGATGTTCACTGAATCATTTTCCCACCCATTGATCTCTGTTTTTGTTCTTTAAGGGACCTTACTGTGAGTCTGCAAACATTCAATAACCTGCAGGCTACTGTCACACTCAAGCTCTCATGTATGGAGGTATTTCTGACCCTTGTATTAAGTATCTGTAATTGTCTAAACTTAAGGAATACTATCCTAAAAATATGTTTACACCAACATAATTTTACCATGGATATGAAGACAAGCCACCACGTACATAAAGTCAAAATTCACTCTTGTAGAGTCACCATTTTCCCCTTTTTCATTATTCCTTCATATGAAATGGAAAATTTTACAGGCTATGTTATTAAAATTCTCATCTAACTTTCTGCCCCAAAATCAGGTACTTTAGATATTTTTATTTTTTGTCCATTTAGACTCACAGCTATTGAAGCTACAAAAAAATTAATGCAAAATTAAAGAGCAAACTGAGATTTTTATGTACTTTGGGAGAGTAGTTATTATTGTTTGTCAGTGTGCACAGTGCTGTTTGAACACGAACCTTGTCTACAACCATTTTATATGCTAACTAATTCATGAGAAAAACAGTTTTGCCAGCTTCCCTGGTCAGTGGCAGTGAAGTTACAGCATCACACTCCCCTGCTTACTGTTTTACAGAGAGATAATTGGCCACCCTGGTCTCCTCTCTTGGAGCTGATGTTGCAGTCTTGATACATCTAAGATGTCCAGGCAGAAGGCTACTAGAGGGCTGTATTCCTTTCTATTCTCCTGTGTGGATTAGACAAGGCATGTTCTGATCACATTCATGAATTAGAAGTTGTTCTTGTTCAAGGAACGGAAATTTATTTATTTTGTGAGTACCTATCTTAAGATAAACTTATACATCATAAAAATTTCAGGTATATTTAAAATTGTCATAAAATTGAAACATGAGACTTACTTGCAAGCTTTATGAGTTCTGGGTTCCTAAAATTCTGAAACTTGGGTTTCTAAGTTGCAACCCAATATTGAGAAAGGAATAACTTCAAAACCTGATTCATTTGGCTTCATTTTCAGGCAAATATTTCAACTGAACATCATCAAGGGAAAGCTATTTATTTGCTTCCAGCCTCATATTTCTATGATTTTTTGTTTTTTGCTTTAAAGAAAAACTAATCAAATTAAACCATAATTTCACTTACTTCGCATCACTTGATAATGGCACTTCTATACAGCAGAGAAAACAAAACTTTACCCATCCCCAAAAGAAGAGTTAAACAGCACTGAAGGCCATTAGCACACTATTACTGTCTTCCTCACGCTGGTAATTTATTTCTTATGGAATGACTAATTTGCTCTAGCTCAATTTTCCCAATGTTGCTCTCTCTGTTTCAACAAAAAACCACCTTTCTGTATACTGGGGGCCTCATATTATAGTTTCATAGTTTCATAGTAGCTAGAGTCGGAAGGGACCTAGGTAGATCATCTAGTCCGACCCCCTGCCTTGGCAGGAAAGAGC
>NW_017728886.1:70937567-70945116 GCF_001723895.1 Crocodylus porosus | reverse complement strand
ACTCTTTCCATATCGTCCACGTCCCTCTTGAAGTGTGGCGCCCAGATGCATCTGTGGATGCATGACAGGGTACGGTTGGCCTTCTTGACTGCCTCCCCACACTGCCGGCCCATGTTCATCGTGGAGTCAATGATATTCTATATCTATATAATTATCCTAATAGTCAGAAGTGCTAAGGCCAACAATCCTCATTGGATTCCAGCGAAACAATGTTTACTTTTGATTCAGGAAATGCAGCCACATGCCTGCAATGGCTCAGGACAAAATCCAGGGAGCACTAAAGCACACCTCTCTAGTATGTAGCCAGCATGGGCTGTATGTCTGCTTCCTCTTCCTGCTGCTGCTGAGGTCTCTGAGATTTGCAGTCCACAATCACTGCAGCAGGACCCTGCAGGATTGCGCATCACTTGCTCTTTGTGCTTCCAGGTGCCTCTGGGATTTTTAGTCCACAGTCACAGCCTACAGTAAGTTTCAGTAAGTTTAGCAGCAGGGAAGCTCTGTATTTGGGGAAGGTGGGTTTAATCCCCCTCCCTGACCCCCAGCCAGGGTTTGCCTGTTGGGGACAGTCCCTGCCTCCCCCCCAATCCTTCTCTGTTGGAACAGACAGCTCAGCACAGCACAGCACAGCACAGGGCTGGAAAGCATACTAGGGTGCTGGGGGACTGTGATTTAACTTGAACTAAGAAGGGGTCTGGTTTATGAAACTTCTGACCCAGTTGGACCAAAATCAGTTAAGTCTGATACTATATTCAACCCGGTTTATCTTAAATCAGTTTCAGTCATTTTGAAACTAGTTTATGTGCAGGGAGTTTGTGTTCTGTTACAGGTTTAAACCAGTTTCTTATTACTTAGACCAGTTTATGTGCAACTTCTATCCCTAGCCATGAAGTCTAGGGAAATCTTGCTGTTTTTAGGATCATATCCAATTCCTGACACCTAAACTAGTGAGACTCTGTCCACTGATTTAAATTAAAGGTGGATTGGGCTCCTATTTAGGTATCTGACATTAAACATTTGGGTTGGAATATATTGGCCTACTTTTTTAGAAAACGAGCTGCTGAAGTGTTTTTTCCCATTTAAACCTAAGGCTTAGTTTATAATATAATACTTATAATACTAATTGATTAGTAGAAGAAAATACAGAATATAAAGATAATGCAAGAGAAAAAAAATGTCTTTTTTTCTTTTCTTTTTTCCCCCATGTCGTTCAAAAGTTAAACCTACAGTAGGGGAACAGGAACTAGAAATTTTTATAAGAGTCACTGTACTGAGTTTCCTGCTAATTGTCCCAGCACCAGACAAAGATTCAGGGCAGGAAAGTGGTCCACTAAAGTTTAGGATCATGTGGTCTATGGAGAATCGCAACTATGAACAACTGAGATGTCCTCAAGCTGTTATGTTCCCACAGCTGTCTTAGGTACACAGATTGCAGCTCTGTTGTATAAACTGCCAAGGAGGTTATGTGGGAGTAAATGCTGGTTTTAGAATCATTAACTCACATATGGGCTGCCAAAATTATACGATATAAGGGAAACATGCCGCTAAGTATGACTTTCTGGCTCCTAGCCTCCTGTCTCTGGCACACCTGGTGAGTTCTTGCAAAATCATAACCCCAGGGCTGGGTATACAGGATGCCATGAGCTAAAGAACAGATAACAAGTGGAGCATTGTCACCACTCAGTCCTAAATCCCGTTCCTACTGCTTTTTAGTTTTCCTACACTACTGTATTTTCATTTGCTGTCTTCCATACCTGCTTTGAAAGGAAGCATACAGCTTAATACATTAATAGCTTTCTTTGTAGCAGACTGCATGGAGTACGTACAAATATAATTTTGAGCCTAGGAGATGAATAGTTGTTTAAAATGGTCAAAACTGGAAGATTTTCTTAGTGAATAATTCAACTGGTACTATGTGTGTTCAGGATCCTAAGGAAAGGAAGGGTGGAGAACAGCAGAGTAAGGACCTTGGAGTTTAGAAAAGCAGACTGGGTAACAAGGGTTTCTACAAGTATGTTGGTAGCAAGAGGAGGATCAGGAAAGGAGTGGGTACGTTACTTAATGGGGGAGGCAACCTTGTGACAGAGGATGCAGAAAAGGCTGAAGTGCTCAATCCCTTTTCCCCCCAGTCTTCACAGGCAAGGTCAGCTCCCAGACTGGACAGCACAGTTTGGGGAGGAGGTGAGCAGCCCTCAGTGGTGAAAGAACAGGTTAGGAACTATTTAGAAAAGCTGGATGTGTACAAGTCCATCAGGCCAGAGGGGATGCACCCAAGGTGCTGATGGAGTTGGCTGATGTGATTGCAGAGCCATTGGCCATCATCTTTGAAAACTCATGATGATCAGGAGAGGTCCCAGATGACTGGAAAAGGGCAAACATCATTCCCATATTTAAGAAAGGGAAAAAGGAGGATTCAGGGAATTATAGACCAGTCAGCCTCACCTCAGTCCCTGGAAAAATCATGGAGCAGATCCTCAAGGAATCCATTTCTAAGCACTTGGATTTATGCCTGACCAACCTGATTGCCTTCTATGATGAAATGACTGCCTCTGTGGATGCAGGAAGACCAGCGGCTGTGGGGGCTACCTTGATTTTTAGCAAGGCTTTTGATATGGTCTTCCACAATATTCTCGCAGGCAAGCAAAGGAAGTATGGGTTGGATGAATGGACTGTAAGGTGGGTAGAAAACTGGCTGAAGCATCGGGCTCAGAGAGTAGTAATCAATGGCTCGATGTCTATTTGGCAGCCAGTATCAAGTGGAGTGTCCCAGGGGTTGGTCCTGGGCCCAATTTTGTTCATTGTCTTCATCAGTGGCCTGGAAGATGCCATACAGTGCACCCTCAGCCAGTTTGCAGAGGACACCAAGCTGGGGGGAGTAGTAGATATACTGGAGAGTATGGCTAGGATTCAGTCTGAGCTAAATTGGAGAACTGGGCCTCTGTTGCAGGGGGGATCTTCTAGGAGGGCACTAATTGCCCAGTGGCTGCTGCTGCTGCCATAGAAGGGTTATGGGCTGTGCTGCTGCAGGGGGGTTGTGGGAAGGTGGGGGACCCACCCGTCCTGAGCAGCCCACCACCCACACACAGTCTCCTGCACCCTCACAGTCCCCACCTCCAGTCCCTGCCACCCCCCATCCCTACTTACTTAGGACAAAGCCTGGGTACCGGTCACGCTGCAGCCTGCACAACTCCTGCATGTCCTGCATACTGAGGAAGCATGGTGGAGCACTGGAGCAATGGGCAGCCATAGAGATGCTCTGGCTGCATGTCAGAGCATCTCTTTGGAGGAGCCCACTCCTGGTGGCTTCAGGGCCTGCTACAGAAGGTGCCTGGCAGGTTTACCTTTTTCCGCAGGTTATTTTTTGATACCTGGATTTCCAGGTGTCAAATTTAGAGCCCATGCTGCAAATGTGCAGTGCAGGGAACATTTTTTTGTTCCCACCGTGCCTCTTGTGTGTCTCAAACTGTTCTGAGATGCCACAAGAGGCACATACACGCTCACCTGGGTACATCCATTATGCCCATGCTATCTGAAAACCACTTCACATTCTACTGAATGCCTTTCTCAAGGCTTGCTTCATTTCTTTGTTCCTTAGAGTGTAAATTAAAGGGTTTAGCAGTGATGTTATTATAGTATTAAAAATGTTGATGAATTTGTTCCTGTCAAATTAATTTGGTGCAGAAGGCTTGACATACAGAAAAAAGGTGGAGCCAAACCATATAGTCACAATGGTGAGTTGGGTAGAGCAAGTGGAAAAGGTCTTTCTCCGGCCTTGGGCTGACCGGATTTTCAATATGGTAGAGATTATGTAGATGTAAGAGATCAAGGTTACAGCACATGAGGCCATGATAACAATAACCGGTACAAAGAATGCTGTCAATTATTGACTCAACAAGACTTGTGTCAGTGCAGGAGAGACCTATCAAAGAATCTATGTCACACATAAAATGACTGATGATATTAGGGCCACAGAAAGACAGCCTTGATACTAGGAATGCCATCACAGAGATACCCAGAAAACCACTCAGCCATGAGCCAAAAGCCAGCTGAGTACAAAAGGTGTTGCTCATGTGGGAGAAATAGTGCAAGGGGTGGCAGATAGCCAGGTAGTGGTCATAGGCCATAACAGCTAGTAGAAAACTCTCTGTAGAGCCCAAGGAGAGAAGAAGGAACAATTGCAACATGCAAACAAAGAAAGAGGTACAGACTGGGGGCTGAGTGGCTGGGCAGCAACTCTGCAGAAAAGGACCTGGGGGTTACAGTGGACAATAAGCTAAATATGAATCAGCAGCGTCTCCTTGGTGTCAAGAAGGCTAATGGCATATGTGCATTGGTAGATGCATTGCTAGTAGGTCAAGGGAAGTGATTATTCCCCTCAATTCAGCACTGATGCGATCACATCTGGAGTACAGTGTTCAGTTTTGGGTCCCCCACTACAGAAAAGATGTGGACAAATTGGAGAGAGTTCAGTGGAGAGTGACAAAAATGGTGAGGTGGCTCAAGGACATGACTTATGAGGAAAGATTGAGGGAACTAGGCTTATTTAGTCTAGAGAGCAGGAGACTGAGAGGGGACTTAATGCCAGCCTTCAAACACCTGAAGTGGGGTTTGAAAGAAGATGGAGCTAGACTTTTCTCAGTGGTGGCAGACGACAGAACAAGCAGCAATGTCCTCAGGCTGCAGCAAGGGAAGTTTAGGTTAGATATTAGCAAGAAGCGTAGTAAAACACTGTAACAGATTACCTAGAGAGGTGGTGGATGCTCCATCCTTGCGGGTTTTCAAAACCCACCTAAACAAAGCCTTGGCTGGGATGAGCTAGTTGGGGATGGTCCTCCTTTGAGTAGGGGGTTGGATTAGATTACCTCCTGAAGTTCCTTCCAACCCTAACTTTCTATGTGTAAGTGATGTGCACATAACCCCCCTTTTAAATAATATTTCTGCTTTAAATTTTGTAATTAATACATACCACTCATTTTAACTACTTCCAATTTTTGCTCATTCTCTTTCCCATATTTAATGTCTATGCTTTTCTCTTCCTTGCCTTAGTACTCTGAAAATATATTGTGCCATGATCAGTTTGACTAAAAGAATAGTTAGTTTAAAGCATAAACTGAAATAAAGATTTCAGTTAGATTTTAAGATCTGAGAAATCCATAACAATTGAAAAAGTGTGTGTGTGTGTGTGTGTGTGTGTGTGTGTGTGTCCCTACTAAATTCATGGCTTGAGCCACAGCCAATGAAATCAATGAGTTAGGCAAACTTATACTTAAAGAATATTGTCCTCACCATTATAGTTAATTTTAGTGGTGGGTCCAATATTTTTGTCCTTACTTGGGAGAAACTCCCATTATCACTGTTTGAGTGCACAAATAATGACTGGACTCTACCACAAGAGAAAAACAGGATCCTGAACGTTCTTCCTGAAAAGGCTACTTGTTCAACTTGCTTTGCAATTACAGCTAAATGATCTCCTATTTAAGCGTTCTCATTAATGAAATATTTCCTAAATATTTTGGAGAGAAAAACACTATAGATATTTAATCAAAATACAAACTTCTCACTATTTTTAATTCTTTAATGTGCACTATGTGACAAGGTAAACCAGAAGGCCTTTTAAAGAAATATTTGTTCAGCAAGGTCTCTACAACATACATTATCTTCAGGTAGTTCACCCACAATTCTACATTATTAAGCAAGCATTCATATTGAATAGGTACCATACAAATACATAAAAAAAATTGTCATCAGCTACATGCAAGGCTGATGCAAGCTTGAAGTCCTTCACATAGGCCTGTGAGTTTCAATGGCAACTGTAAGATACATGAAAGATGAATGTTTCACACAGAACATTCCTTCATTCCTTGAAAATAATTTAGTATGTATATTATTATCATTCATTCGGCATCAGCAGTCAGCATGGCACTCTGCAAAACACAGGGACAGACAGATGCCTTCCCTAAGGAGTTGACTGTCTGAGAGTCTGATCCAACTCCCTGTTATAGCTAATGGAAATTTCAGTGCGAGTAGGATTAAGCCCTAAATTAGACAGATGTACTTGCACAGGCAGCCAGCCTATTAGCAATAGTTCAGCAAAAAACACAAGTCAGCCTAGCTATTCAAAGATCAGATGTTTTGATGACAGATTAAAAATAAACAAACCTGGTTGCAGCGTTAAAGAAAATAAACTGAAACTAAAAGAAAGTATTTTATTTTAAAAATAAATTTGCTGTTTGGGTCAAATATGTTGTCAACTGGAGAGGACACTGTAATGGCTCAAAAAACAATGTGGGTGAACTTCATGCATTCAGATCACTTGCATGTGTGGTTGTTTATCACTGTCACTTGTACAAGCAAATGGTAGAATTTATATCTGTAAAAGTCCATTCGTGCTTAGCTTGTATTCAGTTAACATAAGCAGGCAGGGTTTGTATGCATATCTGTATATTCCATCATTTGTTCTAAAGCATGACTGCAAAAACTAAGTAATATATTTTGACAAACCTGAAATAATACTCAGCAAAATCAAAAAGCTGCAGTTCTCAAACTGTAGTTAGGACCTAAACAAGGATCAGTTATAATACTAAAATAAGGTACATCTTTTTATACAAGTTTATCAACACCCTTTCCTGTGTACTTTGATCACCAGTGAATCAGCTTGAATATTTGAGGTTTAAATTACTAACGCTAAGATCCAAAGAAAATAATAATCCCTTGTCATGAGCAGAAACCATTCACAACTCTCAGTCCTTTTGTTTTAGGCTAACTGCAAACTCAAACACGTAGCACTATATCATTTACAGATAAGTTCATATTCAGAAGGTTATGGTAGCAGCTACATCATCTAGAGGGTGTTTTTTTTAAAATGAAAGCTTACATTCTGGAACACAAGGTAAACAGTCACCAGAGTAGAGAAGTTGGCTGATACATGGAGAGTTAGCCCAATTTAGTCTTTCCAATCATCTCTAGGAGCCAAATTAAGCAAACATGACTTATCAGTCTGGCCCCATAAAGCTATTAGCCACTTTTCTTAGGAAAACACCATATGGAAAGTCTTTCAGATATAGGAAATGTGTGGAAATGGTAGTTTAATTGCCATTTAATAGAGACTATATGAACCAGACTTGATGAATGTTATTAACTTAATATAAGAATGATGTCTGGGAGATAGTAGGAGCCATACAATGCCTGCAACTGAAAATTATGGAGTTTGGTTTTAACAGGGGCAGGTTTTGAATTAAGAAAGCTTTCCTCTTCTTGAAACTGAGCAAAATTAAGCTGATGTTAAGATAATGTTTCTGATGGAGCTTTCATATTGATTTCTCAAAACATCAAAACAATTCTATTAAAATTATTTTTCCTACAATGCCTACAAAATCAGTCTGGCAGGTTTTTTTTATTTTCTAGTGAGAAACATTAAAGTTTACATACTTAGATATAGTTTCATAGTTTCTAGGGTTGGAAGGGACCTGAATAGATCATCTAGTCCAACACCCTGCCATGGCAGGAAAGAGTACTGGGGTCAAACGACCCCAGCAAGGTGTTCATCTAACCT
>NW_017728886.1:70845538-70936467 GCF_001723895.1 Crocodylus porosus | reverse complement strand
AGGGGCGCCCAGCAGGGAGGTGACTGTTCTGGTCCCTACTTAGGAAGACAGAGGCAAGAAATCGTTAAACACGTTAGCTTTGTCGTCTGGTGTGACAACCAGATTTCCCAACGTGTCCTGCAGGGGCCCCATATTACCCGGAACCTTCTTTTTACCCCTTATGTATTTAAAGAAGGACTTCTTATTGTCCTTAATCTGGGAAGTTAGCCCTAATTCCACATGGACTAGGACCATGGGGTAATAATCAGTGGGCTGAATCCTCGCTCCAGGTAGGCAGTAGACCTCGCGTGCTGAGGGGTCCTGGCGACAGATGGGGCCCTCTGTACCTCTCAGGATGGAGTCGCCAATGAAAATCATGTGACGCTTTCTCCTCCTGGCCTGCTTGTCTCCTTCAGCCTACACGGGACGTGGGGAGCATGGGGAATATGGAGTTGCCTCCTCCACAGTATCGTCCTCTCCTTCCTCCTCCTCCAGGGCTGCCAAGGCCTCGTACCTGTTATCCAGCCAGAGGAACTGGTGCTGCCGTACTACGAGCAGCCCTGGCACGGGAGGTGACCGTCTGCCACTTAGCAGTGGAGGGCACTTCTTGAGGTGCATCCTCCTTAGTCGTACAACCGTGCACGGAAAGAAAATATCTGTCAATTTCTTCCTCTGCCTCTTGGATTCCCCTCAGCCTGCTAACCTCCTCCTGGAACTGCCTCAGCTGTGCCTCCAGGGCCCTAAGGCGGGCACCTGCAGGACAGGTGTGGGGGTCCCCGGTCCCCAGTCCCCGCCAGACCTTGCTGGGCAGCTCCCGCAGGCCAGGGGGTTGGGGGACGCCAGCCCCTGCCGTGGACTCCGTCTGGGTGGAGGCCTCAGACAAGCCCCGGGAAGGCTGCACCCCCCCGGGCAGGGGCCCTGGTAGCTTTCCATTTCGACACCATCGTAGGAGTTGCTGCCTGTTTCTAGATTATGATTATGAGCCTTCAAGTCTGCAGATTTTTCAAGCATCTCAGGTTGTCTGTCTTGCTAAGCTGAGTAGTAACTCTTTCACAGTAATTATTTATATGCATATTACCTTAGGAATATGCATTCTTTTGTATTTTCTGAATGTAAATAATAAGGAAAATAGGAAATGCCATATTAAATCAGATCAGGCCATCATGCCTAGTATCCCAACAATGCCCAATAGCACATGATTCAAAGCAAGGTTTATAAACATAGATACAGAAAATTCTGCTTCATTTGTTTATTGGATAATTCAGCATTGTGGTTTAATTTGTTCCAGTCCCCCGTCAGTGCTGCCCCACTCCTCCCCCCTCTTCCCCATATACACAATTATCAATTCCTGATAATTGTGTCATTCCTGGATAATTTGCTATGATTTGCATTCCCCTTGGAGTGGTGAGTTTACCTGATTTATATAACTGTGGATGTTCTCTTATACAAAGGTATCTATGTATAGTTATTGCTACATATAGTTGATTATTACATGTATTTTATATTAGGTCAGATTATTATATTTGTTATATATTAATACTGTGTATAATATGTATATGTATACATGCATGTGTGTATATATACATAATATATATTATATAATGTGTGCATTTATTTCAGATGATATATTATTATTAGATTTATGTATGTTAGATTCCTATAAATATCTGATCCTTCAAGAACCTTATGAGATTCTTAAAAATCCAAAATACGGTACAGCATAAATGTAAATTCAGTAGAATTACACTTCTCAAACAACATAACTAATGACTTGGTGGTATTTAGAAATATTTTCTGATTTATGTAGAGTGCATCCACAAACACTCAGTTACCAGTTAGTCTTAAATGTTTAACACTCTGTTGTTTTCTGTTGTTCTATAGTTTTGAGCTTTGCAATAACTGATTTTTGACTGACATAATAACAAAATAGGGTATTTAAGGAGAACATTAAAGTCTTATCAAGATTTAGCTCTTATTCATTAAATCCATATCATCTGATGGGATTCTTCTTTGGATTCTTTTTAAGTAAATACATATAAATAATGTTCTTTTTCAATCATTACTCCTGTGCAAGCAAGCCCAAAGAATAAAAACTGTATTTATAAAGTGCCTAGATATAATAAAAATGAAGAAGAGTTAGAAAGGGAAAAAGCAGTTGTTTGGTTTTTCTTTGTTTTGCTTTCTCTCTCTTTGTTTTTTGTAATAAGTAGAGCAGCGATTCTCAACCAGGGAGCTGTGGCATCCTGGGGTGCCTTGAGATCACAGGGTGTCATGCAATGTTTGCACTGTTAGGTGAGCAAACATGATTCACAAGGTAAACCCAGAGATTTCAAATAGGAATCTAGAGTGTCAAAAATGTTCTGACCTGCTGTGATTTTTCTGAGTTCTTTGCAGCAGAAGAATTGCTCTGTTCTTTTTTTTGGAGTCGAAAAACCAAGTGAAAACTAAAAACTAGCATTTTCTGAGGGCTGCTTCAACCCCAAAATGGTTGAGAACCACTGAAGTAGAGAACATGGTAAGACACTTTCTTCTGCTGAAGTTACTGTCCTTGTCTTACTTGAGGAGAACCTCAAAAATCCATTTCAATTCTCTTGAAGAAAACTAGGTGCATGTGTGGACACAGACTCATGTACACACACAAGAAGAAGAGTAGAGGAAGTAGTGCAGCAACGGGTGAGCAAGCTGGGCCTAAGACTGATCTTTCCTGCAGTGGCTTTGGCTCCAGAAGTGAGGAAGGCAGACAAGCAGCAGCAGCACATGGTGGAAGAGCAGCAACCGGAGGTACACTCAGGGTTTGAATTACAGGGGAGCTTGGAGCCTCTCCCCCGCCCCCTCATAAGAAGTGAGAGCTCCCCTGTAACAGTTGAAAATCATAACGGGGGGCAATCTCCGATCACATTGCTCCTTCACTTGGGTGGACTTGTTAATCAATGAATGAGTTTAACAGTTATACACATACCATGAGTTTACTCCGACACGCTGGAAATCCAGCACGCTGGAGCAGACTTGATCAATCGCATAATTCATGCACCTGGCACTGCATCGGCTACAAGTGTATCAGCGGCACAGTGCACATCAGTGCTTAGAAAACAGCGGGTAGTGTACTTTGAACTAAAACACATTTGATGTGCTTTAGTTCAAAGCACACCATTTTCTCAGCACTGACACGCACTGCGTCACTTATACACCTGTATCCCATCCAGTGCTGGGTGCTTGTCATTAGTGTGGATTGCTAATTAAAAGTTGGGCATGAATGTGTTATCATCTCATAGATTGTAAGGCCAGAAGGGACCTCAGAAGATCATCAGGTTGAGCCCCCTGCACCAAGCGGGAAAGATAACTGGGGGTCAGGTAACCCCAGCAAGGTGACTGTCTAGTCTCCTGTTGAAGATTTCCAGAGTAGGTATAAGCTCCCCACCTTTGGAGGGAGCTTATTCCACAGTCTGGACACCCTGACCTCACCGTATGTTGCGCTACATGGTTTGTTCACATTCAGACAAGGTTTCAGCTGGGTTTTCTGAAATATACTTGATGCAGTCTGATATGGGAAGTAATTGGTGTGGTGGATCATAACAATTGACTGTATTATCCTGTGGGTTATCAAACTTCTTAAGTAGTTTATTTTAAAAATGTCTAAAAGAAAACAGATTTATATAATTTCAGGTTCATGAAGAAACATATGACAAATGCAGAGTCTGGCTGCCTTTTGCTATCAATCTCAAAATGAATATTTCAAAAATTGGTCAAGTTTTTACAATATGCTGGGTTTCAAGCAGCTTTAATACAATGAAAGGCATGTGGAAAGATTACTCAGCATTGGCACAGCAATTGAAAACAGCAAGTGAAGACACTTCACATTCTGACAGTGAACAAAAGAAATACAAACTGTACAAACGGCTTGAAACCAGGGGCTTTGTTCTCCACTTGGCTACTGTCGAAGATGTTCTTTCTGAACTCCAAAGCCTTTCCCTCAAACTTCAGAAAAGGAAACATCCTTAACAGACTTGCATCACAACATGCTGCTGACTTCATGGCATGTTTTGAATGCCATGAAGACTGATGGTGGAAAATCCAGAAAAAAAATTGAACAGTGCAACTCAACCGGGCTGCTCAAAAGAAAGGCTTTAGATGACACCTCAGAAAAAAATCAATCACCTGCAATTCTACCAGGCAGTAATTGATAATCTAATCAAAAGCCTCCCAGACTCAGAACTTATCAACCTGCTAAAACCACTGGATACACATTTCTAGCCAAAAGATCGGGATCATCTTGTTTTATATGGCAAAAATGAAATATGTAATTCAGCAAATCTACTTGGAGAGCCTATTTGGGATGCTGTTGAGTAATTTCATACCTGGAAGCTGCATGGTGAAGGCAGCAGAAAAACTTTCTATAAACTTAAAATTTCAAGCAAAACATACCTTACCACTTCTGCTCAATGTGAATGCAGTTTTTCAGCCCTAAATGACACTGACAAAGTCTCGCAACCAACTTTGAGTGCAAACCTTGGCTTCGCTCCTCTTTGTGGATGTTCACGGTCCCCCAGTGGAGAGATTTGATCTGGTGCCTTTTGTGAGATCCTGGCTGAAGGCAGGCCATCGTCCATCAACTTCATGGAAAACAGGACAGCAGCCACAGAAGACTGACATTTGGCCTCTGCTGTTGATTTTGTTTTAAGGCAGGCTAATCAATTTATTTATTATTATTATTTTTATTATTTGTGTAGAAGTAGTGGATGTGTTTTTCCTAAAAGTAAACAAATGCTATTTGTAGGACTAGCTGTGGTGTTAATAATCTGTGTGTGTATACCTGTGTGTTTGTACATGTGTAGGACCCTAACAAAATAGAATACAGAATTCTAGGGGATTTTATTAGGACAGCGTAATGGAAAGCCCAGATTTTTGGCAGACCCCCCTTCCCCATCCCCTCCACCCGAGTCAAAATGGAATTCAAACCCTGGGTATACTGCTTCTAGGTTAGATATACCCCCTTTTTGTGGGGTCACTTGACACACATGCAGACAGCAAAAAAGGAATCCCAGAAGCAGTCAATTACTGACCACTGCACTTGAGCTGCCACTGCTGCTCTGCCCTCCCCACTGCCAGAACTTGAGTCAGAGCAGGGAAATTGCAGGGTACAAGGGTATGTACTGCCCAGGGCATAGTACTGACCACTCATCATGTTTATTTATTTAACTGGTTATCAGTGTACCCCAAAAACAAACTGTGGATCTGTGCTCCACATTTAACAGAATATGCAAGGAAGATATGCAGTAACAAGAAGATGAGAGAGCGCCTTCCCCAGTTCCAGTTGACCCTTTGGCACAAGTAATACTGAGGTGAGGTATACTGGATTCAAAAGGACATTTATTGGTGGGATCTAGAAACGTTCTCTTGTAACACAAAGGGGAGCTGCAAAACTAAAATGCAGTCCAATGAAAGAAAGAAATCCCTTACCCCTGAAATACCTGTAAAAAGTTGGTGACCATGGAAATGAAATGAGTCTGATTTACTGCTGGTGGCATTTTGGGGAAGCTCATCCACAAAGCCAATGCTAAATTTAACATTTAAATGATAGGGCAAACTGAATATAGAACCAGTTCATAAAGTAAAGGTATTACATACAGAGAATGAAAATTCAGCAGGTTTCCCAAAGGGAGTGTCAGCATCACCTAGGAACTGTATACTCAGGAAAGCCGAGACAGTAATGTTCCGTGCGTTGACTTACTGATGCAAGTATTTTAAAAGCTCATGGATCCTTACAATGAAAGGATTTGGGCCTATACAGAAACAACTAGCTTGGACTATCTTGATATACAACATGGATAGACCATGGATAAGACATTCAGTATATATGGCTTGGGGTAAAAAGAAGTTAATTTAATCAACTTGTATTCTTGAGTTGAAATTGGGTGAATTGCTCAGGTCTTCCTTCCAAATGAATCAAGGAAAGCATGCTCTTTTGGCGCACCTGTGGATTGATAATGTTTCACTGTTAAGAAAATATGGAGCTACCAATTTTTCCAGAACCTCTTATTTCTCAAAAATTGCTCATCTAAAGCTACCAGAGCAATGGTGTCTTCTGTACTATTAGCAAAACAGCCTAATAGCTGTGTGAGTAAGTTTCATCTCTGGAAAATAGAGAGGAATACTTTATAGGGGTGAAATAAGAGGCACAGTTATGATCATGGGTGCTGCTTTGACTAGAGAAATCCTTGCTCTTCACAGAGAATCTTACATCAATAAATTATTCTCCTGCATGCAGGAACAAAGGTTCAGTTCAGGAAGGTTCAGATGAGTGAAATTCTAAATTCTCCTCTTAGAATATATAGGTTTCGTTTGGATGAATAGCCAACTCATGATGGCTAGCTTCTTTCTAGTAATCAGATTTTGATTTTTTTTCTCTTGCTGCTCAACGTTTTTAAAAGGGAGATCTCCTCATTGTTTACAGTTTTGAAAGCTTGTCAGTTGTCTGATAGAGAGTTCTATGGATCCAGGGGGAGAAGAGGGGAACTGACAAATTATTCATCTTTTCTACAAAAGAAAATGAACTCACTATATACACAATTAAATCCTACTTTAGATCAGCTTGCAAGAAACTAGCATTGATATTTCAAGATTTTCAGTTCATTCCTTTAGAGGGAAAGTTGTATCTAATGTTATATCCAAAGGGATTAAGGTGGATTTGATCTTTAAAGGCACCAGGTGGTCAAAAAGAAATATCTTTTAGAAGTTTTATTGGAAGCCTTCAAACAGAGATAAATAGGATCTAGCGTTGCAGACTGCCAGGACTGTGGCATGGTATAGCATATTTGTAAACAAATGGGTATTCATTAGCTATGATGCCTGAGAGATGAAGATTGCCAGAAATTTATGACTAAAGTAATCTCATTTCTCTTAGACATGGAAATGACTCATTGTTTCTCAGCCAGACTGGAGGCTTCTATATGTTCCACCTACCTTGCAATATTATTTATCACTTACATATTTGTGCTTTATTTTTCAGTGCTCAGAAGACACTGTATAAGGGGAATGTTTCCAGGGGCAACCAGCTTGGCAAGGCAAAGAATGCTGGACAGAGACTAACAGAACTTCATTTAAAACATTTTTAATTTCAAATTTTTAACTTATGTTTGTAATTTCACATTTGAAGCTTGTATTAGCATTATCTCAATTGCTTGTAAATAGGCCTGGAAAAATGTATACGTAAAAAGCAAAATGAATAAATAAATGTCAGTGCCAAATGTTGCCATATAGAGCAACACTTGATGCCCACTTTCAGGATACCCCCACAATGAATAGAAATACAGATGGAGATGCACAGTAGTCACATCCCCTCAAGTTACATGGACAGAATATTGCACATAATGGTTGGCTTGTTGCCCACCCCACAACAAACTGGCTGGTACAAAGCATGATCTGGGCAAAACATGCTGCCTATGTCTCATCTGTGGTAAAGTTCCTCCTGCCACACATTCTGTAAGCTACTGTGCTTGGCATGCACCATGTCTATGCACTTTAAGTTTCTTGAGTTTGAGGAGGGTCGAGCACATTGTCTTATTGACATCCCTGCACAGGCAACTGGTGCCTCTTAAGTCGGGGGGGCACTTGCCCCCCCCAGCAGCCAGTCAGCAACTGGGGCCAATTGTGCTGACTAGGGGTGGGGGCCCCCCACGGCAGATCATGCCAACCAGGGGGATGGTTCCCCCCATGGCCAATCATGCCGACCTAGAAGTGGCAGCAGCACACCACTGGCATTTCCAGGCACACCACTGTCACTTCCAGGTCAGCATGATCAGCCCAGGAGGGACCACAGGGATAGTTTCATAGTGCTTAGGGTCAGAAGGGACCTAAACAGATCATCAGGTCCGACCCCCTGGCCTGGGCAGGAATAAGTGCCAGGGTCATAACGCCCCAGACAAATATCTGTTCAGCCTCTTCTTGAAGACCCCCAAGATAGGAGAGAGCACCACTCCCTTGGGAATCCATTCCAGAGCCTGGCAGCCCTAACTGTAAAGTAATGTCTCCTGATGTCCAGCCTGAACCTCTTCTCTAACCATTTGTGGCCATTATTCCTAGTAACCCCCGGTGGTACCCAGAGGAACAGAGCCCCATCCAATTGCCACTGGGCCTCCCTGGTGAGTTTGTAAACAGCCACTAGATGCCCTCTCAGCCTTCTTTTGTGGAGGCTAAATAGATTCAGGCCCTTTAGCCTCTCTTCGTAGGGCCTGACCCATTGCCCCTTGACCATGTGAGTGGCCCTCTTCTGGACCCTCTCAATGCTAGCCACATCCCTCTTAAAGTGCAGTGCCCAGAACTGGACACAGTACTCCAACTGTGGCCTAACCAATGCCACATAGAGGAGAAGGATCACCTCCCTGGACCTGCTTGTCATGCATCTGTAGATGCACGACAAGGTATGGTTAGCCTCACTGACTCCTTCCTCGCATTGGCAGCTCATGTTCATTGCGGAGTCAACAATGACTCCAGGATCCTTTTCTGCTGCTGTGTCAACAAGAACGGTGTTCCCCAGCCTATAGGTATGCTGCTGGTTCCTGCTTCCTAGATGCAGTACCCTGCATCGTATTCTCATCTGCCTACCTTTGTAACCTGTCTAGATTTAGCTGGATTCTGTCCCTCCCCATCAGCATGCCCACCTTGCTCCACATCTTGGTGTCATCAGCAGATTTAGACAGCATGCTTTCCAGACCCACATCCAGATCGCTGATAAAGATGTAAAACAGTACAGGCCCCAGGACTGAGCCCTGGGGGACTCCACTGCCCACATCCCTCCAGGTCAAAAATGACCCATCCACCACCACTCTCTGGGTGCAATCATCTAGCCAATTTGCCACCTATCTGACTCTGTAGGCATCAATGTTTTTTTTAAGAGAATGCGGTGAGAAACCATGTCAAAGGCCTTATTAAAGTCCAGGAAGATGACCTCCACCTCCATGCCATTGTCCAGGGACTTTGTGACCTGATCATAAAAGGAAACCAGGTTAGTCAGGCAGGATCTGCCCTCAGTGAACCCTTGTTGGTTGCCCCTGATTGCTTCTTCTGGCACCCCCAAGAGCGTAGCTCTTGCCTGAAGTAGCAATTGAGCTGGCTCAGGGTGAGTGAGCTGCTATATACAGTCTGTAATATCTTGGTATGGCTTTTGGTACAGAAGGAACAATTTGTTCTTACAGGAACTTTGAGTAAAGTAACAGTCTTCCTACTGCCCTTGCAAGGGCCTGGGGCCTAGCCTTGTTGCTGTTCTGTCATACCAGGAAGTTCCTGCTGCCTCACCCAGACTAGTCTCCTGGGATAGAGATACCACATTTCCTGGACATTCTGTATTTCTAGGAGACTTTATTCTAAGTCACACAGTCGCCCACGCCTCCAGAGAAATCTTTTTCTCCCTACTTTTTGCCTTCCAAAAACAAAGTGTCTATCTTATTTGGTGGTGGTTCAAGCTGGAGGTGTTCACAAATTTGAAAGAACAAGATGCTAAGATACCTGACCCATCTTCTGCCCCTTCTCTTACTGTTTAATTATGTTAATTTTTTACTAAATTATTCCATTAATATTGTTTCCCCTAAGGATATCTTCAGATTGTGCACTGAGACTGAGATTTTCAAAACAGTTTAAGCACAGTAGTATTAGGTTTCTTTGGTAAATCTGCCAATTTAAACTTTTACCAAAGTAAAAATATAAACAAAATGCATTTTAAAAGAAAATTAAACTGGAATAGTAAGCACTTAAAAATACAATTTCTAGAGTTTTCTTAACATACAAATTGATAAACAAAGACAATCCATCATATGGAATATGCTGATTCCCACTGGTTCACTGGCAGGCATAGTACTTTTAGATTTACAGAATCCTCCCACTGGAACCAACAAAGTATGATGGCAATAGAAGGTTGTCATCTTCTGGGTGGACCAAGCATTTCACTTATGTTTCAAATTACATCCATTGGCTGAAGAAGAGTGAAACGTGGGAATACAGGGTTATTTTTATAAAAGTTTCCCTAAATAATTAAGTTTAAGCCAGAGAAAGACAGTGGCATAGAAGACCTGACATATTAAATTCTAATGAAAATTGTTGGGTGCCTGAGCTTTAGAGCTTGCTAATTGTACTCTAACTATAAAGATTTAACTATGCCATGTGTATAATATGTAATTTAAGACTTGACTGCTTCTTATGAAATTCTAGTTTTGGGGATCAGGAGATAAGAATCATTCTGTAGATCACCTTAAAAGTAGGATTTAGCTAGGGTTGGTTTCTTTGTTCAAGGGCATAGGAGATACTTTTATAAGGCTACACTGTGAACTGAACAAAGCTTGTTTTAATTTTTTTTCAGTAACAGTATTCTATCTGAGAAATGCCCGTGTGGTTTCTCATATTCTAGTATAAGTGACTGTTTTACAGGGTAGGTTTAGGCAGATTGTCTTGGTTTTGCTCCATGGGAGGGCAGTCCAACTATTTTCATGTCATGCCCATTAGCATTGTGTCACAGACACAGTTTGTTCATAGTAAATCCATGCTAAGTGCCTGTGATCAACCTTTCCTCCTCAGATGCTTGCAAATGGACTTCCTTAGGGTATGCCCCAGTAAGTTCCTGGGTACTAGATAAGACTAACCATTCTGTAGTTCCCCGGGTCCTCCTTTTTGCCTTTTTCAAAAGAGAGGCATTATATTGGCCCTTTCTATGGGCCAGTATAGGTGAGGTACAATACTGGTACCTTGCCCATCTCCCATGACTTCATAAATATTATTACCAAGGGCTCCAAGATTACTTCTTCCAGTTGTTTCAGTACTTCAGTATGAAGTGTGTCAGGTGCTGCTGACTTGAATTCATTCAGACCCATCATAAATTGTGTCTCATTTGTTATTTCATCCTTCAGCTGCTCCCCATCCATGTCGAAATAATCTTTATTTGGTATCTGGCTGCAGCTTAATTTTTTTTGTGAAGACTGAGGCAAAGTAGCTTTGCATCTTTTGTTAAGAGTTCACCTTGGCTATTTAATAGTAGTCTTTCTCTTCAGCCAGTGTATTACAGAACCTCTTCCCTCACCAGATGCAGCTCATTCTTTATCTTTGCCTTCCTGATTTAGTCCCTGCAGGTTTTTACTATTTTCTGGTGTTTGTCCTTTGTAGTCTGCCCATTGTTTAGGCTTTCCTTTTGCATTTGAAGCATCCTAGAAGCTCCTTCTATGGCTATATTGGTCTCTTACCACTCCTGTGTTTCCATCATGTTGGGACAGTTTCTTGTTGGACTTCCAATACCGTGCTTTCAGAAGCTTCCAGGCCTTCTGAGTGCATTTATCCTTCAGTGCATCTTCTCACAACACCATGCCTAATAATTCCTTGAGTAGGTTGAAATTCACTTTTTTGAAATATAGCATCTTAGATGTGCTGGCCTCATGCCTTCCCCATCTCAAGATTTGGAATTCTATCATATAGTGACCCTTCCTCTCAAGTTTCCAGATCAACTTCACATCCTCCACCAATTCTTGCCTATTGGTCAGGACAAATCCAAAACAGATGTTCCCCTACTTCAGTGGTCACCAACCGGTCAATTGTGATCAACTGGTTGATCAGGGAGGCTCTGACAGTCAGTCTCAGCCCCGGGGTGGGGCTCAGACTGAAATCAGTTGTCAGAGGCTCTGCGATCAGGAGTGGCAGGACACACATGGGGAGTGGCAAGACACACGTGGCTGGGCTGAGCCTCCTGCCACTGGGGCCAGGTCAGGGGAATGAGACAATCCCCCTCCATGCCCCCTGCCACTGGATGAGTGGGGCCCTGGCCGGGCTGAGCCAAGGGAGTGTCGGAGGCCAGGCAGCTTATCCAGTCATGCAGGGAGGCTCCCGCCACTGTATGCACCCCAGCAAAGGCCCACAGGGCACATTCTCCCCCACCCCCCGGTCTGTGTGATCTGCCCCAGGATCCTCAGAATCAGGGAAATGAAAGCCACAGTTTTAAACTCAGCTCTCATTTTTGGCACCAAGTTTAAAACTGAGGCTTTCACATTTGCTTCCCTGGGAGCTGGAGGTGGGGCTCCTCCACCAAATGGGGCTGGGGTGAGGAGGGGTCAGGGCCAGGGTCAGGCTGCACTGTGCCTGAGGGAGGGAGGTGGGCTGGGAGAGCTGTGTCTCACTGGTGGCGGGGGCAGTTGGAGCTGGGCTAGGCCAGGAATGCCACAGCACGCTGCGCTTTTGCGGGCGGTGGTGCTGGAAGGAACTTGGGAGCTATAGGCCCCCAAATTCATCTTAGCTGCCCCCCTGCAGCCACCCCTTCCACTGCCACTGCCCACCTGCAAAGACAGTGCAGTGTTCCCAGCCCAGCCCACCCTGGCCTTCTGCATCTCTGTGGCTGCATGGGACAATGATGTTTCCCTTCTCTGGTCAGTATCAAATTTTTAAATGGTAAGGTTGTAAGGCTAAGGCCCAATGCATGATTCAGGTGTTATTTGTCTTGTTTAACTGTATCCATTTAAGGGGTGTGTGCTCTGTTATAAGCATGAACTCTAGCCTAGTAGGTAATAGCAGAACAGTTCTATTGCCCACTTAATGGCCAGACATTCTTGTTCCACCATAGCATATCAGGTTTTGTGACTCACCAGTTGATGGCTGGCATAGGCTACAGGCCTAGATGCTCCTTTAACTTCTTGGGTTGGTACCACTCCAAGGGCATTCTGGAGGCATCAGTCTCCAATATGAAAAGCTGGCTAAGTGAGGAGTATATAACACTGGGTTCCCACATGAAGCTTTCTTAATGTTTTCAAATGCCTTTTCAGTTGTTCCATCCATTTCACCTCCATCCCTTGGATACACTTAAGAAGACTGTTAAGCAGGGCCACCATTTCCGAGAACTGGGAAATAAACTTTCAGTAGTAATAGGCCAGGCCAAGGAAAGACCTAACCTGCTACTTTGTCTTAAGTTTGTTATACCTTTCCAAGGCCTCCACCTTGTCCAACACCAGTTGAATTCAACCTTGCCCCACCACAAAGCCCAGGTACTTAGTTTCCTCCTGCCCAATTTGGGTTAGTGGTCATACCTGATCCTCTGAGGTCCTGGAGCACAGCCTGGAGGTCTTACAAATGCTGCTGCCAGCTAGGTAAAAAGCTGATATTGTCGATATACACTGGAGTGCATCTCTGATGCAGATTCAGAACTTTGTTCATCCGGAATTGAAATGTAGCCACTGCCCTGTGCAATCCGAATGGCATCCTACAAAATTCAAAGAGTCCCCAAAGTTTGCTGAATGCCTTTTTTCTCTATTTTCTGGTGCCATTGGTTTTTGCCAGTAGCCCTTAGTTATGTCTAAAGTTATGATGAACGGAGCCTGGCCAAAGCAGTCCACCATTTCATCCACTTGGTGCATAGGAAATGCATTGAATTTGGCTATGGCATTTACCTTAGGGAATCATCTAGTACTATAACTAAAGGTCTTCTCCATTGGCTCCATGAATCCCACACAATTCTCTTAGCCAGTGTGTGCTAGATCTCTTTTTGTACCTTGGCTTGTAGTCCCTGGGGTCCCTTTTCCCTGACTACTGCTCCTGGAGGTGTATGGATGTGAAGCTAACTCTGGTTCTTCCTGGAAGACATCTCTGAATTCTCTCACTATCTGGGTCAGCTCTTGGCATTGCTCCCCTGTCAGCTGAATTCCCGTTCCTGGCCTTGCAGGGTCCTGATCTGTTGCTACCTCCCTTACAGTAGGGCTCAATTTCCATGCGTCTGGGTTGGGGTTTAAGAACCAAACTTCCTTTTTCTTCATCTCTTTAAGGAGATTGATGTAATATATTTGTCATGTTCATCTCTGTCCTGTCTATATTATTTCATAGTCAATGGGCCCCTCTTCTCTTGATACCTCATATGGTCCCTGCAATTGGGCCAGCAACTTAGTGTGGTTACAGGGTAGCAGGAGCAACACTTTATTACCTGGTTTGAATTTTCTTTTCTTGGGCCACTGGCTGTATGTACACTCTCTTTTGACATTCTCAAGCTACCCATAGGTTTCCCTGGGCAATCTCATAGGCAGAAGTCAGTCAGTCTCACAGCTTCAAAAGGTAACTCAGAGAGGTCTCTCCAGTGCCCCCCCCATCCTGCTTCTCCAATTCCTCATGAACTATGTCCAACAGACCCCTTGGCTGGAACCCATAAACCAGCTCAAAAAGTGAGAGTCCCTCTGATGCTTCAGGCACTTCTCAGACTGCAAACAACAAAGGTGGCAATAACTGGTCCCTCCTCCCTATGATTCCCCTGGATAGTTTCCTACAGCATCCCCTTCAAAGTCCTATTGAACCACTACACTAGCCCATCAGGTTGAAGGTGGTACATGGTGGTCTTCAGGTATCTGATCTGTAGGAGCTTACAGAGATCTCTATTGACACCAGACATAAAATTTGTCCCTTGATTGGTTATAACTTCCTGGGGTATCCCCAGTTTAGCCACTCACTTCATTAATTCAGCAGTGATTTTTGGGGCCATCACTGACCACAGTTCACTGGGTGCATAGGCACCATTTTGGGGGCCATCACTGACTGTGCACTAGATCTAGGAAACTGACCAACCACATTAGGGCTGTGTGAAATTTTGCCAGCTGTTTCATTTCAACACTGTTTTGACTCATTTCAGGCTCAAAACAGGGAAATTGAAACAAAACAAAGGGCTTCAAAACAGCCTCGAGACAAAATGAGGGCAGTCAAAATGTTTCCAAAGTTTCTAAACCATTCATTTCCTACTTGCTAGCCTAGCAAGTGGGATTCATCAATATCTTTTTCTTTAGTTTCTATACCCTTTTATTTTATTATTATATTCACTGATTGATTCCTTTCAATTTACTTCTCCCCCAAAATCCTTTTTGTTTAGTCTATTTTGATTCTTTTTAAATAAGGCATGTGGGGAGTACTTGAGGGAGGAGCTGTGTAAGGCAGGTCCACAGGTGGCCTTACACTTCACCTCAGATATCTGGAGCAGCCAGGGTGGGGATCATGAATAGCACTCTCACAGGGCACCGGTGCGACCAGTCAGGCTGTTGGTGGGCTGTTCTTCAAGCCAAGGTGATGGATGAGTCCCACACAGCAACAGAGATCATGGGCAGGGTGAGCTCACCCACGTGTTCATGATCATTGACAGTAAGGCCAATATGGTCAAGGCAGTCCATGATACCAGCTTTGTTGGCATCCCCTGTGTGGCACACAACTTCCACCTTCTTGTCAGGGATGCCTTGGAGGGGGACAGGGCTGCCAGTGGTGGCATCAGCATCACTAGCAAGCTCATTTCAAAATGCAGGAAGGTGGCAGGCTACTTCCACCAAAGCATCAAGGCAGGCAACATGCTGCAGGACAAACAGGCAGAACTGAACATCCTACAGCACAAAATCATGCAGGATGTGGAGACTTGGTGGAAGTCCACATACTTAATGCTTGAGAAGCTGGTGGAGCAACAGAAGGCCATCCATGAGATGGCCTTGCTCAGGGAGACTAGGATCAGTGGCTCCCTTAAACAGAGCTGAGTGAGATACCACTCCCAGATCTTGACCTTCCTTGAGGCCACTGAGTCTCTCAGCTCAGGCAATGACCTCCTTAGCCAGATGATCCCTGTAGTGAAGGAACTTCAGAGCCAAATGGAGAACTTCCACGGGATCAGTCTTCCTGGCTGCAGCAAGCTGCTGTCAACAGATGTGCAGGCATTGGTGAGGCGGCTGAAGGAGGCCATCAGGAAACAGCTTGATCCATTGCGGTCCAGTATGGCCACATGTGTGGCCCAAAGGTGAAGGGGAGCATATGCAGCAGCCAAAGCCTGAATCAGTGGATGGAGGTGCTGGTGATGAGAGTCAGGGAGGCAGGAGGGCAGAGGCAGCAGGATGTGGAAGAGGAGGATCCACTGTCCCATGTCAGCACGTCATCCATCAGCCAGTCTCCAGGTGCTGCCAATGTCAGTCAAGGGCATGGCTTCCATTGTGGGGTCCAGAGGCACCAGACCCCACCATCAGGCAGGTAGTGCTCAGTCTTTGGTGGCTGCCTATCTTGCCGGGCTGTGAAGTTGCTGCAGTGCGACCCCTTTGCCTACTGGGCAAGCCGCAGCCAGATGTGGCCAAATCCGGCCATGGTTGCCCACAAACACCTGTCCTGTCCACCAACCAATGTTCCAAGCAAGAGGGTGTTCAGCATTACTGGTGATATAGTGACACCCCACTGCACCTCCTTGGATCCTGGTTTGGTGGAGCAGCTGGTGTTCCTGAAGGTGAACTTCCTGCTGCTGGGGTTCCCCAAGCTCCAGGTGCAGATGGAATAAATGAGACCCTCCTCACTCCATCCACTCCTATTTCCTTTTTTCATTTTTTAAAAACCATTTAATGCCTCGCTTTCAGAGCTGGAGGAGGCATTTACTGTATCATCAGCCAGCGGGGGAAGAGCATGTCCCTGCTGAGCTTCCATGCCAAGTCTAACTTGGAAGTATGGGCTGGGACTACAGGGAAGGTTCTGGGCATGACTGCTAAAACTAAACTCTGCCAGGGTCATGAGGCTTGTTGGGACTGCCGGTGGTGTGGCAGCCCCAGGAAATGCCAGGAATGAGGATTCCCCTGGTGAAAGGTGAGTAGGAGGCACCATAACCTCCAGCCACCACACACACACACACATACACACACACACACACACACACACACACACACACACACACACACACACACACACACAGAGTCCTGGCCTGGAAAAGCTCAGACCAGTTCATAGGCTCACTGTGTATCAAGAAATTTGCCCATTATTGAACAGAAAGGTCATGGTTGGTCTGAGGGTGACCCTCCTCACAGAACAAGGCATCTGGGTCCTAAATCCAGAGTCAACATCAATCATTTGTGCACTGTCTAAAATTCTGTAACAGGACTTGTGGTCTTTTCTCATCTCCTTCCTTCCTGGCCTGAAATCGAATTCTATAGCATTCTGGGGATACTTCCATCCTGTACAGGATGACTTCATTTAACTTCTTGTAGTCCCCCACTTCTTCCCAGGGTAGGGCTTCATAGGCTGCTTATGCCTTACCTGTCAATAGTAGACCTAGTTGGTAGGCGCACATCCTACAGCCTACCTTAGAAGTGATTCTAAGTAGGCCTCCAGATCATCATCTTTATCCATCTTTGGCATTCTGAGACTCACAATTGGTCCATTCCCCTGCCTCCCTTCCAGTTTCTCAATCAAGGTTTGCTGTCTCTCAAACCATGGTACTATGGGCAGCTTGCTCCTCTGTTCTAGGCTGAAGAAGATCCTCCATTTGTATCTGTTGTACCTGTAAAATTTGTATCAGCAAATCCTGTAACAGTGCAGCTCCAGCACCTAGTAGGAGCTATTGTCGCTTCATGTCCTTAAATTCTCTTTATGGCCTTAGGTTTACCAGGGTTCCCAGCCAATGTACCAAATATATGGTCTTGGCCCTTTTCCATGGCTCGATCAGTGCTGTGTGCCTTCCTAGGGAGTACATTACCTTCTTGGGATGCTTGCTCACCACAACTTGATAATATTAAGGTAAAATTCTATCCTAGAGAAGGAAACTGACTCTGCCATCAGGGCTTTCTTTCCACTAGTCCAAAAATAATCAGCTATGGCCTGGAGTGAGACTTCATAGGCCTATAGTGGGGGCTCCTCCAACCCCTACACTCCCACACAGGCCTCCTGGTTGATTAAGGGCACCTAGTGTTAACGCTTCACAGACAGGAGTTAAACACAGTACCTTTCTGGTTGGCTTCCAGGAATTCAACATAGTCCATCAGTCACAAAAATAAAGGAATACAAGTAGGTGTGCCCCTCACCCCCTGCCACCACCTCTTTCCAGCATGGAGTTCCTCCCATTATCACCTTTTAGGTTTTAACATTGCAAACAAAGCATGTAACATGTTCTCAGTCTTTATTTTATTTTATTAAATCACCAGCTGTACTGTGCTGTAGCTACATTCAGAGTATTTTTCTAAGAGCTACAACCTTTTAAAAAATAATATTTAGAATTCATTTTCTCTTGCCATCTTTTGGTAACTGAGGTACAACACAATCTAGGTTCTCCTCCACATATTCCCAGCCTATCAACATTGGTTTCTGGTCTCCAGCTGTGACGCATCTGTCCTGTATTAAGGTGAATCACCCATGGTGAGTTGAGATCAGGTGTTTCCCCCCCTGAGGGTGTGAACAACTGTGCTGGTTGCTGCCCTGTTCCAGGAGTCCCTGTTGCCTCTCCCTTCATTTCTGGGCTTGCCTGCACCCCAACCTAGGAGAATTTATGAGGTAAGAGGATTATCCCGTTGTACCCCCGGACCTACCTCAGGGCTTCCTGGGAGTGCTACACTGGGACCAGCTCTCCAGCTGCCCTGCTCTAGCCAGCATTGCAGCTCATCCCATCGCTAGTGAGGCATCTTGCCTCCTGGACACTGAAGGTAAGGGAGCAAGCAGGATTTCTTCCCCATGACTCCCCGTGTCCTCCTACAACTTAATGTCCACAGATATTCTTCCCCATTCTGGTTATATGGATCCTGTGTGCTGGTAGTAGTTTTGACACTGTGATTCCTACCAGAAATCTTTATCATATAAATCATGTGTAGGTATTTACACACTTTATATTACATGGCACCCTACTACATCCTTTAGAGAATCTCATGGCACCCTGGTTGAGAATCACTTCTGTAGTCTACACATGCTATCTGGGTCTAACAGTGAATGTCACCAAGAAAATTTAAACAGTAAAGAATGCAGCTATTCCATTTGAGAAAGATAGCCTGTGACCATATTGAGGCCATCCTGTACATGCAGAACTGGCTGTCATTTATCAGTTCAGTGAAATGCCAAAAGCTCCCTACTATTAACCTCTGAACAGTGTTGCTTCAGAGACTGCTACTCCCTTCTGACCCAAAATATTAACCATCTTCAATTCAAATGCTAGTTCCCATGAATGGTCAAGATTCTTATGGACTGGGTAATTTTTCTGATAAGTCACCACTTGTGGGGTTTCCTGCTAGAAATGCACACAAACATCATGTGCCTACATAGAGGGGAAAAAACTGCAAGATACACTGATTTGTCTAGGCCTCTCACCAAGGGCTGAATTGTACAGTCCTTACATTTAACATTTTTTCTCTGTCCAGTAAAATTGCTAGACTACAGAGGATGTATGACTTGTTACAAGGGTTGATTTCTTGTTCTGGGAAAATGTTATATTAAATTATGGATTACATATTTTAAATCCTGCAAGCAGTGGTGAAGAGAATACTACTTAAGCATAAGTTTCCCTAACACTAATTTCACGTGGCTGGGGCTCAAGCCCTGAATGTAATAGGGACAACTTAGAAACCTAAACTGAAACACTGGTAGGTAAGGGAGGAAATACTGGGTAAACATACTGATGTAGCAATGATTTATAGATAAGTGTTACTCATTTTTTTTAAACTTAAAAATCTGTAATTATATTTTAGGTTTATGTTTTAAGCAAGATTTATTTTAGTAGTTGCAATTACTGTATGTTGGAGCAGGCAAATGGGATAGGGCCAGATTGTGTTGTACCTCAGTTACCAAAAGATGGCAAGAGAAAATGAATTCTAAATATTATTTTTTAAAAGGTTGTAGCTCTTAGAAAAATACTCTGAATGTAGCTACAGCACAGTACAGCTGGTGATTTAATAAAATAAAATAAAGACTGAGAACATGTTACATGCTTTGTTTGCAATATTAAAACTTCTTAACTTTCTTCTGACCTGTCCACAAGACAGACAAAAACTGTGGTATCTCAATTTTTTTTCAGGAACTTTTTAAAAATACAGTTTCCTATTTTAGATTTTTTTATTATGATTTTTCTGTGTGTAGGTTACATGGAATCTGCTGGCTCATAACAAAACTGAGAATTGTAAGTAAAGATGCAATCATAATGACCCCTGTTGAATATTAGCCACTGAGTAAAACCAGTGAAATCTGATTGTTCTTGAGTGCCTTGCATTTCCCCACTAATTATTTACTTTTATTCTGTAAGGATTTTTATTATGACTCTATTTCTTTGGCTTATTCATTTTTAATCCTTGACAGGGCTTTAGCCCTTACCTTGTGGCTACCTATTTTCCTTACTAGTTTCTTGTGAGGGATTTTATCAAAAACCTTTTGAAAATCTAAATAAATTACTTCTACCAGATGCCCTTTATCCACTGTATTTTTTACTCAAAGAATTTAACAGGTCAGAAAGGCATGACTTACCCTTAGAACAACTTGTTTGATCGTATCAGCATATATTTACCCAAGAGTTTCATTCCTCTGTCCTTAATTATACTTTTTCAGTTGTCCTGTTACTGAGGTGAAGCTCAGCAGATTATGATTCCTACAGTCCTGTCATTCCTTTCAAAATGTGAGCACCAGATCAGAAACTTTGCAGTCTAAAAGAACATTTTGTATTAAGGAATACACATTATTTACAGTTTACCTTCTCTAGTTTAGTCTTCTGTTTCCATTTTGGTATTAAAGTGTTTTTACTTTTTAAATCGTCAGCATGTACCGAATAAAGAATGCTTTCACTCTTCTACCATAAACACAAAGCAAGCATGAGCTATTATAAGAGCAGAGGATTAGGTGAGGCAGTTATAATGTGCATTGAAAATATGTTAAAATAGTAAAATGTTATTTTAAATACAATCATTTTCAAAACAAGTCAGATAAAATTAATTGCAGTACTGTAAAGCCTGATTATTCAGATTTTATGCAAATAAAGTTATAAAAAAAATGGGGAGGTTAGTACAATTTCACCTCTCACCCTCACCAGAGGTAGGAAGTGGGACAACTGAGAAGCCCCTTTCTGGTTCTGTCTTGTAGCTTTTCCTGGATAGGTTCTGCAACAGTAGTTGTAGCTTCCTCCACATTATTTGCATAGGTTAACAGAGTTTCTGCATCCACACAACTAGATTTGCAGCATCTACTCTTCTCATCTTCCTCTAATATATCCTTTAACATTGACTTTTGTGACATGAAGACTCTTCCTGTAACACACAGGGCACTGGCATGTACAGGTCCCTGCTCTAACTCCTGGCACTTTGTATAAAGTGTCACAAGTTAAAGTAACCCATTGACCCAACAGATGTTTGCCTATTGGGTTGGGGGTAGAGGAGGGTGGGGGAGAAATCAATCCTGACTGCCTGTCCTGCAATCAGGGCAGTTAATATTCTTTTACCAAAATAATGTTAAAACACTTTAATCTCCAATGCTGAAAAAGTATTTGCATCATTCTGTTTTTTTCTTATTCTACTGTGTCCTTTGTTTCAACTAATGCACATTTGCTTCATTTACATTGGCTTTGACCTCTCCCTATTATTTTGGTATTTTGCATGGGATTTTTTTTTCTTTTTCCATACTTTTCAACATTATTTTCAGGCTACTGAGATAGGTATACCCTGAATATACAATAACCCTCTAATTCCAAAATACATAATATGGCTACTGTCAGGAAGACGTATTTTAGGAACAGAACGTAGTCTCCATAGCTGAATTACCCAGATCTAAATTTGAGCTCAGTACAATCAACTGAGAATTGTATATGAGGATCAAAGGACTAACAAACCCCATCACTGTTTCATATTGGATAAAGCTGCATAGCTAAGATTATTCATGACTACCAGAGGATTTACTTAAATAACTTCTTTCTGAACATCCAAAAGGTGTACCATCTTGTCAAAATGCCTTGAGAATTCAAGAAGTGTTCAGAATCAACACTTTATTTTATAAAGACAGATAAACTTTCAGTATCTATAACTTGTTTCAAACCTTAACAAAAATATTCTATGAAATTAGCAAAACAGTTTAAATGAATATTTACATTTTAAACAACTAGTCACTTCAAAATATACCACTATTTTGTTATAAGTGTTATCATTTAATACTTAACATTAAATTACCTTTGAATTCTTTTTATAGCATTCACTTATTTAAGCCTATGAATATGGGCGGTGCGGCGGGGGAGATAGACAATATGCAAGTATCCTGATAGGGCTGGTTATTCTGTTTGTGAGTTGGTTTCAGGATTAAACATTTTGGAATGCAGCCATCAGAGAATCTATTTCTTTAAACTTATTTGTTATATTCTCAATACAATCCACCACCCTGAAAGCTATTCCATCAATAACAACACAGTCCTCTTGGCAGTAGCTTTCCACTGGACTTCCTTCAGTAATCTCTGTATTGTATTTAGTTACCTGAAAAGAAAATATGCATTCTCTAGATACATTACACTTGAAAGAAATATCATTATCCACTGTATTTTATTATCAGGATTTTAAAGATCAGTCAATACATAGTCCACCCACATGTAAAACAAACTGTTGTCATAAGCAGAGAGGTGGAAATTCATTTCTGCATACAGTAAGGTAAATGCAAAGATTCTGGAAGAATATAGCTAATATTCAGAATGCAGTGTATAGTTAATATTATTTTAAGGTATATAATTATTGAAATAAAATTCATTCTATTACATCATTATTTTACAGACACCTAATTACTTGAAAAATTAAAAAGAAGAACCTTTACCAAAAATACTGTGAAACATATCTCAAAATGAAGGGCAAAAGTGATACCTTGCAATACACAATACAAAAATTAGCATACTATGGATAAAGACCTCCAAGGGAATTGGAGCTCTGCAGCATTCTCCCCAATTTCACGAATCTCTGAAGTCTATTTGAATTACAGTCTCCACCATTCTTAAGAGAGACTTGAGGAGGGAGAAGAAACTGTTTGTATAGTACATATAATTATATTCCTTGGGAACTAGACGCACTTGCAATGGGAAGTTTTGCCTGAGACAGCCCTCTCTTTCTAAATCTCTTGAGTTGAATGATAGACCTGCTGTGAGGAAGTGGAGCTGTCCTTGGGAAAGCAAAGACAAAGAAACAGTATAAGAGCCACATAGATTTTGCCCAGATGCTCCTACTTTTCAAGGGTATCTTAAGCTCTATGCTGATTTCAAGCATGTGTAGATTTAAGGGGCTAAACACTGGTGGTTACACAAAAAAGGCCCAGTCCCTGACTAAACACTTTGAAAAGTGTTAAAGCAGTTTCTTAATTTCCATACCCATGTCCACTCAGTAATATCCATTCACCAAGGGACAAATTTGTAACACAGACAATACAAAAATTGGATCTACATATGTTTTCATCCTGTCTACTGCTGTATTTCCTCACATACAACATGCCCCCAAATAAAACAAGCACTTTGGGGCATTATTACACATGCTCCAGGGATGAAGCAGGGGATGCTTTCATTAGAGTGGCTCTGAGAGCCGCTGTAATTGAAGTGCCTGCAGTGTCTCTTGTATCAGCATCCCTGACCTTCAAAATGGCAGGGTTGAATGAGCTTTAGTTGAAGTGCCTCACTACTATTTGGAAGCATGGGGATGATGATACATGAGACATGAAGGCTGCTGGAGCATATAATTATATGTACTATACTAATTACCATGCTCCAGCAGATTCAATTAATTGAGTCTGCTCAGACATGCTGTAATTACAGTGCATCTTAGCAGCTCCCTGCACACCTACAGGCACCCTTTGTTTTTGGAAGGCACAATGTTTAGAAACATATATATATTCTTCTGAAATATTCAATGCCTTTTTCACCTCAGAGTCCACAGGTAAATTCAGCTCCTGGACCACCGCATCTGGCAGTACAGTCAGGAAAGAAGGTAAGCAGCCAAAAGTAGTGAAAAAATAGGTTAGGGCCTATTTAGAAAAAAGTTGGATGTGCGGAAGTCTATGGGGCTGGATGTGATGCACTCGAGGATGCTAAGGGAGTTGGCTGATCTGTTGTAGAAGCACTGGCTATTATCTTTGAAAACTTGTGATGACTGGGAAAGGTCCTGGATGACTGGAAAAGGGCATCTTTTATATAGTGTCTGTCCCAGGGAGCAACCAAGGGGAAAACCCCAGGGAGCCCGGGGGGAACCCAGGGAGCAGGAGCAGGATGGAGAGAAAAGAAAGAAAAGAGAAGCAAACAGAAAGATTCTTACCTTCAGCTGGGACCGCAACAAAGCCGGAAGTGGCAGCGGGACCTGAGCAGCTCGTTAGCTGCATTTTTATAAACTTGCAGCCAGCTGATGGCAGCAGCTGCAGGAGCCGGTCGAGGGAGTTAAAAGGAGCTGCATGCGAGAAGAGAGGGAGGAGACCAGCAGGAGCACCGAAGGGGGAAGCTCTCTTGGAGTCCACTGAGGTTTATCATTTATGACAATGACCCCAATTTTGGAGAATTCATTTTGGATGGAAAGGCTGCATATGGTATACCGGTAAATATGGCATTAGATGAATGGTCCTGCAAACAATTTTAATATTCATTAATTATATACTCTTTAAGCCAGTGCTTAAACAGGTATCTTCTTTGTTTATACCTCCAACATATTGATTCAAGATTAGCAGGAAATTTGTATTTTAGCAAAATGGGCTCTATTTGTAGTAGTAATAGACTCAGAAAAACAGATGTAATAAAAATGTTTTAATGGGTTTTCAGCCTGCAACCCCGGAGGAGAGAGCGAGACCTTGCGGGAGGAGATCGCCGCTGGCAATGAGGCAGGAGGTGAGAAGGCAGAGCCGAGATGTGGAGGCAGAAGAGAGCTGGAGAGCACTGAGACCCGGAGGTGCCCACAAAGGGTCAGGAGAGGCAGCAGAATCTAGATCGCCGGATCACGCGGGACTGTAGAAGGCTTGGACAGCCCCAAGGAGGTATCCCTAGCGGAGGCTGAAGGGCACTGGATGCGGGAAGGGTGACAGAAGATGGAAAATAACCATATAGAGTTGCCTCTCCAGAAGTCATGGGGGAGATACGCCAAGGGGATCCACTGAGAATACAGTGAATCTACAGGCTTGGTAGAGAACAAAGGGGAGGAGGAGGGGGACAACAGGCTGACCCAGATCAAGTCTAGGCTTATCAAGGGCCTTAGAGGCTGCAGCCGGTGGCAGTAGGACAGGCTGTAGGAATAGGCATAAAAGGGGGCGAAGGGTCCTTGGTAACTGATGTTTCTCTGCCGGTGATATACTTTGTGTTTTCTTTTTGTTACCCACTTTTGGAGGGGTTGTGAGGTGTAGAGCCCAGATAGGGTTCAACCATGGCCAAGGAGAGTCAGCTGTTAGGAGGAAGGGGGAGAAGCGGGGAGCCTTTAGCCAAACTCACCTATAGCCTACTAAGAAAAGGGCACGAAGCCCCAGCTATCAGAGGGACGTGGCCGAAGACTGTCAACATTCATCAAGGTAGGGTGTAAGGGTGAGGTAGAGGGGAGGAGACAATCGCAGAAGATTGTCGTCCTGCGGTCCCATGTACAAGAAACGGTGATAGTCAAACCCCACCACTAGGATAAGATTGAAGTCATGGCAGGAGAGATTGCGGAGAGACGATTTGGGTCAACAACACCGACTTGTCAGGACCACAGGGACAGACAGGCAGACAACCCCAAACATCCAGGGATGCATAGTGCATGACCGGATGTTCGAAACCAGGCAGGTCCAGTGTCTGTCTTTAAGAAAGGGAAGAAGTTGGTTCCAAGGAACTACAGTCTGGTCAGCCTCACTTCCATCCCTCGATAAATCATGGAGCAGATCCTCAAGGAATCCATCTCTAAGCAACTGGAGGAGAAGGAGATGATTAGGAACAGACAGCATGGATTTACCAAGAACAAGTCACACTTGAAAAATCTGATTGCCTTCTATGATGAGATGACTGGCTCTATGGATGCAGGAAGACCAGTGGAGGTGATATACCTTGACTTTAGCAAGGCTTTTGATATAGTCTCTCAAAGTATTCTCACAAGCAAGATAAAGAAGCACAGGTTGGATGAATGGACTGTAAGGTGGATAGAAAACTGAATCAGGCTCGGAAGGTAGTAATCAATGGCTTGATGTCTAGTCAGCAGCCAGTATCAAGTGGAGTGCCGTAGGGATTTACAGACGACACCAAGCTGGGGGAGAAGTAAGAAGGTTGGGCTAGGTTTCAAAGACACCTCAACAAATTGGAGAATTGGACCGAAATAAATCTCAAGAGGTTCAATAAAGAGAAGTACAAAGTTCTGCACTAAGGACAGAACAATTCCATGCACTGGTACAGGCTGGAGACTGTCTGGCTAAGCAGCAGCTCTGCAGAAAAGGACCTGCGGATTACAGTGGGCAATAAGCTGAATATAAACTAACAGTGTGCCCTTGTTGCCCAGAAGGCTAGTGGCATACTGTGCCACATTAGTAAGAGCATTGCCATGAGATCAATGATCCCCTCTGTTCAGCACTGGTGAGGCCTCATCTGAAATACTGTGTCCAGTTCTGGGCTCCCCACTACAGAAAGTATATGGAACAAACTGGAGAGGTGGAAGGCAGTGAAAATGGTCAGGGGCTGGTGCACATGGCTTCTGAGAAGAGGCTGAGGGAATTGGGTTTAGTTAGTCTAGAAAAGAGAAGACTGAAAGGGGATTTAATAGCAGCCTTCAACTACTTGAAGGGTGGTTCCAAAGAGTAACTGTTCTTAGTGGCAGATGACAGAACAAGAAGCAATGATCTCAAGTTGCAGCAAGGGAAGTTTAGGAAAAATTCTCACTAGGAAGGTAGTAAAGCACTGGAATAGGCTACCCAGAAAGGTTGTGGACTCTCCATTGTTGGAGGTTTTTAAAACCTGGCTAGACAAAACCTTTGCTGGGATGATGTAGTTGGGGGTGATCCTGCTTTGAGTAGGGGATTGGACTAGATGACCTCCTGAGGTCCCTTCCAACCCAATTTTCTATGGTTCTATGAGTTCATTTTTTTTTCCTGAGTCATGGATGACTCTAACATAGTAAATCCTCCAGGAACATAGTGTCCAGAAAGCATGGCATCCCAGGAGACAGTCTGGGTAAGACAGTAGGAACTTCCTGGTGTGGCAGGATGGCAACAAGGCTAGGCCCCAGCCCCTTGCAGGAGCAGTCACAATTCTGTTGCTTTCTTACTGTAAATATTCTTCATATTAGTTCCTATTAGTAAAGTGTTGCTTCCATACTGCAATCCTCGTCAAGATATTACAGACTACATAAAACAGCTTAGTCAAACTCAGTGGCTTTTCAGTCAACAGCTACTGCTTTATCGGGGTTAACAGTGGATACTTCCCCTATAGCTCTAAGAATAAGTAGTAGCTATATTAGCTGCCATGAGTGATAGTGTCTGCTTGCTCTATTCCACCCTGTTTCTTCTCCAGTGAAGAAAAAACTGAGGTTTATCATTTATGACAATGACCCCAATTTTGGAGAATTCATTTTGGATGGAAAGGCTGCATATGGTATACCGGTAAATACGGCATTAGATGAATGGTCCTGCAAACTATTTTAATATTCATTAATTATATACTCTTTAAGCCAATGCTTAAACAGGTATCTTCTTTGTTTATACCTCCAACATACTGATTCAAGATTAGCAGAGGAAATTTGTATTTTAGCAAAATGGGCTCTATTTGTAGTAGTAATAGACTCAGAAAAACAGATGTAATAAAAATGTTTTAATACTTCTACATACTTACGCTTTTTTATCTTTAACGATATAGATTGGTAGGCTAAAAATGTACAAATTTCTTGTATGCAACATAAAAACATAAGACTGGAAGGGGGCTTCTGAATAACACAGACTAACATCACTGTAACAGAATAATTGAGATAAAACATTCTTGAGTGAGAGATTCAGAAATGTGCACGAACAAGGAAGCAACTGACTGAGGAAGGTAACGTGTTCATAAAAGTGAACAGAATGCTATATGCTGCTGAAGTTCAATAAACAAAACACTTGATAATTATTCACTTCATATTTTTAAGTTTTAGAGAACTATGTCAGAATAATAGATGAAAGAATAGTACATAAGAAGTACTGAAGTATTGTGTTGTTCCACTCCAGTTTCACTGGAAGACATTTCTGTTTATTTTCTAAACAAATTTTAAGCAATCATTCTTACTTTGTTGAATATGCACACATTTTCAAACAACTTGATTGTGGCCTGATATATGCCTCTCTCTCTCCTTTTCCTTAATGTTATAAAAGATCCAGTTTGAATGTGATATATTACACTACTTCTATAAATTATGCTATTAACTGAAATATATAGAATTACTTACTGGAAAACCTATACTATATTTATATGAATCCAGGAGAACATTGCATGTAGGATGACCTCCCACCCCACTAATAGAATCTATACATGGAAAATTATAAATTTGTTATGATTTTCCATATATAGAACCTAATTAGTGGAACATCATCTTAAATTCCACCATGTCCCCTCCCCATTCCCCGCCTTTCCCTTGCTATGGCAGGGAAAGCAGCAGTAGGGGGTGAGAGGCCAGGCCCTTGCCACTTCCTCCCCTGCCCCTTGTCCTCCCCATGCCTGCCCATCACCTGCTTCTCTGTACCTGTCTGCACCCACTGCCTAACTCCCCCACTGCCTAACCTGCCCATTAGTGCCCAATATCTATGCTTACCCCACCAGTCTCTGCCTCCCCTAGCCCCTTCCTCCTGCTGAAGCCTGCCCCCCTTACCTTCTGGTGAAGCTCTGCTCTTCTGGGGCAGCTAGAAGAATACATCCCTAGCACAGGCCAACCCCCACCTCCTCTACCCCTTGCTCCTTCCTCCAGCCTCACACACACTGCCCAAGCTTGCCCCCACAACTACCTTCCCACCATACCAGCTGCACTCTGAATTAGGACACTCATCACTGGTGTGGCTCCAGCCTAGCCTCAGTCCAGCCCAACCTCAGAAAAATGGAAGCTCCTGGCTGGTCAGAGTCAGGCCTGGGATGGACCAGAACCAGAGCAGAATGTAAGTGGGAAGGGGGCAGGCAAGGGGTGAGAGGGCAGGTTGAAGGTTCCCTGCCAGTCTCTCCTGCACTTCTCATGGCTGTGTGCCCCGTCCCTTGCCAAAGAAATCATTCCAGCCTGGGACAAGTGGTGTCTCAAGTCCAGCTGCAACCCAGGGCTGGGAGCCAAAACTGTAGCTGCTAGTCCCAGGCTGGTACTTATATCTAAGACATGGCTTCCCCGCCCCCACCATCCTGACTGACTGGTGGAAAAAAAACTTATCTTGGATTTGAGAAAATATGATGTCCAGTCTAAGCTGTATATAGTGGGCTCATTTGGCATACAGAAAATTAACTTTGATGTGGGGTGGGCAGTGTCACGCTCCAGCTGGACTCTGCCAGCTTTGCTCAGCAACAGATGCCGCCAAGCACTCTCCTCCCAACCTGGAAAGCCCCTATTTGGCTTGCTGCATGGCTGTGGCCATGTGCTGGGGAAACCCTGTCCCCTGTGGAAAAACCTCGCTAACATTTTGGCGGGAAAATGTGACCAATAGGGGACTTGAAATTGGGCTTGTCATCTGGCCTATAAAAGTTAGGGTTGAGCTTCCGCCCAAGGAGAAGCACAGAGAAACCAGGGCAAACAGCGCTCAGTAGAGAGAAGCCAGAGCATCCACCGCTCAGTGGGTAGGCCTGGCCAGCTTCCCACGGCTTCTCCTGCCTCCGGAGCCATAAGCAATCATTTGTGCACTCGATCATACCAGTTTGCATGTTCTCGTTCTCGATCTAGTTTTGTTTTTTTGTTATCTCGGATCCATTGGTTTGTTGTTTTTCATTCGTTCGTCCCTTATCCGAACCAGGACAGAACGCGCAGCCACATCAACACCGGTGGTGCATAAGTTGTTGTTCTCGGATACATCGTTTTGTTTTTTGTTCGTCCGTCTCGTATTCAAACCGGGACGGATCCAAGCGTAACCGCCTGTGCAGCCACATCAACGCCAGTGGTGCGTAAGTAAGAGATCAAATAAAAATGTTCTGGAACCATTACAAGTCCACCTCTCCCTCTCGCAACCTAACATCAGGGGATAGAACCCACTGGGGCAACAGTCACAACCTGGCTCGCGCCCCGCACAGGCAGTTAATCCATGTAGCCCACAGCTGTTCAACCCCTGACTCACAGGCCAGATTCAGTCCACAGAGCCATGTCCTCTGGCTGACAGGAGTCCCCAAAAATCCCAACATTTGGCAGCAGGGTAGTAGTGACACTAACTGCCACTCTCCTTCTGCCAAATGTTGGACCTATGGGGAACCCCCAAGCCAGGTAGCATGCTGGATTGGCGTGCCTGGGGCCCGATGGGCACATAGGGGCTGATTGGAGGCAGTGCAGAGCCTTAGCCTACAGCACAAGACCTCAAGGAGGTAGCATGGAGCCAAGAAAAGCATTGCAGGACCCAATCCAGCAGCACGGGCCACAGGGAGGTGAATGGAGATAGTCTGGGATCCAATCTGGCAGCACAGTGCTTGATTGGGGGCATAGGGCCAAAAGAGGCATTGCACAGCCTGATTCTGGTGCTGAGGGTCTGAATCCAGCCTGCAGCCCCAAAACGTTGAGTACTACTGGTGTAGCCTGTCTCAGCCCCAGTCTATGTGGTAGTTTTAGTAGTCCCATTTCAAAACTGCTATTAGAGCAAGGTACTCAAGATAACAATGTAGCAAGCCTTATTAAGGTACAAACAGCTAAGCAGAGGCCAAGAGCAGCTCTGAGTAAGGCAACCCACATTAATAAGGTAAAAAAAGCTGAGACCAGCTTATTTCTGTCTGAAATAGCAAGCACATTTAAGTCATCTCAAATAGTGCCTTTAATTGAAGTCAATGAGATTTGGCAAATAGCTAATTCCATTTGCAGGATATAAATGGCTGTTCATCTTACCTGCAAGCATCTAAAGTCACTTATACTTTAGCTCCAATGCTTTTACCAAATACCTACTTGAATACAAATGTAATAAAACAGTAAAGGGAAAACTGAAAAGATAAGAACATTTATATAGGCAGCAATTTATTTGGTTGGTATTTTTCACCGAAGCATGCTGGGCTAATAGGAAATGTACTGTGTCTGTCTTTTCTCTTGTTTGATGGAGCAGATTCAAAAACGGCATCAACTCTCTTGAGACTGTCCATTACTGACATATATACAAAATTACTGTGTTGTTTGTTTGAACAAGGACCAAGCATGCCTGGGACATAAAATCTGCCACAGGTTCACCAAAATCATCAGATTTTGAAGAATACTTAAAAGCCCTCTAGTCCTCTTTAGTAAATCTTCCTGCAGGTGGCCCAGCGAACTTCAAAAGCCAAATAAAAGGGCCCTGCCGATAGTGTCAATAATGTGCAAATGAAGGCAACTGATCAAGAGTCCAGTTATTTGTACGTGTGCCAAGGCTCTGCACACCAAATTATGATGTCTGAAATTAAGACTAGGCCAAAGAGCTGAAGAAGCAGGCCTTCATAATTAAGATTCTGTAGGATTTAGCAATGTAAAACCTGAAAATTAGAACGCAGCACAGTTAAATCTATATGGATGCAAAAACAGAGCTGCAGTGATGTAAAACTGTTAGTAAAGTAATACTACCAATCTCTGTATAAAAAAAAGAAAAGAAAATGTGTACACACAATTAAAAGGAATAGAACACAAAATCGTACTAAAAGGTATACTGGAAACTATAGTAATGAGGGGCTTCATAGAACCACAAAACAACCATTGGTCAAATGGCACAATGCAAAAAGTTTAGAGAAGCACTCTCTCAACACTGACTGTTTCTTGGAATATCTCACACTGTTCCACACAAGATGAAAGACCACTCCAAACTTAGCCTTAAGTAACAGAACAAAGCTTATTTAAGAAACTATGTAGCTAAATTGATATACTGACTACAGTATAATTATATTTAGCAGAAAAGCTACAAAAGTGACATTACACTTTAGAAGTAAGATTTCCAAGACTAGTCAAAAAAGTAAAAAAAACCCCCAAAATAACACATGTAGCACAGAAAATAATTAGATGTATCTACTTAAATAAAACAGCCAATAACAATGTCTCAGAATAAAAGGAACTGAACAAAAAGAAAGAGACAACCAGCCAATCAATATGATTAACAAGGCAAATTTACATGGCCAAAAAGAAATCCTTCAAAATTTGGAAATCCAATTAAAAAAATCAGTTTCATAAATTACATTGGGCAATAAGAAAATCAGGGACAAAAATGGATTTTGAAGAGCAAACAGCTAAAGAAGTAAAAACAAAGCAATAATATAAACTTTCTCAGAATTGGAAAACCTGAAAAAACTGATAGCATGCTTTAAAGGAACACTTGCTGAGCAGTAGCATTATTTTTCCATCAGGTTTCACTACCAGTAACACTGGTGTGAGATCTGTCTCAAAATAAGTTCTTTTTCTGGTACCTAAAATGAGTAAATAAAATGAGGAATAAAATGTTAAAACAGGTACTGAACCAAACTAAAAAATGCAATAAGTTGCCAGGCATACCTCCAAATATTTTTTAACTGTTTAAATATATAATAGTTTGGCTGCTAAAAAAAAAAGTTCCAGAGAATTACAGAGTACCAAATCTATGGTAAGCTGGTTGAAATAACAATTAAAAACAGATCAAGAACTCATCCAAAATATCATGGTATGAAAGGGTTCAGTTAGTTTGGTTTATGCGAAGGGATGTAATGTATTTCATTCATCTATTAGAATTTTAGACTGTGTCAATAAAAAGAGTACTGCCAGATATCATTTAGAATTCCAAAAGTCTTCAACAAAGACTTGCATTAGAAGTCCACTAAAAAAACCTAAGTCGTTGTGGAATTAAAACCAAATATCACCATGTATTAAACATAGCTAGAAAAGAAAAACAAAGATAGGATTAAATCACTATCATGGGGTATCACTAGAGACGGCCATGATGCCCCTAGGGCCCTGTGACCATACCAGCTTTGCCCTGTGGGCACCTTCTAGTTTTTCCTGCCACGTCTTGATGGTTAAGATAATAGATAGTAGATGGGAGGCTGCCCTCAAGTTGCTATGCAGTCATGGTCCTGGTGGACCACACTAAACGGTCTATGTCAGAGGTAGGCAAAATATGGCCTGTGGGCCAGATCCAGCCCATGAGGCCATCCTTTCTGGCCAGTGGAGCCCCTAAAAATTTTAGAAAAATAATATTTATCTGTCTTTGGTTCCTGTCACCATGCGGGCTGCGAGCGGCTATAGTGCGGGGCACCGGCCATGCAGTGGGGTAGGAGCTGCTTTTCCTGTGCTCAACACCAGCTTGTAACCTGCCCCCACTGCCAGCCTGGGACCCGCACCAGCTCTAGGCTCACCTGTTGGGGGTGTGCATGGTGGGAGCAGCTGTAGCCCTCCCACTTGCTGTGCTGGGCAGTGTTTGCTGCTGCTGCCCACCTGAAGCTCATGCGCTGGGCAGCCCAGAGGCAACGGTGGCAAACACTGCCTGGCGTGGCAAGTGGGGGAGGTTGCAGCCGCCGTGCATAGCCCCAACGGGTGAGCCAGGAGCTGGTGCAGAGCCCAGGCTGGCAGTGGGAGCAGGTTACAAGCTTGTGCTGAGGATGGGAAAAGTGGCCCCTTGCATGCCCCATGGCCAGCATCCCACTCTGCAGCCACTCGCAGCCTGCCTGGGGCTGCCTGTGCCTACTCAGGACAGCCTCACTTGGGCTGTGAGTGGCTGCAGCAAGGAGCACCACCCACAGAGTGGGGGAGGGACCGCTTTTCCCTGCATTCAGCACCAGCTCTTTCCCTGCTGCAGAGCAGGGGGTCAAGGCTATGCACTGCCCCCTGCCTGTACCACAGAGCTGGGGGGACACTGGGAGTGAGTAGGTGCATGGGGCCCACACCAGTGTCCCAGGTACAGTGCTGGCAGGGCCTAGAGCAGGGCAGCAGGAGTACAGGGTCCTGGCCGCCAGGGGCTCTATGGAGCTGGGCCAGCTCTCCCCTCTCGCTGCTGGTGCAGCTTAACCCAGCTCCACAGACCCCTGCCAGCCTGCACCCTGCTCTGGGCCCCACCGGAGCTGGCCCTGAGACACTGGTCCCAAGACATTGGGACATTGGTCCCAAGATGGTGACCAGGGGGCCAGGCATCTGTCAAGGGGCAGTGCTACCCATGTAGCCCTTGGCAGCTTGCCAAAAGTGGATAAGAGGCCCTCCACCCAAAACAATTACCTGCCCCTAGTCTATGTTCTTAGACCGCTTTCTGTGTCCTGCTCTACGTAAGTGCCTTGCGGGACACCCCAAACCTTATGGGCTAGATGCATGGCTCCAAAACCACCCCTTTACCATGCCCTATGCCTTGCAGGTGGTATTCAAATGTTGTCCCTCTGAGGCCTTAATCTAGCTCGGCCTTCTGTTGCCACTGGGCCCCTGGCCCCTGTCTATGCACCCTCACTGGGGTTGGGCTCTCTGTGAGCTCCCTGGTGCTGAGCTCTCAGCAGCCCTGTCTGCGTGCCCTCACTAATGCTGGGCTCTACACCATAGTGTGCCCAGTGAGGGCTCCTCCTCCCCAGTAGCCTCAGCCCGGTCCACCAGCTTAAACAACTAACAACATAAATACAAACCCCTGGGCTATAATGTAACAACAACAATAATATTGGAGGTCACTCTTTTGCTTTAAGGGGCAAGCTTCTCCCTCAACAATGTGTGGCCCCTAGCCTCAGATATGTTAGGAGTTCCTAGAGCCCCTCACTCTTACCAGCAACAGAATGGCAAACAAGCCTCTCTGAATAGAGCTCCTGCAAGAGCTCCTTCTCCCTGGTTGCTGCCAGAGCACTAACTACCTTCAGTCTCAACCCTGGTGCTTATATATGCCCAGGGCCCTGCCTTCTTCCAGTCAGCTGACCAGTTGCAGGTACCAGCTAATTCCCTCATCAGCCTGCTGCCACAGCAACCTGCACCTGTAGAGTTTCTGCCTGGCTCCTAGGGCCCTCTCTCTAGGCAGCTTCTGCCCTTAAAGGAGCAGGCACACCTTAGTGCCCTGCAACAATCACCAATAATAATCTTGGCTAAAGTTAGGAATAGGGTGTCTCCCTGTTTTGTACTAAATCTAATCTGGAAAGTGGGTGAGTAGGGAGGTATTAATATTTGTAGCTGACCATAGGTAGTTTAGCTGAGCCAAAATTAGAAATGATCCTGAAGAGAGGCCTCAACACAGCTCAGAGAAGATAGATCAGAAACTTTTGTGCTCTTCCTATCACTTCAAAAGGAAAGGGACATTCAATATGATTTAAAAACAAGAATCTAAGAAAGGCAGTGAAAAGAAGTATTGTGTAAACTAAGTCCTTCAGGAGACTGCTCTATCAAGCTAACTATCAGGATATAAGCTAGGTAGGGATAAGGGCACTTTCCATCCATCCTGTTGAAGTTTTAATGCTGCGAAGAAAGAAATACAAGGTCCTGAAGCCAGAAGAAGATCAAGCAAGAAGCAGCATGAGTCTCTAGAATAGTGGCTAGGTTACTTCCCTTGCGGGTGAAATCCTGGGCTCCAAACTATCTCACCAGGATATTTTTGTGTGCATTTCTGGAGATAGGATTGTTTCAAGGGGGGTGGAGGGGTGGTTGTTTTTATTTGTTTAATTAATTATTTATTATTTTGTTTATTAATTTCATAGTGGCTGTTTAATGTAAAATGCATAAAGAACCCTGGAAGCAAGGAGAAGTCAAAAATACGTCCTGAAAAATCATCAGAAAACAAAATTCTGCAAAGGCACCTAAAGGGCTGGGAAAGCCTAAGAATAGTAAAGGCACAGGGCTTCAATACAGCTTTAATATTATAAAGGAGACGCAAATGACCCCAAAATAGACCAAATTAAAGCCTTCTGTTTTCTTAGGATATTGTTCTAGGGAGAAGTATGTAAAAGGTACGCTCCTAGATGCAGTGGCAAAATGAACTATGTATATTCCAAAAGCTAGGAAAGAAATGAAGCACAAAGATAAAGCTTAAGTGTTTGTAATTCAAGGAACTATTTCTCTGAAGAGTTTGACAATAAAACATCTTCCAAAACACTGCTTTTTTCTAATGAAAGATACAAGTATGTAGAATACTAACAGTAAAAAAAATGTTGGCTATATGGGCACCTATACACGTGATCCAAGGTGGGGTGGAAGAGGGCTTTAATTAGAGCAGGTCTGAGAGCTCCTCTAATTAAAGTGCCCACAGTGTCATGTGTATTCAGCATCCCACGCTTCAGAATGGCAGTGGGCACATTTTAACTAAAGTTTATTTGATGAGCTTTAGTTAAAGTGCCCCCACCACCATTTTGAAATGCGGGGACACTGATTACACATGACATGGAAGCTGCTGGAGCATTAGTGTGTAGGGCTGCGTGAACCCTTGGTTACGGATTCAATTTAGAGGCGTTTCAGTCTTATTCAGCAGCCAAATCTCTGAATCCAAATCAAATCAGGAGACCAATGAAAAGGTCTGAATCAATTCGAAGCCTCCAAATCGATTCAGAAAAGATTCGCAGATTTGGAGATTTGGGCAGTCCCCAATCGCTGGCGCAGGGAGCTGGAACCGGGCTCCATGCTGGTAAGTAGGAGGTGGTGGGGGGCGAAGGATGGTACTCTGAATTTATCCTTATTGAATTGCATCCAGTTCCACTCCACACACTTTTCTAGCTTGTCCAAGTCCGCTTGAATCCACATCCTATCCCCTAGTGTGACTGCTTTTCCCCACAACTTAGTATCATCCACGAACTTGGACATCATGCTTTCCACATCCTCATCTAAATCACTGATAAAGATGTTGAACAGCATGGGCCAAGAACTGAATCCTGTGGGACACCACTGGCCACCTCCCGCCAAGACAATACAGATCTGTCCACTAACTCTCTCTGTGTTTGACCCCTTAGCCAGTTCCCAAACCCACCAGACTGTGGACTCTGCCAGCCAACAATCCCCCAGTTTTTTTATAAAAGCACTGTGAGCAAGTCATATTCTCTCGCTTCAGAACCACGTCTATTTACTGGGACCACACTATATATCCACCACACTTGCTTGCTGTGCCTTGATGGCAAATATGTTTGGGAGGATGAATGTTCTGGCTTGATGGTCCATCTGATCCCTTTGCAGATCTCCTGCAGGGTTCCAACCTTCCCTTTACACTGCCCCTATCCTATCAGGTGGATGGTTGATGTGCTCCATGGGTAGTGAGCGAAGCCTGTCCAAGTCTTTCTCTATGTTCTGCTCCCAGTAGCTGATTTTATCTCTTTGTCAATTAAATCAATCTAGGAACACATTCCTCAAATCAAACATGCATCTTTTCTCCAAGGTCCCTTGGTGATATTCCGAAGTGGGTCTCTATGCTTTGAACCTAGCTTTCCCTATTGTCCCCACTTTGGGAATCTGGTACTGCTTCTTTCTTAACTATTAACTCAAATCTCTGGGAAAGGATTTTCTCCTTTTCATGCTCCCTTCTTAGGATTCATCTCCAGTAGGACAGAGTTAAATCCACAAAACAAACAAACAAAACCACCTCTTAGCTGTTGCTCTCAACCTGGTTCTTACTTTAGAGACAAACATTCACAAATAAATCCCTCAGAGTCCTTCTCACTCCTCCCAGATTTGCTCTGCCATAGATTCCATGCCTCTGCTCAGCTCCCCTCACCAGCAGTGCAGGCTAATCCTTCTCCTTACTCCAGTTGCCTCAGTTTCTCTCTTGCTTCCCTCTCTTCTTGGTAAGCTGGCTATTTTATCTCCATCTCCTTATCTCTCCTTCACTTGGCTGGGGGTATGCCAACCGTTTCTCATGGGGCTCTCCTTCCCCAGAATCCCAGCTCAGATTCCTATGGAGACATCTCTCCGGGTCCGGGTGGGGACCTTATCTCTCTGGGAGGGACAATCCTCATTCATGGTTGTCCTGGTTCCAGCAGCTCCCAAGGGTTCCAGCCTATGGGCATTTTTCTTCAGAGGTCTCCCCTCCTGCAGGCTCCAGTGTTTTTCACCTGGTAACACTGAATGCCAAGCTCCCTTCAGCATTTTCCCTTTAAACGGCCCACTGCTTTCCATGTGCCAATCAGGACCAGTTCTCCTGAGCGAAGGTTCCCACACTCCCGGAATTGCTGGCAGCTTTGTTCCTCCAGATGCCAGAGCTGTGCCGCACATCCGGACCCAGACAGGCAAGTTCCTCCACCTGTGGGACTTCTCCCATGACAGCGTGGCAGGGGCAGGACCCTGTCCCTGCCACAAGTATCATGGGAGACTATACTGAAGGCCTTTTTAAAATCTAAATATATGACATCAACCACGTCTCCCTCATCTCAGTGGTTCATTACTTGATCATAGAAAGAGACAAGGCTGGTCAGACACAACCTGCCTACAATGAAACCATGTTGTTTATCCTTCAGCATCATGCCTTCTGCCAATCTCTCACAAATGGGCTGCTGATAATTTTTTCCAAGATTTTACTGAACATCAAAGTCAAACTGACTGGCCTATACTTTCCCAGATCCTCCCTCATATTGGCCCTTTTTCAGTCTTCCAGGACTTCTCCTAAGTCTTCAAATACCTTCGCCAATGGTCCCGCAATGACCTCAGCCAGTTCCCTCAGCACTCTCAGGTCTAGTCCAACTTGTCCTACAGACTTGAAAACATTCAGCCACTTTAAGTGCTCCCTCACCGGTTCAACACTGACCACTGGTTGGCAAATCACCCCCACCCCCTGTATCTATCCAGTATCTGACCTGGCAGGTGACCACCATTTGCATGCAAAAACTCCAATGCAAAGTATTCCTTAAAACGGTCAACTTTCTCCTGACTGTCTGTTATCGGCTGTCCCATCCCATTCTGCAAGGGCCCCACATTTCCCTTGGTCTTCCCTCCTGCTCCGTATATACCTAAAAAAGGACTTCTTATTATCCTTGATTTCAGTTGTCAACCTAATCTCAAATTACATTAAAAACAAAATGCCAAGTGCAAATTTTTAAAATTAAAATAAAAAGGACCTTCTAAATTGCTTTTATAACATTTCCTCTTGAGCTTTCTAGATAGAACACCTAGGAGGTACAAAATTCAACAAGATATACATTACACTAGCAGTGTTGAAGCAGAGCTCTTTAGAGAAAGGCCATTGGTAGCTTCTCTCTCCTTCTTACATATTTAGGGGGTTTAGCCTCTCTCCTTCCTACATTATGGGGTTTAGAAAAATATTTTTAGGGCATGAATTTTTATGGGTGATATTTTCTATTGGACCATTTGAGTGGCTGGGATAGATGTGTGGGTATCACACTGCCCTTTCTTGGGTCTCTGGGAGAGAAGCAGACACAGGAGAGCTAGACAGCAAATGGAACAAAGGCTTGCATAAAAATCTGTATGTGAATAAAAACATCTATATGAGATGCTACATAGCCATAGCAACACACTATGGCATTGTAGCATCAGTGGGCACAAACTGTGATGCCACATGTATGTTGCTGTAGCAATGCACTCCCTCACTATAGCACATTGCTACAGTGATGTAGTGGCTAAAAAGAACCATGCATCACCAGCACAGTGTAGTACAGGCTGTTACTGTGCCATCGCCGTCATTTAGTACTTCCAAAAGGATGTACTAAATGATGGCACAGTAACCATGATGTGGTAGGGGCACATGTAGACGCACCCACAGGCATGTAACTTAAAGATATATATTAAAGAGCAGCTGGAAAAAATAACACAGGAGGCAGTTCAAAGCAATATAAGATATTGCTAAAGACTCTCCTTGACCTTTCATAGAAGGTCTTCTGTATGGTTCATACAGGTACTGTTGAATCAACATCTATATAAGATTTTGCATATTTTGAACAACAAGAAGAGCAACTGTGCTAAGATAATGTTCTGGGTCCAAGTTGTCAGTATGGATATTAGAGTTTGAGGGTTTTGCACCTTATGGTTTCAGTAATGGTCATGTGGGTTATTTGATCTCAAGAGTGGCCTCAGAGACTGTCTTATTCAAGGAAGCTCATTTGAGAGAAATTGCATCCATCCATAACAATTGCCTGTAAACTACACTTACTCCTGTTCACCTTCTAATGCAGTATATCTCTATGAGTAGAGAGGTGGTTAGCCATATTAGTTTGAAGTCAGGCAGAAGGTAGGGTAAGGTGGCAACTTGAGGCTAACTAGTTCAGAAAGGCAACAACTTATTTTGTACAGGTGATAGCCTCTGATGAGGTAGACTCATGCCTATGAAAGCTCATGCCTCTCTGAATAAGTTATTCTCTAAGATGCCATCCTGCCCTACCTTCTACTTGTATGTCTTTCCCTGTACCTTATAACTTCACTTCAACTTACACCCTATTGTCTACAAACTATTCTGAAACTATAGCTTGAAAATTTTCAAGTTGTAAAACATTCTACCCTCAAACAAACCTGTATCTAGATTTCCATCCCTAAATTTCAGTCTCAAAGATCCTTTCTGCTTTGCCTAAAGCATACTGTTATATATGGCACATTTCTGGTCTAGAATGGTTCCTTACAGTATTCTCACTAGTAGTTTTACAAACATTTTCTGTTCACTTTTCTTGATGTAACTCCCTAAAAAAAGTAGTTTTCATCAGATTATCCAAATAGGATGTATTTGCCACCATATGTAACAGAAAATACTTCCATGTCTGAAGATAACCTATGTCAACACATTCCTGTAAATTTGTTTCCCATCATACCTGCATTGATGGAAAAAGCAGAGGACTTAAGACAATACACTATTTTTATTACAGTGTAACTGGCAGATTTTTCTGGGGCCTTTAATGTTACCTAATGCCCCACCTATTGTTTCAAAAGAAAGCAGGTCAGCAGGAAACATTTAATTTACAGCAGCTCCTTACTGTTTATGTGAACATAGCTGTCAGAGTACCAAACAGCCTTTAATATACTATTTATTTTTAAACTTTAATACTCATAAGAAAATTCTGCTTTTAAAATGAAAGTTATCACATTATCAATAATACACATGCCAGCTAGCAGGAAGATACAGTGCATAAAACATGACAGGTAAAAATGTCATTATTTTGCATTTATAGCATTCATGACTCAAGCCATTTAGTTAGTGTATAAGGATACTTGCAAAACCATGTCCTACAGAGTTGCAACTGGGGGAAAAAGTAGAGGTACTCAGCAATTAAGTCTCATCACACTTATGCTCCCACCATTTCCCACAACATATTACAAAACAAGAGATGGAAAAAACAGAACTAAGAAGCTTCATGATTAAATCCAAAATGTTCAAACAGCAAATGGGGTGTAGACTTAGATGCTTTTCACACCTTGTAGACACTTTTTTCTAATGTTCTATATCAGGGCAGTCCAAGCGGTTCATATGTGGTCTACAGGCCACCACTCCTCCCATTGCTCTTGCTGCTAGGGCAGCTAGGGACTCTTGGCTTCCCCCCATTTCTTTTCTGGGTTCTGCTTCCCACCCGTTCCAGGGGGCAGGACAATGGGGGTAAAGGGGCCAGGGAAGGCTCTGTGCTGCCCATGCTCTGCATGCAGCTGGGGTGAGCAGAACTGGGCTGCATGTGTAGCCAGGAGTGGCTGCACATGAAGTTTAGAGTGGGAGTTGCGCTGCCTGTGCAGTGGGGGTACCCCAGAAGTGGGGCCCCCATGGAATGCAGGGTCTGTGGCTTTGAGTTGCATGCACGTTTTACTTCCACTTTCACTGGTAACCAACAGAAACTGCTCTTTACTGTATTTCTTGCATATAATGAGTTTCTCATTGCATTTTCCACTGCTGTTTTTTAGCGAGGGGGTGTTATATGTGAAAAAATATGGTATATTGGTACATGGAAACCTACAATATCTCTGCACTAGAAAATTTAGTATCCATGTTATACCAGGCAGCAATGGTGAAGAGGTATTATTACTGCCACCAGTGCAGCAGCACTATTAGAGTTTCTGCAATATAGGTACTAGTAATTGTACTGTTGTGCTGCAAATGCACAGGCAACAACCACACAAAGCCTAACGCTATACCATATTTACTCAAATCCACAATGAGGTTATTTTTCCCCCTATTTAAAAGCAGGGCAGGTGGCTGCTTCTGCTGCAGATGAGGCTGAGATTGTGGCTGCAGCCCCAACAGAGATGAGAATCAGAACCACAGCTGCTGCCTGTCCCTCCAGTACTACTGCTCTCCCATATATGCCCTTCACTGTCTCCCCTCTGCAGTCTTTGACCCAACATCTTCCCCATCCCATAGCCTTTGCTCCCTATACTCCCCCCTCTCTGCTGCTTACCATACAGCTCCAGCACATCTCCAGCTCTGCTCCAGCCTATGGAACAAAGCACATACTTTCTCCAGGCCCAATCAGAGCAGTAATAGATGCTGTGGCAGCAGCAGCTCCATCCAGATCCTGAAGCCTGTGCTGGAGCTTTTACCACCACTACTGCAACCATACTAGGCTTGGGTGGGAACAACTATGTTCTCTGTGCCCCAGAGAACTACTCCAATGCACACCAGGGGGAAGGGAAGGAGCTGAAAGTGCAGGCAATAGGGGTGGAGAAGTAGCAGGGGGCAGGGAAGGCAGGTGCCAGAGGAACAAGCAGATGGTGGGAGGCAAGTAGTGGGGTCCAGCAGCCTGATCCTTGCCCATTGCCCACTTACAACTTTCCCCCTACTGCCTCCCTGCACCTGATGCCCTACTTTCTCCCTTACCCCACTTGCTCCCCCACTGCTTGCCCCATCCAACCATCTCCCCCACAACTGCACCCCTGCCACTGCTTTCCCTGTTGCAGTGGGGGTGGGGAGGGGAGAGACAGGATATGAACAAATAGAAGTTGATCCTGTAATAATTAGATTCTATACATGAAAAAGTTTAACAAATTAATAAATTATCTATGTATATGATCTAATTTTGGGGGGGTTGTCTTAAATTCAGAGTCATCTTGGATTCAGATCAATGTGGTACTTTGCTCAATACTGGATGCATCTATATGTACAATTAATGTGAAGCAATAAACTCTGGAGCAGTTTGAGATGAAATAAACTACTTCCAGACACAGTGTCTACGCATGCACCCAGGACAGCAGCAGTTTGAGCCATGGCGTGGCAGGCCTAGGCTGACAGAGGACATGGCAGGGAGTGGGGAAGGTTACATCCATCTGCAGGTTACAGGTCTTTCCACAGGGGAGAACAGGCTGCAGGCTGGGATTCCTTTCCTTTTCCTTCCTCCGCTTTCTATTCTCCGTTTCAAGGGTAAGATGCTTTACCTCAAAGTGAACTGCTGCTTGGTTGAGTTTGTGCCACAGTTGGCATCAGTTGGCAGCCAGCTCCTCCCAAACCTTTGATGTTCGCATCTGTTTATTTGTGGCATGCCTTGGTGTTCTTGTAGTATTGCCTCTAACCACCACAAGATCTCAAGCCATTACTATATTGGGAGTAGAGCACTTGTTTTGGAAGTTGAGAGTCAGGCATCTGCGCACAATGTCTGATCCATAGACAGTGGTGGTAACACTGGCTTCAGCAAGGATGCTGGTGCTTGTGCAGTGATCTTCCCATGTGATGTGGAGGATTTTCCAGAGGCATCATTGGTGACACCTCTCCAGGCTCTTAGGATGACAGTAGGTCACCCATGTTTCATACCCATAGAGTGGGGATGATAACTTCATTGTAGAACTGGATCTTGGTGTCTTCTAGAGATCATGATGAATCAGGTATAATTGGCTCCTCCACCAGGATGGCCACAATGCCTCCTAGGGCCCTAGGGCCACCTATACCCATTCTCTTACTCCAGTTCCCCCCATAAGGCCTCCTCCTCACTCACCTGCCCTACCTTGATGTCAGAAGTTAACAGATTTGGGAGGCTGTCTTCAGATACCCAGAATTTGGCTTTCAGTGCCTTGTCCTGCCCTACATCATTAGGCAGCGAGTCAGCTCATCCTCACAACTTAACTGGAGCAGGGCTCTCACTCTTGACTGGAGCTCTCCTGGCCTCGTCTATTGTCACTTGTTTGGATCTGCTGGACCTTCTAGGCTTCAGCTTTTCTCCCTAGGCTTAAGCCCCAGCTCTCCACTGGGTCCCAGAACCCGACAGGACTCTGTCTGGGCCTTTGCCCCTCACAACATAGAATGTCTCTGAGGCACTCCCCCTATGACTCATTTCTTCTCTGTACACCCTGTTCAGGCATTGGCCCCTCAGTGCCAGCTTTGCCTATCCCCAGACATTGGCTCTTTGGCCTTAGGTCTTCTCCAAGTGCCAGTCCCAGACTGGCTACCTTTTGGAGCACCAGATCCTCTAGGCCTCCTCCTCCTGCTAGCCCCAGATTGGCCACCCTTTGTGGTACCTGCCCCTCCAGGCCTTGCTCATGCCCATCTCAGTCAGGATGCCCTTTGGATCATGGCTGAGCCTTAGCTCTCTTGGTCTTAGCCTGGCTCACTCCCCCTGCCCCTCTGCAGGGCTTAAAACCCAAAATGTCCTAGGCACCCTGCTATGTGGCCTCTTATTTCTCTACAGCCACTATCTACTCTTCTAGTGTAACACAGATCCCCAAACATCAACAGAAACAAAACATACAACTTATCTCCCCATATGCCATGCCTGCAGAGCTCCTTCACTTGTGAGGATCTGAGCCTTGGGCTCCAGGCTCAGGTTTATATGGCTTTTTCTCCTCCCTCTTCCAGTCACCTGACCTGGCTTGCTGTCAATAAGGCCCAGGTGCTCCTCATCCCTTCTTCAGCAGCTAAGTGTTCTGCTGCCTGAAATTTGCAGTCTGATTCCTGTAGCCCTCTTAACTTGGCTCCTTACAAGCTGCATTTGATTTGCAACCCTGTCCTTACTTCCTCCATGTAACAGGGGGAAGGAGTACAATTCCACAAAGTGAAGATTCAAAGCCCGTCCTTTTATATTTTGAATGATTTGTTCTTGGACTAAGAAAGGTCTAAACTGAACTTCCTGTTATTTGCAATATTATAAAGTCTACTGCAAAAAAGTAGTTTTGTGGATCCAAAATATCTCTAGATATTCTCCTCTCTTTTTGTATTTAATCAGAGAAATTTATGATACTGAGTGTATCTTAATTTTAGATCTCTAATATAGTCTTTAGAAGCAGTTACAAAGTGTTTCCAGTGGTTTTTACTGCATTTGATCAGTGAAATGGAGTTTAGACATGCATTTGTTTTTATTTTCTGGCTTTATCCATTAATCTTTGCACTGGAGAGCATACCCACATTTACAGTGAACAGAATAAACTAAGGAACAAACTGTTAAAAGAAACCAAAGCTGTTTATATCTTAACTGCTAGAACTACACTGAGAATGATTCTACTTTAATCAAAGGGATTGCAATTATACTTTTTATTCATCATATTTTTCTTGTCATCATGTTTTATTGAAAAAAATATTCTGTCTTATTCTAAGGATACTTATCTGATGACTAATTTAGTTAGAGGAGGCTGTTATAATCAGTGGAGTTAAGGTATAATTCCAGGTTTCCTAATGCTTTCTATTATAACTTTCTATTTTCAGTTTTGTTTCTCTATAGTCTCCTACATAGGAAATACAGAACTATAGACCTCTGGACAAACCAAAGGCAAAACAAATCTTTTTGTTGTTCTTTTCTCCCCAGTAAAACACAGTCCATTCTCAGTTATCTGAACAGTTTTAGAAAGTACCTACCAAAAAGCCATTCAAATATCTAAAAACATTCAGATAAGTGGAACCACAATATCTTATGGAGAATTACGTGAGAAAACACATGGTGCATAATGTAAAACAATACCATACTTAACAATACATGTATTAAATAAAGTCAAACTTAAAAGAGAACGGATTGTTACAAAGTTTAAAATACTAACAGTTACAAATTATTGAATCAAATTTAAGAGTAGAGGGAGTACTGTATTAAATAAAAGTTAAAATGAAAAGAGTGTGTGATAAACTACTCAAGCTACTGTTCAAGACAAGATGCTGAGCTAAATGAACCATTGGTCTGGCCCAGTTTAATACTTTATATGTTTTTATGTTCATCAGAAACAAACATCATCATCTACACAAAAGCAGATATACTGTATGCTTAATGTAAATAATGTAAGTACCTTTCAAAGTAACCCTTATTACTAAAGATGGTTCTACATGTTTAATCTACCCAGATTGTCTTTTGAGAGGATGTCATCTGAGCCAGTTGTTAAAAGAAAGAATCTTAACATTTTTTTCCTAGAAAAAGATTTTGACCAATTGTTGTTTACCATCAAGTCAGTGATGACACATGATTAAAAGACATTTTGTAGCATGCTATTACCCATAAAAGTTTTTCCTAGCTTCTTTCTTGCAAGAGATAATTGCTATATGTTTATTTGTGCAAAACAATCTCTCTCTAACATAAGTCCATTTAGTAATATTCCTACAAACAAGTCTATGCTTACTCTGCAGCAATGGATCATTTAACAACAGTGATGTGGTTGCATAGTTTGGACAAGTAGTAAGAAGACATTTCTTATAAGTAGGGACCTGACAAAATCACGATTTTGGCATTTTTCACAAAAACCTCAAAATCAGACATTTTCCCAAAAAAACCCAGAGGGCTCTGAAAATTTTGGTGGGCTCACTGCAGGAAAAAAACAACTTACCGGCAAGCAGAGAAAAGGGTGGGAAGCCCTTCAGTCTTGAAGCACAAAGTGGAGGGCTGGGGGAAGCAAATGAGAGGCAGAGCCTGTGACAAGCTTAGTACAAGTGCCAGTCTGAGGCTACTTAGGGAAGTGACAAAGTTTAACACCATCTTTTAAGAAACCAAAGGCATGCTGTTGGAAGCATTGAGCAGGAAGATTGAGCAGGAATGAACAGTGAAAAGAAATCCTCCAAGAGAACCAAATATGTTTTGATTCTGGACCATTTAAAGAAATATCCTGCAGGGACCTTGAATGTGGATGGAGGTAGACCGTTCTGTACTGCCTACAACCCAACTCTGGATGTTTTGATGAAAACTAATATAGCTCAAAACTTAGATTCTGAGGCATACACAAAGCAAAAGGCTACTGAAGACGCTAAAGACCAGAGCAAGAAACAAGCAACTGTGTTCTTACTCTTCAAAGGACCATGGCAAGCAGCTTGGCAAAATGAGGGGAGGCATTTTCCCTTGTGGATGCTTTCATGGCAATGAACATCCCACTGCAGAAACTTGATCACCCTATGTTAAGGGACTACCTGAACCTAAATTTGCCAAATGCTGGCAGTTTTCCATGTGCTCACAAGCTTTGCCAAGACTATCTCCCTGCAGTGACTACTTTGCATGTTCAGTCTGTAACTTTGCATTGACAGAGTATAAATCCTTCTCCACGGTGACTGATGAAGCCACCAACACTCAAGATAACTATGTGCTTTATATGTTATTTATACCTGGGAGCTGGAAAGACTGGGATCAACCTGTTTTCAAACAGAGCTCGTCCACCTCACATCTGTCAACTTTTCTACCATGACTGCAGCAGTTGTGAACTATGGCTTAGAATTTAACAAGATCTCAGCATTCCTATCCAACAAAGCCATGTACATGTGCAAGGCTTTCTCTGATGTTCTCCAAGCAATGCTGCCCAACACAGTTCATGTTACCTGCAAAGTACACATTCTGTCTTCAGTAAGCAACACCTGGTGCATGAAGTTCCCTGATGTGGATAGTCTGGTGTCCTTCAAGATGGCCTTCAAGCATTGTCCAGGCCATAAGCTCTGGTACAAGGAATCCTTACCAGCCAAAGTGGGGACTCGCATGCAACTGTGTTGTGCCCACAAAGTGAAATTTGTGGTTCAGCACAGCACATTATTATGCCAAATACATACAGTACTACCAGCAGTTTGAGTGAGGCGCTGGAAATCACACCTGGCACAGTGCATGCTTAAGCTTTGCGATCTCCTGGAACAGGGAGACATTCAAGGTCAAGTGACGTTTGTGGCTGAATATGCCATCTGGTTAATGGTGCTTCTAACATGGTTTGAAGGCTGGCAGGCTGTGATCTACCACACACACAACAAGCTGATGGATTAGATAACTTGGGTCAAAGATGGCATCGCAAGAACTGTCAAGATGTCAGCATGAAAACCAGTGGAGACCAGAACTGTTACAGGCAATAGCTGTGAAGCTGTACCAGTACTACAGGTACTGCTACCATGGTTCTAACAACTATCTACCTCTTTCCTTAGTGCTGTTTGCATTTTGGACACCAACCAGGTGCCTGTTCTGAGTTGTGACCCTCAGCTACTGAAATCAATCTCTGGATGGCAGAAAGAGCATGACAAGGAATGTGCTGCTTATGTGAACTTTGTCAAAGAGTTTCGGGCGCCTGTGCTTTTGCCTGTGTTTTGAGATTGTTTGCATAGGCGGCAGAAGGCTGGAGCTAATGAGGCTTAGCCCCCTCAACCTTTACACAGCAGCTGGAGACAGCAGCAGCAGCACAATGCCACCATACCGCAGTGCGTGCTGTTTGGCATGCAGCTACTCCTCCACTGTCATGTACAATGGCCACTGGGGAGGGAGTATTGGGGGTCAGGCAGGACTCAGGCCCCCCCAAATAATATTTCCCTCCACCACTTATGTCTGCTTGTGACCAGTTTCCATATCTGTATACCCTGGCAAAGTGCTGCCTCACCATTCCAATGAACTCAGTGGATGCTGAGCATGCCATCTCACTGTACTGACAAGTGTTCATCCTGCAGTAACAGGGAATGTCAGCAGCAACTGCCACTGGATGCTGCATGCTATCATTTAACAGCTAGCATGAATTGCCTGTCTCAAGGCTGGCATTGAGTAAACTCCTTTTTACAACATCATTTAATAAAGTATAGTAATGGTATTAGTTACAATTCGTGTTGTGTATACCTTTAGTTTCATAAGACATTTCAGATTGGAGTTTAATTCGGTGCTTAGATTGCTTAATAATGTTTCAATTAATGACTTCTGCAGGTTTAGTCAGGGTAATAAAGCTGTGGTCTTGGGCCATCTACCAGTCTGCGGGGAGGGATGGGACAGCCAGGCCTCCTTGGCCAGTCTGAGCTGTGGGGGGGCCTGCTGTGATAAGCTTGTGAAAATGGCAGTCAGCCCCACAATCAGCCCACACAATCAGCCACCTGCCTCCTTGATTTGGGTAAGTCCCTACTTATGAGAAACAATTTTTACATAGACAATAAAGCAAATTTTCTTTTTTGTTCTCTCATGTTTTGTAAGCTATATTTAGGTAATTATATGTCTAAGTACCTTACTGCACCTACAAATCAGGTGTTACAATGTCTCAATCACTGCACCAAATGAACTGCATCTGCTCTTAGTTGCTTTGGAAAAAATTCTGGAACAAAAATTAGATCTTGAAGATCAGACTAGAAAATGAACCAATTAGCACTAACAGTAAATTATTCAGCAATATAAATAGCTGTGAATTTGTGAAGGGAAAGGCAGGTAAGTAGCAGTGAAAGGAGATTCAAATCATGGTTAACAATGTTTTTTGTATCTCATTATTTTTCAGTTCCCCAGTAGTCACATATACTGTGCTTTCTACATCTTTCAATCAAGATTTCATGTTGAAGCAGCCTCCCTTCTGACTGACCAAAGAGGACTCAGTTGGAATGCTTTGGTATCGAGAGATGTTCATAGGCCAATATCAGGTCTGTACATGTTGTTGTCCAAAACCCTCTAATATCCACACTCAAAAGTGTACCCTCATACATATACGCCAACCTAGAGATATACACTGTAGTGCAGACATACCCAATAAAAGTTCCAGCACCCACAGTCTAAGGAACGATAAATGCAGCTTCTTGTAATTGTGTGATGTGCTAGATAACACTGTACTAACAAGAGACAGGAACTAATTAAATTACACAGTAAAAATATAAAGAAAAAATAATTCAAAACTTACTTTCTCTTTTGTCCAGTTCCACATGTACTTCTCTTACCAACTTGCTTATTCTGAAGAAAATATATATATATAAATCTTGGTTTATGAGTGGCAAAGTGTTGGAACTTGTAATTTTTGTGCTATATATTAGTAAATTTCATAATGAAATCATTTTAATGGCAGACAAATTTAAACTTAGAAATATAAAATCTTATCAAAACTTCTTTAGGGAATCTTAAGTAGATTCATACATCTATGAGAACACTAAGGGCAGAATCCTAGTTCATGTTACATACATAAATAGCAGTTTATGATGGTTATTTTTGGCATTTACAGAGTTTGTGATCCTATTCCATGTACAGCATAGACTCATAAGCATCTACACAGTTACTGAGCATGTGCAGTAGGCCTGGCAGACGTGGTTGCATGCGAACTAAGTCACACTTGGCAGAAAACCATGACTAATATGTAGAAGACGCTGAACAAATGGGACACTCCTACATTTTTGTCCCAGTAGCTGACTTGTTAGGACGTTTACCTAGTAAACTAGGGACCCAGATTTGACTCCACTCACCAAGAAAGGGTTTAAACTTGTATTTTGCTAGCACCATACTCCAGCACCCAAGCCACCGGTTAAGTAGTGGAGAAAGGGAAATATCTGGGACCAAGAAGAAGCAAGCAATACAGAGGGCATGTGGCTCAGTGAGATGGTTGGTACTCTGGATGGCAAGACAGCCTAGGTTCTAGATGGGCCCTTGCTCCCAATAGGGTGGGAGCTTGAAAAGGAGGGCTAGAAATGGGACTGGATAATTCCTCATGTGTGGCCTGGTAGTTAAGAATACTGTGCTGGGCATTTGGAGAGATGGTAGCTCAAATCCCCTCTGGGTAAGAAGGACCTAAAACCTGAGTCTTCTGCATCCTGGGCAAGTGCCCTAAAACCACCAAGCTATTGATCTAAGAGTGGTGCTCAACCTTTTGGTCCTGTGGGCCAGATAAGTGGCATGGGGCCTGTCTGTGGGTTGGAACAGGCTCTGGGTCCCAACACCATGCACCAGGATTGGGCCCTGAGGCCCACCCCTTCCTGCCAGGATTGGGTCCCAGGGGTCTAGCACTGCAACCTCATGCCCCACACTGGGATTGGGCCCTGGAGCCTGGCACCACCTCCATAAGGCCATACATGCTGTGATTGGGTGCTGGATCTGGATCCAGCAAAAAGGGCCTGAAGATTTGGTAGCAGGGGTATGGTGGCACCACTCCCCCACTACTAAATGTCCAGACCCGTGAAGAGCCCCACAGACTGGATTACACAGGGCTGTGGGCCAGATTTTATTCCAGTAAGCAAGCATGTAGGTACGTAAGATGATTCTATTTCAGAAGAGTGTGAAACAGATCCTGAAACTGTGTGTACGTGTCAAAAATGACATGTATGCAACCAGGTGTCATTTAGTAGGTAAAGTGAAATAGGATTCTGCCTTAGTGACTACTGTAATTCAATAATAATGTGCTCTTTGCAACTTATCAGAATTTTGTAAATGAGCAAATGTTAAAGTAATGATGCTAAAATTACTTTTATGCTTTCCATAACAGGCACATAGCAACATAGTCTGAAGCAGCAGTAGTATTTAGTGATGAATTGTTTGGGTTAATATACAAAGCAACACCAACCAAAATATAAACATAGCTTTTCATGTGAGTGGTTTGATAAAATGCTAAATCTAAAATCCTCCTGTGTTTTATGAATACCATAAGTCAACCCTGAATATAAGACGATCCACCAATAATTATATTCTATATATGGAAAATGTATACATTTGTTATAATGTTCCAGGTATAGAATCTTATTATTGGAAGTTTGCCTTGAATTTGTCCCCTTCCCACTGCTACAGCAGGTAAAATAAATCTGGAGGGTCAGGTGGCCTCTTTGCCCTCTGCCCTCCTAACTTCTTTCCCCTGCAGCCACTTCCCCTCTCCTTACTATCAGATCCTGCTCTCCCTGAGCACATGGAAGTGAGGGGCAAATTTGAAAACACTAAATTGGAAATAAACTTACCTGTAATAATTTCTATATAGTACCCATAGACACAATTATCAAGAATTGATGCATTTTCCCTTTTTTCAAACTGCTGCAAGTTTTAGCACAGGTATCCCATAAATACACTTCTAAGCAGCATTTGTATACCTACTTATATACATTTCAAACTTTAAAAAAATATTTATTTCTATATGTATAAATATATATAAATACACATTCTAACAGACCTGCCTCCTGACCACTACTGATATTCCAAAACACATATTTACAGTTACATCATCCTTATTCCCATTATAATGACAGTACTGTGCACCCGCACTACCCACACACCCATGTGTCTACTGTCACAACCACACCTTTAAGCAGCACTTTTGGACCTACTTATATATAGTATAAACTGGGTGTGTCAACTTAACAGCACATTACACTAATCTAATGCACAGTAAAGCATTACCATGTACATGTGCACAGCAATTATTGTGCAGTAAATTAGACTAATGCCCTATTTTCTAGTACCTATAGAAACAGATACTAGAAAAGGATACATTAAACTAATGTGCCAAAGCACACCTGTAGATGCCTACCGGAAGCAAATTGCTCCCAGTCAACCTAAGCAGCAGCGGGTCACAGGGGCTGGAGAGAGCAGTCCCCACTCAGTAGGACACTGCCTGCCAGTCTTGTGGAGATTGGGACCATCCTAATTTCCATATGGCCAGGACAACTGCTGCCAGGCAGATGTCTCCCAGCCCCATGGAGATTGGGACCATCCTGACCTCCACATGGCTGAGAGGGCTGTCCTGGCAGTGGGGAAGCTGTGTGCAAGGCTTGTGGAGATCAGGACCCATCCCAATGTCCGTAGAGCAGGGAGGCAATTGCCCACCAGCTGGGACATCTCGCTCACTCATGTGCAGATCAGGACCAGCCTTCACACCCCTGCCAGCCTGGGCCTGGCCCCCCGGCTGCTACAGGGGGCAGAGCAGGGCAGGAGGAGCCCTAGACTGAACTGCACCTGTCAGGAGCAAGTTTGCTCCCAATGGGTGCATATTCAGATACAGGGGGGAGGGGCACAGTTTAATGGGCCTGAATTTTGTGCGCAGATAATTCAGGTGCATTAACTGCACATGTAAACATGCCCCACCCCCCAACCTTTTTTTTTTGTAAAAATATATTTCTCTCTATATATATGGTTATATATATCTACTCTCTAACCTGTTACATCCCAAAAGGGTTAAACCAATCCCATTACAGAAAAAAACCTACACCCACGCTCCCACGCACCCATACAAAGGCCCACTGGCCACCTGTACCCATTACAATATCTGCAACCATACGTAACACACACAAAATACAAAACTCAGTCCTTCCTAGTCCTTCTGACCAGCCCTCCTTTCACACCCCCTTGCCCCACTTCCGGGGTCAGGTACTCAGTTCACAGGGTCTCTTCGTCATTGTTGCTCCAGCTTTTGCTGGAGGACCCGCCGCCGCTGCTGTTGTTGTCACTGTCCTCCATTCCACTCGTCTGTTCCTCTTCTCTGCTGCTGTCACTCTCTTTTCCACTCAGCGGGGCTTGTATGGTCCTGTGCCACATGTCCCTGTGCCAAGTGGTGTTCGCTGCGTCTTCTCCATCCTCTGCTACCAATTTCTGGTAATAGGTCCGGAGTTCACTCAGCACCATCTTCACGCAGCCAACTACTTCTACGTCCATTCATCTGTACAGGAGCAGGTTTCTGGCCTTCCACAAGGCACTCCTGACACAGGATATAAACTGGTCAAAATGGAGTGAGGGGCTCCCCTGGTGTTTGGTGAGGTGCCCGTACAGTGCAGCCTCACTGGTTAGCTGGCTGACACCGGTCACCACTTCACAGAGCTTCTGTACCCTCTTCCATACCTCCTTGGCACAGGTGCAGAGCCACAGGAGGTTTTCTATTGTCTCGGTGGCCCCATCGTAGTTGGGCCATGGGCAGGTGGGTCTCCCCAACTGTCCCTCTCTATGCCTCTGGGTCCTCACCAGGAGAGCTCAGTGAGCTATAAGCCAATTTAGGTCCCTGTGATCTTTGCACAGTTCCTTGTGGTGGATGCGCTCCCACGCGACTTGGCATGCATTGTCCGGGAGCAGGTCCATGGGTGACGTGGTGTACCTTAGTCTCACCATCTCCTGGATCTTCCTGTGGCTTTTCATGGTTGCCGGGCCATGCTCTGCAGGCTGTACACGTTGCAGCATCAGTTCAAGGTCTCGTAGGACCAGGGCAGTTCTGTGATCCATGGCCTGTGGTTAGTTGGGGTGAAGACCCCGCAGTGTCTCAGAATGTGCCCTGCAAAGTACCTCATGAGACACGCAGTTTTGGTGTCTGCCTCTGTCACCAGCTTACAGATCGTGGTTGTGTACTTGGCCTACAGGAACAGTAGGATCTCTGGCATGCCCCTGCCCCCGGCCCTCTTGTCCTTGTACAGAGTCTTCTAGGTGATCTTTTCCCATCTGGATCCCCAGAAGAAGACACAAATGGCCCTCTGGATCCTGCAGGCAACACGCTCAGAAGGGAGGAAGACCAGTGCAGTGTACAGAAGCACCAGTAACAACATGGCCTTCACAAGTGCAACGCATCCCACCATGAAGAGGGAATGCAAATGGCACAGCCCCAGTCTCTGTTTTACCTTGGCCATGCCCACTACACATATTAGTCAAAAGCCAAAAGACTCATGAACAGATAGACTTTTATTAGTAGATGTTTAGGATTGTGAATCCAAAAAAGATGACAAAGCTGGTAGGGAAATACAGATCACCAGGGACTAACAATAGAGGGATGGGGATGAGGAGGGGAATGCAACTAGGTTACAGGAGATACATGTTAGCCAATGTAAGCCTGGGGGTGGGGGGAGGGGGAAAGGGAGAAGGGGAGGGAGGGGGTTCACAACGTTGAGAGAGAAAGAAGATAGATACATACAAACCCATTACTATGGTCTGCAATGGTGGAGGAAGTGGCTCAAAGAAAGTGTTCTCAGTCCATATAGAGTCTCATTGTGGAGGTCCTCTTCAGGTGGAGTGGGGTTGTCCATTGCTGCAGAATCCTCTTGAAAGTGAAGGTCCATCTGGTGCAGAGGGGATGGGGTTCAGGCAGTCCCCTCTGGGTCTGGTCTGGTTGTGGCTCATCTGGTGGGGTCGGAGTACTGGCAGAGGCCCATGATGTGTTCCACGTAGATGTCGCGGGACCAACAGATGGTGTTGGACACCATGAGGCAGTGTATCAGCTTGGCATAGCGGTGGGAGATGCGGCAGGCACACAGGACACTCTCGTTGCTGGGGTCCCAGGCTCCGAGCGTTACCACAATGAGCGCGTTGACCATCATGTCGTAACCGCAGCCCCTCAGGATGTCGGCCAGCGGGGCATACTTCTCCCACTTTTGAGCCCGGGCATCAATTACATATAATATTAGTCCAAAGCCAAAAGGCTCATGATTTACCATGTAGTCCATTGGGTTAGGGCCCAGCAGAGTCAACAGCATTTCAAACCATGGCAACCCCACAGCTCAACACTCAGTATGTGTGTACTCCAGACACCTCCCACAAAAGATCCATATGCTAATTACTTCCCCCCCTTTCCCACCCCCCTCTCATGACTGGAACTGGGTGTTCTTGGCACAAGTCCTGGGAAAATCCAAAAACTTGTATGCACATGAGGCACAGCGCAACTTGGTCCAGGCTCCATCTCTTGGATGGTGGGGACACACTAATCATATTCAACAGGGAGAAAGAAGGTGCGACAAAGGGATTATGGGTGAACACTTTGGTGATGTTTGACAGACATTTAAGGCTGGTGAAGAAACAGGACTTACTGGAAATGGGAAAGAAAAACACAGCATAGTTGTGGGAGTGAAGAGGAAGTTAAAATGAATGTAATGTAGTGGCTCACCTGACTTTTAAAAGAGTCAGTGCTGAAGGGGACTGCATACAATGGGTACAACCATATATCTCATATACGGTTACCCTAGCAACCCTGGTGAACCACTGCAAGATACAGGAGGTGGTAAGGGCAAGAGAGATCAAATCACCGGTGGCCTTTCAACCTGGTGACAGCTGCCAGGCTGTGTGGGAGCAAATCTCCCACAAGAACCTGCAGAAGGAACACAGAGACCTTAACTGGCAGGCAGCCTACCACGCACTCCCCATGAGGGAATGGAAAAACAGTGCAGGGCAGAGAGGTCCATTGAACTGCCTGAGACAGTTCTTCCTCAGGCAGACAGGAATGATCAACCATGATCAACCACCTCTTCTGGTATTGCCCATACACCAAAGAGGTGTGGAAGAAAATCTGTGCACTCCTCCTGGTGGTGACAGGTTTCAGAACCGTGATCGGGTAAGAGGTCTTCTGTGGACACTTAACCAAACAGCAAGGGCCCCCAACAGCTCACTTTAACCAGTTCATCTCTTACTTCAGGTTTGCCCTGTGGAAAGCCAGGAACCTGTTTATAAACAGGGGGCTGAGTGAAATGTACTGGTACTGGTACTACAGAAAGACAGAAGAGGACAATGGGAAAGAAATGGCAGGCCTCATATGGTGGAGAGGAGACTGACATAGACCTTTATCAGAGACAAATCCTCTGAAAGAATAATGAGCAACAGGCACTGGAATGGTGATAGGTGCACGGGTGCGCAGCTGTGCAATACGTGGCTGCGCGGGGCAAATTATGTAATGGGACTACAATAGTTTAACTGTCAAAGTATATTTTGATCTGCCAAGTGAACCACAGTGGTCACTTGACAGGTTGTTACAGGTACAGTGAGGTATCTATTTATCTATCTATCTAGAACTACATATTTTTTGCAAGAAAAAAATCAGCATGTTTGCCCAATGTGGGCCATGTGTTTTATAGTCATGCTCAGTGTTGGTTGCATTTAATCAACTTCATAGATGGTTTCCATTATTGAGTACATGCTGTTTTTGGCAGTAGTTTAATGATAGACAATGTATTTAATGAGGTTTCCTTGTATGCAAATGAAAGAGGAGAGGCTTTTTTCCCCATACTGGTGTGTGGGTGGGGGTGGGGGCTTCATCTTGTATTTGAGTAAATGTGGTTATTATATAGATATTTTAAGTTTTGTAACTGAAAAGACCTTGATTGTTCTGGGGGCTTTTTCACTAAATTTGTTTTGACACTTTAACTTTGCATTTAAAAAAGGAAAATATTTGTTAAACATTTTCCCCTCCATGAATTTAAAACTTTTATCACTATTAACAAGAGAAATTTGAAATGACAAGCAAAAATACATGTCCACCCTCTGTATGTGTATCAGAAGTAATCAGAAAGGAAATTTAATTGCTTAGCAGACTTTTGGACTCAGCAGACTTATTGGAAAGTTAAAAATGGCTGTGTAAAAATATGTTCCTGCTCAACAAATCTGTTGGTTGTGAATCTTTATGACCTGACCCCCAAAACAGGACTATATTTTGGGGTGTTCCATGGGATGCCATGCATAGATATTTTTCTGAATTAAACTCACTAATGTAGTTCTTGTTTCTATTTGAAGCTAATATTAAGCTATGATCAGTACTACCATTTTAATATTTATATGATCCCTAATATATAGTGTGAATATATTTTTGTAATTTATAGTGTAACTGACATCAACTAGTCAAGTAATTACTGATTAGGTATCAGCTATGCCACAGTTGTTCACATTTAAGAGGAACAATACCCGATTGGCTGAGGAAAGGTAATTTCTGAGAATTCTCATTTGAGATGGCTATGCATATTGGTCAGCTAAGAGGTGCATTTGTGAGGGCCTTCCCAAACAATGTTGGTTTTCATTTCAAAGAGAAGACAACTTATCTGGGCAGAAGTCAAATCAAAGACTGATATTTTTTACCATTATATAGTGAGTGGGAGACTATATCTCTCTAGAATAATTGACAGGAAAGCAGCTAAACAGATCAAATTAAGCAGAGCCTAAGGTCTGAATGAAAACATTATAAAAGAAAGGTAGGAATTAGATAATCCAAATATATCATCGTTTTGGTTTTAACACTCACTTCTCAGCCTCTTGAAGGCTCAGATTAAGTGTATTAGCTGATGTAACCAAAAGTATTGAATATAGTTTTGTTATAATAGATGTATTTGTGGCAAGTTTCTTAAATAAGAACAAAACAAAGCAGCCTCAACAGTAAAGGCCATAAATAAAGGTGGAAAAGAAGAAAGGATGGTGACGAGAAACATTCCATGATGGTGAGCAAAAGAGACAAAAAAATCCTTCCTTATTTTCATAACTACACCCCTACAGCCTCGCCCAGTCCTCTGGTTGTAACAATAACCATATATCTTATATACGGTTACCCTAGCAACAATCCACAGTTGACAATTTCCAAGTTCATAAGATAACTTAAAAACTTGAATAAAACCAAATCAGATAATGTTTGCTAAAATATTAGTATAAGACATCTTTAAATATATGGTAGACTAAACGAAAAATTGGAGAACTCCACAAATTCAAGACGACCTGATGCCAATTTGCATACTACTTACCCAGCTGATAAAGATGAGATTCTGTATTATGCTGTTATAGGTAGGTAGATAGCCACTGGAATAAGTGTTTTTTCTTGGGATTTGGAGTTTTTTCTGACTGGGTGATGATAATTAAGGGATTGCGACTGTACCTAAATTTTGTGTCTAAAGGGTAATTGTACCTGTATCTTAATTCTAAGTCTAAGCTTGAAAAAGCAGTTCTGATCACAGATGGGCTGTAGTCTTATTTCTCCAGAGACTGAAATTTCCTAAATTTTGGGTAACATATTTGTCGCAGGGCACTTCCGCACCCCGCTCCTAATAAGGCTCAGACCGGGGAAGGGAAGATGTGTAGCAGGCACTAGGGTGCTTGCTACTGGCAATGGTGATTCGGGCTTAGCTGCCAGTCAACAGGGCAGCACAGTGGGGGTTGCTAAGGCAACTGATTGAGTCAGCTGACCAGAAGGGGGCAGGGCCTGGCCTTTATAAACAGAGAAGGCTAAGGCCAAAGGCAGTTCCCCTCTGGCAGCCTCAGGAGCAGAAGCTCTGTTGCAGAGCCGAGCCAAGCCGAGCCCTGTGGGCTCAGTAAGAAAGCTGGATGGCTTGAGCAATGTTGTGCGTTGGCATGCAGATACGGGGTGGAGAAGACCCTGACAGGGATATGAACAAAGGATAGCTAGTTTGGCTCAAGATTTATGTTATAGCCGAGGGGCTTTGCGTTTTGTTTGGTTTTGGTTATTGTTACAACCAGAGGACTGGGCGAGGCTGTAGGGGTGTAGGAGGCCTCAGGGGAGCTCCCCGTTAGTATAGCAGTGAGTATGCACGAGGCGCATGAGCATAGGGAGCTCCCCAGCAGAGTGGGGGTGTTCCTAGTGCCGCAGAGGGCGCTGTGTTTTGGCGTGTACCGACCCCGGCCCCAGTGTGGGTGATTATTGGGACGAGCCCAGTGGGCATGGGACCCAAGGTGGGGTCTGAGGGCCAGGTAAGGCTAAGGCCGCTTGAGCCCCAATTGGTAAGAGCCCAGTTGGGCATAAGACCCGGGAGGAGGGTCAGGGGGCCAGGCATGGCTACGGCCACCTGAGCCCCAAGCGCGAGACAGCACGAGCACAGGCCCCAGTGCGGGTGGGGAGCACGAGACAGTGCAAGCACAGGCCCCAGTGTGGGCGGGGAGCGCGAGAAGTGAGGCAGAGGCACAGGCCCCGGTTGGGGGCGAGAGCGTGGGAGGGGCGAGCATATTGGGCAGGCCCCAGGAGAGGGGCGAGCACGTGGACATCCCAGTATGAGTGAGAGAGCGGGAGACAGGCCCCGGTACGGCGAGGGCCGCGAGAGAAATGAGGGGGCACCCGTTACATCGAGAGGCCCCGGAGTTTGGGGGCAGCGAGGAGCCCCAGAGCCAAAGGCAGGGGGCAGTGAGGAGCCCAGAGCCAAAGGAAGGGGGCCAGGGAGGAGCCCCGGAGTTAGGGGGCAGTGAGGGCCCCAGAGTTAGCACGGGCGAGAAGTCCCGAAACAGGCAGTGCTGGATTAGCCAGAGGATATCCGCGCGGCAGGGCAATTGGACAGAGCCCTGGTACAGCAAGATAACCATGCCAGAGAAGGAAGAAGGCAGCCTCCCTTTGAACAAGATACTAGCAAGACATGGCTGGCGAGACAGAGGATGCATTCGGGACCCAATTCTGGCACGGTAGGTAGGGGTGCTAGGGGAGGTCACGGCACCACTAAGGGCGCCCCGCCACAACATTCAGCCCTACTGAAAGCATTTACAGATGTTATTAAGAGTATAAATTTGCCCTGCCCTTTATTTGTTGATGATAATAGATAAAATATCATTTGACTTTCTACATTTACAATCAGTTTGAAGGAATGACCATTAGAAAAACCTTTTTTTTTTTTTTACTTTAAATGGAATGTATTTGTTGAAGAAATATTTTAATGACAAATAAGAGATTTTACAGAACTGTTTTTCAGAATATAACTGTCCTTTAAACTGAGCTTTTATGAAGTCCAAATAATAAATAGGTCTTTGTTACCTAAACAAAACCATTTTTAGATTCTGCCTTTATTCGTTAAAAAGTAGGTTTACTAAAATGCTGGTGTGCCAAGAACCTGCTCTTTCTTATTAAAAAGACTAGAAGTTGCTACCATAAATTAAAGTATTTGAGAGTTTTAATTAAATTTTATATTTGTAAGCAAGGAATGGAAATAGAAAAAGTGAATACCTAGTTGTGTGCTGCACACTGAAAGATACCAAATTTTAAAAAATACATCGCTCTTCAGCATATATTTCAGGTACAATTAATATGAAAATTATACATATCTCTTAAGAAGTTCCTCCCCCAGGACAAAGAGGTACACTGAAAACCTGTAGCCTTACATTGCTATTTAGTAATGGTTCACCATTTAAAAATGAGTTTCATGGTATCATTCTAGTCCCTAGTCGATTATTGTCAAAAACACCAATTTGGCAGGATTCAGTAAGGTAGATAGAATAGGCTGTGACTGCAATAGCAAGTCCTGCAGCTTGGGAACAAAGAAGAGAGAACACTATTGTGTAAAAAAGTTTGCACATTACCTACTTAAACTATTACATTCATGAGCATCAAATTCTCATATAGTTTTAAATAAAAAGGTCCCTTCACAGAATCCCAGATCTATTCAAAATCCTTGCTTAAGGCCTAAAATGTACCTGTATTCATATATGGAAATCAGTTTTGAGTGGCAGCTTTTGACTTTGATTTTTTTTTTTTTTTTTGCTATAAACTCTGGTCTTATAGAATATTATACTGTCGTGTATTATTATGTTTGGTCACAAATTATTTCCAAAAAATAATTTTCTATCAAACTGTTATTATGATCAAGCAACTGATGCATGAGAGTCTCGGGCCTCAAATATTATTTCCCCAATAATTAAACAACTGAATTGCATGTGCCAAGGCTAGCACCATAATACCCAATTCTGATACCACCCAATGCCTTTTTAATTAATGATAAATCCTTGCAATGGGATTCTATAACATGGCACTATATGGAAAAGAAACGTTTTTATCAGTTATCAGGAAACCAAATAAAAGAATTCAGTGAAGTTCCTCAGCTAAGTTTCTTATTCTCTATTTCAGGGATATAGGTTGTAGCCCTGTTGGTTTAAGGACATAGGGGCTAGGTACAGACAGTCAAAAAGCCTGAGGCTGAATCAATTCAGTCTTTAGTCTAGGTTGCACAGATTAAATTGAAACAGAAGTGATCAGACATTTACCTTTGATTCAGGAAATGCAGCCACATGTCTGCAGTGGCTCAGGCCAGAAGCCAGGAGGTGCTAGAGCACAGCTCTCTCGCTGTGTATTCCCTTCTTCTTCCTGCTGCCCCCAAGGTCTCTGGGATTTTCAGTCCAGAATTATAGCAGCAGGACTCTGCAGGGTTGCTGATCACTTCCTCTTCCTGCTTCCAGGTGCCTCTGGGTTTTATAGTCCACAGTTGCAGCCAGCAATAAGTTTGAGCAGGAGAAGGAGCATTTAACCCCATTCCCTGCCCCAGACTCCAGCCAGATTCAATGATGCTAGGGTCAGAAGGGACCTCAACAGATCGAGTTGGATCCCCTGCCTAGGGAGGAAAAAGTGCTGGGGCCACATGACCCCAGCCAGATGCCTATTCAGCCTTCTCTTAAAGACCCTCAAGGTAGGGGAGACCACCACCTCCCTTGGAAGCCCATTCCAAATTTTGACCACCCTTATTGTGAAGTTTTTCCTGATATCTAGCCTAAATTTCCTCTCTACCAGTTTGCGACCATTGTTCCTTCTTACACCAAGAGGTGCCCTGGTGAACAGAGCATCGTCAATCCCTTGTTGCATCCCCCTAATGAATTTGTAGGCAGCCATAAGATCACCTCTTAGCCTTCTCTTGCAGATGCTGAAGAGGTCCCTCAGTCTCTCCTCATAAGGCTTGTTCTGTAAGCCCCTAACCATATGAGTGGCCCTGCTCTGGATCCTCTCGAGTCTATCAACATCCTTCTTGAAGTATGGCACCCAAAACTGGACACAGTGCTCCAATTGTAGCCTCACCAATGCTGCATAGAGTGGAAGTATCACCTCCTTGGTTCTATTTGTCATGCATCTGCTGATGCATGATAAAGTGCAGTTAGCTTTTCTGATGACTTCGTCACACTGCCAATTCGTGTTCGTCTTGGAGTCCACTATGACTCTGAGATCCCTTTCTGCTTCTGTGCTGCTGAGTCACTTCCCAGCTAGTAGGTGTGGTGGATATGTTTGTGCTGTAGGTGCAGCACTCTGCATTTGTCCTTGCTGTATTGCATCCTATTGTGTACTGCCCACCTTTCCAATCTGACCAGGTCTGCCTGCAATCATTCCCTACCCTCGAGAGCGTGCACTTCACCCCACAATTTAGTATCGTCTGCAAATTTGGACAGAGTACACTTCACACCCACATCCAAGTCACTGATGAAGATATTGAAAAGTACAGGTCCAAAGACTGAACCCTGAGGGACCCCACTACCCACATCCTTCCAGGTCAATACTGACCTCTCTAATACCACTCTCCAGGTGTGACCGGACAATGTAAATATCTATGACACAGCCTCTTAATTTATTTATGAGACTGGGATGAGATACTGTATTGAAGACATTGCTAAAATCCAAGAAAACAACATCCACCTCTACTCCTGCATCTAAGCATTTTGTGACCGTCATAAAATGAAACCAGACTGGTCAGGCATGATCTACCTGCTATGTATCCATGCTGGTTGCTCTGCTGCATTATTTCTCCCACTGGACTTCCACAAATATGATCCTTCATAATTTTTTCAAAGACCTTTCCAAGGATGGAGGTGAGACTGACTGGCCTATTATTACTTGGATCCTCCTTCCTCCTCTTCTTGAAAATAGGGACCACATTGGCCCTTTTCCAGTCCTCTGGGACCTGACCTGAGTGCCACAAGTGCTCAAACTGCTCTTCCAGTTGTTGTGCTATGACACCGGCCAATTCCTTCAGTACTCTCAGATGCAGCTCATTCGGGCCTGCTGACTTAAACACATCCAGTCCATCCAAATGACTCTGCACCAAGTCAGTGTCAACAGTTGGTGGGTTGGTGACCCTCTAATGCCCATCTAAGAACTCGTTAGGAGACCTATTTTGACTCCTGTTCGAGAACACTGAGGCAAAAAGCTCATTGAATAGCTCTGCCTTGTCCCCCCTTTCTGTCACTAATTGCTCCTTCTTGTTCACTAGGGGTCCTATGCTGTTCCTTTCACTCTCTATATATCTAAAAAAAATATTTTTTGTTGTCTCTAATTTGTATTGCCAACCTCAGCTCTGTAGTTGCTTTGGCCTTTCTAACTGCCTCTCTGCAAGTGCGGGCCAAGTAGGTATACTTCTCCCCCAGGGTTTCCCTGGGAAGAGCAGTTCCCCGCCCCCGCTAGACTGGGCTGCACCCCCACCTCCCTGTCAGCCAGCCCTCACTGCTCCACCCGGGGAGCAGAGGGACAGGGCCAGCCCTGCTGAACCAAAGGTTCTAGAGTTTTGCATTTCCTATTGTCTCAGACCAACACAGCAACCAAATACAACCCTCAAATCATTACAGAATGTTGCAGAGCACTTAGGTGCCCTGCTCCTTTAAAGAGTGGAAACTGGAAGGGAAAGAGCCCTAGCAGTGAGTGGGGAGCCGCCAGCTGCTGGTTACCAGGCCAGCTAGAATGAGCTAGTGGTCCACACCTGCCAGTGGTCAACTGAACAGAACGGGCAGGGCCTGGGTCATATATAAACCCCAGACCTGGGGCCAGGAAGGCAGTTCCCTGCTGGCAGCCGAGGGGGAAGGAGCTCTCCCAGAGCAACCAAAGGGGAGAGGCCTGACTGCAGGAGCAGCTTTTGACACTGAGGGACGGAGTATTCCCCTGTATGGTTTGAATTATGTTGTAGCCGGATGGCCGGATGGCTTGTTGCAATCCAGGGGCTTGTGCGTTGTTAACTGCTATATAAGACCGGTGGTTTGGGTGAGGCTATTAGGAGATGGAGGAGGCCTCATAGGGGACCCATAGCAGTGTGGGGACCCCAGCGCTAGAGAGGGTGCAGCATTTGGGGTGCACCAAACCAAGCACCAGGGAGGCATAGAGCAAGACAGGGCCACGGAGAGCCCAAGCACCAGGGAGGCACAGTGCGAGACAGGGCTGTGGGGAGCCTGAGCACCAGTGAAGGCACAGTGTGAGACAGGGCCACGGGGAATCCAGGGAGTACCAAGGGGGCCAAAGTATAATAAGGCCCAGATTGAACAACGCCAGTTCCATCTGCAAGGCTTGGGGCATGGTAAAGGCGTGGTTGGAGCCACCCATAAGGCGAGGATACCCCAAAACACCCATTGTGACATCCATCCTGGAGCAGGACCCGCCAGGAGTCCGGGGACCCATGGGGTCCTGAGAATCAATTTTGACTGTGTCCAAGAGGACTTAGAGGCAGCCTCCCTATCAATCATTCAATCAAAGACGTGGCAGACGAGAATTGAGGGTACCCATTGGGCCAACTTGGCACAGTAAGGGGACCTTGGGAAGACCACGGCCATCCTACAGGACCCTGTCCTGTGACACAGGAATTTAAAAAAACAAACAAACCACAAACCAATTTTGTCCAATTTTTCTGATCAAATCAAAGAAACCTAGGCACCTTATCCTAGGAGCAGATTCAAGGGGGTACAATTGTACCCCTGCCCTTTCATTCTTGCTCCACCCAAACTTTAAAACCAACTACCTGGGAGGGGCAGTGGCATTTCTATTCAGATAGTGCTGAGAGAGTTAACTGACCTCATGGCTATCATCTCCCAGATTCTTCTTAATCTCTCTCACTTCCACAGGTGTTAACAACCCTCTATCCTTTTTTAATGGTCTTGATGTTGCACTATTCAAACTATCCTTTCTTCTGTAATTTTCCTAGGATCCTAGGATCCTATTACCAATCCTAGTAATGTTTCTCTTCTTTTTTACAGCCCTGCAAACTGTTTTCAGCTCTAGCTAAAAAACTTAACTCAGGTGTGTCAATTTACCTCAGATGTAGAAATGACTGATGGTGAAGTATTGTAGACACTGTCAAGACGCTCAAGAAAACTAAATTTTGTTTTATGAATCTGAATAAGATTTATATTTAATTATAGTTATTACAGGACTAATGAAACAATATCCTTTGACCTCTTTTCCCTTCCCCACAGGTACCTTGGACACATTGGGAAGACCCAATATCCCCCCATTTCAGAGAGTTACCAAACATATTCTAGTTGTTTCCTCTGCTGTACTGAACACAATGACAGCCAAAGATGGCCCTGACCTTGTAGTCTCATTGATTTGTTGCCTTCATCTGGTCGGGGCAACCTAGGTCACAACCTCTTTGGCCAAGGATAGCTGCAGCAGTGTTCAAATTCCTTCTTCTAGTGTTTACTCCCTGCCACGGAGTGGGGGAGAGGGGGCCAAAAGGGAAGCCAGGAAGGAAGCAGACACTAGAAGGAGGAGCCTGCACACCTCTGCTGCTATCTCTGGCCAAGAAGAGCTCCCCACAAGACTGTTTCCCACAGCTCCTTGCTGGAGTAATCTGCTACTTAATTCTAAGATAAGGCTTTGTTTTCCCTATGCTGAAGGAGGGGAAAAACTGGTCTTGGAATTAAGTAAATACATTATATATGCTGATTGACCTTTTCTCTAAATGTCCACAATTTTGCAACATTCTTCCTTCCAGAAAGATTTGTTTACATTACTGCAAACTCTCCAGAGTTTTTCTTTCAAGCTGCATTAGCAAAGGAGACAGAAGGAACAGAGATAAAAAGGAGTAGAGAGATATAGGAAGGCTAGCACAAAGACAAGCTGTGTTCATCAGGGGGAAAAGAAGAGAAAAAAATGAAGAAAAGAAGGAAGCCAAGACAGAAAAAAAAAGATTAAGACAAAAAGTGGACACACACGGGAGAGGATCTAAGTGGCCATGACCTAGATCAACAAGAGAAAGCAATCTTCCTTTATAGTGTGAAGGACAATAAGGCCACTGTGCCCGCATCTGCTCTATTGTACACTCCCATGCCACCTTCGCCCGAGCAGTTGATCTTGCTTGCCAGGGTCCCACGTGCAGACCCCAGAGGATACCTCAGTTGTCTTCCAGGAGACCCCCAATTCTCCTGCCATGACTTTGAATGGTTCTTCAGTGGAGGGGGTCCCCTTTGGAGCTGCCTCTAGGGCTGTCATGCATCTCAGTGGGTGGTCATGGGGCTGCAACCTCCCCTACACCCCAGCCAGGCGCCACACTTTTGAGACAGGCCTCCAAGTCTAGTTTGCGGCCAGCCCCCAGTGTCTTCCCTGGTCTTCGTGTTGCCTCATGACAGCAACCACGCTGGGCACTGGCCGAACTCTGGTGGGTGGGCCTAGAGACCTTCGACTTTCAGGCCTGTCTTCTCTGGTGCCATTAGCGCCTGCTCCCAGTGTGCTCCTGCACAGCCTCTCTCTCTCCCCTTCCATGGGGTCCCAACCACCCTCGCCTGGTGCTGAGGACTCCGTTCATCTACCCTCACAAAGGGGATGGAAATATATGGGCCCTAATGGGGACCACTGCCACTGCCTTGACCCTAAACCCCTCATTCCTGAAACACCCATTGTGACACAGAATGAACAAACCCACTACTGTCACTACTGGTGAGGTGTAGCTGAAAGGAAAGAAGAGGGGAAGGACCCTGAAGGAAACAGAGTGCCCACTGTGAGCTCTGTACACCCTTAGCACCCTCAACGCCCTTAGACTTGTGCACCCTACAGGTCAGGACCCGTGCCTTTGCCCCAGCTAGGGTCCCTTTCTCTCCCTCTCCAGGCCCTGCCTCCACTCAGGGCTATGGCCCCCATCACCTATGATTGGGTTTGGCCGCTGGTTCTCCCTGGGGTTACCACAGGTCCCTCCACCAGCTCCTTCGGCTCTCGCCGGGCTTCTCCAGTGAGCAGCTCCTGCCGCAGTGACTACCATAGCCAGATTTGCTGCCAGCTTCCTTGCCGGTGTCTTCAATCCCCATCGATCCCCAGCTCGGGGATCTCCCGCTGCTCCTGTTGCTGCAGCCACTGCTGCTGCTGCCTTTGCCAACCTCTCCGCCAGCATCCTTGATCCCCGGTGGTCTTCCCTGGGTCAGGGATCCCCTGCCACTTCCGCAGCTGCCACTGCCACTACCATCGCCGCTGTCACAGCTGCCGTCACTGCTCTCGCCGCTGCTGCCTGCTGTCTGCCACGGCTGGTCCCCTCTTGGCCAGTGGGTTCCTGCCAGTTCTCCAGCCCTCGGTGGCCTTCCTGTGCTTTTGCAGCCCCCTTTCATCTCTACCTGGTGGCGTCCCCTCATGATGTCACCTGGCCCCAGCTGTATATGGACATGGCTTACAAACTGCACAGGCGGTTTCTCTCCCCGAGCTTCCTTGCTCCTCCTGGCCCCTGGAACAGGTAAGTTATTATTTTTTTCTTTCTTTTCTTCAGTTAGGGGTTTGCCTCTGGGCGAGGCTTCCCCGTTTCCCAGTCCTGTGCCTCTGACACAGTCACCTTGAATTCTTCTTTGCCTTTAAGTGTGTGGAGGTTGCTGGGAATTCCAAGAGGAAAAGAGACAGCATGCCAGATGACCCATCACTGTGAGTTGTATACAGCCACAAGCCACATATTTGACACCCCTGCTTTAAGCAATCTACATATTCCTTGGAAAATGAAGATTTAGCCAACAATTTTCCAAGCCAACTACTGTCATTAGATCTCATGATACCAACATTCTCTAGATCTCATAAAAGCATGTTCTCTTGATACCAAGCTATCCATATTTGAGATCTGATTTTTAATGTTTGTATTTCCCCCAAATATGAATGCTGTTAAAGGGAGTTATTTTTCTGTCCCATATTTTTTAAAGGATTTCAAACATTTTCCTCTTGAAAAACTTTGTCCTCATCATAAAATTAAGAGGTATATCCACCCCAGAATACCTTGGTGGTTAGTAAATTCATCTGAGATGTGAGAGTTGTATTCAAGTCACTGCTCTCCCATTCTCTTGCATCCCAGTTGAGTAACCACCTGAATAAAAGAGTCAGTTTCTCTCTCTCTCTTATCCAATGCATAGGGAATGTATTAATGCAAAGTGGAACAACTCCAACATGACTGACTAAAGACCATGCAATAACAGCAAACAGCATGGTGAGCAGGGCACACACCTAAGACTTGGGTTGCTATTGTATGAGACATGGTGAGGTGACCTCACCTGGAGTATTATATATAGTTCTGGTCACTCATTTTAAAGATAGATGAATTTAAGCTGAAAGAGGTGCAGAAAAGGGATACTAGAATGACCCAAGCAAAAAACAAGAGGTAGTGGAAAGAGCTTGGTTTCTTTAGCCTATCAACATGAAATGTGAGAAGGGGTGTGGCTGTTTTTTTACAACTAAGCTTGGTGACAAACTCCACTGAGGGAAAACAGGTATTTTATCTAGAAAACAGGAATAATGCAAGAGTAAATGGGCAAAAAAATATCCACGAGTCAACTTGCCCTGGAAATAAGAAGGGAATTTCAACTAATCAGTGAACTGAGCTTCTGGAACAGCCTTCCAATTAAAATGGTGGGGCCAGGCAATCAAACTAACTTTCAGATAGAGCTTTATAAAGTTTGATGATGTGGTTTCCTGGTTATTCATTAAAAGATTTTGTTCGTCTTCTCAGCTCACAGAAAGGTGGCAGTCGGGACTGCTGCTCTGGTCACCATTCCCCAGTTACACTACTGAGATACAAAAGTACCAAACTGAAGTTTCAATTTCATGTTACAAGTATCTTCAGTTTTATGGTATAGGTACTAAAACCCCCATAGAACTGAAACTGTATTCTGGAATTTTGAAAAACAATTAATATTTTTAAATATCATACCTGAATCATGATTGCAGTAATATCTGTGTTGCAAAGAAATGTTTTAGACATTGTTACACAATAAAAATGGAAAAAATACTCTAATAGGGCATGTCCAGATGAGCATGAGCCCATCTGTGGTGCTGCAAACCGCAAGTGCCACACATGCAGACATTTGTGTGCTGCTGCTTTATGGCACAACAGGATTTTTGACACCGGTAAACCCCTGGTGGTGTGTGTGGCGGCAGCATGCACCACCCAAAACTGAAGCCTGGCCAGCCAGGCCATACTCAGGCTTCCAGCCAGGCTCCGTGCACCGGATCACCACTGCCAGAGCCTTGGGAGACCCCCAAGACCCCAGGCAAGGCTGCTGAGGCCAGTCCAGGTGTTGGCCCCAGAGCTATACCCTACCCAGAGCAACTTGGCGGATGCCGAAGTGCACATACATAGATGTTCCCCACAGACAAACAGCAGTGACACGACAATGTGCCACTGCTATTTGTACCTGGGGAAAACACACGTGTGCCCTTGTGTGGAAAAGACTTACCCCCATCAGATGAAGAAAGGAGACCACAGGATGCTGTGCCAGAAGCGGCGCACAGTTAAAATGTAACCACAGCACTCCTGCCTGCTGCAGCAAAGAAAAAAAAAAAAAAGAAAAGAAAAAACTGAGAGTCAGACAGAGTCGGGATTGGCTTCTACGTCAGCATAAGCATGCTTTGTAACAGCATGTCGGGGCTGATTCATGGCCCAGAACACTGCTGCCAGGATAAAAAGCCCAGCAGGGAAGCAGCAAGAAGGACCGGAAGCGGAGTCCCCGACAGGCTTGGAGGGGTCACATATTGGAAGTAGTCCCAGCCCAGGGACGTAGTGGCTACCCCAGGAAGGGGTTTTGCTGGAGAGACAGAGCCAGGGACGGTTCTATAATTTATTGGAAGGGACTCCATGGGATACAGGGACCCACAGCTCAGACTGGACCTCAACAGAATCAGACAGAGCAGGTACCAGCAGACAATCAAGTCGTGACAAGTATAAGATGTCAGTAGAGAGTGAGACATCGGGGAACCTGACAGCCAGTAACCAGCAAGATGCTTAAGTAAGGCAAGGTGCGGCCAGGATCAAATGGGTCAAGTAAGGTACCGATTCAGCCAAGGTAAATCTCAAGGTATAAGATACAAAAGAGTGCATCATGATCATCCTGGAGATACAAGCAACAACATCTTTGGTTGGTGTTAGGTGGGGTATAGGGGAGGCACAGCCCCAAGCAGGAAGGGCAAACAGAATGACCAGAGGAAGGTGCCAGGTGGGGCGGCATAAAACATCTTCTTCTCCACAAAAACTGAATTTCCAAAGACATGGCAGGTGAGACCCCACCTGAGACACCGACTGAGATCCCATCCGTTAATAAGCTTGTTCTTCTTTTAAAACAATGGTGAAACCAGAAAGATCCACACAAAACCAACGCACTGGTGAAAGGCATGGAAAACTGCACCTTGTCTGGACACACCCATACTGGTTTTAAGTATGTAAAAATTTGAGGATCAAGCAATGGTTGATTAAGTAAATGTCGACAAACATGAAAAAATATCTAGCATATAACTTTTAATCAAAAAACAGGACAAGGAAATTGTTTTAAGCACATATTTTGTAAAATAAAGTCTTACTCTCCTCTTAGATAGCTCTGTGTCATTACTGGCATCTGTTTTGCCCCCTGAAAAATAATGCAAACAAACAAAAAAAACCTGAACATTATTTTTGGCAAATAAATTGATATTATCTATATCTTTAAGTATAAATATAATAAACCTGTGTGTGTGTGTGTGTGTGTGTGTGTGTGTGTGTGTGTAGTGAACCACTATTATGTCCAACAAGCTAACTTCTTAGATATATCCGTATTAGCAGCAGGGCTAATTTAGAACTACTCAAGTATCTCTGACAATGCACCATACCATATAGACACAGACTATTAAAGCTTTAATTGATTTATAAGGCCACATTAACAACATTAATCAAAGAATGAATATGAAATTATTTTAGGCCAGGTTTTCATATGATAGACTCTCTTATTGATGCAAATAGCATTAGATGATCAAGTAAAAATAACAATGTGGCCCTTTATAGTTTTTCCTACATGTTTACTACTAAGAAAAAAAGAAAGATTGGGGTTTTATCTTATATAAAAAGATGGATTGTTCTTGAGTAAAGATAGGGATTGTGAATCAAGATGTGAATGAATAAATCATTTGTTACTACAGTCTTGTAAATGGATTAATAAAGGTATTTCTATATTGCTTTCCTGCCAAGGCTAGGACTGCCATTAAGTTAAATCTGCAAATAAGTGTGCAAATAAATCTGTGTTCTTCCAAGACTGGCTTTTAAACAGCACACAGCCTCAGTGCTCTTCAGCTCTGTGCCTTCAAAGAATCTAAGAGTTTTTTTTCTGGGATGTGTAGTCAGGACCACTGTCAACCATAAGCAGTGCTGGGCTTAGGTATGTACAAAGTCAGAACAAATGGGTGGAGCTAATTTTCTTGATGGCATTTTCAGGCTCAACAGGGAGGCAGTATAATCATGACTGAAAACAGCTGTACTCTTTAGACATCTGTATGCAGTCTAGATTATGTCTCTAGCTTTCGTTATCAAAATTATCCATGGTTAGTTCTATTAAGTGCCAGATCCATAAAAAGACATAAGGGCATTTTTACATGTTTTTTCCGACGTGGCACTGGGCACTTTTAATTAGCAAGCCATGCTAATTAAAAGCACCCACGTCATGTGCATCAGTGGCACAGCGCATCCCCTTGCTGAGAAAATGGCGGTGGGGTGCTTTGAACTAAAGCACACTGAATGTGTTTTATTTCAAAGTGCAACTGCTGCCATTTCCTCAGCATGCAGACACACTTCACTGCCGATGCACTTGATGCCCGAGGATGCCAGAGCACATCATTTCACAATTAATCAAGTCTGTTCCAATGCACTGGATTTCCAGGCATTGAAGCAAGTTCCCCACATGTGTCTAAGTGCCTTAAGCATGTAAAACAAGATTTAGGTGAATTTTGGTCACCTTATGTCAAACTACAATCCAACTGCAGCACTCTAACCTTAAGGGCAGCCAAAATTCACTAGGTACTCCCCCCTGCAGCCTGAAAACTCCCTAGACACCAGTAGCTGCAGTTCTGTGAATGTGATGAACTGACACAGCCTGAGCAGGTAGGTCTTCCTAGCTCCTAAGTCTCCTTGGAATCCAAAATCTATGCATAAGAATATCAATATATTCCATAACACACTTCATTAATGAAAATATGGCATAAAACAGTTCTACAACAGAACTTTATTTACAAAATGTATTTTTTTATGAAAGGAGCTACTGATTTTAAATCTACTTGATAGTTTCAGTCCAGATATGCTTGGACTCCACATCTTTAGCATTTTTCAACAAGAACTGATTGACAGGCATGAAATTTCCTATAGTGACAGAGAAGACACGGCTTTCTAATACCCTCCTCTAGGTACCATCACTGGAACAACTTACTGTTCAGGTAAGTAGTGAAAATACAGAAAAATTACCTAACCAGTAGCTAGAATTATTTGCGATGTGTTGGCCATATGCACACTCTACTCTGGGTGTTTGTGTGCCTCAAACATGAAAACTTTTTATCTTTTATCAATATACAAGCACCCTGCCACTTCTTGTGCTCTGCACTTTCTATTCTTCAGTTTTCTCTCAGCAAGAGATTCCCAGAATAGTAGAGACTCCAAGGATAAGGGGAAGGAGAGCAAGATGCAGAATGCACTTATGGATGACATCTCAAAAAACTCGTTACTGATAAATATATATATTTTTTGCCTTCAACTGTTCCTCCATATGCACATTCTACTGTGAGCAACTCCAAAGTAATATCACCTACATATCATGTGGGTCTCAGAGTCCTAGATAAACAACAACTGTAAGACTGCTTTACCAAACGTAATTTCCAGTCTCAGAGTTTCCACAGTAAAATAGCATTTATGATAAAGGTTCATATGAAGATCAGGTAGCTTCTATAGAGTCTACCAAAGGCACCAAAGGATCTGGTGGAATGCACTCTTACCATCATTGTCAGATCCACTTTAATAACAAGATTACAACATACCTGTCTGAGATCCAATTAGAAAGACTCTGGGTGGAAATCACTGTGCCTTTTGAGCCTACCATTATGGAAACAAACCAAGCTAACACAGTCTGATAACTGGCAGCTCAGAATGCCAGCTAAGAGAGGGTATGATTTTCTTCCAAGAAAATTCAGTCCCCTTCTTGTTCTTTGGTGTGCTATGAAACTGTTTTCCTTTCACTGACTACAGTTGCCACAAGAAAGGAAAGTGGAAACCCCAGACAGAAAAGCTTTGAATCCCTGGAAGATGCCTGATATCATTTGTAAACCTTCCAGGCTGTTGGAGCAGGGGTAACAATTCTGCCACATAACTCTCTCATGATCATTATTGTTTCATTTATAAGAGCGTCTACCTAATGTGGTGCTGCGATATCTCTATGAATGAGTTCATTAACCTCCTCTATGGTTGTGTTGCAAGAGGAATGAAAGATAATCCAGACCAAGGGAATGCATAACAATATCTAAGAGAGAATGCTAATTGAAGAGAGAGGAAAAGTGGACCCTGACTTGGCTAGAAAGCCACCTGACAGGCCAGGAGAACCTTTCTTTACAAAAGAAAAGAAAAGATGGAGACCAAGAGAAAAAAATGGGAAAAAGTGAGTCTAACTTAGTGAAGAAGTTCACTTTTCACTTGTGAATACAGTTGAAGGCCCTATATGGTCTAAATCAGGCTGCAGAAGCTCCACCTTGAACCAAGGTGCTATAAAGGAACTGAGAAATGAAAAGCACAGAACATTCTTAATATCCTGAATGTAGGGCATGAGAAAAATCAGGGCACATGCAGGGCATATTTCTAGGGCTACAGGTTTCCAAGCTTGAACTAGTCATATGTGCACCCAGAGCATAGATGGGCACAAGCGCTCATAGGAGAACAAACACTGACTTTACTGCAAGAAGAACTGAACACAGACTCCTTGATCCAGACATCCTTCAGGAACAGAACAAAATAATCTACATCAAGCTATCTGAATTCATAATTTTTCTGTTGTTGGGAAAAAGTAAGAAGGAATGCCTAGGAGATGTTGGCTTCATGGTCTACTTAAATCTGGCCATGCTTCCAGTTCAAGGACTGAGATGATTTTTGATATATTTCAGTTACCCTTATCTCTAAAACAGAACAGGTACCTGGATGGAACAAAGACTACAGGTTTGAAGCTCCAGGGCATTCTCCGACAGGTATGAATTGCTAACAGATCAGTTCTTCAAATGTAGGGTGACCATAATAATTTTCAGGAAATTTTAGATGAAGAGGGGCATGCCAGGAAGTATGCATGCACAATCATACACATGCACACGCATGTGCGCATGCACTACCAGGGGAGTATGTGGCAGTGCGTAGGTCCAGAGCAGGTGTCGGGAGCATAATGCCTTTGTCACTGCAGCTGGGGCTGCAGTCTGGGGCCAGGATCCTGGTGCCTTTTCCATTGGGGCTTCTGGCTGGGGCCAAGGACAGGGTGGGGCACTGGCCAGGCTGGGGGCATTTACATGGGCTAGTTCCGGCTGCATTCAGGCCACATCCTGGCGGTGCACCCCTGGCCTAGACAGGAACAGCCACCCCCCAGCTTTGCATCCCACTCCCTGGTTCAGGCAGGGCACAGCTGGGCCAGGTTGGACTCTCCACACGGGGGCTGTGATGCAACTGGCCCGGCTTGAGGGTGCATGACCAGGATACAGCTAGAGGTGCCATGAGGCGGCCAGAGCTGTGAGTCTGCATGGGGCAGACAGAGCCCACACAGCACACTCACCCCAGCCAGTGCCCCGCACCCAGCCCCACTCCGGTGACAAAGTTTCATAGTTGGTAAGGTCAGAAGGGACCCGAGCAGATCAAGTCAGACCCCCTGCCATGGGCAGGAAAGAGTACTGGGGTCCAACAACCCCAGCAAGGTGTTCATCCAGCCTCCTCTTAAAGAGCCCCAGAATAGGAGCCAACACCACTTCGCTTGGAAGTTGGTTCCAGATCCTAGCCGCCTTGACAGTGAAGTAGCGCCTCCTGAAGTCTAGTCTGAATTTACCCTCTGCCAGCTTGTGACCGTTATTTCTAGTCACTCCTGGTAGTGCTCGGGGGAACAGGCACTCCCCCAATGCCTGCTGGTCCCCTCTGAATAGTTTGTAACAGGCTACTAGATCCCCCCTCAGCCTCTCTTGTGGAGGCTGAACAGGTTCAGGTCCTGTAGCCTCTCCTCGTAGGGCCTGTCCTGCTGCCCCTGATCATGCGAGTGGCCCTCCTCTGAACTCTTTCCATGTTGTCCACATCCCTCTTGAAGTGCAGCGCCCAGAACTTGACGCAGTACTCCAGCTGCCACCTAACCAGTGCCGTATAGAGGGGGAGGATCACCTCCTTGGACCTGCTCGTGATGCATCTGTGGATGCATGACAAGGTGCGATTAGCCTTCCTGACTGTGTCCCCACATTGGTGGCCCATGTTCATCTTGGAGTCTATAATGACTCCAAGATCCTTTTCTGCCTGTGCTGATGAGAAGGGAGTTCCCCAGCTTGTAGGTATGCTGCTGGTTCTTTGTCCCTAGGTGCAGTACCCTGCACTTGTCAGTATTGAATCCCATCCTATTCTCACCCGCCCACCCCTGTAACCTGTCCAGTTCCAATTGCAGCCTGCCCCTCTTTTCTAGCATGCCCACTTCTCTCCACATCTTAGTGTCATCCGCAAATTTGAACAAGGTGCTTTTCACCCCCTTGTCCAAGTCACTGATGAAGATGTTGAACAGTGTGGCCTGAGGACCAAGTCCTGGGGAACCCCCCTTCAGGCCGAAAATGACCCATCCACCACCACTCTCTGGGTGTGGTCCTCCAGCCAGTTGGCGACCCATTTGACTGTGTAGGTGTCAACGCCACAGTCCCCTAGGTTTTTAATGAGAATGGGGTGAGAGACAGTGTCGAAGGCCTTCCTAAAGTCCAGAAAGACTACGTTCACTGCTACCCCTGTGTCCAAGGATTTTGTGACCTGGTCGTAGAAGGCCACCAGGTTGGTCTGACAGAACCTGCCTCTAATGAACCCACGCTGGTTGCCCCTAAGCATAACCTCCCTTGCTGGCGCCTTGTAGACATGCAGCAGGATAATTCTCTCAAAAATCTTACTGAGGACCGAGGTAAGACTAACTTAACTGGTCTATAGTTTCCTAGGTCCTCTTTCTTCCCTTTTTTGAAAATGGGAACCACATTGGCCCTTTTCCAGTCCTTTGACACCACACCAGAGCACCACAAGTGCTTGTAAAGCCGTGCCAGGGGTCCCGCAATGACCTCTGCTAATTCTCTCAGCACTCTGGGGTGGAGATCATCAGGACCAGCTGATTTAAATATGTCCAGTCCCTCCAGAAGTTCCCTGACTAGATCCTCACTGACCCTAGGCCTGGGTGCATCTCCCCTGGGGCCTGAGGGATCTTGGTGGGGGGACTGATCCAGTCCCTGCTCAGGAAAATGGAGGCAAAGAAATTGTTAAATAAGTTAGCTTTGTCGTCTGCTGTGACAGCCAGATTTCCTAGCGTGTCTTGCAGAGGCCCCACATTACCTGGTACCTTCTTTTTGCCCCCTATGATTTAAAAAAGGACTTCTTGTTGTCTTTGATTTGGGTAGCTAGTCCCAGTTCCATTTCCACCTTGGCCTTCCTTACCGCCCCCCTGCAGTCCTGAGCAACCAAGATATAGTCCTCCCTGGTGATGGCCTGTCCCTTCCGTTGGGTATATGCTTCCCTTTTTGCTAGGAGACATTCCTGGATGCTTTTGGTGAGCCATGGGGGCTTTTGCGCCCTCTTGCCCCCTTTGATCCATGTTGGGATTATCTCCTTTTGGGCCTGAAGGATCGTCTCCTTAAGGAACGACCACTATTCTTGGACACCCAACTCCCCTCCCCTCTGGGACCTCAGTGCCTCCCCGACTATTCTCCTTAGCTCATTGAAGTCCACTCTCCTGAAGTCCAGGGCTGCTGCCTTGCTGTAGGCCTTTGCCATCTTGCGCTGGATGATGAATTCCAGCAGGCGATGATCGCTGTCGCCCAGGTGGTTGAGAACCCGCAGCCCCCTCACAAGGTCATTGCCTGTGGCCAGCACCAGGTCCAACAAGGCATCTCCCCTGGTGGGGCTATGCACCTACTGGGTTAGATGGAGGTCCTGTATTTCAGCATGGAGGTCCTGTATTTCAGCTAGGAACCTACATGAGTGGTCAGACCTGGCTGACTGCTCTTCCCAGCAGATGTCTGGAAAGTTCAGGTCACCCATGATGACCACGTCTTTTGACCTAACTACATCCATGAGCTGACTTAAGAATTCCCAATCTAGCTTTTCCCTTTGGTTGGGTGGTCTGTAGTAGACCCCCACCATTAAATCCCTTTCCCCTTGACTTCCTTGTATTCTAACCCAGAGCACTTCAGTGTGCCCCTCCTCTGACCTTGTGCCACTGGATGAGGATGTGTATTCCTCCTTGATGTAGTACGCCACACCCACACCTTTCCTCCCTGTCCTGTCCCTCCTGTACAGCTTATAGCCCTTGATATTCACTGCCCAGTCATGCGCTGGGTCCCGCCACGTTTCTGTGAGCCCCACTATGTCTGGGTTGGTGTCAGCTAGCAGGAGGGTAAGTTCTGTGCACCCCAGGACACCCCAACAGCTGCTCTGGCCCTACCCACTGCCACACACGCACACATACACTCCACTCCAAGGCTCCCAAGAGCAGGGCTAGGCAGGACAATGCGGCACACACGCACACATACACACACACAACCCCGCAAGTCCCAGGTTCCCACTAATCTGGGACTTTTGCTTAAATTTTATCCAGTAGCCAGGACACTGAGACAGTCTAAAAAAAAAATCCAGAACTGTTCCTACCAATCTGGGACATATGGTCACCCTATTTAAATGGGCATTGTAAGATTGCAGTTCCTGTTTGTTCTAAATGGAATATACTCATGTTGGGTTGCATTCTGAATTAAACCACTCTGATGTAGTTCCACTGGCATAACCACTTTTGAGTAACTTTATCAGTGATTCAGACATCACCACACAATTATAAATCTTAGCCTAAGGTTTATCCCCAAGTTTGGTTATTCCTAAGGTCCCTGAACAGATCTCAGTATACTAGACCTGAGTTATTTCAGTCATCCAATCTGGGGGGGTGAAACTGATGAGCTGCAGTTCTCATAGGTGAATAAGTAGAAATTATTTAGCACCTCACCAAAAGTGAACTAAACAAACAAAAAAAAATCACTGTTACCAGCAGTATTGGGAATTCATTATTAAGACTGGGCACTGAACTGGTAAGCATAAACTCTGTGTATTTACATTTGTGGAGATGAAACTGAGCTCACAGGAACTTCATTGAAACTGAGACCTTTGAAGCTGTATGAATTATTGAAATTAACATTTGATGTCAGAAAGCGTATCAGTCCCTTTTCCTGACCTTCAGAGTCATCCTGAGCCAGAGGAAAGGATGGGCAGGAAGTGCAAATGCAAAAAAACACAACTCTCAAAGAATAACAGCTACTAGAATATAACCTTTCTTTCTTCTTTGAGGGCTTCTGAGCAATATTATCCAAAATGGACAGAGGACTGGGGTGAGTTGTTCATTAGTTACGCAAGGAATAGAGGAGAGCTTGCCTGAATCTGAGTGAAGACAAAGTCTAATGTAAAGTGTCTGAGTGGGAGGTGAGCATTCAGTGAAGAAGTTAAATGAGATGCATGTGGCTGCTCTACAAATTTCTCATCTGCCTTAATCATACGATAGAGGCAGGTGCAGTATGAAACATGCTATATTTCTGTTGGAAAAGAAACCTTAGTTTTAGAACAACAAATGAGAAGGCACAAGGTGATTTATTTAGAAAATATTTGAGCAGAAATAGCCTCTGCCCTTTGTATCTTTCTCCATATGCCAAAAATAATCTATATATATGCTAGATTTTAGTCCAGTCCAATTGTCATGGCATACACATATATGCAACAATTAATTTCTGGGGGATATTATTAATACATACATATTCCCCTACATTGTGTTTCCTATTGCCATGTGTGGTTTCTATCAATAGTTAATAATAAGCTACGTTTTTGTCAATCATTCATATGTTTCTATGTAACATTTAGTATGATGACCTACATAATCAATGGGTAATTAGTTGTTTGACAATCTAACCTGTTGGACTAGCTATCAGCCAGTTCCTGTGTTAGGTTTCCGCCCAGACAGTGGCTGAATGCATTTCAAAAGGGAAATGAATCAGATGCATATCAAAAAAGAACATCTAAACTTGTCAGACTGATGTCTGTACAGAGGAAAAAATCTGATGCAAAGATATAAATATTTCTGTCTTCCTTGACTAGAATAAAGATGATGGATGTGTGATAAGGCAGGTGGTGCTCAAGTTTTAGCCCTGCAGACCAAGTGAACAGAGCAGGGCCAATTTGCAGGCCAGATTGGGTCCTACCTCCCCTGCACACTGCCCTTGACCCAGCTCTGAGTACCAGAACTGGGCCCTACACTGACGCCATGCACTAGGATCTAGTGCTTGGGCCCTGCACCATCTCTGCCCCACCACTGGGCCCTAGGGCCTGTCACCACCTCCGCCTGCTGGGATCAGGTTTTGAGACCTTGCGTGGCCTCCATCTGTACACCAAGATTGGGCTCTGGGGCCTCACATCACCTCTGTCTGGCCTCCATGCACGGGAATTGGGCCCCAAACTGCCCTTCATGCCTAATCTAGCACATAGCGCCACAGCCTACAGGGCTCCCCATACACCAGTGAAAAGCTCTGTGGACTTGATGACAGTGCTGGGGGCCAGACCTGGCCTATGGCCTAGGAGTTGAGCACCCCTGTGATAAAGGCTATAAGCAGAAGTCCCCTGGGGGAAGTTATTCAAAATACCCTAAACCTAGAGCAGGTGTCTCAAAGCTTTGTCATAGTGAGCCTTCCTTAGCTTTAAAAAGTGAGTGTGCCTCCCCATGGTTTGCTAAAACAATACAACAAATTAAAACAATACAACAAATTTAAAAACATACTGCACAAAATTAATAAAAAGAAATATGGGATTTAATTATTAAAGATTAGAGTGAATACTTTTGAAACTCAAACTAAGTTCAAGGGCAGTATAAATGAAAACAGTTAAATGAGAACTTCACTTAAACATTTTAGGAAACATGATACCAAACAATGATAGGTAAACTCTTTATAAAAAGCCAGCAGTCCTACTTTAGCAATGGGAGGGGTGTATTTGTTTCTTCACTGTACAAAGCAGCAGCATTCGGAGTTACAGTGCAGAAAGGAAGAGTTGCAAGTCATCTTCAACAGAAAGCATTTTGTTTTGATAGCAGTTAATGCCGAAAAGTCCGACTCATAGGCAGGTGGACGAAAAAGGAATGAGAACTTAAAAGCCTAGTGTGTTAACTCAGAAAACTCAGATCCCACCGATAACCAAAAAGTCTGCAGCTGGCATCTGTGCTGCAGTTCCTGCTCGCTTGACAGATCAATAAGGCTTTCTTCTTCTTTTGAGGACAGCATATATGTGGGGATTGGCTTAAAGGTGAATGGGTTCCTGATCCACTGATTACATATGGCTTTGCCCACTTCAGGAAAGTATTCATAAAACTGCTCCCAGTAGACCCCAAAAGTGCTGAACAATTACATCCTGGATACTGTCAACTGACAGATCACCGCACCGCTGCACCATTTCCTTCAGTGTTGAAAACATGCAAATAGATCCCTGCTGGATACATGAAGACCATAATTCAAGTTTGTTAATGAATGCTGCTATCTGGTGATCAATAGCAACCGACACATTTGCATCTCGTCCCTGAAGTGACACATTCAGAGAATTCAATCACTTGAATACGTCAGCCAGATGTGACAACATAAGATACCCTAGTGTCACGGAAATACTGTAAAAATGGGAAGTTACTACTGGCAAGAAAAATATGGACTTCATCACATAGTTCACATAGTCTCGTCAGTACCTTGCCCCTGGACACCCAACCAATTTTTGCATGTAGCAACAACTGTGTGAAGTTTGCTCCCATCTCTTCGCAAAAAATGCCAAGAACTCTTGAATTAACCAGGTGCAACTTTATAAAGTTAACAGTTTTTACTGCAACTGAAAGAACATTGCTAAGCTCCTCTGGCATCTTCTTAGCAGTCAGTGCCTGTCTGTGGATCATATAACGATTCCAGGTTGCTGTAGGAACCATTTCTTGTATCGTTGTCACAAACCCACTATGCTATCCTGTCATAAACCATGCTCCTTTGATGCAAATTCCAAAACAAGGTTCCCAATCGAGGCCTGTCTTGGACAAAAGTATTTAACAGTTTAAAAATCTCTTCACCAGTTACTTGTGTGGGGAGAGGACAGCAAAACAAAAATTCCTCCTTTAATTTCGTTGCTATAGCAAAATGAAGATATACCAATAACTGTGCAGCATGTGATATATCAGTAAACTCATCTATCTGAATGGAATAATATGGGCTCTGATGAACACTTGCTAAGAGCCGCTCTTTTACATGACTGGCTATCTCTGCAATACGACGTGAAACTATTATTTGAAAGTGGGATCACATCTATCTGTAATGCTGTGTTCTGTCCTATCATGACCAAGCACATATCCTTTGCAGCTGGAAGTAGTCGTTTTTCACCTATGTTGTTGGCTTCGCCTGCTTTGGCAATGAGCAAAGCCACACAGTAAGAAGCTTCAGTAGCCTCCATGTTTACAGTGCTATACACTTCAACAACTTTTTTTTTTGTCCTGATAACTCATTAAGCTTCCTCTGAAAAAAAATCTATGGGTTTAAATACTAAGGTAGTGTCTTGTTTCAAGATGCTGGCATAGCTTGCATGGCCATATACTGTCATTTGCCAATATTTTGGCACATGCAACACACTGAAACCTTGGTGCATCACTGGACCCACACCATGTAAAACCAAACTTTATATAAGCTTTGTCATATTTTCAACCTTTGCATTTTGCTGGAACTTCTGCTGCTGCACACTCTTTGGCTTGGGTTGTATACTTTTCTCCCTTTGTCATAATATGATCTATTTCTCATTTAAGCTATTTCTCACTACCTGCACTGTTGAGGTTTGTAAGTTTACTTACGAAAAATGACGCAATGTACATCTGACGTGTCACAGTTGCCAAGCAACATTAGTACATTAAACACAAGCTTTTTGTGTTATATTATTTTTAGTTATTTTAAAATAATACATGTGAAATATAGGTCTTTTTTGTCGACTCATCCAACCTCTCCTCAGAAAAAAACAGAAAAGAAAAAAACTTACAGCTCGCACCTCCCTCAACATGATGCCATGCCTCTCCGGGGAGGCCAGCCTCATGGCTTGAGAACCACTGCTTTAGAGGAAGGAAAGGTCACCAGTAAGGGAAGGTGGGGAACCCTCTGGGACAAGCCAGCAGGATTGCTAGCTGCCAGAAATACAGAGAAATCCCCAGGAATGCTGCTTCAAGTTAGAACAAGACATTAAGGTATTTCTGGTTTGGTTTAATTTTTTTTTTCCAGATGTAACAACTCTTTTGCTTAGAGAGAAGTGTGAAGCTGAGAGTGCATGTAGCTGAGAGAGAGAGCAGACAGGTAGATGCCTGGATGAGCCCTGAGCACCATGGGGTTTTACATGAGTGAAACTAGGAGACCATAGGTGCTTGTACAAATAATGATGTCATGATGTACACGTGATAAAAATGTCATTTTGTGTGGCTTAATGGCGTCACATTATATGCGCGCAAGTTTTGGGAAGGTTTAGATGAGTGTGCACTGTTGCAAAGTAAACTACATCCTGATGTAGTTTAGTTTGCAACAAGGCATTGCAGCTATTAGTCAGCTCATCCCCCAGCCATGGGAGAGGTGGGAAGGCTCTGCAGAAAAAAGGATTGGACCCATCGCCACTTTTGCCTTCAGCAGACAGCTACTGAAGGCAAAAGTGGCGAGGGGTCTAATCCTTTTTTTATTTAAATTCTTTTTTCAGTGGACCCTGCCCACAGCTGGTGGACCGAGCAGCCCCTGAGCTGTGCGGGGCCCTAATCCTTCCCTCTGAGACAGCACTGTCCTCTAGGGCCACCCAGGAGGGCAGCTAGTGGGCCAGGTGCTCCAGCTCAAGGCAGCACCCGACCCAATCCAACTCTTTCTGCGGGGGGAGGGGGTGTGCCACCCCTGCAGAGGGAGGAACTGACACCCTCCACAGCTCAGGGGCCACTTGGCCTGCCAGCAGCTTGCCCCCCAGCCATGGGCAGACTCCACAAAAAAAGGATTGGGTCCCTCATCATAACATGCCAGAAAAATAAAACCCCTAAACTGAAATTGTGGGTTTCAATTAAAAACCTCCTGTTTCAACCTAGGGGGCATAGAAGACTAAACCCCTGTCCTGTGTACAAGTGTCCCATGAAATTGATGGAGATATCAGACAGAGAAAGGAGGGTATAGGCTAGTGGCTTCCCGAGCACTCTCTCCAGGTCTGGGAAAAGACCCTGTGTTATTGGTGTCTTTGTTTTGCTGGTTGTTTACATTGATTCCCATGGGGGAGGAGGTTGGCACAAAGGAAACAAAGACTTCAAATAAAAACTGAGCTGAGCAGTCCTCAACCTGCTACAAGGTTCTACTGTTTTATGTAATAAATAGTATTTTTCTTTTATCTAACTGATTGCCTTGTGATAAAAGTAATTTTAGACAAAAGCCAGACATGCAGTTCATTCTTAAAGCTCTCCTTAGACTCCTTGCTAGCTAGCTAGCTAGCCATGCTAATGCTGTAGCCTTTTACCTTCTCTTAGAAGACCTAAAAATAATTAGGCATGAACTAGGGAAAGCTTGGAGCTACAAGTGTCTTAGTAGGCAGACCTAAATGAGACAGAGAGAAGTTTCTAACGTTTGTCTTTGTGGAGGAGAAGGATTGGAACTAATTGGTGGCAGTGCTCACTCATACTTTTTCAGATGTCAAATGCTTAAGTTAATAGAGGGTGCTTGCATAGACACAGCTTTAGCAGAAACTTGGTGATCTTGATTCCAGGGTTGCCAAATCCACATGCAGGAATCCCAAAAGGACTTTGAAACTTGCAGAGGACCTGGTGGCCCTTGGAGCCTGAAGTAGAACCTTGTTACCCCTTGTGTGAACACATTCCAGAGGACAAGGCTCTGAAAACCTGAGAAATCCTGGTTCAGCATTTCATTGCCACCTTCCTTACGAAGCCTTTGACCTACCCAGGCAGGCAAAACATCACACAAATCATGGCAGGCTACATATTTGAAGATTATGTCAAAATCTTTTCCCTAGGCAAAGCCTTCAGAAAAAAAAGCCTCTTTTCTGCTTGCAATGCAAATTTTGTAAGCAGCAACAGTTGCCTGCATGTATTTATCAAACATTATTCCTCAGCTTTGGCCTCTAAATAAGTGTCAAGTTTTAATCTATATTATTCACAAAACCCCTCTCTGGTGCACAAACCACTTCCCCATAAAGTAACTTAATTGACTAGGGTAATATCAGGGTGGTGCTGTAGCCATGGTAGTTCAGGAATTATATGAGAGGCAAGGATTTTCTGGGGGTGAGAACTTTTATTGGGCAAACTGCATAGCAGGAATAAAGGTCAGACAACCTTTTGAATGTAAGAGATTCTTCATCGGGTCTCCGCATGAGGGAAGCAATCAAGCACAGCACATGTAAAGAGCCAAAGAGAAAGCTGTAAAAATGGAGGGAGGAGGGAAATTCCCCAGGGTAACAAGCAATTAGGAAAAGGAGAGAGGCGGACTAATGGCAGCTCAAGACCCATCAAAAGGGGTGGCAGGATTATTAATAAGTGTTGTGTGTAGGAAGAAATCAGGAATCAGGTAAATTAGTGTGTTAAAAACCAATACTGGTGTTGTGTTAAAACCATTTTGATTCTTAACATTCACTGAATTTATGAATTATTGCTCCCATGCTCTTCTTTAACGGTGTTTTTAGATGGCCTTTAGACATGTGTAGGGACCTACCAAATTTACAGTGGAAGTGAGCTTTGCAGCAGCTCCTTTAATCTTGCAGGTTTCCCTGTGTGCTCCCCCCCCCCAAACAGGGAGACAAAAACTATTTATGTTGGAGAGGCTGAGAACACAGGGACCAAGTTCCAGAAGGACCAAGATGTGAAATCCAAGAGGCATAGCCCAAGAAGTGAGCTGAGATCAGAAAGCAGGAGTCAGAGTGCCAGTGCCTAGTTCCAGGGGAGATCCAGGATCAGAAAGAACCAAAGCCAAGTCAGGAACCAGTGAACATAATGCCTGACAGAAGATTCTCAGGCAAGATGTACTTAAAAGAGGGGAGTCATGCTTTCAGCAGCCAATCCAGTTGCTTGCTTCCACATAAAACTAAGGCAATCTTACTAGCCAGGGATCAGGGACAGGTGTGATAGCTCATATGCTCATGCTTGACCTAGCTGGGCATGCTTTATCAGTGGCCCTGACACAATGGGATTTCTTTTGGTGTTTTATCAGGTTATTCTGAGCTATTTTGGTAGCTCTTTCAAAGTTACAGTTTATTTCTCTACTGGGTGACCTTGTTGTATGAAGGAAATGTTCTCTTCAGAGCAGATGCCGGTGCTATCTGAGGGCCTGACTGTAAATTACAGAGTTTTTGGTGTACTTGAGATGATTGCTGGTCTTGTGGACATAAGTATGGTGGTCTGTGGGGTTTTTGTATATGGTGGTTTGTAGCATGCCACCCCAGATATGGATCCTGGTGATTAGAAATTTGATATTGGTATAGGACTAGTCCAGAGAAAATATGATTGAGGGGTGATAGTTGTTAAACTTTTGGTAGAAGTTAATAAGTAAGTATAGGCATAGATATAGTCCAGATGATGAAAATATCACCCATGTAACTCAGGTATAACGCAGGTTTGATGGTGCAGTTTTTATGAAGAAGTTGGTATATTAAGCGGCCATCTTTGTGCCCACAGCTGTGATAAAAGGAAGTTATCAATTGTTAAAAGTGAAGGTGTATGCGACAGGCCCCCCCACTCAACTTCTGTTAGAGCTTCAGCCCAGGTGGTCTGACCACAACTGGCAGTTGGTGCATCAGAGCTGGAGGGCCTGTCCGCAATTGGCTAGGAGCCCAGCGGATGTGCACTGAAAAGCAGCCTGGAGGCTGGAAGCCAGAGGGAAGTGTCTGGACACCAGAGCTGGAACCAGAAGAGCTCCCTGCTCCTGGAAGCACCCTGCCACCACCCCTGCCAACTGATAAGCCAGGGGAAGTGGCCCAGACCCAGCGAGGGCCAAACCTGAAAGCACCCACGCCCCAGCCACAAGACTGCTCAGAGAGAGCTGGATGCAGCTCCTGTAGCCCATCCAGGACTGGACCCACTTGCTGTGACCAGGGAATTCAGACTGGAACAGCAGGGTCAGCTAGCCTGAAGAAGTCTGAAGCCTGGAATGAAAAAGGTTAGACGGGGATGGGAGAGAGCAGCCTGGTAAGCCCTGAGGGCACCTGACAAGGGTGAACCCTGGAGGGATGGCCTGTGATACCTAAGCCTCCTGCAGTCCAACTACATACCCGAAGAGCCTGCCCCCAGGATGACAGATGCACCTGGTGTGGAGGTGCCAGTCATCCATCCTGGTATTCCCCCCCCCCATGGGATTTCCCAGCCATAGCATAGGATACAGTTTTCCATGCCATGAAACAAATGAGGTCCAGTGATGGCAGAGTGGAAAAAATACAGTGCAGCTTTGGCTGTGCTTACCCCAAACCCTACCAACCCCAGCACATCATCTTTGCTTAGGTTGGTGGCCAGACCTTAACAGCAATGGCCAATACAGGGTGTGTGCAAATACTGGTGCATGCGACTGACCTACTTACTATGGCCAGTATGCCCATAACTGGCAAAACACTAGTATACATACATGGCAGACAGCAAAACATACAAATGCCATCAGCTACCAGTCACAGTTCTTGGGAGGACACACAAAATAGCCGTAGGAATCTCGTGAGACTTACTACACTCCATGCTGCTTGGGTGAGACTGGCTATACTTTGCCAGAGTGCACTGCAAGACTTCTGACAAGTCCACTGTGGAAGCAGATCCAGGGATGGGATCACAAGCAGAAATGCTGAGATTGCATCCCCAGAAAGACAGGCAAACCCCTTGGATATAGAGGAAGTCATAGGTTCTGAGCCCTTCTGGAGAGATCAATTAAGTGATCCCACATACCAGCATGCACACAGTGAGGGATTAGTACATTGCAATGAGGAGTTGCTGCAACCAGCATAAGTGACCTAAGTCCCATGCTTTGAGGTAACAGACAATCTTCTCTACTGTATGGTTTGGAGGAAGGGACAAGGGGAGGACCTAGTATTACTGCTGGTGCCACAACAGTCCAGGGATGTCTTAATTAGATTGGACCTTGACAGGTCCCATGGATGGACACCTGGGCTGAGATAAAACAGAGGCACACCTACTGTCCAGAAAAACCTGCTGCAAGACTCCAGAAAGAAGTCAGTCTTTACCATGAAATGTGTCCAGTGTGCCAAGTATCCACAACCAAAAGACTGCCAATGGCCCCACTGGTGCTCTTGCCCACTGTGAATGAGCCATTTGAATGAACCATCCCGAGTATTATGATCCCCTTTCCCAAGAGTAACTTGGGATATCAGTACGTCCTGGTGATGATGAATTTTACACAACCCATTTTCCAGAAGTCATGCCATTACAATCAGCCACAGACCTGAAAAATCATTGCTACACTACTCAGGTGGATAGCACCAGTTGGGATACCTAAAGAGATTTTAAACAGATCAGGGCAAACTTTATGGCTGGCGTAATAAAGGGAGTCTATGAAGTCTTCCAAGTAAAACACCTAATGAAGTCTGTCTACCACCCCCAAACTGAATCAGCTGGTAGAGTGCTTTAACCACACTCTAAAATGTATGCTACAGAAGTATGTACAGGGTGATCCCAAGAGATGGAACCAGCTCCTGCCACCTTTAATGCTAGTCATTCAGGAGGTGCCCCGGGCTTCCATGGGGTACTTTGCCTTTTGAGCTAGTTTACTGCTACCAGCCACGTGGCCTGCTCAATATAGTGTAAAAAGGCTGGGAACAGCAACCGAAGTGGAACACACATAGCAAGGCACATGACAGAGTTATGGGAACAACTGATCTGGGCACACCAGATAGCAAGAGAACCTGGGAAACACCTAAGCCTGGCAAAAGGAGCAATATGGTTGAAAGGTAAAGGAGCAGCATTTTAAACACAGGCAACTGCATCTTGGTCCTTTTATATGAACACAAATCACTTAGCCCTTGCCACTTGGCCACTATCTGAAGTGATGCAATGTGTGGCCTCAGTTGATAATGAAGTCACGTGGCCAGGTCAGTAGCTACAGAGGCAAGTTTATCATATTAAAATTTTCATGCCATGAAGAGTGTGGCCTGTCCACGAAGGGTACCTAATGGTGCCATACCCGGACCAGGTGGAATTAGGGCCCTCCCTGAAGGAGGCGGCATCCCTAAAGACTGGCACTTCTGGGGAACAACACTCCCGAGGTCAGGAAAACCAACTCTATGGGCTGGTAAAGGAATATCAGGACATGTTTCACGCATGAGCCTGGAGAATGCCAGGGGGATAGTATACTGCATAGCCACACCTGAAGGGTGTGTGATACATGAGAACTGGAGGCAGATTTTCCAGCAGCTTCATGAAGCAGTTAAGTCACAGCTGGCAAAAAATTCTGGACCAAGGCATAATCCAGGAGTCCTGGAGCCAGTTGCATAGTGCAGTGACATAGTTCACCCAAGAAAGATAGAGTCTTAAGATTGTGTGGATTTCCAGAAATTGAACACCATGGCCAAGTTTGATGCTTTCCTGATGCCCAACATAGATGAAATGGGAGAAAAAGGTGCAGGCCCAAGTCATGTCAAGCACAGATATAGAAGTTAAGGGGTACTGGAAGATCCCCATGGCCACCAGCCACAACCCCCCCCCGCTCCTCCAAAACCCTGCTTTTGGCATGCTCTGGGGATTACTCGAATTCTAGCTCATGCCTTTTGGCCTCCATGACACAGCAGCTACATTAGAGGCTCACGGACTACCTCCTAGCACCACACCAGGCATATGCATCCACATATATTGATGACGTAAATACTTTTCAGAGACCTGGGATCAACACCTGGAGGCCTTGTGGAGGATCCTCCAAGAACTGCACAGGGTAGGACTAACTGCCAACCCTGATTAGCCCAGTGGGAGACCCACTACCTGGGATTCCAGGTTGGGCAAGGCCAAATATGCCCATTAGAGGATAAGGTCAGGGCCCTGAGCTCCTACAAAAGACCATGAACCAAGAGGCAAGTCTAAACTTTTCTGGGGACTTGTCAACTATTATTGCAAGTTCATCTCATAGTTTTCTGAAATAACCACACCCCTCAAGGACTTAACTCGAGGCCATCAACCAAATGAGGTCCAAAAAATCAACTGCTGTGGCTCAAAGAGGCAGTCAAATAGGTCAAACAGACATTATGTCAGAACCCTGTGCTATATACCCTGGACTTCAATAAACCATTTGTTTTACAGACTGATGCCTCAGAGATCACAACAGGGTCACCCTAATGCAGGGGGAAAAGAGCCTGGGAAGTGACTTAACTTATGCAAGCTGCAACTTGCTTCCCCATGAGCACCAGTACTCATCACTTAAATGAGAATGTCTGGCTAATTCAGTGGGCTGTGAAATTATTTTGATATTGTTTATTACAGCAAGCTTTTATCCTCATAACCAGTGACACTCCCCCTTAGATGGCTACAGTCCATGTGATTCAGGTGTTATCTGTCTTTGTGGTGGGCATTAACACTACAACCTTTTTATTTTACAGTCCAGCACTAGCCCAGCAAGCAGAATGTGGTGGCAAAGTCTCTCTCACTGGCATGAGATTGAGTCAGCACCCAGCAGACCAGAACCTCAGGTACCTCTGACATAGCCCAGAATTCAGCACCAATTCTACATAGACACCCTCCCTCAGTGCCACAAGGTTATTTTTAGCTGCTACATCTCTGTAGCCATGCATCATAGCAAAGGAGCACATCAATACAATGACATAGCTGTGGCATCATGATTTGTGTCTGCTGATACTGCGCCGCCATAGTACAGTGCTATGGGGATGTAGTGTCTTGGGTAGACACACCCACAGTATAGCAAAATTTTAGACCAATTATCTGTCTTTTAAAAAAAAAAAAGCACCAATTGACTCATTGATAATTTTCATATATTGCTTTTTCTTAAAAAGTTGATAGTTACATGATTTTTGCAGTGGTCTCTGAAGGAAAACTATTGACAGATAGACAAACTAGCCTGGATCCTATTACACCTTTAAGATAAGATGCCCAAGGTCCCCAACATGTTACATTTATTATGTAATCAGTCAGTTATCTGCACTAACTTCAGACATGCTACAGGTGCCAAGTAAAAATTGCACAATAAAAGTGACCAACCATAAAAGTGGCCAACCAGCCACCAAGATGTTGTTTGGAAAACATAAGACATTTTTGGCTGGTTTCTATTAAGTTTAAAAATTTGAATGTGTGGTATGTTACACAGGGTGATAGTGTTTGGCCAGGTTCTCCAGCATCCTGAGGTGGACTGTTCTCTTTTTCCACCCCACCCTTTCTTGCAGGGGACTCTGTGACTCATGTGGAACTCTTGTTACCCCAGTGTGCCTCAGCAGGTGATGTCATCATGACTCACAGCCCTTCCTCTGTTTCCCTGACCATCCTTCAAAGCTGCTTCTTTATGTCGGGGAAAACCGAAGGATCGGGCCCCAAGGTCACGGTGGGC
>NW_017728886.1:70839631-70845163 GCF_001723895.1 Crocodylus porosus | reverse complement strand
GGTTAAACAAAGTCCAGAGGGTGATCCGAAATCGTAAGCCGTTAATCAGTTCAAAAGGTAAGTCAGGAGCCAGATGAGCACACAAAGCAAGTATCAACGGAGCCGAAGGAGGAGATCAATAGGCCCTGAAGCCTGACTCAGAGACAGTCCCTGCAGCAGCAGCCTCTATCTGTAGTCCACGCGATCTCCCCCCCGAGGGAGGGGCTCACAGAACTTTTATATCAATTTAGTAGCCAATCAGCATGCTCTCCGCAGAGAAATTTCTAGTCCGATTACCTCATGTCAGGTTCTGACTGAGCATGCTCTCAGTCAGGAGCTTACACAATCTGAGCATGCCTCTGTGGGGAAAGTAGGTCAACAATGATTGACAGCTCCGCAGGTCACCCGGGGGGCAAAGGACTGGGTGAGCCTTGGAAATTTCCACTCACAGCTTCAAACCGCGCATGTCAGTTTAACCTCTTCTGTGCTGGCAGCACATACTCAAAAAATTTCCATGACACTTTAAAAGGCCATTAGCACCTGTGAGAAGCAGAGTGTAAGCAGACACTCAACATGACTTATTTTAAAATAGTAAATTACAATAGTAATCTGAGAGAAGGAAGTTTGGAACGCTTCCAAAACAGTGACAAGACAGAGGAAGGGGAAGGGGAAGACGAGGAGGGAGAGGAAGATAACATACAAGAGCACCTCAAAGGGGTTCCAGAAGGGAGTTTGAATTCTGATGATCTTGCCCCTTCCCCCCTACCACCGCCACTTTAAACAGGTCTCTCCTGCTCTGAAGGAGTTAGGAAAACAGCTCCTTCACCCAGGAGGAGCTCAGAACTCACTTTTCATTAGTAGTATAAGTAAATAGGTAGAAGCAGAGCCAACAGACCCCAACAGCAGATCTCTAGTTCCCCTTTCTGGGAAGTGCTGGTGGAGAGGTTTTCCAGAGCACATTTTCTGTTTGGACAGCTCACTTTGTGAACATGAAGCAAATCACATAGTGTGACAGTTTCCATTAAGCAACATTACCTGTCACTCGATGCATATATTTGAGGTAAATGACAACTAAGTCTTAGGCCACTGGCAGATATTATTTCCATCAAGAATAGCAACCCTATTCCACTTGGTGTGATGTATAATGGCCACAGGCTAGCTAGTGTGCCTCCAAAAGCTGATCTTATTCCAACCTGTGGAAGCACCTAGATTTTCTACTCAAGAAGCGGGTAGCCTTGTGCAACCCCAGGACATGCAAGCCCTTAGCTACCCTAACTGTAGACAGCATGGCAACATATGCAATGTCTTGTTCCCCAGGATGCAACACAAAGCAATTATGGAAGATCCTTCTATGCTGGTGGACTTTAACAGGTTCACATTCTAGCAACTCTGAGAAGATGAAAGGACTGGAGTCTTCAGAAAATACAAGGACAAAAACATCAAGCCACAGAAATGCTGAGAAGACATGAATATAACCTTCATACAGAACCATCCTCACAGGTGCTTTGAGGAGAGGGAATTAGATCAGGTCACAGCACCAGACTCTGGCCACACACTTCTAGCACACCACAGTTAAAAACTGCCACCTGGACTTGCAACATGGGTATGCAATTGTTCAGAAAACAAAGAAGGCAGAGCAGCTACATGGGGAAAGCCTAGGTTGACTAGGCATGAAGACCACTGCCAGGAAATATTATACTGGAAGATCCCCTCAATCACCTCCCAGAAAATATGCGCGGTTGGCCATGGGCTAGGAATACACTAGCACTGTTCGAGAGGATAGTCTCCATATTCCTCTTCACAGAAGAAAACAGCAGGATTTAATTCCTTGGGGAAAAACTAGGCAACCCTTCCACCAGAATAATTTTTTGATAAAATGATAACTCATCTTGTCAGCACCACTAGAAGATTCCTGTGCCGAGGCCCAGAAACACAATTCTAGAAGCCCTTCATCTGATGTGCCTAATGACCCTTTCCAAGACTGCCTTGCCCATATTTTCCTGTGCCTCACCTTCTATGGGTCCTAGGAAATACTATGCTACTTCCCTGGTTCCTCCCATCAGCTTCTATAAGTAAGTACACAGACAATCTACAACAGAAATATCTGACCTGCAACTCTGCAGAGGCAGACAGTCAACAATCCACAGCCACAAAGACTCCAGGAGACTTTATACAATGGATGTTCATGGCAATGCTTACCCCTTAGGGTTGGTAGGAGAGGGAAAGGTTTATACACATGGAACTATGGTTTTAAGTCCATCATTGTTTATATAAAAATTACCACTAAAGGCAACTTGCAGAGAGAGGCATAAGAAAAGTTTCATGGTCTGACATAGAAAACAGGCACAGATCTGCGCAAGTTACTGCAATTAGGCTCGCATATCCTTCTCATTAGAAATATAGCCAAGCTTCCGTTCCAGGCATCAGGCCAAACATGGGTTGCCAGGAAACTCCTGATAGCAATCTGAATTCTCAGCTTTTGCATCCAACTGTGGCAGACACATAAGGCAGCCCTTGTATACCAAGCCTCTATGCAGATCCTAATTCACTAGGGGCACATGACTGCTACACATGTAATCACCATCCAAATCATTTGCTATGACTGATTGCCTACAATACCAGGAATCCAATTCAATGATGTCACTGCTGTGTAGTTCATAATTAAAAAAAAACACCAAAAAACGCATCTGCATGTTCCATATCATTGACAACTCATAAACTTGCCGTAGAGTGAAGATGGAGCAAAGCGTGGGCAACCCAGGTTGTCCACAAGTCATTGGGACAGCCCTTGCTGCTGCCCCAACTCCTTCCCAACCAGAAGATCAAAGCCTCCAATGTCTTTATGAGAAACCACATGGAGATGATAATAGTGACATGACAGATGATGGATTTAACTTCAGATGAGTTACTGTAAATCCTCCTATGAACTTTTTATAGTTCTGTCCTCTTATAGACTGCAAGCTGGGCCAAGGAAGGGATAGAGTGATCTTTAGAGTGGGAGGAGCTCAGCCACCAGGAAAAAAATATATATATATATCAGTGCTTCCAAAGGCTGAAGGAAGATAACCACTATGACCAGGATATATCCATCATTTAAAGCAATAGGATATCTGGGTGACAGAATATCTGTGGGTGGCAGCCACCATCAACTCCTCCACAGATACCTCAGAGTTTAAGGGACCAAGGGTGGTCATCTGTGGTCCACCCTGGAGTTTGAGGCAGAGGTCACAAAAAGAAAAACAAAAAACAAACCAACAACACACCCCACCAATTACTAAAGTCAGATTTAGAGAAGTTCCCAGAAGGCCAGGGACACAGCAAGCTGCTGTTACCCAGACAGTTTGCTACTGTCTGCTCTGTAGTATCTTTGGACGAAAGAGACCCAAATGAAGTTGGTCCAGCCCACTGTATCCCATTGTAAACTTGTCTGCCTGCATCATTCCTGCCTCCCCAAAAATCACCCAGAGGAGGACTCCAGGGACCAAATTTCATCACATCAAGAGCAGGGAAATGAGTTCGATAGGCCCTTTCAAAACTCATGTCCCTTTGATGAAAGAACTGAGCTTTTTTTGGCCCATTAGGTCCTCTGAGGTCATTTCTCCCCCATGCCCCGTGAATTCAAATTCCTGCCCAGAAACATCTATGTCTAGCCTGCTTCTCACTCCCTAGAGTCTTTAGCTAGTTGCAGCATAGATGACGTGTAGTTTTGGCAATTGCAGCTACAGTTACCATACCTCCAACTTCCACACGGAGATTTTCATTTGTTATACAATCTAGGATACACAGGACATCTATACGTGTGCCTGGGGGAGTGGGGTGGGCAGGCCAGGAGCAGCTTCAAGAGGAACTCTAATTAAAACACCCATATCATCTCATATCAGCATCCCCATGCTTCAAAATGGTTGCAGGGGCAGTTTATCTAAAGCTCATTCAATCCCATTTTGAAGTGCTGGGAAACTGATACACAAGAGTCTGTTCCAATGCACTGCAGTTACAGCATGCAAGAGCAGCCTCCATGTTTGTACACCTCCACAGATGCCAAGCCAGGATGTAGTAAGTAAGTTCTCCAGGCTTGAACCACATACATTGATGTGAAGGAGATCACCAGAGATTACAGAGAGTCATTAATGAAAGCAGTGCATCACTAGACTATATAGCCAATGCAGTCCATGGCAGCAGTGCTAGTAGCCGCAATGCATGCCATGTACATGAAGCATTATCTGATGTACCTGACACCAGCCAGGCAGAAATGAGATTCCAGGGCCCTAGAAAATGTGCCAGCTGCTCTAATCCACTATCCACCAATTGGCCCAGGTCAGGTTTAGTCAGAATGGGAAGGAGGGCAAGGCAACCACTAAGGACTCAGAGAGATCTCAGTCTTTAAGGCTATAAGCAGTCTTTCTCCCTTCCTCTTGCTTCTCAAGGAGGTCCAACCTCATGCTTCAGGCAGGAGATTCTACACTGTATAGCTATATTGTCCAGAACAAGGGCAAGCAAGGAAAATCCTATTCAGTTTTAAGGGGATGTACAGCAATGTGCCATCAGATGGAGATACAGCTAGAGCATTTTCAGAAAACCTATGGCCGTCTCCAGACCTCATCTGCTGACTTTGTGGGCACAGTTGTAGCACAGATGTATTGCCCTTGGGATATTAGGAGAGCAAGGAATCAGGACTAGAGGGTTAGCAATAACCAAATGCCAGAAATAGTTAGCCACACTGAAGCTAATACAATGTATATCATAAGGTTAGCCAGAGTTTAAAAATCAACTAAATCTAAACACATGAGGCGGCACTAAACCTTAAACCCTGCTTAAGTTTACAAACCACCTCTACCCTGTCCTATCTCTATCCCCGTCTTTTTAGGCCCTGATCCCCATCCCTACAAAGCTTAGGCTAACTGCCTTAATCCTAATTTACTACTCAATCCAAGATACTCTGCAATCATCTCTCACACTGTGTGATACACAGTCATCCAAACTAATACTGTTTCCACTGTTCTTAAATGGGGGCTGTAATAAGTCCCTCTACCAGGGTTGGCTCATGCTCCCTGGTGGCCATACAATTCCTGCCCAGTTCTCTCTTTAAAAGTACCCGCTCTTTGCTTTTTTTCCTGCCATGCCTAGACATTCTTAGTAGATGTAGAAAGGGAGGCTGACTATTAGGCCTATGCAAAACAACTGGAATTAGGATTCAGCTGATTCGGGGGACAGTGATCAGAATCACTGTCCTGAATTGATTCAGCTGAAACTGATTTGGAGATACAGCTGCTTCCAAATTATACAGGGCCCATCCCACACCTGGTCTTCGAGTCCCAGCAATGGCTGCCCCACCCGCCCCAGCTCCCAGAATTTTGGGGAAAAGAGAAAACCTGATTCCCCAGGTGGTGCCAGGCAGGGGGAAATCCCCACTGCCCCATGCAGAGCCTCACCCCCAGCATTAGCCCCCCCAGCCCCCCTCCAAGGCTGCTGCAGCGAATAGTGCAGAAGCTGGTGAGTTCAGGTTTTTTTCTCCTTAAAGGACCAGATCTGGGGCAGGTGGGACAGCCATGGGGG
>NW_017728886.1:70788373-70838911 GCF_001723895.1 Crocodylus porosus | reverse complement strand
TCTGAGTTTTTGACTCTGCTCTGACCCTATTTGCAAATACACCTTTTGTGCCACCTAATGAGTGTGTGTCTGTGATTTTGGTGGCCTCCAGAGAAACGAACCGCTTTAAGCATCACAATCATCACTTAGGTGGGCATTTTGCACAGTGCACTAGGCCACCTCAGGCCTCCACTTCCTTTTTGGGGCCTCAGCTTTCCCTGCCCTGGCTAGTCCCTTTAATTTAGACCCACTGCACCAGACATGGCTTCTTCCTCTCACCCTTTACTAGTCCCACCCAAACCACCAGTCAAAATTCACACAGAAACATCAGCACTCCGGCTATAGCTTAATTCTAAAGACACTGGCTAGCTATTAAAACTCCCTCTGTATTCTAGTTCATAGCTCCCTACCAGCCCATACCTCCTTACTTGCTGTCCTCAAGCATGGCAGATTCTCAGGCAGTCATCCAGCAACAGCCATTTTACAGAAGAAATCCTCTCCCTTTGACCTCCAGGACTAGACTGACCGTTCTGGTGCAGGTCCTGCTTTATATGCCCCAGGCCCTGCCCTTTTCTGATCAGACCATTCCCTTAAGCTAGCCCCAGGTGCTTCCTAATTAGGCTTGCAATTGGTCTCCAGGGGAACCTGCTTGTTGCATTGCTTCATCCCCTATACAGGGTTCTGGCCTATGGTCTTAGTCCAGAGCAACTAGCACTGCAATAGGCTTGTTCCTGCTCACACACAAGGCTAGCTCTGTAATAGTCATTCACAGTACCTCACATGCCCAGTAAGCAATCTGAGCTCACTGGGTATACTCTCTGAGCTCACTGACTGATCACTGTAGCTCCCTGCCAAAGCTCAGACTGCTCACTGTACAAGATGAGCTCCAGCAGGGAAGATGAGCTCCAGTTGGATGAGCTCCAACATGCTGATCAACGGGTTAACTAAGCCCACAGAGCTCCCCCCCCCCACAACCTTCAACTCCTCAGCTTAGCTGGGGGAGCTCCCAAGCTGATCTCATGAGCTCAGCCTATGGAGGTCTGGCAGGAGCTGCATGAGCTGCACAGCCAAAGGGGTGTGTGAATGTACTACCCTAGCCCCCTGAATTTGCCCCTTGGGAGCCAACACTCACCATCTGTAAATTACAGGGAGGCCAGGATACTGCAAGATATGAGCATCTGCAGGAAGTAGCAAAGTGTTGTCCAAACAGGTCTACTAGTTTGTTTTGGATCAGGGCCTAGCACAAAATTTGTGCATGAGCAATCTCAGAATTGGATTGCAAAGAGGCCTGGACTGGAACCATGTACCTAATAGGAGCTGTACTGGAAATGTGCACAAACCTGTAGGGTTCTATGGAACCTAAAATGCAGACACCAAACAAACTTATGCTAGTTTCAAGAATTCAGGGAGGGTGGAAGATCATGCTGAGGTACCTGAACAGCTAAGAGTGGTAAAAAACACCACTTACATGTTTGAAGCAGAATAGAACCTGGGCCACACTCTCTATTTTTTATTATCATGACAATATAATTATGTTCTTAAAAGGAAAAAAAAACTTCACAACAGAAAAACCCCACAGTATTGGACTCTAACATTATTTGGAAATTATGTTAAAATAGTGAGTTATACCCTTTGATGATAGATGGCGAATTCTTTGCTCAGAAGAACGTGCAAGTGGTTTGTTTGCTTCTTCTAACACACTTTTATACCATTTCTTTTGTCTCCTGCAGCACTCTGGCTATGGAAATAAAGAGATTTTTTTTTACTAAATACCTCAGTGCTGTTGTGATTTTCTATACTTTAAGTAAAAAAAATCAAAGTATCAAAAATATTAAAAGCCAGAAGAGACTTCTTCAGTCAAAATAAGTGTACTTGAAAATAATTCTGGGTTTATTCAGGTGTTTAAGGTACAATGTTATTGTAACTGGGCTCTCTCAACATAGAATGTTAATACTGAAGTGGTACTGAAGGTTCATTCCTGAAGTCCATTATATTTAATTTGTTACTAAATGAAATCAATGAGTTTTGAAATAAGGACTGTTGAGTGGAACCCAAGATAAGCTCCATGCAGTAAAATATCTACAGTATTATTCATACATCCTTTGAGGTACTCCAACAGAAACTTTAACCTGAGCTACAATAAGCAATAACTACAAAATATATAATTTTACCTAAAGGAACAACTGCCTGATGACAGTTTAATGTAGAAAGAATATCGCATTTTCTCAGTACAATAAATGTTTACTGTTTCACACGGTTTGTAAGTTTGTGAAAACTGTAAGCACAGCATAGTTTGTGTTGACAAAGTGAACGTGCCCTCTCAGTCAGTTGCCTGAAGATAGTAAGACATGGTATCTGTGGAGTGAAGATGTAAAAGCTAATTGGAATAAACAGGAAGAGAAAGAAAAAGAGAACATGCTTCTCCTGGGAAGGGTAGGTGAGAAGGATAAGTGCTGCCCGTGGAAAAGGTAAAGTAGTAGAAGCATCAAAATGAGGCCCCATAATGTGATGGTTACAGATCTACATAAGATCTGTATGTGGAGGGCTGCCTTGAGGCTAAAAAAGGTTAAGAAACAGTGATCTAGTTGGTGCCAAGAGAGGTCATTGGAGGTAGGACTGCCCCACTCTTTCCACTGTGCAAACTTTCTCCATACCCCTGAACCATACCTGAGGGGATAAGGTTGGTCCCAGTGGTCAATGCTGGTCCACTGGGATTGTGCATGCTGGTGACCAGAACCATCTGCCCCCATGGCTCTTCCCACTGGTTCTGAGAATGTGAGAAAAGCCATGAAAGCAAGATGACCTGAAAATACATCCATCCACCCAGCTGCCCAGAACAGAGCATGTTGCTCAGTATGTTGGGGTGAGGGGGACAGGCAGTGCAGGTGTGCCAGGGAGCAGGGGGAGGGCAGCAGTAGCAGCAGTCTTGAAAGGAGCAGCCATGGAGGTTGCTGGTCTGTGAGATGCTGCAGCAGGCACAAGGAGCCAGATGGGGGAGGAAAGTGCTTTACTTCTCACATAACAGATGGGCTCTGTAGCACTCGTCAGGAGATCTCATGGCACCCTGGTTGAGAATCACTGCTTTAGACATACCCAGCTCAAAGCAGGGGTGGGCAATTATTTTGACATGAGGGTCACACTAGGAAATCTGGTGAGCTGTTGTGGGCCAGGGGCAAGGGAGTGGAGTGGTGCGGCAGGGGCAGGAGGGCAGCTGATTGTATCCAGCCCAGGCCTGTCTACTCTGCACCCACAGCACAGGATGCCAGACAAAGCAGGTGGGTGGGGCCATGGGCAGGTGGGGAGTGGCATCCAAGAGCAGGATGGGTGAGCAGAGCCGGGATTGTGGGGAAGTGACAGTGTTGGGCCAGGGCCCAGGGCAGAGCCATGATCCACTCCCCACACTTCCCTGAAATGGGCACTGGTTCTGCAGACAAGGATGTGCAGGACCAGGTTGTGGCTCTGCCCTAGACCTCAGGTCCATGCTGTCACCACCTACGCCGGTCCCAGCCCCTGCCCATCCATCCCACTTCCCACCCACCCGAGGCACCACCCCATATGCTCAGCTGACCACACCCTGCCTGCAGGGGTCCCAAACCAGTGTCCATAGAAACCCCACCTGCACTCCCAGGGCAGCAGGGCTGGGTAGTGTCAGCAGAGACACTAACAGTGGCAGCTAGGAAGAGCCGCCACTGCAGGAACTCCCAGGAAGCAGAGTCCAGCTGCCACGCTGTCCCTGTCCTGCTGCATGCCCAGGGCAGCAGAACCAGCTGCACATACCACAGCCTGGGCTGCCCCCCATGCCAGGAGCCAGGTGGAGGGCATGGGACCCTCAATGGGCTGGACAGAATTCCTTGGCAGGCTGGATCCTGCTCGCAGGCTGTATTTTGCCCTCCCCTGCTCTAAAGCATGCCACTATCCTACCACTCCTGCCATTGTCAGAGACAGATTTCTAGGCTAGATGGACCATTGGACCTATGGCACTTCTTATGTTATTATATCTTTCCCTAGCTCTTTGCAGCCTTCATCTAACCTCTCCCCCATTCCAGCTGTGAAATGATAAGAGCAACATGAAATTTTCAGAGGAGTGGAGATGCTATTGAAGGAAGTTTCTACCAGAGCTGGTTCCCTGGGAAGTGGCGGCAAGCCAGACTCAATACATCAGGAGCTAGGTTTCCTTGGAGTAATCAAGCAATTTTTGTTATGGATAAATAAAAGTTTGAGTTTGTACTGAAACACTGGATATTTTTAAATAGCACTTTACCCTTTCCAAGATGTGCAATTTGATACTTCTACTGAAATTTAGTAATACATTACTATTAGGAAACTGGTATCTTGGAAGGAAAGTGATAAAACTGATTAGAAGCCTGTGATGTATGATTTATGGGGAAAGGCAAAAGAACTTAGATTATTTAGTCTGGGAAAGAGAAGACTATGGAGCACTTTGATAAGTCTTCAAATACCTGAAGGGAATTAAAGAGGATGAAGATGGACTTTTCTCTGCGGTTGTACGGGACAGGACTAAGAGCAATTACCCCAAACGGCAACAGAGGAAATTTAGGATGGAGATTAACAACAACCTTCTCACTATAAGGGTGGTCAAGCATTGGAATAGACTACCTAGATAAATTATGGAATCTCTATTCCTGGAAACTTTCAGAAGTAGGTTAGACAGACATTTGGCTGGGATGGGTTAGTCAGTGATGATTCTGCATTGAGCAGGGGCCTGGGCTAAATGACCTCATGAGGTCCCTTCCAGCCCTACTTTCCTATGAAAAGAAAAAATTACAAATGTTTTGACATATGGGAGAAAAAACATTCTCCTTAATTTACCATCCCCATATATATATATATATATATATACACACACTGTAGCATATATGACTGAAGTATGTTTATAGTATTAAGTTGCAGGGATAAACAGCCCTCAAGAAAATGATTTTACCTTGTTGCTAGGCACAACATTTGCATTCTACCCTATTCAAAAAATGAAGATTTCTTTTTCTGTAAGAAAACTGGTTACTGCTGATAAATGGCCTTTCTGCTTTAACCATCTTCTCCCACATTCAAGCTGTTTACTAGAGATTCCCCAAATGAGTGCTTAAAAGCTCCTCATGTCACTCTGTTTTTATTTATGGGAAGATGTAAAAATGGGTGAAAGGACAGCATCATGATGTCTGAAAACAAGGTCTTCAGGAGAGGTAGTTAATCTGAAGTCAGACAGAAAGCAGGGCATGGCATCACCTTAGAGATTAACTGGTTCAGTTAGTCTCTAAGGTCTATTTGGTTTTTGTCCTCACTCTTCTGAGCAGCACAGGAAATGAGAAAAGGAGTAAAATAGCTATGCTGGCTGTGACTGAAAAGGGCCTCATACACTATAATTCCCTGTGTTCTGGTTCTTATAATGGAGAACTACCTGTGGCCTTTGGCCCTTTCCTTGGTACTAGAGATCTATGAAACTCAGAAAATATGGCACCAACAGAACCCTTTTCAAGGACTATCCAAACCAATAAAATGATTTGTTGGAGCAGGTCCACACCCTTTCATATGTCTAACTGTTCCTTGGATCTTGATCAAATCAAAATATGGTTAGTGCTATAATCTGCAAATTTCTCAGAAGCACTGTCTCAAGGATTGGGTTTGAATAAGTCTGCCAGCTAGTGATAAACTTCTGAATGTAAAGCCAATATAAAATATTTAAAGGAAGTACACTGATATTCTTAAAGCACTCTCCCTCCCCATTGCAATGCTTTGGAGGTCCTTGAGTTTGATGCTGTGATAAAGGAACCGAATTGTTTCTTATCAATATAAGCTAGAAGGATAAAGTTTTGGAAACAGAATTTTATCTCCTGTGAGGAACAGAACTCTGCTGTGAAACTGTGTTCCAAGTCTTTGAAGCAAGCTGTGTCTTACTGGTAGGAATTTGTGTCTTACTGGCCAAGGTCTCAGAATGATATCCTGAGCAGCTGTAAATTGCTGTAGCCCATCCCAGCAAATCTGAGCAAAAGACAAAGTACTATGTTTTATCATACACAACACACACTGTCCCCCTAAAAAATCAACTGTTCGAAACCTTAGTGTGCATATATGTGAAAAACAAGTAAAAAACAGTTTCTGATGGTTATGGGCAAAAGTAAAAGTAAAACCTGCATACAACTCACAGGGAGCAGAACAAAGGGCATCCATACACATGCTCTGGGGAGGAGGGGGGAAAGAGGGGGGGCTTTAATTAAAGCGGCTCTGAGAGCCACTCTAATTAAACTGCCTGCCGCTCATTCAACAAGCCTTAGTTAAAGCTCCTTCCACTGCCATTTTGAAACACAGGGACACTGAATACACATGATGCGGAGGCTACTGGAGTGTGCTAATTAGCATGCATCAGAGCAGTGGTCCATCATGTGTATAGATGGTCAATGAGCAGGCTCTACTCCCTAGCTGCTGCTCCTCAGTTACGTACTACAGGGAAACATCTCTTTTTTTTATTCTGCCTTTCAAAAACAATGTGCAGATTATATTCTGGAGCATGTTGTATGCAAGAAAATACAGTATATTCTTAGGTGCTCTCACTATAGAACTATAAGTATTAGGCTGCTTTCTTGTAGCCTCTTGTAGCAGAAAGCATGATGTGATGCTACTGCACAGTAGTCTCAGGCTACTGTGCAGTTAGCATCATGAGAAAGCCGTTTGGCAGTGCTACTGCACAGTATATGAATGACGCATGCCCCCAGCAGCTGGGGGGCATGGCAGCACGGGATCACGGCAGCAGTAGAGGGAGTGTGGCAGCGGTAAGAGGGAGCTCCTGCAGATGCTGCCAGTGCTGCCAGCGGTGGCGGTGGGGGAGGGGGTGGCAAACACCAACCAGGAGTCGGCGAACACCTCCAGATGCTGCCTGCAGCATAGGGGGTACACCACCACACTCAGGGGGTGCACGTGCACCCCCCACATGTCACCCCTGGCGCAGTAACTCCAGTTACTACTGAGTCATTTAGGACTCCTTTATACAAGTCTTAAATGACCATGCAGTAATGACTGCACAGTCAGTGTCTCGTGTAGACGTGGCCGCTGCATTTCTAAAAAAGGGAATTGTCTATTCTTAAGAAGAGAAAACAAATTACCCAGAAGAAAATACCAAACATGGTAACAAAGCTTTGAAAAGTATGCAACAGTTCTCTCACACTTACTTTTTAGATACAAAAAAGTTACAAAACAAGCAATGAGACAAACAACAAACTACTAAACTTGGAGACATATTTTCAAGGTAAGAGAAAAACCCAGTTCCCTGAGGTCAATACTGGAGTTCCAAAATGGAATTCTTCAAAAATTGGTTTAAAAAGAAGCAAATGAAGTTGTTAACTGATGAGTCATATTAATAGAGGGCTGTGTGACATCTAGTGGTAAGATACTTTAAAACTTTAACACTGTAATAAAGTACTTTGATCTCTGTCATACAGACTAAGAGCAGTGAAGATGAAATGGGATCATAGTAAGTTTGTGAGTGTGAGATGGTTTATTCAAATGAAGAGTGCATTTCATTTTTATATTTATGCACATCAATTTTATTTTGCATACACTGGTTCATATTCTGCACAATTGTTAAATAAATGTTTTATGCATGTGCCTATTAGATCACTCTAGTTGAAAAAAAATTAGTGAGCACTTTGTAACAGATACAGAGGCATTCAGTGACCAAAATGTTGTATTAAGCTCTGAAAAAGACATGATGATTGATCATTTAAATTATAGCATTTTATCATCATCCACATCTTCATGACTATGCTTCTCAGATGCCATAAACAGAAGTTAAGACACAGTTGAAAGCCCTGAGGCACTCCAGCATGACTAAGGCACCTAGACACAAGAGCGATGTGCAGAGCATTATGTTCAATGTAGAGCTATATGGAGGAGGGAAACAAATGACTTCACACTGCTGTAATAGGAAAGAGAGGGGTGGAAAATAGCTAAGAAACTCAATATTAGCTAGCAGAATTACATTTCAAGATATTCCTGAAACAGCCAGAGAGAGAACAGTCTATTCTAGATCAAAGATTTCCCTTCCTCATGGCAATCGGGGGAAGAGAGGAGACAAGGCAATTCCTCCACTGCTGGAACAAAGGATACTTCTGCATTGGCTCCACACAACTCTCTGCTATTGAAAATTAAAGCCCACCGACAAGCTCCAGCTCACACACTAAACCCAGAACTGAAATGGTAACGATCTTCCTACAGTGCCCTTACTACCACTCTCAAGAGCTCCATCTTCTCAAGACTAGCAGTTAGAGGTGACACCCTAGAGCATCTTAACTGCTCTGTTTCTAAGTTTGGAGCATACAAAGCAGGTGGAGTGGGCAGGGCTAATTTTCAGCAACAGTCTCTAGAACAACACAGAAACTGTGTCGATACAAGCAAATGGTGTCCCATTTCCACCTCTCTCTTCTTCCTCAGAGGGATTGCAGCATCAGTGGAAGTGAAAGTAGATAGGGTCAAAAGAGAACTGCTTGGGAAATGTGGAAAGGGACAGTGAGCACATCTTCGTGAGTATTCTCCTCCCTGCCCCAACAGTTTGACAGCACATCCTGGTTCAAGACTGGTCGGCTCAGCACAGAACAAAGGATTATTAGACCTTACAAACTCAAATGAAGGAGGATAATTGATGAATGGATATCTATGCTTGATGAGTTACTTAAAATGATAAGTAGCATATCCATTAAATTAAAAATGTTCCAAATAATTTGTAATGAGGGGAGTGATCAATCTGAAACTGCAGTATTCCAAGGCTCTCAAATAACTACCTGGGAGATTCTTTGAAAGAAGATATTCCCTATGTCTTTTTGTAACTCCAACATAGTTTCTTTAAAAACGTTTTAAATCAACTAAATGTTTTATCCAAAAATAATCAAACCATTATTTCTCAGAAAAAAAGAAAGAACTGATAAATACTGTACTGCAATACATTTTAAATCGACAATTTTCCTCAAGAGAGATCTTGGATTGCAGCCTGAACTTTCTCAAGCTTTGGCATTAAGTGTAAAGCAATGCTTTTCAAATGTAATGCCTAACACTGACTTGTAGGATATGTCATGGGCCACCTATCTATTCACTTCTTAAAATCCTAACAGTATATTTTTCCTAAGCAATTTCCTAGCTTAGCAACTTGAATATGACACACCATTAAAAATAATAAAATGCTGTGGTTGTATCAGAGTTCTTAATGGTTTTCTAATTTTAGTAAGTAAAGCAATATAAAAGAAGTAAAACAATATAAACTAGTTTAGCTATTGGCACTATTTCTTTGAAAACAGAGTAATTTTGCTTACAAAGACAAAACAGAGTGCTGATGACTTACATGTGTCCTCAGAGCTTATTTAAAATGAATTCCATTTTAGAGTAACTGTTCCTTAGTGGATACTAAGTAAGAAGCTATAAGTTTCAACCATGAAACTGAACAAGTAATTGAAATTAAGCAATAGTAGTAATAATAAAACACTACATTTGCAGCATCTTTCCAGTATTTTAAACTGTTTAAACATTTATTTTATTTTGATTTAGATTCATACCACCTTTGAAAAAGAAGTAAACATTACTATCCCATTTGACAGGTAAGAAAGAATGCAGGCAAAAAGTGATTTCCCACAACCCCCCAGTGAAAACAAAACAAAACAAAAAACCCAAACCCTGCATACACAAAACTCCCTATGAAAGAATAAACCCAGAAGATTGCATTTTTTATTTTTATCAACAATTTTAACAGTTTTTTTCAAAAGTTAATGAAGTCTATGAAAGTATATTTGTGACATTTTAAAAATGTTTGCTAAAATTCAAAATTAAGTAAATATTAATATTTTGACCTTCATATATTGATGTTTATGTTTCCATATTAATTTGAATATATTATTTTATAGAAAATATTTTTAAATAGTAGAGGGGCAACAAGAAAATCATCATATATTAACAAGGTTAAGATGAGGTCCCTTCCAGCCCTAATGTCTATGAAATCTATGATAAAGTTCTTGCATACATTTCAAACAGTTTTTTCAGAAAAGTAAATTTTTCAATTCTTTTACAATGTTCAACTAAAATTAATCAATGGGAATACTACTTTAGATAAACACTTTTGTTATAAAAACATTACGCTATCAGCAGTACCTCGATATGAGGATGACAAGTCTTCTAGTAGCTAGGGAAGTCACTGGTGTGTTTGGAGATGACTGAAGAGGCTAATTCAGGATCTGCATGTTCAATTGCAGACAGGGCAAACAGCTCCAGGAGGAAGGAGTGGATCCTGGTTATGCCAGGTTACAGCTCTTCCCCTTTTTCTCTCTAATCTATCCACCTCCATAATGAGGCAAGTTTGCTTGAAATAGTCAATGCCTTGTCATACATTATGGTGCCATTGGAAATGATTCTCTGTTCAAGTCTCCCAAGTATTGATGGCAATTTCGTCAGACTGGCCTTCAAGATGTCCTAAATCTATTCTTTTGCCCGCCTCATTAGCAGTGACCATTAGGAGTAGGACCAGTAGGGAGTACAGGACCTCTTTCTGCAGCCTGTTGATCAGGCATTTTTAGGACAGAGCTGGTGCTGGTGCTGGATTTGGTGCTGGTGGTGATTAAAAGGTGAACTTCTTTATGCTTGCATCCCTCAACAATCTAGTTAATCTTTTTGCATGGAAACTGATTAGTGTGAAATTTCAAGTTTTACAGAAATTAAGAATTGAGTATACAAGCATGAATCTCCTGTGGTCGCAGCAGCAGAGCAAGGCCTTTTTACAGTATAATAACTGATTCTATTTCTCAATTTTAGTTCACACTAATTTTATACTGAGATATAAATAAATACCATCTATTTCTAATGTTCTTTAGACTTCTCTTAAATTTAAATCAAGATGAAAAATCCATAAATACTACTACATAAATCCATAAATTAATGCTACTATCCTGCCTCTGAACTGAATAAAAAGATGACAGTTGGTAATTTGTGCTTTTTTCAGCCACTTCAGCATCTTGATTTTTCCATCAAAAATATGGAACCAGAGTTGTATGAAGTTCTCAAGCAACTTTTGGCAATATTGACCTTTTTGCAGGTGCAGAGAGAGATTTTCTGTACTTTACTTGATTCAGATAGTTCTGGTCAATTATTACTTCATTTAAAGTTTAAACAGAATGGTATTAGAAAACTTGTCTTTTCCTCTTTCAGTTTAAAAATAAAAACTAGATACATGAGGATGAGATGCATTAGTTCTAAAATCTTGAAAAGTACAGCAATAATGAACAATTTATTAATTATGAATAATACTTTTTAATAAAGCATTCTTTGAATGCAGAACATAACTCTGTTTTTTCTTTGGTATCCAGAATTTATAAGAAATTTCAGGGGCTACACTTGGCACATGGAGGCAGCCCCCTCTGCTGGCACATGCCTTGAGGCAGGGCTGGGCTGGCTCCTGCCACCACCTAGGGCTCCCAGCAGTGCAGGCAAAAGTTGTTAGCCCTTGGGCTGGGCCAGCTCCTGCTTTCAAATGGCCCAGATGCCACCGGGCTGGGCCAGCTCCTGCCTCCATGTGCCCAATACAAGGAGGCAGCAGCCAACCCAGCCCAATGGCACGCAGCTCCTTCCTGCAATGCCAGAAGTCCTGTGTGGCAGTAAAGCTAGCCCAGTCCTTCCCAAAGGCACATGCCAGTGAGGTGGGCTGGTTCCATGCGTCACATGTAGCCCCTGGGTCTCAGGCAGCATGCCACTGGGGAGCTCTGCCTGCAGAGGGCCCATGAGCACCCCAAGGGCCTGGGGCTAGCTGCTGCCCTTAGTGGTGGGGACTATGTTCCATGGGGGAGGCAGGCAGATGGGAAAACCTACCCCTCCCACACTGTCCACCCCCACAGTCCTCCCACATCTCTGCTTACCATGGACAGAGCCTGAGTCCCAGACAACTCTGAACCATGTTGCCAGCTATATTTCTATTTCCTCCAGCATGCTGAGGCAGTGTGCTGGAGCAGCAGGGGCATGCTACTGGTCCAGGGGAATTTCTTCTTCCATACTCTTCTTGATTACTGCCTTTGTCTAATACTGTTGTATAGGCCTTTACTTGTGTCTACACTGGATGTTAGTGATGCAAACCTTGTTAGCAAACATTTTTTAAAATAAATACCTTCAAGACTATATAAGGTGTCAGTCTTATCCAAGTAAAATTAAAAAAAAAAAAACCTAGTCCCCCTTGAAATCTTGGTTACTCAGTCTAATTTCTGTAGGTGACAATGACATTTTAAAAGAACAAATTAATGGTGCTATACAGACACCATTTTTGACACATTTGGGATGAGAACACAAGACAGCTTTGTTCTTGTGGGATACTGTCATGTGAGGATTAGCTATTAAAATCTGCAGTTTATTTACTCCTGCTGCAAATGTACCTGTGCCTAAAAATGTGTTAAGCACCACAAAGAACACAATTCCAAGGTTTCAGATAGGGAATCTATAATTTCCAGCACCATGATAAGGCCCTATGACAGGATGGATTCTGTGGCCAGGAAAGACACCCTACTAAGACCTTTAAATATTTTTCTAATGGTGAAATAACTGACACTAGAATCATTGAACTGCAGATGGTACATTGAGAAGGCAGGCAGGCACACCTTGATGGAAAGCAGCATGAAAGTAAGTTGTTTTACATACAATAAATATTCAAATATATTACACAAATATAGATTCAGGAGAATGTTGTTTTCTTCTGTATAAATAGAAAAAAAAGCCTCTCTGAGCAAAACATTTCAGATGAGACAGATATCAAGAGAAAAACCAAACAGAACGTACTTCCATGGCGCACACAAGCTCACCTGTGCTAGCTTTAGGATGAAGCAACTCTAGATTGGAATGCAGGATGAAAAAGCATTTTTGAAATTGAAAAAAATGTGACACCATTTGAAGAAAGAAGAGATCCTGATAACGTTCTAAAAGACCTCTGTACTAGCAGCATTACACTGTGTGCCAACACTGCAGCCTCGGAAACTGGAACCAGAAGCAAGGGAGAGTCCCTACTTTGTGGCAGAGCACAGGTTGTGCCTACCACTTTAAGAGGACTGAAATAAGCAGGCTTCTGGTGGGATCAGGCCCAATCAGGCGGTCACATGTTAGGCAGGAGACCACCTGATTGGTAGTTTGGGGATAGGGATGTTATCTGTGAGTCACGGAACATGGTATAAGGGAAGGTTCAGAGCTGTGTATTCACCCTTGGCATCAGAGCAATTAAATAGACAACCTCCCGCCTGGAAACAACTTTAATTGTATCAAAGGCGAGGCAGGTGGGTGGCTGTCTGGACTGGCCCTAGGTTGGTCCAATTGTTACACAGTCTTGTACAGAAAAATCATAGGGGTTAGGGTCATAAACCAATGGGCCAAAGGGAGGAAACAGGTAAAAGGTAAGAAAATATCAACACTGGTAACATATACTCAGAACTTTAATTACACCCCTCCCCCAACAGACACCTCTGGAAGTGTCCCCCTTTAGTCCCTAGAGTGCTCAAATAGCAGCCCAAGGCTGCCCCAAGTTTGAGTCTAGCTCCTTCAGTCCACAGTCCTGGTTGCCAAGCCAGTGAACTCTCCAGCTCCACTGTGCACTCCTCTGTGTAGGGCTGACCAGGTTCTAGGTGCACTCAGCTCTCTCTTTCCCTTACTCTAGCCTCAAGCTTCCTCTTCCTTTTCCCCTTGCCTTCCAGCACCAAATTAACAGTCAGCATAGCTCTGCAGACTGCCCCCTGGTGCCACCTCCTGTTACACACAATACAACTGCATTTTGTTGCATCCTTTCAATCACTAGTGAGATTAATGGACAGATATTAGGAAGTCATTTGTTTCAGTGCAGCAAAGCCAGAAAAATATTCCTTTCCATCAAGTAGCAATGCTAGTTGTGGAAGAGGCAAGTCTATCACTGTAGTTACGGAAGAGTAAGTCTGGTAAACATCTTTCTAATCACCACTTACGTTATTCCTGTTATCCTGCCACTTAGGCTTGTTGCCAAGTTTTCTTTTCCATGCAAATGTAGAGCTATCAAGTGCACTTGAATAGCCACTGACTGCCAGCAGTAAGAATGTCCTTTTTGTTGATATATGTCACAGATCCAAAAACAGGATTAACTTTGAGGTAACATGTTTGTAATATGTTGATGTTTTCCTGAACTGAACTTACTACCGTGGTGCTTGGCCTCAATTTACAGGTATTATTATCTATGTTCAGTTTTATCATTTTTATGTTTCTATGAACCATATGAATATATGGCTATGAATGTATGAGTGGGTATGTCTACATAAGATGCTTTACTGCATACTGTCTACACATGTGCACATTTACTGAGCAGTAAAGGAGTCTACTGCACAGTTAACTACTACCTGTAAATACAGGTAGTAAACTAACTGCACAGTAGATACTGCAAAGTAACACTCGTGTAGATACTAACTGGGAGCAAATTTGCTCCCAGTCAGCCTAGCTAGCAGGGAACCACAGGGTACAGCCCCTGGCTTCCCTCAGGAACTGGGAGCCTATTAGTGCCAGGATTGGGGAGCTCTTTGCTCCATCCTGGATCCTGGCATGGAGTTGGGAGCTTTGGAGGGTGAGCAGGGGCTGGGAACTCAGCTCCTGCCTGTCCCCTGGACTGGCTCTATGCAATTTCTTAGTTGGTCTAATAAAAGGTATCGTCTCTGAACCATGAGTTCTAGAGTTCTGCATTTCTTTTTGTCTCAGACAAACACAGCTACCAAATACATCCCTAAAACATGGAAGATGCTGAATTTTAGCTGATTTTGGATTTAAACTTCATTGGTGAACAACAGGAAAGATACACCTCCCTGTCTGTCTGCCATCTGACACCACCAGGTAAGGAATCCTGCCTTATCTGCACATCAGACAGCAACTCACAAAGACAATCTCATGGACCCAAGAGGAACAGACTTCTACCTTCACCTTTCTCTGTGTAAAAATGAAGTTTATTTTCTACCTATGGGGTCTTTTTACCATCTTTAATATTTCCTGGGCCTAAGGAAGGGTGTGTACCCAAAAGCTTGCAGAAAAAGATTTTTTTTTGCATTTTCTTTGTTTCGTAGTTGGTAGGGTCGGAAGGGACCTGAGCAGATCATCAAGTCCGACCCCCTGCCATGGGCAGGAAAGAATGTTTGGGTCAAATGACCCCAGCAAGGAGATTATCTAGCCTCCTTTTGAAGACCCCCAGGGTAGAAGCGAGCACCACTTCCCTTGGAAATTGGTTCCAGATCCTAGCCACCCTGACTGTGAAGTAGCGCCTCCTGATGTCTAGCCTGAACCTACTCTCAGTCAACTTGTGGCCATTATTCGTAGTTACTCCTAGTAGTGCTCAGAGGAACAGGGTCTCTCCCATTCCCCGCTGGGTCCCCTTGGTAAGTTTATAGACAGCCACCAGATCACCTCTCAGCCTTCTCTTGTGGAGGCTGAACAGGTTCAGGTCCCATAGCCTCCCTTCATAGGGCCTGCCCTGCTGCCCCCTGATTATGTGAGTGGCCCTCCTCTGGACCCTCTCAATGCTGGCCACAACCCTCTTGAAGTGCAGCATCCGGAACTGGACACAGTACTCCAACTGTGGCTTGACCAATGTTGCATAGAGGGGGAGGATCACCTCCTTGGACCTGCTCATGGTGCATCTGTGGATGCATGACAAGTTGAGGTTGGCCCTACTGACCGCGTCCTCACATTGGCAACTCGTGTTCATGTTGGAAGCAATAATGACTCCAAGATCCTTTCCTGCCTCTGGGCTGACTAAAAGGGAGTTCCCCAGCCTGTAGGTATACTGCTGGTTCTTCCTTCCCAGCTGCGGTACCATGCACTTGTCAGTATTGAAACCCATGCAATTCTTATCTGCCCACCCTTGTAACCTGTCCAGATCTAGTTGTAGTCTGTCCCTCCTTTCTAATGTGCCCACTTCTCCCCACATCTTAGTGTCATCTGTGAACTTGAACAAGATGCTTTTCACCCCCTTGTCCAAGTCGCTGATGATGTTGAACAGTACGGGCCTGAGGACCGAGCCTTGGGGAATCCCACTGCCCACATCCCTCCAGGTGGAAAATGACCTGTCCACCACCACTCTCTGGGTGCGGCCCTTCAGCCAATTTATGACCCATCTGACTGTGTAGGCATCAATGCCACAGTCACCTAATGTTTTGATGAGAATGGGGTGAGAGACAGTGTCAAAGCCTTCCTAAAGTCCAGAAAGACGTCCACCATGACATCTGCATCCAAGAATTTTGTGACCTGGTCATAGAAAGCAACCAGGTTGGTCTGACAGGACCTGCCTCTAATGAACCCATGTTGGTTGTCCCTAAGCATAATCTCCCCTTCTGGTCCCTTGCAGATGTGTTTTTGGTTAATTTTCTTAAATTGTTTCCCCAGGACTGAGGTAAGACTAACGGGCCTATAGTTTCCTGGGTCCTCCTTCCTCCCTTTTGAAAATGGGGACCACACTGGCCCCTGTCCAATCCTCCAGCACCTTGCCAGAGCACCACGAGTGCTCACAGAGCTGTGCCAGGGGTCCCGGAATAGCCTCTGCCAATTCCCTCAGCACCCTTGGGTAGAGTTTATCTGGACCTGCTGATATGAACATGTCCAGTCCCACCAGAAGTTACCTGACTAGGTCCTCTCTGACCCTGGGCCTGGTTGTGACTCTCCTGAGTTTGTCCAAGATCCCAGTGTGGGGGGTCCCGGCAAAGAATTTGTTAAAGAGGTCAGTTATCATCTGGTGCAACCACCAGATTGCCAACCGTGTCCTGCGGGGGCCCCACATTACCTGGTGCCTTCTTTTTATTTCCTATGTATTTAAAAAAGGACTTCTTGTTATCTTTGATCTGGGTCACTAATCCCAGTTCTGTGTCCCAGTTAGTTGGTCTAATAAAAAGACTAACTTGGTATCATATTTGAACCAAGAGTTCTAGAGTTTTGCATTTTAAAGAAATGCACTCAGTTGCATATACTCCTTAATCCATTCATTTCTCTATCTCTTAAGTGATTGCTGAAAAAATAGATTAAGAGTTTTCCTGGAAAGAAAAATGTAGGTGCAAAAATGTAGATGTTAGACAGAAACCTATAATGAAGAAGACAATGCATAATACACATGTTCCCTAAGGACACAATGAAAAAATAAGGCATTTAGATTACTTAAACTTAAATAAGGCATTTAAATTACTTAAAATAAGGCATTTAAGTGACTTTTGAGAAGGCTCTTTGTATACAGATCCCTTGCCTTAGGGAGTACATCAAGGCCCCCAGCTGTGGAAAAGCTGGGATAACCTGTAGAGCAAAGGAAGCTGTTCACTAGAAACACTCACAAGACTGACAAAGGGGCTGTTCACTAGGTAGAGCAGAAGGACTGTTTTTCTTAGTAAGAAAATCAAGGCAAGAACTTCGGCTATTTGTTTTTCTGTTTATTTCTTGCATTATTTCCCAATTTACAGTTATTGTTTGTATGATCTATTTTTCTTGCATAATAAATCCTTTTTCTGTGTTATATACCTTACTGACTGTCTGCTTTGGATGATTTTCAGAGCAATTGACAACTGCAGGCATTTCTCCTCTAGAGGAGACAATCTGTAACATTTTTCAAACCAAAAGATAAACAACCCCATAACCTGGAACACTTATTCTGCTGGAGTTGCAAGGTCTGGTCTTGGGCAGGTGAGACTAAGATTTGTTGGAGGAAAGAGTTCTACCAAGGGCAAAAAGCACATCCGTTCCCTGCAGACATGCAGCAGAACAGTGAAAAAAGAGTTGCGGCTGCGGAGCACTTGAACATCATGCTATGGTTAGGCACAGGTGTTCAGTTTCAGCACTGGAAAATGTGGTGAGAGGGGGTGCATAAATGGAGCTGTGTATGTAGCAAGGACAGGTCCAGCTGCAGGAGTATCCTTCCTACCCAGTTCCCAGCCCTGGCTTGAAGGAGTCAGTGCTCTCCCTCCTTCCCACTGGAGGGGAGAGAAAGAGTGCAGAACATTGTGGATTAGTAGGGGTCCTCAGGAACATACAGACAGTCAAGATTTCCTGAGAGAAGAGAGATTTTCCTTGCTAAAAATGCTCCCATTCTTTCATGGAAAAAACAGTCTTCTTCTGTGAAAAAGCACCGGTATGCAAAATCCCATCCTCCTGGCTTTATATTTCTTTTTTGTGTCAGAATAAATGTGTTTCTCCCAGCACAAGTGTAATGCTTGTCCAGAGCTTGCATAGTCTACAATTGCCTGCACAGCATAGCATGTTTTGTCACAATATAATAGAATCACAAAATCATAGAAAATTAGAATCACAAAATCAATGAAAATCAGATGACCTCAGGAAGTCAACCTCCTGCTCAAAGTAGGATCATCCTTAACTACATCATCCCAACCAAGGTTTGTCTACCCCAATCTTAAAAACCAAATATGGATGGAGATTCCAGAACCTCTTTAGGTCACCTGTACCAGTGCTTTATCATAGACTCATAGAAATTAAGGGCTAGAATGACGGTTGAGTCCAACCCCCCAGCTCCGGCCACGAATACCGCTGAGATCAAATGATCCCAGCAAGGTGTCTGTCCAGTCTCCTCTTGAAGACTTCCAAGGTTGGGGACTGCACCACTTCCTTGGGAAGTCTATTCCAGATTTTGGTCACCCTTACCATAAAGAAGTTCTTCCTTACATACAACCTGAAACCATCCTCTAACAATTTATGGACATTGCTCCTTGTCCTCCCCTGGGGCACCCTAGTAAACAGTTTTCTCCCAGGTCCTGATATTCACCCCTTATATACTTATAGACGGCCACCAAGTCCCCCCTCTGTCTTCTTTTCCTCAGGCCAAACAGTCCCAGATCCATTAGTCTTTCCTCATAAGGTTTGTCCTCCAGGTCCTTAATCATTCTTGTGGCCTTCTCTGGATCCTTTCAAGATTCCCCATGTCTTTTTTGAAGTGTAGCACCCAGAACTGGACACAGTACTCCAGCTGGGGTCTTACCAGCACCGAGTAGAGAACAAGTATCACTTCCTTAGCCCTACTCATGATGCATCAGCCAATGCATGCCAGTATGCTATTAGCTCTGTTGACTACAGCATCGCACTGGCAGCTCATGTTCATCCTGTGATTAATCATAACCCTGAGGTCCCTTTCTGTCATTGGGCTGGCCAAGACATCTCCTCTTAACCTATATTCATGTTGCTGGCTACTTCTCCTCAGGTAAAGCACTCTGCATTTATCCTTATTGAACTGCATCTGGTTCCACTCCACCCACCTTTCCAGCTTGTCCAGGTCTGCTTGGATCTGCATCCTACCCACTTTTCCCCAAAACTTAGGGGGTCTGCAAACTTCGCCAGAGTGCTTGGCCTGTGGGCACTAGTGTGTCCGCAAACTTGCCCAGTGTGCTTTCCACATCCTTATCTAAATCACTGATAAGGATGGTGAACAGCATGGGGTCAAGAACCAAACCCTCCAGGATACCACTGGCCACATCCTGCCAAGACAATACAAACCTGTCCACAAATACGCTCTGGGTTCAACCACTTAGCTAGTTACCAACTCACCTGGACTCTGCCAGCCCACAATCCCCCAGTTTTTTTATAAGAGCATCACAGGAGAACATATCGAAGGTCTTTTTAAAATCCAAGTATATGACATCAACTGCATCTCCCACATCTAAGTGGTTCATTATTTGATCATAGAAGGAGATGAGGTTGGTCAGACACAACCTGCCCATAATGAAAACATGTTGGCTATCCTTCAGCATCATGTCTTCTGCCAGTCTCTCACAAATGGACTTGATATTTTTTTCCAAAAATGAATGACTAGCCTATAGTTTCCTGGATCCTCCCTCCTCCCCTTCTTAAAGATTGGCACCATGCTGATACTTTTCCAGTCTATCAAGACCTCTTCCAAGCACCACAAGTCTTCAAATACCTTCACCAATGGTCCTGCAATGACTCCATCCAATTCCTTCAGCAGTCTCAGGTGTAGTCCATCTGGTCCTGCCAATTTGAAGACATGCATCCACTCTAAGTGCTCCCTCATCTATTCAGCACTGACCATTGATTGGCAATCACGTGCCCCCTTCCCCGCCACTTCCATCCAGGTTTTACTACCATCTTAGTCAGAATGTTTTTTCTGGATATCTAACCTAAACTTCCTTTGCTGCAACTTGAGACCACTGTAAGGGTGTAAAGGGAAGGAGTAGCCCCATCAAGAAGACCCTGGGAAGGGCTAGTGATTGGCAGCCTCTCTAACTCAACTCCAACTCCCACCTAGATTTGAAGTACCATCAAGACGAGGTGGGCAAAGGCAGAACAGCTGAGATAGAGGATAGTGACAATCCCTGACCATTTCCCAGATGGCACACTCAAGTAGAACATCTGGAAGGTGAGGCCCCCAATCCTACAGTATAACAGCTTAACAGTGGGGAACAAGCTGGAGAGTTTGTTCTCTGTTCAGAACAGATTGCAGAGCTGAGTGGGGAAGAGGCTCCCCAGCCCCCACCGGCAGGGTGCTCCCAGCACCAGATCTGCAGTTGCGGGGTTGGTGCTGGGAGATCCTTATCGCCCAGTGCTGACCCCACAATTAAGGAATTGGCACTGGGAGATAATGATCTCCCAGCCCTCTGCTCCCCAGTCACAATCTTGGAGCAAGGTGCTTGGAACTCCCTGCTGCTGGGGCAGGGGGACATAGTCCCCACCTGGGGTCTGGTGGCAGAACCCACCATGGCACCAGGCAGCTCCTGGGGGCAGGGAGCAAACTCCCTCTCCCTGGTGGCTGGCTGACCAAGAGCAGATTTGCTGCCAGTCAGGCATCTGCATGAGTGCTACTGCACAGTTAGTAATTGCAAGTAAATTTGCTACTTGCATTTGCAGGTAGCACATTTACTCACTATTAGCAAGGTTTCCTGTGCAGTAAGCATGAGCACACAAGCATCTTGTATAGACACACCCTACAAGCAGAAATGTGTCCTGTCAGGAAATTTAAAAACTGAAACTGCCTGCACATTAGTTGAACAGCTATGTACAAGAACACATAAATACCTTGGTAACTGAACTGGGTAGCAACCACTGCTTTGGACTAGGTAAATATTCCTCTGTGGCAGAAAGGCAAAAACATAGCACCTTGTTCTGTGCTAAAAACAAGAAAAACGAGAGGTATGTTCTGTAAGCCAATATGATAACTATATTCAGATATCCTTTAAACTAATAACCTTGCCCCAATCCTGAAGATTTATATAAGGCAGGAATAATGGAAAACTTGATTAAGGTGCCAACATGATTTACTTTAATTTTATGAGTAAACTTTTGTAAAACGTCCAGAGTTTTAGTATTTGACAAATGCAGTCTCTTTATCTGAAGAGTTTAGAATGTCACAGAGAAATGATACACTCTGTCCTGCAAAAACACTAAAGGGAAGGCAAGATATTGAGTAGTTTCTTAAGAAATAAATAAAATCTATAAAGCAGACAGTTAATAGTCACACTTGCAAAGTTTATATATAAAATACCATATTTTTTGCATAAAACACACAACTTTTCCAAGAAACAGCTGCTGGAAATTCAAGTGTGCATTGTATGTGAGAAACATGGTAAGCACAAGTTCTGCCACTTACTGGATGAAACCAAAAGTAAAAGCTGTGGCAATCCATAAGAAGCAAAACAATGTGCAAGCTGCTGCTACTCAGTTACTTACTATAAGGAAAAACCTTTTTATCTTCATTCTGCTTTTCAAGAACAAGATATGTATTATATTCTGAGCCATGTTATATGCAAGAAAATGTGGTTTGCACATTTGAAGCAGAACTTGCAAAACACTTAAAAGGACAAACCAAATTACTGTCTAGGAAAATAAACTGTATCTTTCTAAAAGTTAATTCCTCTTCCTTTTAAGGAGATGTCTTGCTAATTTCTTTGTTGAACTTCAAAATGCTTAGTAAATGCATGTGTACAGATGTAGATGTAGATAACAGGTACACTGCTTATTAAGTGGGTATGGTTATAGACATAGATACAGATAACAGCTACTCTGTTAATAATACTTTATTGATTTCTTTTGGTCCCAGTTCATTAAACCATGATTTGATATGGGTTGGTAAAAATAAACCCAAACTAGTTTAAAGATAGGTCTAATTAGTTAAACAAAAATAAGATAGCATTTTTAGCCTACCTTGTACTACTCAGTACTGTAAACAGGATATAAGTAGTTTTCTTATATCTCTTTCAGAACATATTTATCAACATTTGTTGAAGAAGCAATGAACAAGGAACAAAAACTTTCCCAGAAAACATGCACACTCTGTTCAGGATAACTAAAGCCATTTAACATTCACAACTCAAAATTAAGAAATTGCTGTAAGATACCAGTAACATGCTTTAAAATGGAACTGCCTAAACTCATGTTTATAATTATAACTTATACCAAATATTAATTTCATTAGTCAACTTTCAAGTTGATATCCTTAATCTGCTACAAGAGAAATAAAACATTCCAAATAATTAACATAATATTAATTTTGGTTTCACACTCTATTTGTCATATCAAATAAATCTTCCAGCATTTATTTGCTATCAGCATCAATTTTATTTTATCTTTCAAAATGAACATAGTGTTAACTGTTCATTTATCTGCTTGCTGTGCAGACCAGCCCCCACTGGTCCCAATAGCCTGGATGGGCCTAGTTGTCTACTGCTGATTGCCTCTGCCCTCAGCTGGCCCTGATTAGCGTGTTTGGCATCGCTGCTGCATACCAGCAGTAGCCCTGCCAGTGCTCTGTGGGCTGGTATAGAGACAGATCACACTCTCTCTAGTCCCAGTACTCATGGTCCCCGGTCTGTTCTATGATCTTCAGCTCCCTGTTTTCTCTGCATTATTCTGCCTGAATCTTTTCCCAGCCTCCATCCTGTCTTGTTCCAACCTGCTTCCTTTGCCTCAATTCTCAGCTTCCGGACTCCTGGTTTGCAACCACTGTAGCACTGTCCCAAACTGCCCCGCCCTCCCCTCCAGGTTTGGGTTGTGCCCATGACAGTAAGTGACTTAACTCTTTTTTCATATAAATGCATTCATGTATATAAAATGTCAGCTTTATGAAGAGTTAACATATTATTGTACCTACCTTAACTGAAGTAGAATAATGACTACTATGTTTCACTGCAACCCAACCTCTGGAATGGGGATCCCCAAGGTATTCTACATGATTACTCTCAACATACCCATCCAAATCATGGGTTACATGCTGTCCATTAACAAGATCAGGACAGATTATGCCAGGCCATCTTCAGGAAAAAAAATTAAAAACATATATTCAAGCACTCCCCAACCAATACTCCAAACCTCTATTACCACCAAATATTTCTTCCTCTGTGCTTAGCATGCTTTAGGGGCTTTCTAAATAAATATAATACTAACAATCAATTCATCACAAAGGTCAGATAAACCTATTCACGTCTCTTGAGCACAAAATGAAATGTCACCATTTAATCTATATTCATGAAATGAATCTTAGTCGTTTCAGTTTCCACCATGAGTTTGAAGAAAAAACTACTTTCAGTCCTTGTTTATTTGAAACTTACTTTGCCAACTTGTCAACTACAAAAACATAATACAAGAAGAATGTGAAAGGGACAGATAAAAAGGAAATAGGAGATTTAGTGTCCTTCCCTAGGCTCAGATTTCCAAGCCTTTTATGGACATTTACATTTCTTCAAGTTTTCTGCCCCATGTCAGAATTTAAAAATCTTCTCATTACTTCTGAAAAATCCATCTGTGTTATGATATGGGATCATTTTACCTATGGAAGCACAGATTTTGTTTGTTCAGGTAGGGAAAACCTAATACTAGTTCAGTCTGACGAAAAACAAAGGGGGAGAGCACAACACATACTAAAGACTCATAAATAGGCACCATAATAAAAATCAAGGGGAGCATTTGAAAGAAAAAGGGTAAAGAATTATATACATAAACATATATATACATATGCATACCTATATACATACATGTGTGTGTGTGTATCATCATCATAATATCGACATGCACATATAATAACCAAAGAAAAATATACAGAGGCAAATAAAACACAGTAACAGTTGATAGAGAGAGATAAAAATCAAATATATTCCTTTATTTGTACTATGGCAAACTTCACACACCTGATCCTAAGGTTTCCAGGTAAAAAGTTAGCCTTCTTCTCTGGGAAGGGTCACAGTTTTTTGTAAACAGTGAACCAGATTTGGAAGACGGGACAATATAAAGCAGTGCTCTGAACTGAGTTTGGAAGTGGTATGGGGTTCCTCAGAGAGATTGGTTGCTGTTCCAAACAAAGGTCTGGAATCAATCAATTCAGTAGAAACACTTATGAATAGAGACTGGTATGATCCCTGGACTAGACAAGAGAACTAGGAATTTCTAATACTGGGCCCATGGCTATTATGAAACCCTGAGAAAGGACCAAATGCAATTGTGAAGCCCTTACAAAAGGGTAAAGGGTTGAATAGAGGAATATGGTTTGGTTTGGTTTTTTGCAGCAGGGGTGTTTTCTTTTGTATGTTTCCATTAAGAATCATTATTTTATGACATGCGATTACACCAGGGAACAGCTTCATACTGAAGGTGAGAGGGCATGTCAATTCTCTTATGACACAAACCATTTAACATACCCAGTTGCTATTCCACAGGCAAAGGCATAATGTCTAGATTCTACCACTTTTGTTCATGTTGAACAGCACTCTTCAGCAGTCCTTCCAAGACCATTTGCCCAGTAAGAAACTTTTCCATGTGAATGAAGTCAACAGACAAAAGCTTTAAGTGCAGAGATATCTTGTATACTGTGCAAAGTTAACAACCTTTGTAGCAGTATGAGAGCAACATCAGGTGGAACTTCCAAAATGAAAAACTGATCCTATAAAAACAACATATTCAAATCTAGGGCTTGTCAGTTAACATACCTAAATCAATTTGAACTGTTGTGATTATACCGAGAAGCAGACTCTAAGGTGTGCATTATGGGGATTCTATCTTTAACAATGATTTCTTTCCAGTGTTAGTTAATTAGCTTAACTAGCAGGGCAGATAAAATCTGATTTAAAAAAATTTCAATTGGATTTTTTATTTAAATTGGATTTTTACAATTTAAATTATAATTAAGCTTTACTTTTTAATTTAGCACAATATTGGCTAGGGTATACATACAGGTCCACGGTTGTGATCGTGGACGTCACCATCCCCTTAGAGAACTGGCGCCAAGCCTTCACTGACGCACAGGTTCGCAAGCAGGAAAAGTACACCCTGCTGGCTGACACCCTGAGAGGCCGTGGCTACGAAATGACGGTCGATGCGTTCATCGTGGGAACGCTCGGAGCCTGGGACCCCAGCAACGAGAGCGTCCTGTATGCCTGCCACATCTCCTGCTGCTACGCCAAGCTGATGTGCTGCCTCATGGTGTCTGACACCATCCGTTGGTCCCGTGACATCTACGTGGAACATATCACGGGCCACCGCCAGTACTCTGACTCCACCAGACGAGCCACCACCGGACTGGACCCAGAGGGGACTGCCTGAACCACCCCCGTTCTGCACCAGATGGACCTTCACTTTCGAGAGGATTCTTCAACCACGGACGACCCTGCTCCACCCAAAGAGGACCCCCGCGATGAGACTCTATATGGACTGAGACACTTCCTTTGAACCACTTCCTCCACCATTGCGGATCATTGTAACAGGTTTGTGTGTATCCATCTCCTTTCTCTCTCAGTGTCGCAAACCCCCTCCCTCCCCTTCCCCTCATACCCCACCCCCGGGCTTAGATGGCTAACATTGTATCTCCTGTAACCTAGCTGCATTCCCCTCCTCACCCCCTTCCCTCAATTGTTAGTCCCTCGCTTGGGCGATCTGCATCTCCCTGCCGGCTTTGTCATCTTTTTTGGATTCCCAATCCTAAACATTTACTAATAAAAGTTAATCTATAGAAATAATTTAAATAAAATAACATGTTGAGTGAATGAGCCTCTAATAAAAACTCTGGAGTTAAAGGCTGATTTTCTTCTATATAAGAATGAGAGATGGGGGAGTGTAACTTATGAGGGCAAGCTTTAAAAATATGGCACAATATTTCATGTATTAGGGTCCTGACCCTGAAAGGGATGCGGGGTCTATAATGCTGAATGCAAAAGATCAGCAAAGTCATCACAGGTGTTGAAACCTGGCCTCTAACTCCAGCAAATGCCATCATGTGTACTCCTTGATCAAGGTTATCCACTGAACTCATCTGGATCATAGAATCATAGAAAATTAGGGTTGGAAGGGACCTCAGGAGGTCATCTAGTCTAGTGTTTCTGAACCTTTTAAGTAGCAAGTACCCCCTAACTTCTGAAAACTTTAATAAGTACCCCAACAGTCAATTTTCCAGGGGATTTTATATTTACAGACTAATGTGTGCCATATGTTGGAAGAAGGGCTGTGTATACAAGGTTGTGATATGACAGATGTCTGATCTGGTGTGGGTGGGGTTGCCACCTTTTATACCAGGGGTGCACAACTTGAGTATGTACCTGAGCTAGAAGTGATGTTGGCCAAACTAGGAGGGCTGAACCCATGCCAAATTATTACGGAGGAATTTAAAGCACCACACGATGCATGGTGTACCAAATTTTTTGCCATAGTTTTGACAGGAAGAAGGGGCAAGAGAGAGAGAGAGAAAGAGAGAGTTTTGGGATACACGCGTATCCCCTGCCTGTGATTCATGTACCCCCAGGGGTATGCGTAGCCAGGTTGAGAAACTATGATCTAGTCCAACCCCCTGCTCAAAGCAGAACCATTCCAGCCAAGGCTTTGTCTAGACTTGTCTTAAAAACCTCCAAGGATGGAGATTCCACAACCTCTCTTGGTAACCTGTCCCAGTGTTATACTACCCTGCTAGTGAGAAAGTTCTTCCTAATATCTTAGCTAAACTTCCCTTGCTGCAACTTGGGACCATTGCTCCTTGTTCTGTCATCTGCCACCACTGAGAACAGTCTAGCTCCATCTTCTTTGGAACCCCTCTTCAGGTAGTTGAAGGCTGCTTTTAAATCTCTTCTGTCTTCTCTTCTCTACACTAAATAAGCCCAGGTCCCTCAGCCTCTCCTGAGAAGAGGGGTTGTTCCACCCTAAGTGCAGGACTTTGCACTTCTCCTTATTGAATCTCATGAGATAGTATCAAACTCCTGTTTTATTTTCTCTACTTGAGCTCTCAAATAGCTCAGCTCTCAAATTATGATGTTATGATTCTGTATCCAAAATGGAGGCTTATTCTCCAGGTAAGGGAAAAATAACCATCTGTAACTCCCAACCCCTTGCTTCTGGGTACTTCAGTTAAATGGACTTTCTTGGTCCCTTTGCATATGTACAGAGATGTAAACATTAATTTCTCAAGTGTTCTATCCATGACTCTAAATTAAAATACTATAGCACACAAGGCCAGAGGGTTACAATAGCAAAAATCATAGATGGTTGAGGAGAGGGTATTTTTGCAGGGTGGGGGTGAAGGGGAAGGGTGGGAAGAGTGAAGGGTATAGTGGACTATGTCACAGGGAGAGGAAACAGACTACAGAAAAGTGTGTGCAATAGAAAGGACCTTTTTAAATAGAATTAGCCATGTAGGTACATAAGTTCAAATGACTTTTACCTACACATTTCAGAAAATTTCCTCAAGGATGACTTGAAATAATTGGTTTAATTCACTAATCACAGTTCATACTGCTAATACTAGCATTTAATAATTAATTAGTTGTAACTGTGCACCATGTTCTGATTAAAAAAAAGTTTCTGTATCTAAAACATAAAGTTTTGTTTAATAAATTTGAAGCACTGGTTTTGTGTGTTTAATTAAATTCAAATTGTCATCTGAATGTGGCTTGATACAAAAAATTATTACCAAGCAAATAAGAAATATATATTTCACTATTTTATAGCATACTAAAATGTAGGCTTTCTAATAATTAAGCTATATATTTTTATTTTTTTAAACTGTGTGTGTGTGTGCGTGCGCGCATGTGCATGTTTCTAGGAAACATGCCCACACACTGAAGCACCCTAGTGCCCCAGCCAGCCCTGTCAACATCTACATGTGTGTTGCGGCAGAGTAAATAACTCTGATGTAGGATAGTATTTGTGCCTGGTAGTACTTTCCTATGGGAGAGATAATTAGTTTACTCTGCCCTAATAGCACTGTACATATAGACATTGACATTTTACTCGGAGCTAATTAGCCAACTCCGCAGTAAATGTCTTGTGTAGATGTGCCTAGCATGATTATCCAGCAGATGAATCCATGACTAATTTTAAAAAAGTCAGAGAGTTCATATAAACAAAGATGTTTTAGCTCTAACTACAGTTAGCACTAAAGGAAGAACAACTTTTAGCCAGTAAATATTTTATAAAAATGGCTCTCATATTTCTTGAGTATAAGCAAGTAGACTTTAAATAGTGAGAAGAGGAAAAATCCTAGAGGTCTTCCTCCTTCTCTGAAAGAATTTAAATTCCTCAGTCATTGGACACATATATTGTACTTTACCATCCTTACTAAAATAAATATATTCGCTGATACAACAGTAGTTCTGACAGTTTTGCAAATTTTAGTAAAACTCATTTTTTATAAGATTGCCAATTCAGACAATAAACTGACAGTATGGACTTTTGGGTAGAAGAGCTATTGAAGAAACTTTTGTGATTAATCACAGTTTATGTAACTGAAGTATAGTTTTTCAAAACTCCATTTTTCCATTACTGAACGAGATCAGTGGTTGGCAGCCTATGGCCTGCAGACCAGCTCTGACCCACAGACATGGGGCTTTAGCGGCATTTGGCAGCAGAAAGGCCCCTTCTGCAGAAGTTCTACCTGCATTGCCACAGCAATGAAGGCTGGCTGTGGACTCTTTCCCCATGCTGCCAAGGAAACACATAATGCCAGCAGCAAGGTCCTAGCACTCAGCTGCCCATCTCTGATGTTGGGTGGGTCATTCCAGCCCACAGTCAGAAAAGAATGCCTACCTCTGAAATAAATGGTCACATGGGTGGCTCTGTTCTCAAAATGCAACAACCTTGATGCACTTTGAACACACTGATTTTTCAATAATTGTATTAGGAATGACATCTCTCACACTATCTCCAATTTTTAAGCCTGGCTACTTTTTTTCTTTTAATAAAATACAAAGGAGAGGAGTGGCTCCTACAACAGACTGTTTGAAAGCCGGGGAAATAGAGATAAAGCAGCAACAAAAGAAAACAAAAATATTGGTACTGCTGTCTGTCTATTGAGGGGAGCAGTAAATGATGCTCTAAATTAATGATTTAATATCACAGAATCTACTACTGCTTAACAAAGCCCACAGTCTACTTCTTTTCCCTGCTTTTCATACATAGTCAGTTGCAGGAGCCACTCCTTTATTTTATTAGAAGTCAAAAGTGTTAAATTCAGTGCATCTTGAGCAAAATTTTTTTTAAATGAGTAAAGATCAGAGCTGTCCAATTTCTGTACCCCATAGGCTGCAATGCCCCACTCAGAAGGGACAGGAACTGGATCCTGGAGGAAGGAGTGGGGGCTTGAAGATTTCAGCCACAGCAGTACATGAGAGATGCAGGAGTGGCACCCACACAGAAGCCTGCAGGCACAAGTTAACCACTCACAAACTGTATGCAGCCTACAGGCTACCAGTTTGACAACCCTGGTAAAATTAAAGTACTAATAGTAAACTGAGTATTTTTATAGTTCAAAAGCAAACTATGCTAAAATGGTACCTTCTTCCAAAACAGATCTACTGCTTTCATGTATGTGTCTTGAATTTTAAAATATAAAACTTACTCCTTCCATACTTCTGTAATACTCCAGCAGATAGTACTGTAATATGTAAACTCAAATATGACATCAGTGGAGCTGGGTGAAAGTAACCTAAATTCTATTCTTTGTGTCCAGCTACAAAATCATTTACTAAGCTTGGTCAGTTTCACGTGTGGAAATTTAGTGAATAAAAAGGGATTTTACAGATTACACTGAATGTACAATTTGAAGAAAATGAACCCTGGTGTTTTATGACCTGTTATGAGACAAAAAACAGAAAATCCAACTTGTCTCTCAAATTCCAGGGTGCATTTCTGGTTTTTGAAATCAGAAAAACAGTAACAATGCATGAACCACACACACACAACCTGAAAGCCACTGAGGTAAGTGTTCCATTTCTACTGCATTTTTATTTTTCAGAGTAGAACTAAACTTTATACCTCAAAAGTAGTTTCAAGTGTGTGTGTGTATATATATGAGTAAAGATCAGGGCCATAAATATATATTGCCATAAAAGCTAACATTTTTATTTTTTTCAGTTAAGGATGCAACAATATTAATCTTACCTGGGACTATTGCAGTTTCACCAGAACCAGACTTCCTATAGAAAGCCTCGAGTAAATGTATTTAAATCCATTTTTATGAAACTCAGACTCCTCTGGAAAACATTTTTCAGAAACAGAACATTTATTAAACCATGGATCAGTATTCATATAACAGTACCATGGCTCACTGTGATCTACTTGTGCAGCATCATCAGTTGGTAGCAGCCTCCATTTTAAACAATTGCCATTCTCACATTGAACCCATATTTTGTTTAGATAAAAACTGTTCTTAATTACAGAATCCATAGCAAAATCCTCATGTTTTCTAGTTCTCCAAAGGCCAAATTTTGTAGGTAATTGTATTAAATCTGAAAAATAAAAAAGAATACAGTTATACAGATAAGTATTTCCTTTATAATTTTATTACCAAGAAAGTACTTTTTTTCCAGAGCCTTTTTCTATCTAACAAAAACATTCCCACATCCAATCTGGGGAGCATTCAGGAAGCATTCCTCAGCCCCCAACTGCTCCAGGTCCCGGGGTAGTCGAGCTGCTGCTGCTTACCTGCACCTTCTCCATACCAGGATGACTCTAGTCTTGGGAAGGTGTGAGGAGCATTCACCCACTGCTCCACTCCTGGTCAAGGTGTGGAGCAGTGAGGAAGCGTACAGGCATCAATTCCTGAGAGAAAATGCTGGACAAAGTTTTGAGCATGAAGTATCATCCCTCAGGTATAAATGGATCTAAAAGTTTGTCTAACATATCTCCCAACCATTCAGCTGGTTTAACAAAAAGATAACACAAAAATATCCTTGCCCTTCATACACTTTCATCACTACAACTCTCCAACCTTCCAAGGAAACCTATTCATCCAGATTTGTAAACAGGATGTAGACCGTATTTAGGCATGTGGAAAAGCACCTTTGGGTGCCTGCCACTTTAGGGACAAGAGCAGGCAGCTGGCAGGTGTGGGCCAGCCCTGAGGTGATCACATGACTTCAAGAGGGCAACGTGCTAGGAGGAGGGGGCTGAGCAGCCTCCATTTTAGCTCAGGCCCTCAGGGGAGCCTGCAGTTTGCTGGCTGCAGCTGTGGAGAGAACACTGCCCAGCTGGAGCTGCGGCTCACATCTTGGAGGTAAGGGCAGGAGCTATGGGGATGGCAAGAGGCTCCTGGTTCTGGGTATGACCAAAAACTACACCCTCCTGGGAAGGATGGTCTGGTGGGAGTACCCATGGTGGGGTAGTTCCCCAGAAATGGCAGACCAGTTGCCTCCCCAGTGAAAGGTGGGGAGGGGCACCTTATAACCCCAGCCCCCACAACCTGGTGGGTAACCCCATAGAGGGGACAGGCTAGGGGTCCCGGCATTGTTTTCAGAGGCCTGGGAGCCAAATGGCATAAGGCCTGTGTTTGGAGGGGCCCAAGAAAGTGGACTTGAGAGGGAGTGGGCTAGCTGCTCAAAAACCTGACCAGAGGGACCCTTGATTGGTCAATGCTGGGGCCAGGACCAGAAAGGTCAAAAGGGCCAGAGTGCCCACCACAAGGGATGCCCAGAGCCAGGGGGCCTGGGGTTCTGAGGGGCCTAGAGCTGGGGCCAGGGCCTGTGTGTCCAAAGGTCCCAGAAAGGGGGCCACCGCCTAGATGGAGAAGGGTTCAGGGAGCTTATCAGCCCAGAATGAGGGTAGAATAGACCACCTGAGAGGAGGGATCCAGGTCACAGTCTGATACTAGACTCAAATGTAATGGGGCCCAGTGTGGGGCTGGAGCCACTTCAGATGCCATCTGCAAGGTGTGGGATACAATGTAGCGGCAGTATGGAGCTGTGAACAATGCCCCTGGCATCTGGGCATTAAATGGGCAGTCTCCTGCATTTTACACAAATTATTTATTCATCAAGTCAAGGCAGGTGAAACCAGGCAGACTGCTCCTAGACAGGTGGGCGGGCCGAAGATGAAACTTGGTCTTGAGGTGGTCCCCTGTCACAAGGCAGATGGATTCTAAAAGGTAATTCCAAACATTCCTAGTCCAGCAGCCACAAAATCCCAAAGTATCTAAGAGCACCTATATACATGCCAGATGTTTGCTCCAATGCATGCTAATTAGCACACATCAGAGCAGACTCAATTAAATGAGTCTGCTGGAGTGTGCTAATTAGTGCACTATTTTTCAGCGTTCCCACTTTTCAAAATCACAGCAGGGGCACTTTAACTAAACCTTATCAAAAGAGTTTTAGTTAAATCACCCCTGCTACCATTTTGAAGCATATGCCGCTGAATACAGATGACGCTGTGGATGCTTTAATTAGAGTGGCTCTTGGAGCTAATTATAGTGCCCCCTTCACCCTGAACATACATATAGATGCTTTAAATTTATTTGGTGACTGCATTTTGGACTGCAAAGACATCCAAATTGCTTGGTCTTCCATGCACGCACAAAAGCACCTCAGTCTGAGCAGCTAGGTACCCAACTACCACCTAAGCTCTGTTACAGTCAAAGTAGAACACCTCGAGGAGTCCAATCCACTAAGTGCACTCAGAATGCCTAATGCATTCCAACATTCCTAGTACTTAGAATACTCACCCAAGAAGTAGGAGACTGATTCTAGGCCCTCCTCAGTCTGAGGGCTTTCAAACCCTGTGTCTCCATCCTCCCAGGATAATACCCTAACCAGAATAATGGAGGTAGGGAGACCCTCCACATGGAGCCAGAAGGACGCAAAGCAGGAGAGAGCACAACATTGTTAATGATTAAAGCACTCAACTGGGAGAGTGGGTTCAGGTCATAGAACAACTGGTTCAAGCCATTTGGTACCAGCATCAGTGGTCAATGAAATTATTCTCAGTTTTGATGCATCTTTAACAGCAGTGACCATAGGCAACGCATGGGGGGGGTGCATGTGCACCCCCTGAGAGCGAGCGCTCTCGGGTCAGGGAAAGGGCAGGGCAGGCAGGCAGAGCGCTGGTGCTGCCTCCCACCCCGAGAAATGCCGCTGGCACTTCTGGGTGCGCTGCCTATAGCAGTGACCCTGGAGTTTTTATGAGGACTCACAGGTGGACTACTAGAAGGTAATCTCTGTTTCTTCCCATTTGGGAAGAAGCTTCTTAGAAGACCTACCCTTAGGCTTAATTGTTTGGGCTGCTTTGCCAGGTAATTCAGTCATTGCAGAAGAAGCAGCCATGCAGGCTATAAACAGATGTCATCAAATAATATGTATCAGCTATGCCGGGATGTGTCCTGGAACAGTTGCTTTGTTTCATGGAGAGAAATAGCCACTGCCCACAGGGTCAGGCCCCTGATATTCCTGGGGCTCTAGAGGAACCATCCTGCAGGACAACATTTAGGGTGCACCTCAGTAAGTGAGGAAATCAGACATTGCCCCATTTGCAGAGGCTGCCCTCAGTTGCAGTTGCCAGGCATGTCTCTGCAAGCAGGGAAACATGGGGCAATTCTGATTCATGGTGCACCTCTGCAACTGGGGAAACCCAGGCAGTCACTCCCAGGGCTTCAGGAATTCTCCAGGAATTCTGTAGGGAAATTCCAGGGCATGCAAGATCAGGCCCCTGAAGCCCTATGAGTGTCTGCTTGGGGTAGCTGGAAAGTACATCTGCCAAAGTCACAACTCAATACCACCTTTTGTCATAGCCACATATTTGGGCAACTTTATTTTATGGCAGCACAAAAGAAATATCTGTTTGCAGCCTTATTTTAATTACATGGCCAAAATTTAAGATAAACCTGGATGGATGTGCTATCAGACTTTACTGATTTAGGTTAAACCGGTTTATTGAACTTCTGTCCCAGATCCCCTCCAGATTCAAGTTAACTCAGAGTCCCCCAGCATCCCAGGATGCTTTGCATCTCCCCCACAATTGGTGAGTGGGCAAGCCTTGGCCCAAGCTGTCTGCTCCAGCTGAGCAGGGAGGCTTGCTCTAGCAACCCCTGGCTTCTAGCCTGAGCCACTGCAGGCATGTGGCTGCATTACCAGAATCAAAAGTGAATGTCTGTTCACTTACTTATCCATTCAATCTATGCAGATTAAACTAAGCTGTAAAAATTGAATCAGTTCAGCCTCAGGCTTTTTGACTGTCTGTAGCCTAACACCCTAAGTATTTTCTGAGAAGGACCTATAGGTCCTACTCATCAGGAATGTAACCCTCACTGAAAAATTAAAGACTTGTGTACCCATTAATCAATAGTATGACACCATCACAAGAATAGGCATCATTTAAGGCAAAGCAATCTATAGTCAGATATTTGGATCTTTGTGCTAAAATAAAATAAAAATGTCATTATTGGGAAGAAGGTAGTAAAACTCTAGTACTATGTTAGTTTTTGTGGTGTATAAACAGCCTGTAAATTAGTAGTTAGCAGTCCTGAAATTAACTGAGGTGACAACTCAACTCAAGCCAGAGGTGATGAGAAGGAACTGGGATCTGATTGGAGTGGCTCTACCCTGTTGATCATTGTCTAGAGACAAAAGGAGGAGAAGGGGCTTTCTTTAACTCAGTGGTCATAGATGACTAAATAGTTCCCAAGCTCCAGTAACCTCAACATGCACTCAACCACAGCGAAATCTGTACATGGATAAAGAATAGCAGGCTTTGGGAAATGAGTAACTCAAAACTTGACATAAACTAAGACAATGCTGGTGATTCAAAATGTGCCATTTATCAGACTGAGGGAATTTAATCTAAGAATTGTAGAAAAGCAGAAGCAGTTCAGGGAACTGCCGAACACCAAAAAGTTTTGTGCATTTTAATAGTGAGTAATTTGCCTCTGGAAGCAGCAAGAATACCTACAAAAATACTACAAGGGTTAGAATGTGTGAGAAATACTTAGAGGGAAGTTCTTTTTGACAAAAGCCAACATGATCATGTAATAGGGAACCCTAGCCAGCTACCAGGAAGCAGAGCGGCCCTGTAACAGGGAGCCCTAGCCCTGTTATCAGGGAGCAGAGCTGCCCCTTTAAATCCAGAACCTTCTGGGGGCAGCTGTCCAGTCCAGCGGGGGTTAAGGATCGAGCCCTGCCAGCTGGTCAGGTGACAGGAAGGGCAAGACCAAACCTCAAGCAGAGAAGGTCAAGAAGGTGGCAGAGGAAACTCTGGATAACTATGGAGCAGCTGCAGCAGCCTCCTTGGGAAGAACATGATGTAAAAATCACGGTTCGTTTCTTTGGAGGCTCATGAATAATAATCCTTTAGGCACACATTGTTGGTAACACAAAAGGTATATATTTGCAAATAGGGTCAGAGAGAGAAGACAAAAGACCACACTCTCTGCCCGCGGGGAACACTTCTCAGCAGGCTTTTATCCCCTCTCCCCTGAGCACGTGTACAGAAGCAGGAACTCTTACAACTCATTTCCGGTTCATACAAACATATATGAAATGACGTCACGTCATCCATCGCATGTGCATTATAATTAACTGCTTAAGTATGCGGGGTGGATAGGCTTATATGTATTAGCTAATTGCGCCTGCTCAGAAAGTACTTCAGGTTACAAAAAGTTCAAACCCAAGGAAAAGATGGCAATTACTCTTATCTTGCCTGAGAAGTGTAGGGGGCATGAAAGGAAGTGTGATTTAGTGTAACAAAGAGATAGTAAATTTGCAGAACAAAGAGAGAGTGATACCTTAATACAAAGAGCCTTTAGTAGCTTCTCCTTCAACCTCTCTCTCCCACCAGGGAGAGAGCTGACAGCTGTGCTGTTCTAACAACACTATTGATAATGCATTTTTAATAATATTTCTAACAAACACACCATCCTGTGAGACAGAAGCACAATCACATGCAAGTGGGCAGTTTGCCCCTTATTTTTATTTTCATTAGAACGCCATAGGGGCCTATGGTTTACGTTTAATGTTAAAGCTGGTGGTTTGTGGCTGAGGCTGTAGGGTTGGAAGAGGCCTCATTAGTGTCGAGCAGTGCTGTGATAGAGGGCTCAAGAAGTCCTCCTGCACTAGGGGTGTAGCACTAGGGTCACAAGCCCAGAGTTGCTTGAAGGGAAGATGGGAGCCTTGAAGCCCGATCCTAGGGAGTAGACTTAGGCAAATGGACCCTAACCTCAGAAAGAGGGGCAAAACCGGAAGGGGCTGAGGCCCCAACAGCCTGGCACCACAGGGGCATAGTGTAGAGGGGACAGGAGGCCTGGTGTTGTGGAAAGTATAAAATGGAGGGTCTGGAGCCTGAGCAGGTTAGATAGCCAGAGTCTCAGAGTCAAGCCCTACTTAGTGGGTTTTGACTGGGAGGCCTAGCTAGAAAGAGAGGAGGTAAGCCCACAGCAGCTGAGACCCCAGTATAAAGAGAAAATTATAAAAACTTCAGTGAGGCATGGGGCACATCAAGTTGAGGTAGGAGCGTGCATTTTGCTCTTAAGGCAACAGCTCAGTATCCTGTGAGTGGTGAGCTTAGAGCCTGTCTGGGAACCTTTGGGTCAGCCTCCCTCTTTTTAAGAACCCAGTAACATCAAGTTATGGCAGGCCAGTAAAAAGGCAGGGAAGCTGATCCCCAGGGGAAAATTCAGCAGGACTTGATGGGTGCCCACTCACTGGCCTACAAAAAAAAATGGAGCTGAAGACAGCACCCTGTCACAGATCATTCATAAGTATACAAGGGACAACACCATACAAGAAGAGACTTGTTTGAGATAAGTGAGGGTACTGTTATAAAAAGAAAGAAAATGTAATTAGATAACAAAAAATTTTGAAAATAAGGTCACTCAAATAATAGAATAAGTTTTAAAGGAGGCCAGTCTTCTTTGTAGTGTCTCAGACTATGTTAACATTTTCCTATATAATTCTACATATTGAAGGTGTGTGATGATAGCTTTCCTTTAAACTTACTATCTGAAAAAAAGAACGAAGACAGAACTAACTGCCACACTGAAAAGGATATCATTAGTTTATTTATCAAAATTCTAAAATCATATTATTTACACAGGACTCGCACTGAATGCTATGGTTGGTGTTTTACAGTCATAAAATAAACTCTACTCTTTCACCAACAATTCACAGCCTACGGGCTGTTCTAAATGCACTTTATACCCCAAAGGTCTAGATGGTTTAAGATTGGTTTATACTTCCTGGAATTTTTCAAAAGCAAACTGGGAAAAATCAAGCACTATTTTTGGCTAGTCCTCCATTAACTGGTTAGATGTTATGTAAGAATATAAGCCAGTCTGTGCCTAGCAACTGGTTAGTCCTCCAGGGAACCCAAACTGCACTGCCCCATATCCTTTCTAAGCCCATCCAGGGCAATGGGGCTGCTTTGGGATGCAGCCAGGACTACTGTCCAAAGATCTGCTGCCTACAGAGACCACGTTCCATAGGGGTGGGTAAGCAAAAGAGCATCTATGACAGTTTCATTTCTCTGCTAGGGACCCTGGCTTGAGGTTCTACGCTCATTTGGGGAGGGGAAGAAAGTGAGGTGGTACAGGGGCATGTTGCCCCCTGCTTGTGGTGGGTGGGTGTTATTCCTGTAACAGTAAATACCTCCCAATTGCTGGGTGGTGGGGAGGAAACACAGAGCCATTGTACAATGGACATTTAATAGAACAGAATGGTGGTCATTTCTACGCTTAATGTGAAGTAAATGTTATTTTTTCCCAGTCCTCACCCTCTGTGCAACACTCTCCCTGCCCTGCCGGTTTCACTCTGCGTACACGTCCCTATGCAACTGCTGGTAATGCAGTGACAGAGGTGCTTTCTAGGAAAAGTCCTTTTCAAGACGCAGTGTGAGGCAGAGACTGTGAAAGTCCAAAAGCAACCAACCTCCAAAATGAATCAGGGGCTTCAAATCCCCCTTCACAAACATACACATATACCTGGTCATGTCCTGTTGGGGTAGCATCACACAGACTTAAGTGAGGTGCAAGCAAGTGGGCTATGCAAGTAAGGCATGAAGGGAAACTGAGGTATGGGCTGTGGATTGAATGGAGCAGTGGTGATAGCCCAGAAGGAAGGGGCAAAAAAAACCTGGTGATGCCTCCCCCTGTCCTGCCCCCAGCATCCTAATTGAGCCAGTGGTCCCACCACCCAGGGTCTATAGCAGGGAGATAAAATTGACAAGGTAGCTTTGCAGATCACAGGTTAGAAAAGCTGGAAAATTTTGGAAAGAGCCACAGAGCACCTAGCCCCCTAGACACCACTAGCAGGGGGCCAGCTACACAGTATGCCTATAACCTAAACTGACACTACGCAGAAGTATGTATTTCTTTCTTACAATATTAAATTCTTCAATACTAACTAATCTCTGCCTCTTTGATTACTGTACTGAAACAGTTCATGACTTCCTTTTCAACCAGTCTTCTCCTGTTACTTCTGCACTACTCAGAAAAACTGACATAGAAAGAAATAAAGAAAATTGATGCCAAAAGAAATGGTTAACCAAGGACATGGTCCTGAACTCATTAAACTAAGACAAAACTTACATTACTTTCAATTGCACATAGAAAATTTTTATTAGAAATTAAGGCTTAACTAATCTAAACATGTACAGCTCTAAAACTGTATCATGTAGCTTGTCAGTTTTGGGGTGGAAAGCTTGTGTATTTTGTTGTCCAAGTGAGAGTATTTTTTCAGTGAACCACTTCCTCTATGAAGAGTTAAGCTTTTATAGCATTTTCTGCTGGATTCATTTTCAAAAGAATTCCTTACATGGTACACATTTATCTAATGGTACCTCAAACTCTTAGGAAAATTTGACTTTGAGAACCTTTCCAAATCATCACCTATGAGGTCTGCCTTACTTTTGAAACAGCATTACAACAATTTGATTACATTCCTATTTCGATTCTCTACAACATGCAAAAAAGCTTGCTGTCTCTTTGCACAAAAGCGGAATTTTCACACCCTATATTACTGTGGTATTGACTAAAGCCAGAACGGCACAGAATCTCAATGAAGAAAGCATTTTTCAAGTATGGTCTAGCTTGATATCTAGACAGAAACTCATGAATTATAAATATTTGAGCTTTAGGTAATAAAATCTGATCGCAAAATTTATTGAGTGTAGATAAATAAGTTTTATGTTGTATAAAGATGAACACATTCTTACTTTTAATATGTGAAATTTGAAACTACAACAGAAAGAGGACATAGCTGAAATATTCTAGAATTAACATTTGTGTCAGCAAAAATAATCTATTTTAATTTTAAGAATATACAAAATAATTAAACTTTACAAAATCTAGTAGGCTGAGCCCCAGAGAAGAGAACAAAATTGTGGCTCCATTGAACACGCTAGAAGTTTACCATCGAATTCACTGAGCCCAGAATTTCTCAAAGTTAATTGTTTGGTCATGCAACTTGTAAAGAAAGACATTTGAAATGGCACAGTTTCTTCAACTTATTGTCACTGTGTTTTTTAATGATAAAACATTTGCCTCCCAGTACTTTAAAATTATGTATGTGCCAACCATTTTCTGCAATAATTACAGTAGGAGCACTACAGCTATTAGGCACTTCCAAATACTCTTACTAAACAAAGAATAAACCTACTTACACCAACATCAAAAGGAATTCATCATCAAGGATCCAGGTTTTCTGTTTGCCACAGAAAAATGCACTAAAACCCAGATTTTTCTCATTTGAGGAAAGAAACCCAGATTTTCTCCTTTAAAAAAGAAAAATGCAGGAAACTGGGTTTCCCCTTGCAGGCTGGCAGAATTGCAGCCTGCAAGGGGCTGTGGGGAATAGGAGGAGGGCAGTTGGACAGGGGGTGCCATGTGCATGTGGGTACATACACTTGCTCATGGCTGCCAGGCAGCCTGGACAGCAGTTCCCCACAGGTAAATGGGGGAGGGGGAGTGGAATTGAGGGAGGGAGTTGGGCAGGGTTGGGGCTGCTGCCCAGCCCAGGTGGTGTGTGGGGCTTGTGGCCCAGGGCTGGAATGAACAGCCACAGGGTGTCCCATCCAAGGGTGTTGGGGGGGAAGGCTTGCTCCCCACAACTGTGCACTCCCAGGGGGGCATGTGCCCCCCAGACTTGTGCATGGGGCAGGCTGCTGGTTGTGCGCTCAGGCTCCCCATCCTGCTGCCCTCTTTCCAGGAACTCCACAGCCCAGTGGGTGGGACCGAGCACGGTAGGGCAGAAGGGGGTGGGGAAGCTGGGTGCCACCACCACAAGCCCTGCAGTGAAGCACCCCCTGCCTGCCTGGCAGCAGCAGGGGTAGCGGTGTGGAGTTGTGCCCCTCACTGCTGCCATGCAGCTCACTGTTCATGGTGGTGACACTGAGCTTCCCCACCTGGCCCTGCTCTGCCCTGCCATGCAGGGTCTCATCTGCCAAGCCACAGAGGCCCCAGGGAGAGGGCAGCAAGGTAGGGAGCCTGAGCCCGCAGAAGCCAGCCCACACCTGCCTTCTTCCCCCCAATAGGCTCTGCTCCAGATGTGCCGCCTGTGGGGGAAGGAGATCTGGGCTCCACTGTGCTGCAGCAGACACTGCCTCCTGTGGATGGCAGCTGGGGCTTGAACACTGCTGGGGGGCAGAGGCAGGAGGCACAGCTGCAGCTGGACCTGTGTTCTGGTGAGCAAAGGAGCAGGGGGACCTGTGATTTTTCCATGATAAAAAAACCCAAATCGAAGGCCAAAGTTTATAGATATTTAGAATATATTTTATTATAGCAACCGAGGCACTTTTAGGCTTCCAAATTGCTTTAAAATTTTAAGTAGATAAATAAAACGTTATGTTCAGCTAATACCTATATATATATGTGTGTATGTGTGTGTACACACATACATATGTATGTATGTATGTATGTATATACATACGTATATATATACACACACACACACATATATACACATATACATACATGCATATATGTTGTTTTAACCACAGAAAAACATGGTGTGGCAGGGCACTGTTTGTGCCTGCCAATTTAAGGGCTAGAAGACAGCAGCCAGCAGGTGATTAGGGCAGCCATTTTGGATCTAGGGCTGCCCATATAAACAGGGCATTTTGCTGCTGGGAGGTCAGGCAATAACATTGCCTGGTTGCAAGTATCATCTGGAGGTAAGGTAGGAGCTGTAGGGGATGGTCAGGAGGCTCCTGGTCCTGGGCATGACCTAAAACTGTACCCTACTGGGAGTGGGAGGCCTGGTGGGGCTCCCATTGGTGCGGGAGCCTCCAGGAAATGCCAAGCCAGTTACCACCCTGGTGAAAGGTGGGTTGGGGTGCCTTAACCCCTAGCCCCCACAACCGGGTGGGTTACCCCTTTGTAGGGTCTGGAATGAGGACCCCAGAGAGAGCGTAAGGTCATAGACTCATGAACCTGTCTGAACATTCCCCTGACTGGTCAATGCTGGGGCCAGGACCGGAAGGGTGAAAGGGCTGCGGCCCACCATGAAAAATGCCCAAGAGCTGAGGGCCTGGGGGTCTGACTGGCCTGGAGGTGGGCCAGAGCTGGTAGCCCAAGGTCCCAGGGGGAACACGCCCGTGAGGGGGAAGCAGCTCAGAGAGTTATGCTGCCGAGAATAAAGGCAGATTAGGCTGCCGGAATGGAGGGATCTTAGAGGGGTCCTGATCGGCTGGTGATTGTAAAAACTATGGATACCATCTGCGAGGCTTGGGCTGCAGTATAGGGGAGGAACAGAGCTGCACATAGTGCCCCTGGCATCGGGGCAGGAAATGGGCAGCCTTCTGCTTAATTTACATCAATTAATTAATTACCAACAAGGTGTGGTAGGCAAGAAGGTGAGCAGTTAGCCCAGAAACAGGTGGACGGGCCACAGTGAGATTGTCTCAGATCAGGTCCCCTGTTACACATGGATTTGGGGGTTTTTAACCCGAGAATGTGTGTGGGGAAGTTAAATCAGAGAATTTGTAACCTTTTTAAATGGAGACAACCAGGATCTCTGTAATCATCAAGCAGAAATTGTCACTTTGTGGTCAGGACTCAGGGTTGCCAAAGCAAGAATTAATTTTTTTTAGTGACAATCTGCAATTTTTTTCATTGGCCATCAAACTCCTTTTTTTTATTGACAGATTTTTACTGTTTGACATAATGTAAATATAACTCTTCTGCCAGGCCTTGCCCTGCTGGGCTGGGTTCAAATTTAGAGGTTTTATACCAAGTATAGTTAAAAAAAAAAAAAAGCTGTCAGTAACAGGTTTGCAGTTTAAAAAAAAACCTGATCTTGGCTTGGCAAACCTGCTTGACTACAATGGTTTTGCACCCCCACTCTAGTCCCCTACTCACCCCCAAACCCCCTAGCTTACTCTGCACCATGCTGTCCCCCCAGCTTAGCCCTTGCCTTACCCCTGACAGCTCCACGTCCATGGAGCTCCAAAGAAGCCTACCAGCTACACACTAGTAGGATGGCTATGGATAGCAGCCGCAGCACATGGCTAAAGGGAGACGGGTCTACAAACCCTGAGACAGCTTCTTGCAAGTTACTGCACTCCCACTTGGATCTAGAGTGCTGTTATGCTCTGTACTTCCTTCAACCAAGCTCTAGCTGTATAGCTTCTGTACAAGAGGGAACTACACAAAACAGTTGGAGCCTGGTTGCTTTTTATGGATGACTCAATTTTTATAGACTTTACACAGAGAGGCATTTTTAGCCTGATCTCTCTCTCTCTCTCTCTTTTTAACAGAATGTCCATAAACTTACAGCAGCCCTGACAAGACTATTGACCTTAGGTGAAAAGACCATTCAGGACATACATGCAGCTAACTCTCTCTTTGTCTTGTTTCAAGTTTTTCAAGAAAGCTGTTTCTGAAAAGTTTTATTAATAGGTTTGCTTTCTAAGTGAAAAATATAAAGAAAATGCAACAAAACAGAGTATGGACGCACACAGCATACAGTGGTGTTAGGAGCACACATGTGCATGCACACACGGAGTACAATGGTATGGGGGCACATTTGCAAGAACACACAGAATACAGTGGTGTTGGTGGCATACCTGTGCGTGCGCGCACACACACACACCCCGAGCATACAGTGGTGTTGGAGGTGTGTGTGTGTGTGCGCATACAGAACACACAATGGTGCTGGCACAAGTGTGAGTGCACACATATAGACAGCACACTGGTATCATTGGCACGTGTGCATGCACATGCTGACACACACAGCACACATCTGGGAGGCACATGTACCCCCATGCCTCCTTTCCTGGGAGTGCACAACCCCATTTTTTATTGTTGTGACCCCAAGACTGGGAACTGCTACTTTAATGGGATGATACAGCAAACCAAACTTGTTGTGAGGCCCACCTTCAGGAAACAGCACATCAAAAGGCCTGTGACACACAGGGGCAGAGAATGGCTGCTGGAAGGGAGAGTGCACTGGGTCTAGCCAGGGTTTTTTTCCCTGCTGTTCCTCTTCTTGTGACCCTCCAGCACTGAAGGCCTAGGAAGTTGCGATTCACAGCCTGTACCCCTATCTCCCATGTTCCTGAGCTACTGAGGCCACTCACCTCCAAGAACGCATGTCCAGTCTGTTTGAACCTGGCTGAAATATCAGCTCCCACAACATCTGGTTTCACTTGAATAATACACATACTGTGTTCATTTTAGGATTCCTACCTCCTAGCTTCACACAGGGACCCCTCACTCTTCTCTTGTGGGAGAGCAATAATTAGTTGCATGCTGGCTAGTCAGCTAAATGCCAGCTCCCTATTATCCCCCTTTCCCCACTCTGCAAACCCCTCTCCTGCCTTTTCTTAGCTGGCAACCTGATAGTAGATTCACTTGGCTCTGGTCTTGAGAGGGCGAAAGGCAGCAAACTGCAGCTCCTGATTCCCCTCTTGGCTCACCAGTACCACAGCAGAAGAAAGGGCTGTGGGAAGCGTGGCAGTACAAAAGCACAGAGGGTCCTTCAGGAGCCCTGAAGCCAACATGCTCCCTCAGCGGTGTCCGACTAGAGGTGCTCCTGCCCCTGCCCAGCATTGTCGGGTCTTAAATATGAAATCATTGTACCAGAAGCTCAAAATGCTCATCTTGGCTGAAAAGCTCTGGTACAGTAAGCAAATATGCAAGCAAGTCTTTTCTTCTTTACTTTATATTGTTCACACTAAGTTGCCAGCAAGTGAGTGAGAACCGGGTCATAAAAACTGAAGCATTTCTTTACTGGGAGACAAGCAGTCACAAGACAGGGCTGCCAGCAAGGAGGATGTTTGCTGGCTGTGGGGCCATGGATGGCCCTGGACTGACTCATGGATGTGGACCTGATTTGGTTAGGAACACAAAACATTTCTTTAAAACAAAACAACGCTCCCCCTCGAAAAAGCTAAAGACTCCCAGCGAGCAACTCGGGTTTTGCACGTGCTGCAGCGATGAGCTGGCTCAGGAAATCAGTGTGCCTTTGAACACTTGTGCAATTACTGATGGTTCAAGGTGGAACTTACTGGACAAACAGGGTCACCTGGGGCACCTGGCAATGCCGACGCGGGAGGCAGCGCCCCCCTCCGCGCCTGCCCCGCACTTGGCGGGTGTGAAGTGGGGTTGGGCTGCCCCGCCCCTGCAGGGCAGAACTTGCAGCCTCGCATCAGAGCAGGGCGGCACCGCGCCCCAACTGTCTGGCCTGGCCCCCGCGCATGCACGGTGCGGCCTCAGGGCCGTAGAGAGGCGCGAGGCTCCATGCAGGGTTGGGGGAAGGAGTGAGAAGGGGCAGTTACTGGCGCGTGGCGAGCCCCGCTGCCCGTCCCAGCCTGAAGCCGGGAAGAGACTCGGCTCGGCAATCCCCCGTACACGCCCCCGACCAGCAGATCATTTCAGTAAAGCCAATGACACTTACCTTCCCCACCTGTTACCTTCCCCAGCTCTCCTTTCTCTCAACCTTTGAGAAAAAGGTTGTGTTCGTCTTCATTTCTTTCTGTGGAGGTTTTTTTGGTAGGAATATGATCCATCAAACCTAAGACTGGAAGAAAATTTGCCATCTTTGGCAGAGTGCCATTGGAAGTGGCTTGTGAACTGCCTAGCACATTAGGGTGAAATCGTGGCCCTACAGGAATGGCTTTTGCCATTGACTTGGAGTCAGCCTGGGTGGAGCTGAGATTTCATCCCCCGTTATTTTTTTTTAATAAATCAATCCTAGATTAACAGTTTTGTTTCCCTGCAGCGGGCTTCAACTGCACTCTTTAAAATCAGGAAGTGAGGGTTGGAAAGGACCTCAAGAGTTCACGTAGTCTGGCGTTTCTCAACTCACGGGTGACAACCCAAAAGTGGATTGCAAGAATATATGAAAGGGTTGCGGACAACCTTTAAAAATGGATCCAACAACTTTTAAAATGGTTTGTCCTTTAAAGGAGAAAAACACGGAAAACGGCGGGGTTTCCATTGCAAGCTGGCAGTTACAGCCTGTAAGGGGTTGCTTGGCCGCCCCTTCCCCACACGTGCCCAGGAGTCAGGTGGGGAGTGAGGGGTACCGGCAGGGCAAGGGGGCTGTTTCCTACTTAAACTGTTTACTGGATCAGGACCAGCCGTCAATGTTTGGGTCCTGGTCCAAAAAGGCCAAGTAACTATTATAAATATTTTTATTCGCTGGAAGTAAATGCACTTACAAAACAAAACCTGAACCACTACATTCAGTAAAAATGCTTTTACAACTTATAAAATAAAAATAAGACAGAATTGTTTTCTTTTTACAAAAACACAAGCTTATTGAGCCAAATCCAGTGCTATAGGTAGGCGTGCCATGTACACATCTATTTTTCACAAGGGCTCTTCCAGCCCTTTTTACCCTATGATCCTACTAAAGTTTGGGTTAGTTCCACTTCTGGAACAGCCTAGGGAAATAGAGGATTACTGTTTTTCCCCTTTCCAGTTGCCTCTGTAAATCCTTGCAGGAATGACAGTCTAACTTGTCTATAGCATTTCCCTGCTGTAGTCTGTTTCTCTTTGCCCTGCATAGAAAGCCTTGTACAGGAACAGAGGCAAGTTCAGGACAAGTTCAGCATTAGGGGTATTGCTAGTGATCCTTACCACTTGCCTTTCTTCTCCATTGCTCTTCTAGTTGGTACACAGAGGCTGCAGTCCAACAAGGAATGTGTCATACTAGGCATTAGTGGGAGCAGTTAAAAATTCTTGCCGTTTACTTCCTTGGGTTGTTCTTAGAGCACAGGCAGCACTTGAAATAAAGAGTGTATCTGACAACTCCTGGCTGTGTTTGCTCTTCAGGGTGAAATTAAATAAAAGTTCTGCTGGACTATGTAATAATTACTTGTTTTGTAAAAATGTAACGCACAAAGTGGCTTACTAAAAGCTTGTGACTTTAGCTTCCCAAAGCATCCATTTAGTATCCGGTTAATGTGACATTAGATTTACCCTACTGTGGCAGGACAGCCTCCAGGGGTGCCGTGACTTCCCTAGCACCCCACCTACCCATGCCAACTCAGGTCTTGAATGCACCCTCTGTCTTGCCCGCCATGTCTTTGATCTTATATTATTAATGGGAGGCTGCCTTCCTGCCCACTGTGGCACAGTGCCCGCCTTACTATCCCAGACTCTGCCCTATACGCGCCCTCTCCCAGGACTACTCTATATGTGTGCCCCCTCCTGGGGCCTCCTTCCTAAGCTCGCCGTCTCCTGGAGCCTTGCTCACTATCCACACCCCCTCCCAGGGCCTGCTCAACGTCCACGCCCTCTCCTGGGGCTCTCACCCACAGACAGTGCCCCACTGGGGCCTGCTCAATGTCCAATATACACGCCCTCTTGCGCTCCTCGCCTGCCCTCAGGCCTGTGCTTGCACTCCTCGCCCACCCTTGGGCCTTCTATACTCGCACCTCTCACACGCCCACCTGCACTGGGGCCTTCTATGCCTGACTCAGGCTTCCCAAGGTTGGGGCTCAGGTGGCCTTAGCCTTACCTGGCCCCCCAGACCCACCTTCTTGGGTCTGTGCCCCACTGGGGCTCTTCCCAATTGGGGCTCAACCCAATATCACCCCCGCTGGGCTGGGGTCAGGATACCCCACTAAATGCAGCACCCCTGTGGCACTAGGAACACCCCCACCTTACTGGGGAGCTCCTAATGAGGCCTCCTCCACCCCTACAGCCTCACCCGGTCCTCCCGTTCATAATTACCACTATCAACCCAAAACAGAAAGCCCCTTGGCTACAATGTAAATCTTAAGCCAACCTGGCTAACCTTCTCTCATCCCTGTCAGGGTCCTCTCCACCCTGTAGCCACACGCTGGCACACAACAACACCACCCTGCTCACTCTAACAGAACTCTTACTCCTTAGGCTGCCAGAGAGGAACTGAACTCTAGCCTCAGCATCCTCTGCTTATAAAAGCCAGGCCCTGCCCGCTTCCGGCCAGCTGACACCATCAGTTGCTTTAGCAACTCACACCTGCGCTGCCCTATCGAGTGGCAGCCAAGCCCATATTACCATTATCAGTAGCAGGCACCTTAGTGCCCTGCTACACCCACCTAGGGCTAGAGATCTATAGACTAATTAGAATGAAAGTGCAACATGTAGCAAGCAACAACTTTCAGACAAAAACATTTATGTAGACCTACAGAAAACAAGAGATAATGGTTTCCCTTGCTTTTCAGAAGTAAACAGTGAATGATATTCTAGTTAAAGTGCTGGAATTAGTGCCCAGTAGTGCTACCTTACAGATACCCTTACATCCTATGTGGAGATCATTATCGATTTAGAAGTTATCTGACTTGTTATTTATTAAATGTTCATACCTGCAAAGTAGGAAGATATGAAGGAACGGGCTGTTATTGCTCCTTGTTTCATTTTTGTACATATTAACAAAACTAAGATTTGTTAGATGGGAGAAAGCACCTTCTGAATCACTGTCTAACCAAATACACGTTTCAGCAAGCTTGGATCCAGAAGCAGGAAAGAAACCAAAGCACCCTGGCAATGTTGTTATATTAGCTCCCCCTACTAGTTGGTGTGAGAAGCTGCCAGGGAGACTTGCTGGCAGTTTTTCAGTGATTTATGGAGGCAGGTGTGACTGATTAGATTCCCCAAGAAAATTAGTAGACTTCAAGTAGACTTTGTTAATGTTTGCATAGGCAGAGGAATCATAATAGTCTTGATTCCAGTCAATGGACCTTGTACCACCTACTTCAATGGCCAGATCAGGCAGGATGTTAACTGCAGAAACCTTAGTCGATATTGTAGAGCTGTGATTCTTCAACAAGGTGCTGTGGCACCCTAGAGTACCTTGAAATCCTTTGAGGGATGACATGCAATTTTAGCAGTTAGATGTGCAAACTTGATTCATAAAATAAACCCAGAGATTTCAAAAAGGACTCCATGCTATTAACAACAGTTTGACCTGTTGTGGTCTTTCTGAGTTCTTTGCAATGGAAGTACAGTATTGCTTTCTCTTTCAGCAGTCCAGAAATGGGTGAAAACAAAGAGCTGGTGCTTTCCAAGGGGTAGCTAGATTGCAATGGCAGAGGTTGGGATGTTGAGTCTAAAAAAGCTTGATGTGGGGTAAATATATAGCCAGGTATCTTTAAATACTACTTAAGTATTCCTTGTATCCCAGAAGTATTTTGCTGCTTCATTTAAAACTAATTATCAGGTGTTGCAAGAAAGTATTTTCATTGCCTACTAATTTTTGTAGAATTTGTGATAGTGAGATCTGAGATTTGGTTCAACTACTATTTGTATCATGCAAATTAATGAAGTATAGGACAAATATGCACAAGTATATAATGCTTACTATTTCTTTGAATTATGCCACTTCATAAAATAAAATATGAATAACAGCTTTTTAAATATAATGTGATGAGAAGAGAGGATTTTCCCCCACCACTTCAAAATTGTTTATTTTTCTGTTACTGAAATCATCGGTAGTGAACACCATGCTTTGTTCATATCTTCCACATGATAACCCTAAAACTTGGTATATCTTAGTCTTCCTGTACACACCCTGGAACAAAAATGCTGCCTTCTTTACTTTTTGAAGTCTTCTGTGTTTTGCTTTATAAAATGCTGTTTGTGTTTTCTTTGTTATGAAAAAATGCATAAAAGTTGTGTTAGGTGCTCAGCAGGACATAAAATGTCATGGATCCATTGGCTTCAGCTTGTGTATGTTGTTATAGCTCAGTTAAAAATGTGACCCAAAGGTCTTGCTCTTTATGATCCCATTAACTTTACTGGGACTTGGATTGGTCCTTTAAATCCAATCTATTAATAATGCTGTGGCACCTAACAAAACTCTGAGGATCTGGGCCTTGATATTTGTAGCTTTTTTGTTTTGTTTTGGTATCCCTAATTTCACACTCAAGATTGTGTTGATTACTTACAAGACTTTTTAAGGCAAAAAAATGCTATGTCAAGATAAAAATTAACCCTGCTACCACAAACACTTTCTCACCTAAGTAACTTTACAGAGTTGAAGTTCCACTGAGTTCAGATAATAAGCTTTGGTCCTGTAAATGTTGAGTGTTCTGTCTCTAATCCAGCAAGATGTTTAAATTTAAGTACCTGTGAAGCCCCCTGGAAATGAATGGGACCACTTACAGACTAAAATATATTGCTAGCTGGGGTAACAATACTCAGCAATACTCAAATGTTTTTAACATAACTGTTTTAAAAATCCTAATGGTTGTTTAAAAAAAAGTACAATACATGTATATGTCAAATATAAGCAATTTGAGAGAGGAGGCAAGGATAAGAGAAAAGTCTAGTTAATAATTTAGGTAGTAGATATTTTTTTTAAAAGCAGCCATGATTGGCATATTAAAATGAATAAGACAAAACGATGGATGTTTTCTCTGGTTGTACTCTGGCAAATGCCTAATTCAGTGGTAGCTTGTTTAATGCAGGTCCTGATGCTGAAATTTACAGCCTTTGGGTGGATTATAGTACCTGTGCGGTACAAAGTTATCATCTACCTCTGCCCTGCAAATTGGAGAAATGGGGCATCAGCATTTGCCACAATATTTTAGGATAGAAAAAAGGGATTACACATACACAAAATAGAGGCTTGTTCTCTGACATTTTAAGAAATTTATAGATGTTAATTTGACAATATTTCTAACATAAGTATATTTTTGGAAAATATTACCTGTCTTAAGTAAAAATAATAAAATTAAGATTTTATTTCTTATTTCTTAATGAGATTTCTCTCATATAGATTCGTCAGAGTCCTAGTGGACTCCGAGATGAACATGAGTCGGCAGTGTGACGAAACCATCAGAAAAGCCAATGGCACTTTATCGTGCATCAGCAGATGCATGACAAATAGGTCCAAGGAGGTGATACTTCCGCTCTATCGGGCGCTGGTCAGACCGCAGCTGGAGTACTGC
>NW_017728886.1:70785562-70788020 GCF_001723895.1 Crocodylus porosus | reverse complement strand
CTTCCGACCCTAGCATCTATGAATCTATGAATCTATGAAATCTGAATCTTTCATACTCTGAAATATTTCCCCCCCCCCAAGATGAACATGGAAGAAATCCAGCAATTACAATAATGGATTTGAGACACTTCTCCTACGGTCTGTATTTCATGTGGCAGCTTTATGAAATATGTGTATTAGTATATGTGTATGGCCCAGATAGTGCAATGCAGTGAACATTCATGGCTCCAGTTGATACTGTAACATGATTTTAATGTAAGAGATTTTTGGGCTTCAGCTGGAAAAATCAGACTCAAGGCAGAGTCATTAAAACTCCCATTGGTCTCTAAAAAACCAAGCTGTCCTTCCCATGTGAATTGGATTAGATGAGTCAACTTTTTCTGGACCTCAAAGGAAGGTTCAGTGTAGTTTGTGGGTCACAGGTCTTTCCCCTTCATCTTGAACTGGACTGAGGAACAGTATTTATGTTTCTTCCTGAGCTGGTGAGTCAGCCTTACAGAGTCAACAACATAAAAACAGGCAAAGTCTGACTGATTGCTTCTTTTTACCCCTACAATAAAATCTTGGAAAAATCCACGAACAGAATATCTAAAATGATATTATGATTTGTTGGGGGAGGGAGCTGCTTACCTATTTGTTTACTGACAAATAGTATCAGAAAGTAAAATGTGATGAATAGGTCAGGCCATTTTTTACCTAGAACTAGTGTACAAACCATTACCACAGCAAGGCAAGGAAGAAATGGCATCTTGCCAAATGCACCATTATTCTTGAGGACTTTCATGTTTTTCTCATGGGGAATGTGGTTTTCTCATATCAGGCAATTATTTTGAGTTGTTATAGGGAAAAATCCTCTGAAGTTCAGGCAGGGCAAGATGTCTTTTAACAAACATATTAAGAACAAAACCGTCAACTTTTTTTTTCATATTTCAGTAGGACTTGCACCTGCTTACATAAAGACAAAACTCATTTTACAGTATTTTCTTGCTTAACAGCTCTGGTGGGTGCCTCCCATTTCCTTAGCTTTAAAAACATTCACAGTTGCAGTTGAAATGCTAATCTCAATGAGTGCTACTATACACAGATTTAGAGGTAAAGTTGTGCAGGTTGCTATGCTTCAACACTGAGCCCAGAAGAGTCAGTCTAGTTTGCAAACAACTCCCTGCAAAATTAATTTGAAAAATGTCTCTTGATTTTTTTGTAATGTAGAATGCTTTGAGATATCTATCTATATAGATATGTATAATGATGTGTGTGCATAACATTCTACATTTTTATAATATATACATATGAAATTAATAGGAATTCCTATATGTTTGTGGGTTACATTCTTAAAACCCAAGATCCCACCTGTGGCTGAATTACACTTTGGTCTGTGCACTCAGGCCTGCATAGGGAGGCATGCAAAGTGTGCGGGATTGTGACCGTTAATTCAGTTTAGCTCCAGCTTGATGAGCTAGAATAGGCTCTTCCTTTAATAAAAAAAAAAAAAAAGGATTTTTTTGTGTATTCCCAGCCGAATCAGTTCTACATCCATTCAAGAACCATGTTCAGGGCCCCACAACCGGCAAACATCCAAATTTTGTCCAGTGTCCTATGTGCAGGCCCAAGGCTGGAGGCTTGGGGTTCGGATGCTCCCGCCCTCAGCGCTAGGGCTGTAGAAGCAAGGTAGGGAGGAGTCTCCTTTTTCCATAAAGTGGGCGTAAAGCCAAGATCCTCCTACTGGAAATGAACATGGAAGGTTTAACTAGGCATTACCTCAGCGAGCACTACCCCGTGCCAGAAAAGCAGTTATGCCCAGCGACTATTAGGAAAACCGCCTTAGTGGTAGGTGTTTCCCCTGCCAGGTAGGTGAGAACAGGCCCTTCCTGGTAAAAGGAGGACCATAACCGAGGCCGTGTCCCTATGAGCACGGCCCTCTACTGCTGGCCTCGTCCTGTTCATTGCTGGCCTTTCGTCTATTCCTGTTGCTGTCGCCAGCGCCGCCAATATTTAGCCCTGCCTCGGCTGAGCGCTCTGGCAGGGTCACGGACAGGGCGCCGGCGGGCCGGGATCTCCGGAGAGTCCGGGGGCTGCGTGTACCCGGGGAGACTACACTTCCCAAGATGCAACGCTCGGCTCGCCTTGCCTCGGTCCCAGACCCGCCGCCGCACGCTGCACGCCGGGACGTGTAGTCCCGCCTCTTCCCATGGGCTGCCGCATCGCCGCGCTCTACCGGGCCCCGCGGGGGGTGACGCCGATGTCACGTGGCGCATTTGTTGACTTCCTGGAGGGGGCGCGGGGCCTGGCGGCCGGCGGGGGTGGCTCTGGGCCGGGCTGGGCCGGACGATGGCGGCCTCCGGGGGGCACCGCGGCCCCAGCTGCTGACGCCTCTCACCGGAGCGGCGCGGCCGCAGCTCGGCAGGTCTGGCCCGCGGGTGCGAGGGGTGGGGAGGGAGAGGAGCAGCCGCCGGGGAGC
>NW_017728886.1:70729372-70785462 GCF_001723895.1 Crocodylus porosus | reverse complement strand
GCCGGGGCCGGGGCCGGGCCGCTGGCAGGGGTGCGACGGGCTCGGGGATGCGGCCGCAGAGCGGCGAGGGGGCCGGGCCGGAGCGCAGGCACCAGTGCTGCCGGCTCCGTGCTGCAGGTAGGAGCCAGCCCCGGCGACGCACGAGCGAGGTGCGAGGCGCCCGGAGCCCGCAGTGCCTGGGCTGCCAGGGCCGCGGGCGTCGCGTTTGCCTGAGGCAGGGAAGAGGTGGGGGCCGATGGCTCTTGGTCTCCATAGGCTAGAGGCGCCCTTGGAAAATGCCAGGGATTGGCTTTGACTCTTTTTTACTACAAGTACTAAAGCAAATTCTCTGTTGCAAATTACTGAGGAAGACCCAAATGCTTTTAACCCCATGGGTACGACGGCTCTTGCTCTCTCCTGTGCATTGTGTTTGCACACCCAAGGGTGCTGAAGCTTTTGCAGCCAGAGCATTTGTTTGGGTCCAGATCGCTTTAGGCACAGGCTGAAAGGTGATCTGCTGAGCGTGTAACAGACTTAGATGAAGCTGGGCAGCTCAGTAATGGTGCTAGGGAGAGAGTTGCTACCAGAATTGTGTCACTTATTTTCCTAGAAATAGATTAGAAAGCAAAAGCTGCTGATAGTGTGGAGTCCAGGTATTCATGGAGGTGATTTCTCTACCACCTAACTGCAGAACCAGTGAGAAGTGATATTATGGCTGTTAATAAATAACCTTGCATCTAGTGGTAACAAGTTGATAGTTTATGTTAAATACAAGGATATTTTTAAAAACGGTTGATAACCATACCTTTTCTTTTTAAAAGGGCAGATGTTGAGTAGTTAAGGAAATATCATGTGCCCTTCAGCTCACTTAACTTCAGTAATATTTTAAATGTGGAGGTCATCTGTGATTTTTTTTTTTTTTTTTTTTTTTTTTTAGATTAAAGGTGGGAAAGAAGCTGTCTGGAACTTTAATTTTAAGCAGTGGGAGAAAACATGTAGGGAAGGGCTCCAGGTTTTAACTGAATGAATAATCATCTCAAAAATGGTGGTACAGATGAGCAGAGATCCTGTAAGGAGTGGAATAAAAAGCTGAGCAGAAAAAAAGGCTGATTTTTTTTATTTATTTTTTTTTACAACAGGAGAGTGAAAGGAAGGAAGGTTAGACTTGCCAGAAGTCAAATTGTTACATCTTTGCAAAAGAAACTAAATAGTAAAAGGTTCTTTAGCCTTAGAAGAAGAAAACAAAGAAAGAGGAAAATGTGCTAATATAAAGATATTAGTATAGCTGTCAAGATCAGGATCAAGATGAAAGATAATCTATTTATAGACCAAAAACTAAGTGAATATGGGTGGTGACGTAGACAGGGGGAGAAAGGCGGGATGCTCAATGATTATGGAACAGGAAACTGCCACATCCACAGAGAAAGCAAAACTTAAAGAGTTTAATGTGTTTGAGTTCAGGTGCAAAGGTTAATCTCCATCCCAGGTCCTAAAGAACTAGCACATGATATTGCAATTCCAGTAGCGAGCATTTATAATACAACTGACAGATTGGGGATGGTGCCATATAACTGCTTTCAAATTGGTGGGGCCAGGTAGTGTGTACCTTAGGGTACTGAAGGAATTGGCTGAGATAATTTTGGAGCCTTCAGCTTTCCTCTGCAAGAGCTCCTAAAGGTTGGGTGAGGTCCTGGATAATTGGAAAAGGGGTGCCTTCCTTTAACAAAGGGAAGAAGGAGGATCTCAGGAATTACAGCCAGTCTGACCTCAATGTCTGGAAAGATCATGGAGCAGGTCCTCAAGGAATTGATTGTGAAATACCTGCAGGAGAACAGGGTGATCAAGAATAACTAACATGAGTTTCCCCCAAAGCAAGTCATGCCTGACCAACCTCATTTCCTTTCGTTATGGTGACAAGTTCTGTAGATTAGGAGAGACCAGTTGATGAAATGCTTAGACTTCAGCAAGACTTCTGACACTCAGTCTCATTAACAAACTAAGGAAATATAGACTAGACAAAAGTACTGTAAGATGAATACATAACTAACTGGTTGGATCATTTTGCTCAAAGAGTAGGCATCAATGGTTCATTGTCTAGCTGGGAGGAGATATATCAAGTGGGGTTTCCCAGGGTGTGTCCTTTGTCTGCTATTGTTTAATATCATCATTAATGATCTAGATTAGATGAGCAGTGCCACATCCATCCATGGGCTAGATCCAGCCATGCAGAGTAGGGGCACAGGGCAGCCCAGCCAAAACCCAGCCCCACGGGGAAAAATGGGGAAATGGGGTGTGGCTGGGATACAACCAGCAGTGCAGGCCTTGGGGTTTGGGAATTTGGTGGGAGGAAGGGTGACTGCATCAATGACCATCACTCCCCTGCTGGCACATTTCCTACTCCATGAGGGCCAGACGTGATGGCTCCATGGGCTGCATTTGGCCGGTGAGCCAGACGTTGGGAACCACTGATCTAGATGATGGGACTGAGTACGCATTTAGCAAGTTTACGGATAACACTAAGCTGGGTGGAGTTGCAGACACTCCAGAGAACAGGGCTAGAATCTCAAATGACATTTATAAGTGGAAGAAATATTCTGAAATCAACCAGATGAAATTCACAGGGACAAGTGCCTAGTCCTGCAGTTGGGGTGTGTGCATGCTGAAATATAGACTGGGGAATGACTAGCTAGGCTTCAGTACTGCAAACGAGGATCTGGGGGTTATAGTAGACCATAAGCTGAATATGGGGCAACAGTGTACTGTTGTTGCAAAACAGGCCAACAGCAGTGTCACTTGCAGATAAAGGGAAATGATTCTTCCACTCTCTTCAGAGCTGGTCGGGGTTCACTTGGAGTACTGTACCCGGTTTTGGGCCCCACGCTTTGAGAAGGATATGGACAATTCGGAAAGAGTCCAATGCAGGGTGACAAAAATGATTAGGAGCCTGGAAGCCAAGACTTAAGAGGAAAGGCTGAAGGAACTAGGGTTTAGTTTGGAGAACAGAAGTCTGAGGAGGGGATTTGATAGCTGTCTTCAAATACCTGAAGGGTGATTATAGAAAGAATGAGATGAACTTTCTGCTGTAATCATAGGGGTAAGACAGTTTGAGCAATGGCCTCAAACTGTAGAAGATGAAAAGCATCTGATATAATGTCATTTGAGAAATAAATTATTGGTTAGAATGGGGTTTGGTAGAAGAGCTGTTAGGTGAATAAGGAGCTGACTAGAAAAGGAGATCATGGCCTGCTGAAAAAAACATATGCAGGGATCAGATTTGGGGCTGGTATTACTTAATAGAAGTATTGTAATGAAATCTTGCTGATGTTACAGAATTGAGACATATGAGAGAGGAAGGACCTTGCGGACTAGAGTACTAGAAATGAAATGTGACAGAATGAAGTGGGAATTTGCGTATGTATGTAGTGATTAGCAGCAAAGTTTTCCGCTGTGAATTGGGAGCTTGGCGGCTGGAACTGACAGAGGGAGAGACAGACCTGCGTGTATTAGTTGATCACAATGTAATCATGACCCACGACCATTGCAGCTCTTGAAGAGGTAAAAAGTAGGGTAGATCATGCAAGGTATTTCTAGTAGAGGTAGGAAAGGACTCATTTTTTTATGAGATCATGTTATTACCTTATATGGCAATACTTTGCACAATTCTAGTTCCTTCCACTCCAGAAAGATGAATTCAAACTGAAATGAGCCATGGAAGGGCTTCTAGCATAATCAGGAGAATGCAGTGCCAGTCTTATTTAGTAAAATGAAGGCTGAGAGAGAGAGGAGATACGATTATTGTCTGAAGCACTTCACCTAAGCTCTTTTTTAGTTTCCTTGTCTGTAAAATGTTTATTTTACTTAAAAATACTCGCATGTTGTTGTTGACTAATATCTGTGAAACTGTTTGAAAAAGAACACAAGGTAGATGTTTTCTGTTAATTGTACATTATTCTGAAATTTGATATAAACTTAACATGCATTTGTGCCATGGCCAAAAAAAGGTTTGGACTTCCCTGGTATGTGAATTAGTGCTAGAAAAGCTAAGTCAGTTTTTATTTGCAGACAAGTTAGAAAAGTTAGAATAAATTCCCATTTCTTTTCTTATTTAGTCTGAAGAAGAGAAGACTTGTGGGGAGGGAAAAGAAGGGGCAGGAAAATACAGCTTCAACTCCAGATGGGGTTGTTAGAAAGGAGACTAATCACTATTTTTCCTTTCCACTGGGGGCAGGACAAGAAGTAAAGAACTTAAATTACATCAAAAGAAGTTTTAGTTTGGAAGTTCAGAAGAACTTTTGAACTCTCCGAGTGGTTAATTATCCGAGTGCCTGGGGTGTTTAGGCAGAAATTACCTTCTATTGAACGAACTGCTGTATTAGGTCCCTTCCAGCCCTGATTTAAATTTTTGTGGTTCTGTACAACAGTGGATTCAGCGGAAGTATTTGGTTCAAGTGCTTTCTACTCTTTTGCATTATGGACCACTCAACCGAGAAACTCTTTTGGGGTCTTAATTGTGTGCATCACCGCTTCACCCACTGGTTATCAACAGCTGTATAGCAGTTAGAGCAGTTGTTGACCTGGGGAAATTATCATGTTGTAGCTTGTTTCATTAAATGTAACCACTATACACAGTGAGTGGAAATTGTGGGATGAATACATTCTCTAGTGACCTCCAGCAAGCACTCTGTACACCGCCAAATGGTTCGTGGACTGTGGTTTGAAAATAGTGACTAATGCATGTACAATCACCAGGGCTTCTAGTTTTCTCTGTTCAAAAATCCTAGGTTTTCTAATTAAAACTTCAAAATTCTCTTATTAAAACCCCCAAATCTGTGTTTGTTTTCCAAGATTGTGAGACGGCAGTATGCATATAGGAATCAGTTGAACATGATGTCTTATTGATAGCTTTACAATTTTAAAGCTATTTGGAAGCCTACTGTGCCTCAATCATTATAATAAAATAAATTCTGAATATCTATATATTTTGGCATTCAGTTTTGGTTGTTCTTAATCATAGAAAATCAGAGCTTCCTCTATCCCCTTCACTCACCAGGACGCAGGTCTAGCTGCAGCTGTCTTTGCCCCACTGCTCTGTTGCACTGAGCAGCCCTTTTATGCCAGTGCGCTGCCTCTGCACATGTCATTGCCCTTCACTCCCAACCTGCAGCCACTGGCCCTGCCAGTGTCCCTCACTTCCAACCCACAATCCACCTCCAGCCCAGCCAGAGGGGAGCCCCCCCAGCCAGTGTCCCCCTCCTCCACCATCCCACATCATCTATATCGCCCTGCCCCTCCTCGCCCCCAACCCTAGACTTAATTTGCAGGCAGCTGCTGGAGCTGTTCTCCGTTGCTGCCTGGCTGCATTGCTGGCCATGTACAGGTGTCTGCACACACCACACATGGGCATGGCACCCACTCCCTCAGCCCCAAACAGCCCCTTGCAGGTTCTGCCCACGTGCACACAGAAATCCGTGGTTTCCTGCATCTTTCTCCTGTAAATTAGAAAATCCATGCTTTTTTTTTTTCGTTTTGAAGGAAAAAATCTGCATTTTTCCATGGCAAACAGAAAACCTGGATCCCTGATATCACCTAGGAACATTCCAGTGACTTGTCTGTTCACACATCAAATCTTCCAACACTATCTTAAAAAATAATAGAGTAACGAGATTGTGAGTCATTTCACTACTACTGCAGTAAAGTTGTATCACTAAATTTCCATGCAAGAGCTTTGTAGATATGTTTAATTCCATTTTATTTTTTCATTACTTAAAAAAAGCCTTGCAGGGGTCTCCAGCCCAATTTTATCTCCAGCCTAAGCTTTCCCATGAAAATAAAATGGCTTCAGAGCATAGACTTTTTCATGCTGAGGGGGAGTAGTGTTGTTTCATCAGTAGTTTTTATAACAAAGCTAATCCTAGAGTGTAAAGCCCAAATCTTGTCTTTGGTATGGGCATGTAGTTCTTACGTGCTTTTAATAAGATCTTGGTATGTGCCTGGGGTTAGCACCTGGGTCTAATTTTAAATCTTTCTCAAGAAATAATAGGCAGTCACATAACGCATAGCTGTTCTATAATCTCAGCAACTGATTATTCCAATATCTTCAGTAATGTCAAATTGATACTTAGCTTTGATTCTTTTTCTATCCCAAACTGATCTGGATAGCAGTAACAGATGCATGTCACAACTGAGTTTTGGGTCAGTTGTCCACTGCAAAATGAATCTATCATCTTGCTACCTTTCTTACTGAGGACTGCATGCTGTACACTTTTGTACAGATAGCACTTTTTGACAGTTTCAGTAGAAAGATGGTAATCTTGGGTCCAGAAACAGACCTAAATCAATTCCTTGAAATTATTTTGCATAAAAATTAAGCAGCATATGCCACAACTTCATGTGTTGCAGGGGATTTTTTTGGTTACCCTTTCCTTTCTCTTCCCTTTTATTCCCTTCTCTATTCCTTTCTCTTCCCTTCTGTGCCATGTTTTGTCAGTCTTTTGACAGATATTTCTAACATTAGATTGTAACCTGTTTTGAGATGTTGACAGTGCCATTGTAGTTGTATTTTACAATGCCTAGCACAATTAAAATAACAGTAGTGATCATTTTTACAAAAGCAATATCTTAGAGAGGTTTCTTTCCTGCCCTGCAAAGTATGCCTGCAGCTGTCTTCTGAATATATGCTAATACTTGTTTCAGTTCTGTAATGTTAAATTATAAAAACACAAAAAGACTTTGAAAAGTCTTTCATTGGTGCATCGTGTGGTCATTTTTCAAACATAATGAGTTGTTAATTGAACTTTCTCTTTGTATATCTTGCTGTTAGTTTGACTCTATATTCAAAACAGCTGATATGACATTTTTGGCACTATTTCCTATTCATGTGTGTTAGTACTCTGATGTATGCTTTGGAACCTCACTTATGCCTTTTTCATGTTGTGAAGGATCAATGTGTTCATGGTTACTTTGCCCTAAGACACATGGCTATTCGTGAATATACTATGTATTAACAGAGGTACTAGACTTTTTGTTTTTTAATTTTGGTTCAAGTGCCTGTGATACATATACTGAAGGTGATTCCAAGCTCAGCTTTTCATCCTTTGTCTAGTAGAATGACAGTTGCCAATCTTTCTGGCTTAGTGAACTTTCCAGTATGAGCCAGAGGCACCTGCATTGTAAAGCTCACCAGTTGAGGATAATACATATTCTTGGAAAAAAGTATCTTTCATTTGTTACGTAGATGGAATCCACATTCTGTTAGGGAGATATTCTTTACCTAGCTTAGCAACTGCCAATTTTTCCATGTATGCTAGAATAATTTTTGCATTGCATTATGTAAGTATGTCTCTCTTCACCCAGTTACAAAATCAGGAATTGTTCCCCTATCTACTGTGGCCACTCAGTTAAATAAAAGGACTGTAATAAATATTTTTACTTTTGAATTTGTTAATGGATATGTATTTGTGGTTGTAGCAGGGAAAAGGTGTCAGTATATTTTTCAAGAATAAGAGTTCCTTGGGCAAAAATAAAAAAACTTTCCTCTTGATGCTGACAGTCTGGTATTTTAGTGTTACACAAGTTCTTATAGTCTTTAAATTGATTAAAGTTCAATTTTTTTTGTTGACTTGCAAAAGTTCCAGCAGTTATTACTTGGAATATACAAGTTTTCATGAACAGCATTTAGAAGTTTATGGTTCATTATCTTTGTATAATCTTGTTCGTATGTTTAAGACTCTGCAAGAAAAACACAGCAAATAATCAAAGCTGATATTTATAAGGCTTAATATGGCATGAAAAGTGTGGATGTAGTTGGGCGTTTCCATAATAACATGAGCATTTTTATGAAAAATGGATTTCTTGTTCTCTCTAAATATAAGGTGTCATGATAAGTAACAAGACAAGACTTAAATAAAAAATATCTTGCAGAAACCTTTGGGCTTCTGACCTGTTGCTGCTTTTGATATGTGTATCTTTTAACAGTATTATCTCTTTCTTTAAAACAGCTGTCATGGATGAGCCAGGAGAAGATGACATATATATTTTGAAACATGAAAAAGCAGACAGTGCTCGTAGAAGAGATGCAGATATTCCTATTTCAGTGTATACGGGAGATGAGTCTGTTGCTTCGCATTTTGCCCTTGTTACTGCTTATGAAGATATCAAGAAACGACTAAAGGAGACTGAGAAGGAGAACTCAGTATTAAAAAAAAGAGTAAGGGTCTTAGAAGAAAAGGTAAAAAATATTGCACCTATTTCCTTGTAATGATGAGACTAATTCGTCCTTGATATTTTTGAATGAATAATGAAATGGATGAGTCGTGTTGGAATACAATTAACCCTTAAATCTTTAGATAAGAATACTATTTCATTGTAAGATTTTTTTAGTATGCTTAGTCCCTAAAGAAATATCTTTTACTTTTCTCTGATGCAGTCTAGTTCTCCTTGATTTATAGAGAACGGACAAACTTTTGCTACTTTAAAAGGGGAGAGGAGCTGCTGCGTGAGAGCACACAGCAGCTGTTGCGATGTAGTTGTTACATCTGTATGATCCTGCTATATTAAAAATTAACCAAATTAACCCTGAATGAAGCAGACTAAAGTTGGAACAGTTTTGCTCTGCCTGTATCTCTACAGAAAAATGCACACATAAAAGTTGCATCAGAACAGATCAGTATCCTTTCATACTGTTACAATTGTTACATCTGTCTATAGTCTATACCCCTAGTCTTTTCATTTCAGTTGTGCTTTCTTACTTCCTTCTAAACAGCATGAGGTAGATGAGGGAGGTCACTTATTATTACCTTCTGGTTTGCGGGAGACTTGGATAGGCTTCAAAGGGGGAAGGGGAGCCAATGCTATCCTTCTGAAGCTACTCCAAGTGTACATTTTTCTTGGGTTTCCCAATTATTTTTCCAGTCTAAATTGGGGAAGTCTAGCTCCAGTTTAGGTTTATACGATCCTGCTCCAAAGAAGCCTTGGCATGGTTTATCTGTCCCTTAGCCATGAAATCTGGGCCTTGGAAACATCTGCCTGACAAGCAGGGATCCTGGTTTTCTCTGACAAAAACCATGGAATCTGTGATTAAAATGAAAGGCCCTTTACTCCCCCTCCTTCCCCCCACAACCCTCCCAGTCATGTTTGTGTTCCTCAGTGCCCTCCCACCCCTTCCAGAAGGGGGCCCTCCAGCTGCCAGGGCTGCAGGGCCAGGGACCTGGGTCCACAGACCCTGCCCTCCCCCGCAACAGGAGGCAGCAGCTGCTGCAGCGGAGAGAAGCCCAGCTCCACCCTGCTCTTTTTTCTAATGCAGGCTTGTGTAGGTGGGGCTGGCTCCGCTGCACGTACCCCCGGGGGGGCAGGGGGGACCCTGGATATCCAGGGGGCAAAAAATCCACGGAGAAAAAAAGCGGAGCAATGCATGTATGGGCAGTGCATCCTTGTAGTGCAGAGAACACCAGATTGTGCAGTATGTGGTGCTTTAGCCCTCTTTGTGGTGTCACATACCGCATGGCTGCGCTCGTTTGGATGTGCTCAATCTATTTTGGTGGCTAGGATAACTGAATGGTGAGAAATATTCTGTCATCCCTTTTGTCTTTGAGTTTTAAATTTCAAAGTTTGGGTACAAGTATGGTTAAAATAGTTTATTTATAGATTTATATAAATAAATCCATGGGGAATGGGGGGGTCCAGATAACAAAATATGCTTGTTAATTGAGAGGCCCAAACAGGCATCTTTGCCTGTTTGGGCTGCTGCTTCTCTTGCCACATCCATGGCATCGCTGACCCTCCCACAGGCTCCAAGGGACAGGGTGGTGGGCCCCACGCAGGCTGACATGCCCCAGGCCTTGAGGGCTCGGCTGTGCAGGCTGCTTTGCCCTTGGCTGTGGGGACTCGGCAAAACTGGAAGCGCCATAGTGGCCACTTCTGGTTTCACTTTCACTTTAAAGTTGGTGTGCCAGTTAATGCAGCATGCCAGCTTGTAAAGTGCCAGTTAAGGCAATTTTTACTGTACTTACATTTAGATACTGTTCTTAAAGTTCTGGATGAAGTGTGTTTTACTAATGAAGAATTAAAGAGTGTACTTAAGCAATTGAAAGAATAGAAACATTTAAATGCATTGTCCACTATAAAGTTACAAAGCAGGCAAAATAAAAAAGCATGGGGAGAAGTTTCTTGCATGTGATTGCTTTCCTGTTACCTTCTGACATGGGTCAGGAGGAGGAAAACTTGAATCCAAGTTTACCTTCAAATTGCTAAGTTTGAACAAATACTCTAGAATGTGCAACCTCAGAGAACTAGCACGTCACATTTAACACCTGTTCTTAAGAGCTTCTACCAACAAGTCCAAAATAGATAACTGTATTTTTTGGTTTTATAGACCTGGGGTGCTAGTATGAAGTCATTTAAGAGTTGGAACAGTCCATAAAATGTCACTAGTTTGTTCTGAATTGTTTACGTGCATATGAAGAGTCTGTTTTAAAGACAGTTATGTTTAGGTATGCTCCTGGTAGTATGATACAAAATGTTTTATATAAAGCTGTTCTTGCAGGGCTGTTCTGGGCTTGGGTTGCATGCATACACGATTCTGTTTTAAAGCAAGATTAATGCTATCCATATTTGCAAATTAATTTTCAGTATTTTTGAGTACCTAACAGTAAACTCTTGAATCCTTGAGTAACAGCCATCTAGGTATGTGCACATACCCACATTGGTTGGATTGACCCAGAAAATAGCTACCACAAATTAATGGGTTTGTGCAATCTTAGTTAACTGTTGAATTGACAGATCAGCTACTTCTTGTCACAGCAAGGACAGTATTAGTATAGGTTATTTTCCCAAATAATCTAAACATGAGAAAATAAATATTCTGATTTATTTATTTTTTTTTATTCTTATTTTTTTTGGAATTTTTTCTCTAAGGAAAGAGCTGTCCAGTACTTAACCCAGTTATCACCTTTTAAAAGATTTTTAAGATCCCAAAGGGACCCTTATTATCATCTCATCTAACTTTAATTACAGGCCAAAGAATCTATTCAGTTATCTGGATGTTGTTTTCTTGCAAACCAAGTTCTCCTCCTGTTAAGTGCTTTTACAGAAATATCGGTGCTTCTGTGCCCAGTTTGTACTTCCAAAGCATATGCTTCTTTGAAAGTTCAAGAGACTGATAACTGGCCTGTAAACCTTGTATTTTGAGATTTGTTATAAATAGATTTCTACACCCTGACCTTCCAGCTTGTATGTACTTGTGCATGCATAAGCTCTTTCTCTCTCTTTTCCTATCTATAAACTCAATTGCTTTGCCTGCTGACTCAGCAGCTGCATTCTTGGCATGGAAGGGGCTGGCATGAGACTAGCGTGAATAGATAAGACTAGATAAATAGTTGCTTTCTACAGTTTTTGTTTCATAAAAAATATATATGACATGAGTTAGTGGCCCATAATATGAAACTATGCCTTTAGTTTTAATATAGAACGATGGTTTGCTAAGTAAATGCGGAATGTTAAAGTATTCAGATAAAGATTATTTCTTTTGCTTCTTAAACTTTAGCTCCTTGGTTCCCGATTGGAAGAAGAAACCCGCTCAGTTGGATGTGAGCAAGTAAACAAGGCCTATCAGGCCTATCGAGAAGCCTGCATTGACAGGGAGAATTTGAAAAGCAAACTGGATAAAATGGTATGTCCATTTAGGTAATGAGTTAATTGATGTATGACATATATTTACTGCTAGCACTTTAATTGTATAATAGAGGGAGTTTTGGATTCTTTTTATTTGTTGCAAACTTGCATGTTGTCACTTGTTTAGGCTTTTATAGCAACGTCAAATGCACTTTGGTGTAGTCATGCATACAAATGAACACTGAATGGTTTTATATTGCATGTACCTTTTTTCTTGTTGACCTAGATTTTACATTGCAACCAGTCCAAAAACAGCGTTCGGGTATTTTAACTGTTTGCTGTAAAGAAACGGAACTGATAGACTCTGTATCACAAGTCTTGACAAGCTTTTCTTGAACTAGGTAAAAGAGAATGCAGAATCCTTGAAAATCTTGAACGAGCAATTGCAGTCCAAAGAAGTAGAGCTTCTACAGCTAAGAACTGAAGTGGAAACTCAACAGGGTATGCTTTTGGTTATTCTGCTTTGACAGTAAATGTGTCAGCATATGCAGGTCAGAACATCAGGAGCTTTTAACAGAGCTGGGATTCCTTTGCTGAGCCTGACAGCGTAGTCCACTCTAAGGGACAATGTTCAGTTAGCATGTTGTACGTTTCTACATATGTTAATTTTCACACTGGCTTGTTGCATTACAAGCAGCTTCCAAGTGAGAGCTGAGATAGGCATGCCACATATTCACTGCCTCCATTTTTTCAATAACTTCTTTAAATGAAGAGCAGAAGTAAATACATACTGTAACTGTTAAATAGGTATGGTATCTTTCTAGAAACACGTGTTAAAATAAGCTTGAGAAATTCCATGGTGATGGGACTATAAAAAATGTCAGGTAGTGTTTTTAATCAATTTCTCCTTTCTAAATATACATTTGCTCATAGCATCTAATCTTAAATCATTTGTAACAGTTGTGGATACAGTAGCTCTTTCTTGGTTTTTTGCAAGATCTTGTTTCAGGAAGTTATACTGAAATACTAGTAAGTTTTAGAAATGAAGGTATCAAATTAGAGAGATACAAAATTGTTTTGGTTTTATCCTAATACTACTTATATTGCCAGGGAAGAGTCTTATTTATAAAGTATATTTATAAACCAGAATAACAGGTCATTTTCTTCACCATTCTGGGGAATGATGCATAAGTCTTTTACAAATCAAAAGGAGAATAGTTTGTAGGGTGCATTATGATGAGGCAGTTAACTCTTTTCAAGAACTTTTATATTTTTTAAATAATGTAAGGTGAGGAAGAGAACAAGGTAAAAACACCTTATGTTTTTAAAGTTGAGGCATAGGAAGATATGTATGTGTCCGAGGTTTCAGATTCTACACAGACATTATGAAGGCTAAATCCCAAGTACAAATGGCATATACATGAAATCTTGAAGACTTTATATCTTCCATGCCTGGACCATACTACCTTATTTTGAAAAGCTAAGAGGATAGTAGGATATGCTTTTAAAAAAGGTAGTTTGCAGAGTGATAGTTTAAATCCCACCCTAATGAGTTGTCTTACTATATGCAAATGATTTTTCTTCACATTATGATAATTCTGTTTAGAAACTTAATTCAAAATCTCTTCAGATTCTATCTTCTGTGTTTGCTTATTCTGATAAGTGTTCTTGCTATGGGAGTACTATATTGTCAGAATGCTTCATTTTGTAGTATTTTGTCAAGAACTGAATTGATATTAGGATGATCTCGGGGTTCAGAGAAGAATATGCTTTTATTAGCTAATTTATGTAAGGTACCTGGATAGTTTGTATAGTTTCCTTTTTTTCCCCTCTTTTGAAATCGAGGCATGTTCTATCTGGTTTATTTAACTTTTTTTGCTCAGTAGCATCTTTTGCACTTCTGTTTGGGGTTGCCCATTAAATGTAATTGGGAAGAACGTCTAGTAAATTTTAGCATTGTGTAAAACTAACAGGGAATAGGTTCATATTTTCAGATGTTGTTGCCTGTATGCAAGATTGCACACTTGATTTGCACATTTTAACTCCAACTGTTATTTGATACTAGACCTGCTTTGAGTCCTTTCTTATTTTCTAGTCTTTCAATCTGTGTTTGCATTAAGACATTTATGAGCTTCTCCATCACTTATGCTGGAAAATATTGTGAAATAAATTAAAGGGACATGGGGCTGTAAGGTGCTATTTTCTGAGCCATGCAAAATAAGTTCCTTGTACAAGAAGTATTAGATATGGGGGAATAAAAGGAGATGAGGAATCATGAACGTTGATTAACTGACGTGTGTGTGTGTGTTATTAAAGAGGGGGCACTTACATTTTTTTAAACTGACTTCTCATTAATGAAAACAGAATAAGAATCTGATTCCTTTTTGACTTGTGTGGGTATTCAACCTGTATGATGACACTGACTTAATTCTCAAGCTTTATATTAAGGGTTGCAATCAATCTTTATTGCTTTTCTTATAGTGATGAGAAATCTAAACTGTTCCTCATCTAGCTGGGAAATAGAGAAGCTGAATAGTGACCTAAAAGTGCACAATTTGGAACAGGATCTAGAAAAACTGAAGAAAGAATGCAACAGTCTCAGAAAGGAACTACAAAAATTTGTGCAGAAGGTACTGCTGCATTCTAGAATTTGAATATTAATGTCTTATAATAGGTTTTAAGATTAGGCTGGTATTATTGTTTATAATATGGAATCTCAACATTCTACCCGTCCTCCCTTTTACGTGAGAAATCTATGGGGAAAAAATAGATTTGTATTTATCATACATATTACAGAAGAAAAAGGAATGCCTTTTATTTGTAAAATGTAATAAACATATAGAACATAGAATGTAATAAACATATAGATATAGAAGTATTTACCTCTTGAAAACAATGCAGTATTCGAGGTATTGGTAGCAGGTCTGTTGTGTTGCCTGACATTGCCCAGTGTAAAGCCTTTTTTTCAGATACTATAAAAGTTTGTCATGGTAACTATGACAAATGTTAAATGTTCAGGCTGAAATTTTACATGCTGACTTGTCTGCCTTAGCTTGGAATTTTCCAGATAATTCACCCAGAAAGTTTAATCCATTTCTGAGAGTGGTGCTAGAGGAAATGTCTTGTTCCTTTTTAAAGTGCGACGTGCCTTTTGCTTTGAATAGTCGTAGTACCTACTTGTTGAGGGGTAAGAGCTTGAAATTTGATAGAGAGCCTTTGTGTTAGAGGTCTTCAGTCATCCCCGTGAAAATCCCCCCCAGATTCGGCTAAGTTTAGTTTTTTGAAAAATCAAGTTCATACATGGCCAGTAGAGACTACTTAAGCACCTAAAATTTCTGAAGTCTCTCTATGTATTGGGCATTCTTGGGTCTCCCTTGCTTCTAATAGTGAACTGACTTGCCCTGTGGGGATAATGTACATACAAGTGAACCTGCTGCAGTGCAGAGTTACATGGGTGAGACGGCACACATCAGAATTAAGGCTTCTTCTGCAAACTTAATTTGGATACGTGCATTATGATGGAGTAGTAATCCATGTGGTCACACATTTTTTCATAGGACTTTTGCTTTTTTGAAAGCACAGGGTAGCTGGTGCTCACTGAGTCAGTAGCACTCCAATGTTTTGTTCTCTCGTTATTCAGTGTATAGCCTCTTTGTCCTCTTTCACTGAATGCTTTGCAAATCCTGCTCTGAAGACCAAATTAGTCTTTCTTCATGGCTTTTTAAGGCAGTCCTTACTACACTATCTGGCTATTTTAGAAAAGTCTATAGAAATAAAAGTAATACAGTAGAAACTGGATACTTCACAGGGTTAGGGTTCTTATCACCTACAAAGGTGAGCATTGGCAAAGTAACTGGTGATTATACAAAGCTGCAGCAAAAAGCTACCTGGGACCTTTGAGGTGCTCCAGCTATTCACTGTGGCTTACTTTAAAGGACACTGATTCTGCAATCAGTTGTGTAGGTTGTCCTTAAGTGGGTAACACTGTAAACCAGTTGGATATGAATGATACTGCTTTTATATATTCCTACTGTACTCTATGTATTTTATTGTACTAAGACCCTGTTTTTCTCATCTAGACAGCCAAAACCAACCAAGCTCCTCTGTTAGAACTTTGATTCAGGTTCAAGCAGTTGAAGCCTTGTGTAGTAATTCATGCTCATTCTCTTAGATGTGCTGAAGTCAGTTACTCTAAGACTTTTCAGAACATCGTGGTCCAAAATACAGCTTCCATATTTTAAAGTCTTGAAAAAAGATTTAGAATAGAACAATTATCAAACTAAAACCTGATTTTAACATTGTTCATTACATGCAATATCCTGTCCAAAAGCTGTGTCCTAAAACTGGACCATTTTGAGTATTTCCTGCCTGAGTGCATATCAGGTGAACTGATGTAAATGTTCTGTTTGTCCAGTGCTATGCCAGTGGTATAGCAAGAGGACTAAACTGCTGTAACAAACAGACAGTATAACTATGTTAGTTCAGTGTTATCTAACTCTTTTTAAAAGAGTCCAAAATATAGCTTTTTTATTTATTTTTTTTTAACCTTTTAAAAAGGTTTACTTTACAATATTTATATTAGATTAAGTAGTTACTGGTTGTCTTAAAGCTTTTGCAGATCCCAGAGTGTGTGCTGCTGCTGTTTTCCCTTCCCCTGGCCTAGAACTGTGCGAAAGCAGGGGCTCTGGCCAGACCCTATACTGACCAACTGATGAGCTCAGAGCATCCTGGTATCCAAGATTATGGCAATGGATTCAGCCACATCCCCTTCAGCTGTGTAGCACATGTGCAGAGAGCTTTCTTTGCTGCATATATTCTAAATGTAGCTGTGTGTTCCTGTTATTAAAATGAAATGCAGCTAAATGCAAGATGCGGATGAAACGGTATTGAAGTTCTTTGTCCTAAAGAGGGCATGCTAACTTAATTTTGTCCATATTTTGAATTTCCTATTGTTTTAATATTTATGGAAATTCAATTTGACTTCAGCTGGTAAGGACCAACTGAGTAGGTGGAAAAGATATTGCATCTACACAAAGAGCCTTGCCTGCCTATGGGTATATAGGTCTGGGGGTACTTAAGAAGGCCCTAGGGGGAACGAGTAGGGACAGAGTGCCGCTATGCACCATCCCGTGCTGCTGCACAGGTGCTGCCTGCCTGATGTGGGGTGGGGGAAGCTTGCATGCGGGACCTGCTGCCGCTCCGCCTTCGGCCAGGGCCTACCCTCCCTCCCCCCGACTCTGCATCTCACCACCGGTTTCAACTTATCCAAAAAGATTGAAAACCTCTTATAGGTGGTTCGACAGCATTCTGATAGGCAGTCTGATTTGCTGCCATTGATCCTTTTTCTGGGAATGTAACTTGGTTTAATGTTAAGTGCCCTTGAGACTTGTTACTGAAAGTATGATACATTTTTGCCTCAACATTCTGAAGTATAGTCTTTCTCCACTAGATGGTAGTCAAGAAATCAGATTCCCTCAGGTTGAGAGTTTTACTGTTAACTTTCCTTTGGTGATGGGTTTTCATTTATGTCCGTTTTTATAAGAGCTTTTCCAGATAGCTTTGTATATTTAACAAACCCAAAATATTGTTTCTTACATGCAATTTTTAAAATAGTTTTTGGAGATAATTTAATAATAGCTATATAAATAATTGGTGATTCAGTGGATAAATTAAGCTTTTATAGTACTCTGCTGATCACGCTGAACTAATGTAACTGTGCCACTGATACAGCATAGGACAAATGGAACTTTTATATCAATTCAACTGATAGGTACTGTTGAGTAGGAAATACTTGGTATAATATTGTATGGCTCCATAGTTTTAGGAGGCAACTTCGTTATGTTACATGTAGTATCCTATAATAGTGTTAAAATTGGTTTGCTTCTGCTGTGGCCTTGAACTTGCAATTTCTGGGCTGTCAACTGTGCACCTTAGTGCCTGTGCCACTCCAGCCCCCCTATTGTAAAGTACAAAAAAGAGCGCCTTCTTCTTCCAAAAGAACACTGTTAAATCAGCCTGAGAGCACAGTGTTGCAAGTTCTTACATTCAATTTGTGCTTACTAGTGTATCTCTTTTTTTAGACTGAATTATGCAAAACTGTAATGTTGTCTTGTATTTCAGTTTTACACTGCTATAGGCCAGCAAAATGGTAAAACTTAAGCCCCTGATCCTGCAAATGCTTGAACAGGCAGGCATTTCAGCTTGTGAACCCTAAGTTCTCAAGTATAAATGGTCCCAGTGACTTCAGTGAAACTACTTGTGTGCTTCATTTTAAACAGGTTTGCACTATAAAGGGCTAATATTATATTTAAAAATATTTTAATGGTTCTTCCTGGGATAAAACCTATGTTGTATGAAAACAGTTCACACACACACAAAAAGTCATTATATTTTTCAGTTCATTTAAGAAGGTTATTGTGAACTTTATGGGCAAAGACTATAAAACTAGGAACCTGAAAATTAGGTTCAAGCCTTTTAAAAACAACAAGATGACTTTTTGCAACCAATGAGACTTGTTTTACTAAGTTGCAAACTTGAGTAGGGGTGGGGAAAAGTGCAGGTTCTTTGAAGCATCTCAGTGTTTCTGATTTGTAGAATTGACAGTTTTGTAAGGTGGTGCTAGCAAATAGTGCTCAGGCTGTTTAGTTGCCACTTGTGTTTCTCTGATTTATTGTTCTTGCAGAAATAATGTTAATGAGGCCTTAGAGGTTTCTCTCATAAATGAGATTTTAAGCATTACTCTTTTAGAAAGAAACCTCTACCCTTAACTTTTTTGAAAAATTCAGAGTGGGATGGTGTTATTGCAGTTTATTCAACGTTCTCAGAATTGATTCCTCTTCCCAAAACACAAATGCAGATAACCACAACTTTGGTAGGAACTTCAGTATTTATTTTCACCAGCTTCTGTTACAACATGTGATGCTTCGGTTTCTGTTTGAACTTTCCCTCCCAAAGTTTGAAAATGAAGACCCTCATTCTACTAAGATTTATGCCAGATAAATGGCTTTGCTTTTGTTACTCTGTAATGTTGGACTGAATTAATCTGTGTTTTGTATTTTCAGAACAAGGCTCAGGAAGGAAATCAGTTTAATGGAGACCTCATTCAAAGGCGAAACTTTCAGAGGTACTGTCTTTTTGTCACTAGTGTTTGTTTAGAAATGCAGTGAACATAAATGCAAAGGGGATCTCTGAGTTGAATTCATTTGCATATACTTAGGTTTGACCATGTTTCATATTTAACAAAAAAAACCCCTTTAGCTTTTCCATGTTGATAAATTAGAATGAATAGTAGTACTGACCTGATCTCCAAGCCAGAAAGGAAGATATCGTCTTCTGGCTAGTGTACAAATGACAGAAGTTAATTACCATTGGCCTTTTTAGTCATATCAGAGTTGATTTGAGTAAGTGGGGAATTACCAGAGGCTATCAAGTTGAATGTTTGGGGTATAGCAGTCTATGGAGAGCTCTGTAAACTGGAATGGTGATTCTGAATTTATTAATGGCTTCAAAACATAGTGTGCTGGAGTGGGATATGTGGTTCTATTAACTGCAGCATTATACATATTTGGGTGTTTTTGAATTTAGCGAATAGGAGTTGAATTTTATTGCATTTACTATTGAGCAGCCAACATGAGATCATGAAGCTTTTATTCAGAAGTTGGTTTCCTTGGCTAATTTCTTCTGAATTATTGAGTTGGGGTATTAGGTAAGTAAGTAAAGTATCTGAATGAGGGAGCATAGGATAGCAGGGAGACTGTGATGTCTGAGGACAGGTGGCAGTAGAAGAAGGATACTGAACATCCTCTAGAGCCATGCTGATGACAAGGTAAGAAAATAAGTGCTATACTGCAGCAGACTAATGGCTTCCCACCCAGTAGCCTGTTTCTGACAGTGGCAGAAGAGAATGCTAGAGATCAGTGCTTTTCAACCACTGTGCTGCGAAGAGCTCCCTAGTGTGCTGCAGGAATTTTAGAACTGCTGGTAGCTGTTTGTGAAGGAGAAATAGTTTATTTCGGGTATAAAGGTTATTTACTTAAAGCTAATGTAGAAATGAATCTACTGCCCATGTGTTGGCTGCTGGGGACATGCAGTTCACAAGCCTCTCGGCTTTCAGTTCATGCCATTCGTTTCAGCGCATGGTGCTCTCAGGCTTGAGTGCAGCTTGTAATATACGTACTGTGGGTGTGCTTCTTCTGCTTTTACTTTTCATTATGTGGCCAGAGTACTCTTATAGTATTGTCTTTGTGTCAGTTTGACTTTTTAAAAATGGAGAAATTCTTGAAGAAGATCTCATCATCTGAAGTTTCACGTAGCAACTCTGCGTAAAGAGAACCTTCAATTAAGAAGATGAAGTCACTGACCAGGCAGTGTAATGAAGACTACTTGGAATTTTTTTTTTTCTGGTGTGGTGTCACTTCATCTCCTATGCCCAAGAGCTTAATGTGCAGAGAAAAATTATCAAATGAATCTGTGGTCCCAAGTAAGCTGAAACACCACCTTTCTACTAGGCACTCAACTTACATAAACAAAGGCAGGGACTTTTTTTAAGAGGTTGCAGAAAGAAAATGCAAAGCAGAGTAACCTTATGAGAGAAACTTTCATCAGAAATAAACAGGTGTGCTATGGGGATGGGGAATACCTTAACAAGGATACTGTAAAAAACTTTTATTAACCTAAATGTGCCTTGGGGTGGACAAGGTTGGGAAATACTGCTGTAGATGGAGAGCATCTAACCAGATATCTCTAGAGTGATCTATCCCTTTTCAGTACCCTCCCTAGTATCCACCATTTATTTGGCTAGGGATGCCAGAGGAAACGTTTTCATCTATTCTGTTTACTAGCCATTAGTAGATCTATCATCTGTGAATTTATCCAGTCTCTTTTAAATCCTGGCTATGCTACCTGCCTCGCCTACCTCCTATGGCAGTGAATTCTAGAAGTTAACTACATGTGTAAAAGAAGTACTTTATCTTGTTAGTTCTTAAACCTGTTGCCCACTAATTTCAGCGGGTGCCCCCTTGTTCTAGTATTCTGGGACTTGGTGAACAACAGTTCCCTGTTTATTTGGTCTACCCCCTTCTTGATTTTTATAGACCTCTGTCATATCCCCCATCTACCATCTCCTTTCCAAACTGAAGAATCCTAGTTTTTTTTTCTTTAGATTTTTAGCTCCAGGCTCCTGATGATTTTGGTTGTCTTTCTCTGTACCTTTTCTAATTCTACTACATCCTGTTTGAGACATGGGGACTACAGTGGCACACAGTATTCAAGAAGTGGGCATATCACACGATCATGTTGACCGTTTTGCTTTCAGTTCCATTCTTAATGATACCCAACATCTTACTGTTTGTTCCTGGTTGCCACCGCACACTGAGCTGAGTGCAGTGACTCTAAGGTTTCTTTCACAAGTTGTAACAGCTAGTTCAGAATCTAGCATTGTGTACGTATAGTTTGAGGTTATTTTTTCCCTAGGTGTGTTACCTTCCACTTGTCAACATTACATTCATCTGCCATTTTTTCAGTTCTCTCAGTTAGCTTGGTGAGATCTTTCTGCAGCTTCTTTCCATCAGTTTCAAACTTGACTACATGGAAATAAATGGGTATCATCTGCAAACTAGAAAGGATTGATCTGGCATGAGAATTTGCTCAGTCTCATCTGCAGTAAACATTGATGCAAAGACTCGTTCAGCTTCTCTGCTGCAGCCTTATCGTCTCTGAGTGCGCCTTTTGCACCATGGTGGTCTAATGGTCCCATTGATCCTCTAGCTGGCTTCCTGCTTCTGATGTATTTAAAAAAGTTAAGGAAAAGATAAGGGAAAAATGTCATCCGTGGTAACAGTAAACAAAACGTTCTTTGTGTCTGCGTCAGTGATGTACAAAACACTATGGCTGCTGAGCACATCACGAGTTACAGGTGTGTGATGATCATGTTATGCAACACTGAGAGCCACCCATAGTCTTTCATTTAGTTTTATCAAAAAGGTAAAACCAACTTTTGAGCAAAAGGAAAAGCATCTTGCTCTATACATAAAGCCAGAATTTTGCATCTAGAAATCTTCATCTCAAAAGTGGGAGACACAGAGGATGTTAACTAGATCCTCTTGGTTAACTAGACTCCAAATGAATAGTAGGCTTTATAGAGAAGAACATCATGCATCTTCCTGGGAAATGGATTGAAGCCAGTGTGTATGCTTGCCATAATGCACTAATGGTAACTGGTTCTATAAAAAAAGATGAGTTGCTACATTTTACATTGGCTGAATCTTAAATGACTTTTGTGGTTAGCCCTGTAAGGAACACATTATGGTAATTTAGGCTGTAGATTGAGAGGCCTGAGACATTTTCTGACTGTTCCTATCCTTTCCAGAGACCAGAGTAGATGCTTGAAGGCATTAAAAGGGTGAAGGGATCTCATTCAGTGTAGCAATAATAGAGGTGTCAGGAGATCTGAATCTTTTTTTTTTTTTCCAGTACTACAGAAACAGCTGTTGATGAAAGTGTGCTGCTATCAAGTGTTGCAGTTTACTGCGTTAGTGGGTAATCTGTGGCACTTTGATACCTTCAGGATGGATTTTTGCAGAATGGAGGTAGCTAGCAGTGAATATAGAAATCCATCCTATTCTTACTTCTGCCAGTCTGTACTACGTTGATCATCTGCAGCAAGTTGGGAGAAAAATGGAAAATCTAAATGATTGCTTTTATTCACTCAAAAAAAAGTAGTGGTCAGTCTCTTGAAAAATGTTGGCAAATCAGAAAAATGTTTTGGCCATTGAAACAGGAAAAGTTATCAGCATATATTACCAATCTTAAACTCTGTGCTGCTCAGATAGGTGTGATATTTATTGATTGACTGATTGATTGATTTGATTTGTGGGCTTGAGTTAAAAAAAAATAATTTGGAAAATGTTCTTTAAAAAATGTTTGGGTGTATAGAAAGGTAGTGGTTGCACATCCAACAGTCCATAATGTTATTTATGTCCTATAACCCTCACACACTTTACCTTCTTTCCACAAGAGGGAGGAGTAGTACTTAGTAAGACATTTTGGAGCTGCATCCTTTTGTGGCAGTCAAAAGAGAAGGAAACACATCATTTAGAGAGAGAATAAGCCTAAATGTGCTTCTTTTATTTGATCTGTAATATAGTATACACTACATGCAGACTAGTGTTACTTCTCTTTCATCTTAACTGGATAGATACCTTGCACTTTTTTTTTTTTCCTTGTGGTTTCCATTGCAGCTTGATAGTAAGTCTTGCATGTCTGATGAGAGGTGTTATCTCAAGATAAAGCAGTTACCTAACCTTCAGTCTAGTAAATTTAGTTTAAAAAGCAGCTTCAGGTAGCAGTCCTCTGTATGAAATAGCATGTGCAGTGTAGTTTTATATTGTAATGTGAATGCCTATTGCAATTCATATAAAATGTACAGCACTGAACAGTGGAGTAAGGCTTCGCACTTAGATAGGTTCCTTTTGTGTAACACTTACTGTAGCAAGCAACTCATTTGTTTATGGGGGAGAGCACTTGCTGTTAACTAATTTTTTCTGGGAAGTAATTTATTTCACACTTTTCAACAGCCTGCACATCTGACTTTATAATATCTGGTTTGCAAATCCAGCCTGCTGTTGACTTAAACTGTTAATGTTGATGGTACGATCTTTTAAGTAATATTTTTGTAAAATGATTTATGACTTTTTGGCTAGAGGAATATTTTACTAATATAAGGTATTAGTTTATTTCATAAATGTTTACACACAATGCAGTTTTACAGTGCAGTTTTAATAGTGGGGTGTATAATTTAATAAATATTTAATCCACACTAAGCATTTTGTATTATATTAAAATGCATCATATCAAAAAAAATAAACAAGAAATGTTACGTTTATAGTCGCTACTGATGTTCGGTGATTATAGTGACCGTGTATATTGAGAACACTTAAGCATCAGGAAGAAAGTTAATGGACTTGAAAGCGGTGATGATGTATAAAGTGCCACATTATGCATTTACATCCAGAGGAAAATTACTTGTCAACAGGGTAAACATCCAAATATGGGGGTGACCCTGTTGGAAGGCATGATCTACAGACGTATTTTGGTATGGAAGTATAGGCGTTCAATGCTTAAACCCCCTTGTTCTGTTTCTATAGGTACCACAAGTCCTCTTGTACAACTAGCCCATCAACCCTTCTGAAAATATTGCGTTTGGTCTCTGGCAGATTTTGAGCTATTTTATTTACAAATAAATATATTTTGATGCTTGATACTTCTGAAGGGGCATTTATTTGCTTTCTAAGACAGTCTGACTAAATGAAGACTTTTTTCATACAATTTGTTCTTTATAAAAATAGGCTTAGCAAGCTGTAATAAATTACTGAGTCCTGCTTTCTAGGTGTCACAAATTCTGCAGCAGCTATCCACAAATTTAGGATAAGTTTACTTGCTGTCAGTGCTTATGTGTTGATAGCCTCTGATGTTGCTGACACTCAGCTAATGTAGGGCTGAAATGAAGTGAAAACTGTAGTACTTTCATTTCTATTTTTTAAAGCAAAAGGGGGGGGAAAAAACCCATGAATCCAGAAATTCCTCCTAATAAGGTTTTTTTTTCTTGAATCATTTTAAATGAAATCTCATTTAAAAGTTACGTATGTTCTATAAGCATATAGTGATTTTATGAAATGGGGTCATAACTTCCAATATTAACCAATAGAATCTAGTTACTGAAGGTGCAGTGGAGTTCTTCTGAAAACCAGGTCCATAGAATTGATCTTGAAATATGGTGGTTTAGCAGGGCATTAAGTGTAATTTTAATTTGTACTAAATACTCTGAATAGTTTTCTAGTTCTTCATAATCAATACCATGAAGTGGCATATTTAGGGAGGGACAACAGGCAAGTGCCCTCGGTGCTGACAGGGATGTGGGGCCAAAAAACTTGACTTGATGTGGCTGTGTGATTGCAGTGGGAATTAAAAGTTGCCAGTGCTCCTATGAATGGAAGCTGTCTTGAGCATCCTGTGCCATTCCTATGCTGCTGACATCTTTCATGTACCTTTGTGTGACATTTTTTTCTTGTTTTCTGGCCATTCAGTAAGTCAGACTCTTTCATATTGACTTGAGCAGTTAATAACAACCAGAAATAACACATTTTTATAGGACAGAACAGTCTAATTGTGCTATTTCGCTTCTTTTTTTTTTCTTTCCCCTCTTCTGTTCTCTACCAACAAGAGGACTTGTGACATGGATTTATATTCAACATTTGCCAGCCTAGTTGTATATAAAACACTTTAGTTGAATTATTTTAATTTGGTTGGGCTAAGTGTTCAGTTTGGTCATTCACTCTGGCACAGTAAGTTTTGTAAAGATTAATGTACCAAGTTTGAAATGCCAGATATTTAATTTTGGGAAAATCATGTAAACGCACTGACATGAACTTTAATATAAGTTAAGCATGAATGATAATGTAAGCCACAAACTAAGTGTTTGCCTTTTTTTCCCCGATATCACTTTTGTTTCTGTTGTATACATTAGTAAGTAATGTGTAGAAGTTGTTTTTCTTTTGCAAGATATTGATTTTACAGCAGGATTTTTGCTCATTTCAAGTGGTAAAACTTAGACTGTAATGTATTTAGTCTTTTGCTTAATTGGGCACTTTGCAATGATTGCTTTAGTTGTGTGTTAAGACTAGAATGCACAGAATTTAAGAGTCCAGTACCATGTATGCAGGGGCTGGGTCGAGATGAACATGGCCATGCAGTATGTAGCCACATAGCACACGCTCAGCTCTTCTCCGTGCTGCAAAGGAGCAGCAGGGGGGGGGGGGTAGTGACCCCAATGTCCAGGGGTCAAAACAAAAATCCTGCCTGCGCAAAAAAAAGCAGAGAGGTACACATGGGGGCAGCATGCACCATTCAAAACCAGAGCCTGGCCAGCCAAAGCCACACTCCAGTTGCCAGCCAGGCTCTGAGCAGCAGAATCATCACTGCTGGAGCCCTGGGAGACCCCCAGGTAGGGCTGCCATGGGCAGCACCAGCTTCCTCTGCCCCACCTGGGGTAACCTGCCATGTGCCAGAGGACTTGTGGCACAGGCATTCCCTGGGGACACCTAGTGGTGGTGTATTTTGTTGTCCCCAGGGAACCAAACGTCCATGCTCATGTGGACATGGCCAAGGTGTCTGATTTATAATTAGTCTGTGCTATTGTCATTTGAATAATGGTATTTTAGTAAAAATGGAAAGAGAATATGCCCAAGCCTAGGCATCTTCTTGAAGCCCTGCAGGACCTTTTTATTTGTCCAGGCATTTTAGCAAACAAGGATAAGTTGGGGTATTGTTCAGGGAGCTTGTTGGGTACCTTCTAGGTCTTATTTAATATTTGATCTGTTTATGTAAGTTTTGTCTTTTGTTGTAAGCTGCCTTGATCCTTTTTTTTTTTTTTTCTGGGAAGGGTAGCAAAATTAAATAAATACATAAATGCATTGGGTAAAAAGGCTTTTTTTTCCCCTTGGGTGCTGTCTTCTGTAAATCTTAGGAAGTGCAGTTAGGGATGATGGGTTGCAAAGGCAGGAGAAATTTTTAACTTTTTTTTAATGTATTTCAGTGAAAATGTGCAGCAAGCATACTGGGACCTGAAGAGGGAAATGTCTAACTTGCATCTGGTGACTGAAATGCAGGCTCAGGTTCTTCGAAAATTGAAAACAAACCCAACTGCAACCAAGAAAGGCAAGTTAGTGTTTGCAGCAATGGGCCTTACATGTGCAAACTGTTTCAAACTACACTATTCTGAAGATAAATTATCTACACCGTATTTTATCAAAATCTCATCAATTGAAGCTGATAAGCCAGACTATATTATAGTTCCAGCATACCCATTTTCTGCTTTGCCTTCTGTCTCATACTGGTCAACTTCACACATAAAGGTGTTGCTGATGTGTGTTTTCTTCAGTACTGTATTCTGTTCCCCTTGTGGCTTTTTTCTCAGTCAAGTGTTGCTTATGTGCACAAGGCTGAGGTGTTAAGTTTACTCGTATTTGACCTTTTACCACATCTATTTTGTATTTTAAAAAAAAGAGATTTCATTTTTCAAATGTACTTAATAGTTTAATAGTATAGAATTTATCAGTATTCCTCTATTTGGCATTTTAAAAATTCAAGGAGACTTTGAGTTTTTTCCTACAATTACATTTTTCATCACCAAGTTAAGAAAATATTCCAAAAAATCTCCCAGTCGGATATCTAAGATTACATTTGCTGTGTTTCAAAATACTGATGCTTCAAAGATGACCAGCCTGTAGCACCTCAAAAACAACTGAAGAAAAACTAGTCACTTGTGTTAGTTTTTCTGCATTATACATAAAGCATTTTTATATGTTACTCACTGAAATTATGTCTACTTGTGTGTGTATGTGTAGTATTTCCCTCAATCAGGAGCTTTACAAGGCACGTGTGTTAATTTGGCACTATCAGTTATGATAACCTACAAGTAGAAAACAAAGGGAGAATAACATCCAATTAGAGTAAGTGGCAATATCCATTTTTGCTTATGAATGCAGGAAATGTATATAATGGATTAATTTTCTAATCAAGTGACTGCTGAATTTGACTGCATTAGATGTCTCTCTCTCTTATAAAAGATATAACAAGATCACAACTTGGATGGAAATTCCTACAGTGCCTACTATAAAGAGACACATTCCTATAACTGGATCATTTAGATCAAGGTTACTTATTTTACTGTGGCTTTGGTTAGTAATGATTTAAGATGATTCAAGTCAGCAGGTCCTGATGTTCTCCACCCCAGAGTGCTGAGGGAATTGGCAGATGTCATTGCGGGACCCCTGGCACAGCTTTACGCGCACTCGTGGTGCTCTGGTGAGGTGCCGGAGGACTAGAAAAGGGCCAGTGTGTGGTCCCTTTTCGAAAAAGGGAGGAAGGAGGACCCAGGAAACTACAGGGCCGTTAGTCTTACCTTGGTCCTGGGGAAGCTTTTTGAGAAAATTATCCAGGAGCACATGTGTGAAGGACCAGCAGGGGAGATCACGTTTAGAGGCAACCAGGTTCATTCGAGGCAGGTCATCAGACCAACTTGGTGGTCTTCTACGACCAGGTCACAAAATCCTTGGATGCAGGTGTCGTGGTGTATGTAGTCTTTCTGGACCTTAGGAAGGTGTTTGACGCTGTCTCTCACCCCATTTTCATTAAGAAATTAAGCAACTGTGGCGTTGATACCTACACAGTCAGATGGGTCGCAAATTGACTAGAGACCCATGCCCAGAGAGTGGTGGTGGATGGGTCTTTTTCGACCTGGAGGGATGTGGGCAGTGGGGTCCCCTAGGGCTCGGTCCTTGGGCCTGCACTGTTCAACATCATCATCAGTGACTTGGACGAGGGGGTGAAAATCGCCTTGTTCAAATTTGCAGATGTCACTAAAATGTGGGGAGAAGTGGGCACACTGGAGGAGAGGGACAGGCTGCAGCTAGATCTAGACAGGTTACAGGGGTGAGTGGATGAGAACAGGATGGGATTCAATACTGACAAGTGTAAGGTATTGCACCTGGGGAGGAAGAACCAGCAGCATACTTACAGGCTGGGGAACTCCCTTCTTGTCAGTGCAGAAGCAGAAAAGGATCTTGGTGTCATTATTGATTCCAAGATCAACATGGGCTGCCAATGTGAGGACGCGGTCAGTAGGGCCAACTGCACCTTGTCATGCATCCATAGATGCATCACGAGTAGGTCCAAGGAGGTGATCCTCCCCCTCTGGTCAAGCCACAATTGAAATGCTGCGTCCAGTTCTGGGCGCCACACTTCAAGAGGGATGTGGCCAGCATTAAGAGGGTCCAGAGGAGAACCACTCATATGATCAGGGGGCAGCAAGGCAGGCCCTACGAGCAGAGGCTGTGGGACCTGAACCTGTTCAGTCTCCACAAGAGAAGGCTGAGAGGGGATCTGGTGGCCATCTACAAACGGGCCAAGGGGGAACAGCAGGCTATGGGAGAGTCCCTGGTCCCCCGAGCACTACCAGGAGTAATGAGGAATAATTGACCATAAGTTGATCAAGAGTAGATTCAGGCTAGATATCAGGAGGCGCTACTTCACTGTCAGGGCGGCTAGGATCTGGAACCAACTTCCAAGATAAGTAAGTGGTGCTTGCTCCTACCCTGGGGGTCTTCAATCACTTAGCCATGGTCGTTCGACCCCAGCATCCTTTCCTGCCCGTGGCAGGGGGTCGGACTTGATGATCTGCTCGGGTCCCTTCCGACCCTACCAACTACGAAACTAAAATAATCTGAAAGTTGGCTGTAGTCTGTAAAATGGGTTAGCCACTTCAGTCAAGTACCTACTATGTAAATGCTTGCTGAAATTGTAGTTACAGTACTGACCGCCTTTTCCATATGCAAGTGTGTATACTGAAATGAACTAAACCACATATATTCAGCACTAGCACATGAATCCGTTGTCACTGTAGAAACTGAAAATTGTCCGTGACAGGTTTTTGGTGTACTGTTTGCCAACTTACAACTACCCACATAATGTGCTCGTTTTCTGACGTAAGTTTTCAGGGTTGCTTGTCTGGCTTATTATGCACATGTGGTAAGGCACAATTCCCTTCCCTCTGGTGAATAAAAACTTGTTTCAGGAGCATGTTGTGCAGTTGATAATGAATCATTGTATCAAAAGATACAGGATTATCAATTGGTCTGTTAGACTGCGTAGACTTTTGCTACTGTTGCTTTCTAGACTTTTTTTTTATCAATAATTATTACATAAAGGTATGTGGGCTTAAGACTGGAAAACTGCAAGAGGAGAGACAAAAAAATTAGATGTACCCTGCATGGTTTATCAACATTATTTGTTTATGGAACACTATCCTAATGCACCTGCAGTGCTACCGTGTGGAGGAACATTGACTTGAGCCAGGTTTTGGATTATTCAGGGGAGAATCAGTTTGCCTCAAAAGCTGTTACTGCAGTCATCATCTCTCTTAAACATGAGTTGGTTTCAAGGGTCATGAAAATGAGGCATTTGAAGAATAGGTATACACTATCCTCATTAACAAACGTCTCATTATTCCACATCAGACAGCCATTGAGGAAGTAAGCCATTGCTTACAAAAGCTTGCACATCTCTGACTGTGTATAAGGTGCAAGTCTACCTGCCCAGTTATTCCATGACTATCTTGAAGGTTTTCCTAGTGTATATTTGAGAGCACACTTTTGACTTGAGTCATAATTTAGGTAAGTAAAATAGTGAAGTAAAGGTGACTATACTGTGAATTTATATAGCTAAAACTAGGCCACTAACAAAGAATTCAGTTCCCATAAGAATCACTATCTTTTTTCCCCAGTATTGTTGAATACGTTTAGTTCATTTTAGTATAGGCAGTTTTATATGGAAAAGTTTGGTACAATATGGAATATCTTTGAAGAAATGGCTAATAGAACATATGGTAATAATAAGTATGTAATAATAATGGTAATAATAAGTACTGTGCTGGTGTAAAGAGGTTCTTCTCCCCACCCACTATGGTACTTATAAGTTTTTGTTTTTTCAAACATGCAAGTTATTTAAATCTGTACTAGCAGCCCTCTTCTTTTATGCTGTCCATTTCCCTAAGATCTGTAGAACTCAGAAGTATTTGCTATTTTAATTATTGCAAGATGCTTGTGTACGCCATTAATCTGTCAGTGACCTGTGTTATCTGGTCAACAAACTTGCCTCAGCCTATAGCCTCCTGAAGTACTTTTTGGAAATCCTTTCATCCATGATGAAAGAAAACGTGTTTTCTGATGCTTTGCCATACCTTTTTCCAGGAGAAGGCAGAACCCCGGCAAATTTTAAGATGAAAGAAAATATAAAGCTGTAGCTCCTGATATGAACAGAGGTCATTCTGATCTCTTTAGACATCCACCCTAGGAAGCGGTATGAGTTGATGTGATTATGAAGTGTAGAAGCAGAGATGGGAGTGGCTGTCAGTGGACTGAGTCTGCCCTTGTACAGAGTTTTTACGTGGCTGATAGTTTGTCAAATCTTTTCCACAAAAGGCATTGTCCTTTTTACTAGCTGGTTCTTGACGATGCAGCAGTTATGAGGAAATATGTTTCTCTTTTGTAGCTCTATCTCCAGAAAGTCTCACTTTCTCCTTGGGTATTCCAGCAACATGCTTCTGAGCTGACCAAATTTAAAGCAGACTGTTACTGACTGAACACTGCAGCAGAGGCTTTGGTTGACTTGCAGTTGCCTCCACTTCTTGGATACCTCTTTAATTCTAACAATTCCTTCAGTGCAAGCATTCTAGTAGTAGGTTACATAGTCAAAACAGAGCAAAATCATTAGGGCAGAGGCTGTATATGAGTTTATAGAACATGATATAACAAGGTATCAGGTCTAAATTGGGTCTCTTGCCATTAATTCAAAGTGTGTGTGTGTGTGAAACCTACTACACTAGTAGGGCATGGTTGTCCATATGGCTACATCCCAACCCTCATTATTCTTAGGAGTTGTGTTATTGAGATGTTAAAAGTTTTAATTTGAATATTACAAGTATTGAATCTGCGATCTTCATTAAGCAGTTCTAACTCGAGCTGCCAGCTGGCTGCAAAATATTCCTATCTTCCACTCAAGGGGGCTGTACTGTTCCATACTAATGTGAATAGCTATGCTACTGCTATAGCTAGCTGTTAAAGTTCAGTTGAACTAGTTCATTCCAACTTTTTTACACTTGTGGATGAATTAAGTGTCTCATTTGCCTCAATGTTTTAGCAATTCTAATATCTACAGTATCTGGGGCAGTGTAATGGTGGTTGTTTTTCCTTGTGCCCATGGATGAACTCAAAAGCTGCTTTTTACACTGTCGGCACAAAGGGAGCAAGTCACAGAATCCATATCTTTCAGATTTGATTAACCGGCCATTGGGAAATGCTTTTCACTGAAACTTGCAAATAAATTGCCATTTAATGACCTTCCTTGGCAGGGTGAGACTACATCCCTTTGCTGTGGTTATAAGCTACATTTTGTACTCAAAATTCATAGCTAGAGTATGAAACCGCCTCTCAGGCATGGATTTCTTATAACTGGGAGACTCCAGCAGAAAAAATTGCTAATCCTCACTGAATTCGTAGTGAAATGTGAGAGAGAATACTGCCTGCTCTGAGCACTGTAGTTCCTCTGGTCTTGTGTTGTCCACAATGTAGCTAGTTCCTTTCCCACACATTTTTTCAGAGTGTACTGAATGTTACCTGGAGTGGTAGGCTAGGCTTGCAGTCTGTTGCTATATTTTCAGCAGCTAGGCTACCTTTCAACATGAACAATCCAACCTGTGAGCGCTAAGCCAGGAAAAGGGAGATGTTTCTTGGACTCTGCAAGAGTTCAAAGCCTGGCAGCAGGAGGATGCAATTTACTAAACACAATAGCAACATGAGGAGCAAGATTTTCTGCAGTTGGGCAATATTCTGGATTTCTCTCAGTTTATATCCCTGGGGCAACACTTCTAGTAGCCTTGGCAAACCACCTGAGCTCGACTGGGCCCCCCAGTGCAACTGTGGGAATTGGTTAGATTCCCTGAGTAATATACTGAGAGAGTGCTATTTCAAGTGCTAGGGTGAAACATTCAAAAATGTATTTAAAGAGTCAATGTTGTGTTCATTAATTAGTGAATGCTCAAGAGAGACGGTCCTAAAAACATGCCAGTTGAAAATACCTACCCTTTTTACTAGATAGTGTAATATATCTAGGTATACCTTTTGATACCCTTAGAAATAGCCAACATTTTCTAATTTTATGCAGCTCTTTAAAGAACAATGTTTGTTTGTCCTCTCTCCAGCTTCCTCTTGTACACCAGTACAGTGTGTTGAAGACCTGGAGAAGGACCTCACAAAGTTATGTTTGACTTCTTCTGGGGCATTCTACAAAAAAACCTCTCCTTCACAAAATGACAAAGTACTCTGCAATGCCATAGCTTCCCCTCTGCCAAGAGGTATAAACTTGTTGTCTGAAAGGGAAAATCTCCAATCATGGACAGATGAGAACACCATCCCAGCTGGCGTTACAGCGTTTCAGGAACACAATTCGTATGGAAAGAGCTCTCTGGAAGATAATTCCTGGGTGTTCCCAAGCCCGCCAAAACCTAGTGAGACTGTGTTTTGGGAAACAAAAAACAAAGCATCTTTGTCAGACTATCCAGTAGATTACCTGGATCGGTGTAACCAAAACTGCCTGCACAAGAGCTAAGTGGCTTGTAGAAGGAATTGAGGCTGGTTCTGAATAGGCGCCCGACTGCTGGAACTTTTGAAAGAGCGAAGCAGTTAGGTAAAAAGTGGAAGTATGTTTGTATGTTTGGGTTTTTTTTGTCTTATTCCAAGACAAGGCCTGGTCTCTCACTGCTGTAAATCATTATTGAAGGCAGCGCAGGTGTCAGCAAATCAGAATTGGACTGAAAAGTTCTTAGGTATGGAAAATATCACACCCTTGCAAAGCATTATGCAGACTTAATTCTTGGAATAAAATTAAGTAATTCAGCTCTGTATTTCAGTGTGCTGTATGTACATAATACTGCTTGTAAAAGCATTTGGTTTCCTCTGCTAGAAACTTCTTCTAAAAGCTGTGAGCTTACTTTGATGGTGATCTTTCTGATTGGATTGCTCAAGCAAAGATTAAAATTGGAATTCTCTCCCATCTGGTCTAGGAACAGGCACTGCCAGGAAGAAAATGTGAGGTATCTTTCTCAAAGTAATGTTTTTATTTGTACCATATAAAAACCAAAAATTCCTAGGTTTTCCTGTTTAGATGGTCATATCATAAGTATGTAAATACCGTAACTAGATGCTGCTGAAAGTTGCAATTCATGGATCTCTATTTTTTGTTTTCTCAGTTCAGACCAAGAATGAAATGTATTCTATGCACAATAGTGCCTGCTACAAAATCACCGTGACAAAATGACAGTGATTGTTATGTGCCTCCTTTGCACATCACCGAAATCTTCTCTTTTTAACTGCTTGGTTTCTAAAGCTACTACTACCCTTTTTTTTTTAAACACTGAGAAGCCTTAATATGAGCAATTTTAACTATTGCTTAAAATAATTAAGCCACACAACTTGGTTTTTAATCTTTAAAGAGAATGAAAATCTTTCAAATTACAGCTACCTGCTTTATATAGACTGTTATGTGTCCAAGTAAGGATGTATTTGGGTGACTGATATGAAAATTTCTTTTCCTTTAAACCAGGAACTTCAAAGCAGATGCAAGTTACAGCATTTTTCTAAAGCTGCCTGGTTTCATAGAGCTGGCTGAGAGTGAAGTAGCTAGCATGTACAATAATCAGGATAAACATGCTATGTCAGATTATTTCAGATTTCAAAGGAATTTGGCATGATAAAATGATTAACGCCATTGTTTTATGATTGTTCCCTGCCTAAAACTGGGCAGAAGTATTGAAGTTCACAGGCCCAGTGTAAGAAACTGATTCTTTTTTTTTTTTTTAGCAGGTTAATACCAAAACATTAAAAATTAGCTGAAGATCCATTGTCAGTGCCCAGGTATATAACTTGAGTAATACTTGACCAGTATGGCTCTAAACTCTCCCCCGTAGATTAAATGTTCCATATGATGCCCATCTACTTCTTCCTTATTGTCAATCAAAACTGAAAGAATGTCTTTCAGATACCTTCTACTGTATTAGTGAACAGCATACATAAATAATGTCTACCATTCACCAGATACTGTTTTTATCTTTCTATTATCTTGCTCACGTATACTGGCTTGTCTGTGATTAATGGAAATGGTGTCAGATGCTGGAATTTATTCTGACCAATGAACATAGCTGACTCAAGGGAGTACAATCTCTTGCAAAGTAATAGAACAAAACCCAATATGCATAAAACAAATCCAAGTCACTAGGCTTTAGCTGATAGAACCAACTACCTGTGTAATAACAGAGCAGTAGAAAACCATTTCTCATGTGGCTGCATAGATTCTATTGTATCTAGTTCTAATGTAGCTTACTGGGTTTTTCTTTGGTTACACTGATTTTTGCATTTTGGGTGAGTAATGCAGACACCAACTTGATTTAACATAACTTGACATAACAATGAAGGAAACCTGTTGTGTAACATTTGTAATTAAATTTATTTTTGCTTGAAACAGGCTTCACTTCAAAATCTCTATTAGACTCTGGCAGTCCAGCCAGTTCCCTTGTTGCTAATTTTTTTTTTTTTAATTCATGTAGCAGAATCTGGTCAAAGGTCATTAAAATGTAGAGGATTAAAAGTAGTTTCTTAGCTTTTATAAAATGTGTATATATCTTCGACATGTTGTTCTGCATTGAGAGCGGGTACTCATCCTGGCTGCCCAGAAGTAGAGGACCTGGGTGGCTTCTTGTTTACAGCACATGCATGCATACTCTCCCTCTGTGGTTTTTTGTTTATTTCATTTTAAAACCACTTCCCAGTCTTGCTTTGCTTTTTATTTTGTATGTATATCCAGGCTGCACTTCAACACAAAGAGCCCGCATTCTTCATGCTTAGAATTTCCTGTGCCTTGCCTTTTGCTCTAAGTATGTGCTATCTTCTGCTGCTGATTTCCTGAGCCAAGGGAGAGAATAGTGAGGGGGAAATGGCACTTGCTGAGAGGGACTTCTGGAGAAAAAACTGCTGACAGTGGCCATGCCATAACCCTAGTAAAGGGTGTCCCTAGGTTTAGAGTCATTTGGGAGCTAACTCATTCCTGAAGTGTCAATGCTTTCGTTGGACTGAGGTCTCCAATCAAATCTTGACTTAAGAGTTAAATGGCTTTTCTCTTGTTTTTTTGTGGCTTACAATGCTTTTCCATTTTCAGAAATCAAAGCTGCTCATAGCAATACCCACAAAGTATACACTGATGTTTTAGGTAGAGTATGGCTATAGTCTTTGGAGGAAACGGGGGTGGAAACAAGTCACTCAGTTTGATCAGCGAGTCATAGCCAGAAATCCCCAAAAGAAAACAGCAAGCAGAAAAGATTCTGTTGCAAATAGGTAAGTTCCATGAAAATTTAATTTAATTTAATTTGTTTGGAAAACATCTGCTGCAGGCATCTCGTCAGTCCTTGTACCCTGCCAAGTATTAATCCTCCTCAGTGCAGGTATTAGGAATATTGAACTGTTCTTGGAAAATCTGCCAGTATTCTGATATAAGCATGGCTTGCTGCTTTGTGTATAAGGCAAGTTGACACTGTTTTGAATATTTTGGAGGTTGGTTATTTCCAGTGCCTTTGTTAATAACTCTTGCACTGTATAAACTTTGCTGCATCAAATTTAAATTCTAAAAGTTAAAAGAAGTCCTTTGTGCTGAGTCTTCCTGTTAATAGTGTGGTTCTCCAATAATGAAAAGTGAAACTAATCGTGATTGTTGCATGAAATATCCATGCCAAGGAAGAAAAAAGTGAAGCATGAATCTTGGCTTTATCTAATGTGCTGTCCTGAATAGATTCTTCTCCCCTTTTCTAACTATAAAGTACTCCATTGTGCTTGTTTCAATAACAGATTAGAAAAATCAGCCTTGTATCACTGCACCTATCCCTTAGTTTTTATTTGGTACCAATTTTTAAAAGCAGTGCAACTCATACCCTATCCCACAGATGTACAGGAAGAAAGCATTTTATTCCAAAAAGGTGACTGACGGGGTTTTTGTTGAGGATTCCTACACACTTGGCTGTTTAATACTCGTACTATCTTGCACACCTAATAAAATCACTTGTGGAATGGATTATTCCTTAATTTGAAAGCATTTAGTGGACAAGTAATGTAGGATTTTGCATTTAAGTAATTTTCTAACTGAATAAATGTCACTTCCAATTACAATGAAACTTGATCAAAACTTCACTACTTCAAAGATGACTGCAGATGTAAATAGTAAAAGATATTTTCTAAGGAGAACATATTGGGCTATGAAATCTTTTCTGCCTGTTTACTTCTAGAGGTGGCAGAGTTGTTGTTTAGGGCAGGGGTCAGCAAATTCTATTGTGGAGCTACTGGATCTGTCCAACAAAGCTGGAGGGCTTTGTAAATGCCAATGGCTTTCAACCTGTGGTGTGTAGAGCCCTTGGGGTCTGTAGACTGTCTAAGGAGTCCACAAAACATGACTATGTTCAATTAAAAGTATGTATGTGAGTACCCACACTTACAATTCAAGGGCGTCTATACCTCCATCCAACATTTTTTTAGGGGTCTGCAAATGAAAAAAGGTTGCAAATTACTGGCCTGTGCTCATACCAGGCAACTTCCAGCTGTACCCATAGCATTGCTACTTGCTCTTGTCTGATACAGGCCATGTGCATCAAGAAAAGAGAGCTTTTCTTTACTCAAGCCAGGGCCAGGGAACTAGAAATAATGCTTGTGCTGCCACCACTTCCCGCAGCTTCCAGTCTGGAGGTCTTCAACAGGGCTAGGCAACTAGAAAGTGTCTTCATGCTCCCACCATTTCTTCCTGCTGGTCCCCCACCTACTGCCAACTGCAGTGTGAGCTCAGATTCCAACTGTGCCTCCACAGCATCTGGAGAGGAGGAGTAAGTTATAGATATGACCCTGGAACAACTGCTTGCCAGCTGGAAGCTGTGCACGTGCTACATCTGGGGAGCAGGAGTTTGGCAAGTGGTGCAGCAGTGGGCACAGCTCCCATTTGTGTGGCTCTGGGAGGGACACCAGGAAAGGCCCATTACAGCTGATGTGCAACTGAATCTGCCCTGCCTGCATTGGACCGGACCCAGGTTGTTCTTGGCTCTCAGTCTGTAAAAAGGTGCCAGCCCCTACCTTAGGGTATACAATAAGATAGGCAGAAACATGTATTTACTCCATGCCAGAGTCTTGAAACAGCAGAGTGGAACTGTTAGAAAGACAATAATGGTCCTTGGTGGTGATGGTGGTGGAAAACCCTCAGCACTGCTCTCTTTAAACTGTGAAGAATAGAGTCATGAAAGAGCATCAGTGAGGTTAGATAAATGAATACCCACAGCATCACTGATACTCATCTGTAAAGTACCTAGAACTCTACAAAAGCACCTAAAATGGTGGGGCATAGCCACAAAGGCTACTCACAAAGTTCCCTTAAGTTAAATTCTTAACAGAGATGGGAGGAAGGTCCCAACTTGTTTTGGGGGGGGGGCAGCAGGGATCAATGGGTGTTAACCAGCATTTATTCCTTTGCATACCTGCCCATCAGAGATATTTTGTCTTTAGTAAAATTTATGCTTGATTTAAATAAAAATGTTTGTTCCTATACAGGAGGTGCTCTGTTCTGATTTTAACGCGTGTCATTTCAACTAAATTCTGGCAAAGATTTCTGAGTGGAATTGAGGAGAGGAGCATACATCTAAGAGGTCTATTTTAGTTAGAAATGTGAAGTCCTTGCATGTCAATCACACTAGTGCTATGAGAGTGAGCCTGTGGTTAATTATATAAATATAGAGGAAAAAAAAGCACACTAGGTTACAATCTGGTCCTCAGGTTTAAGTTGACATAATTGATCAAGTCAGTAGTGTAACATGTTTTTGTTTTCTGGGGTAGGGGGGTTATGTTTTGTTTCATTTTTCAACCAGTTTTGCTACATCCAAAAAAAAAAAAAGCAATACTGACATTTACCATAGGTCTGCATTACAAATAAATAAATTAAATAAAACACCCAAATTAGAAATGAAAATCACTGTAGCTGCCATAAACATTGTGCAAGTGAAAACTAGCAAAGAGAGTTTAGTAACTAACTCCAGATTCCCACCTCCTTGCAAGGTCACCTTTTAAAGGTCTTTGGGCCTGATTCTCATTTAAGTTATCGTAGTTTAACTCCATCTATTCACATACTTCAAAATTACTGATGTGTATGTGGTGATTAGAATTAGTTCCCTTTCTTGAGTCATGTGTCAAAAATGAGATTAGTTGACTCATTCACCATAGTCCTAATTTAAAACACTTTTAAGTGAGGGTTTACATAGATGTATATATTCTACTGTACTTTACTAATGGCAAGTGTTCACACTCCAAGTATGAAAAACAAATGGTATTCAGTGCAGCATTTGTCTGGCAGATTCTAAAACTATTTGGTAAAGTAACTTGGTGCTCCCATCATCATTAACACTTCTTTCTCTGACACTAAATCACAATTCAGAGGCTTTTTTAAATGCCAGCAGTATGTAAAATAGTTTGCTACACTGATTATAATCTCTAAAATTATTTGTTGTCAACTTCAGGCAGACAAGATAGTGACCTAGACAAAAACCAAACCCATAACATTCACCAGTAAGTTTTAAAAGCTAATTTTATAGAATGATTTTTTGTTGTTTTTAAAATTAACAGCACCAGCACTGTAACTTGATCAAGGAAAGCCAAGGACACAGCTATTCAGGCTCAAAAATGCCAAATTAAAGCTGTGTGCGCATCAAAAAGGTCCTTACCAGAATCAGGAGCATAATTCAACTCATCCTAGATTCTGAATGAGACATGACACTTGGATATAATGTGCAACACATACAATGTCTGCCAGTGGCCTGATATATGCATATTTTGGTCAAAACTAGCAAATTAACTTTCTACTTTGGTTGGACCAAATCTATTCGATTAATTACAGTCTTTCAAGACAAAAACACTAAAATCATTAGTAGGTAATGCATTATTCTGTGTAATTTTAAGATTGGCTAAAGGGGAGTGCAGTATCGGATAGCTGACAGCACAGCCCACCAAAGATTTTAGTCTTTTCAGCTTCCCAACCCCCCCCCGCCTTTGTTTAGTCATCCAACGGTGAAGTGGAATTTTAAAAAGGATATTCTTTCAACACATTGTATATGTGGCATATTCTAAATTTCTTACTCTTTTTTCCTGCCTCTCTCTTTTAAGTATCTCTTTTCTGTCCTTTCACTAGATGCTTAAACTTATTGATGCATATATGTGGTTTGCTTGCTTACTATTATCCATAGTAATTTTGTAAGTGTGGTTGCTTAATTTTGATGCATAGGTGATGATATTTACATAACTATAAACCCTAACTTCTCTTTTGAATCAGCTAGAGACTGAAAGAAACATCTTGGTGTTTTGCCCATTCAGAACCACCTCCCAAAAGAAATCTAGATGTGAACAATTGTTTGCTTGTTTTTCCACTTACTCTTAAGTTTATGGCAGCTATAGAAGTTACAGGCCATGTCATCGTTCTCTTACAGCTCTGAGTGTTGAACTGAAAAATGAAAACAAGTGATCCTGCCTGCTAGGAAGGATATTGCCATTCTCTGCCCCTTTACTGGGTAAGATGGCTTGACTATTCAGTCAATTCAGACTTCAAAAAAAATACTTACTACTAGTAAGGAGGAAACAAATGAACAAGAAGCAGTATCAAGTTTGCAGTACTGTCTCCTTGCTTTCTCTTTAAAGTATTCTATGTTGCAGCTAATTTTTTTGCCGCCTTTCTCTCCTCAACACCTTCATCTTCTTCCCATCCATTTTTTACTGATTCATCAATTAAAGACCGTCTCTCCATGAAACTATTTTTAGGCTTCTACTTCTATCTTAATCACTTCCTGCAGAGACATTAAAGTGAGAAAATCTGCCCTGAAAGGCTCACATTTGCCACCCTAGAAACTGTGATGAAGATCCAGATGGTACCAGGACAAGAAAGACTGAATGCTGCCTGGGACTAACTATGCCTTTTCTTTACAACTGTAGCTCTCAATGGTGCAGTGTACTAAAAAGTGATTCTCATAATATGGTCAAACTTCAGGTGAGGAATAGGAAAGGAATTTAAATTCATTTTTATCAAATGAGATAAAGCATTAATGTTTAAACAGTTAGTAATAATGGCACTGCAGTGGTACATTTGAGGAGGGAAAAATATAAATGTAGGAAGTCTGTGTATGGCCTCTTGCAACCTGAAGCAAAAACAGCCTTAAATTGTTCTTTTAAAACAGCAGCAGCTGGGAGTCCTCTGAAATATAAGCAAAACATCTTCCTTTGGAGAAGCAAAAGAGTATCTTAAGAAACAAACCAAACCACCAGAAATACTGATGGAGAAAAATCAGCAAGGAGTTTAGTAAGAAGAGACTTCCTGCATCTCCCTCAGTTAGACTTCAAGTTCATGTTTCTCAAATCCTTGAAATTAAGCACGTAAAAAAAATGCTGACTATATATTCATAGTATGTTATTTATTCCCAATACACCTGAGATGCATTCATTCTATATTTTTTACTCAAATCCTGCTTAAAAGACCCTTTTTAAAAAAAATAAGTCTATTTGCTTGATTAGCTCATTTTACCAATTCAAAATGTGTACAGATAACTGAAATTTCAGAACTTGATTTCATATTTTAGTTACATAGATGTAAGACGTTTCTGCTTAGCAGGAATTCCAGTTACTCTGAATTCTTCTCTTTGCTTTAGATATTCCATTTTGCATTCTTCATAAAACGCTGGGTCTTTGTAGCTACAAAAAAAGACATAATACAAATGATACCATGGCTTCAGTCTTAACTGAAGAACAGGTATGTATACAACTGAAGACAATACTATCATCACTAATTAATATTGTGCTATGGTGACTGTAAACATTACGTGCAATTTGTGTATTAAGCATCTGAAGTTCAGATCTGCATCTGCCCTTCCAGCATTGCACTACTGGACAGAATGGCCCTTAAAGCATGACATGGCTGAAGGATGCAACAAAGCACATCTGGAAATACAATCCCCAGAAGGGAAAGGCATGAAGGGCAAGTGGGCAGGGGAGCAAGGTGTGGGGATCAGGCTATCTACCCACCCACCCACCTTTTGCTGCAGTCAGGGACAAAATTTAAGATGATCCTCCAATACATAGATTCTATTGGAAACTTGTTATAATTTTCTATGCAACTTTTCTGTATAAAGAACCTAATTACTGAAATTTGAAGTCATCTTGGATTTCGGTAAGTATGGTAGTTTATGGCACCTGCCACAGAAAAGAAAAATAGGAAAAAATATCATTCTTTCAGACTCTCTTTGATAACAGTCAAGGAAAAGTTTAACAGCTCAGTGCTGCTCTCTGACACCAAGGTAAAATACTTGTCCCCCTACCACCACCATCTGTAGCAATAGTCCTAATGTTATGAACCAGTTTTCATAAATATGAGACAATTTTCAGTTAAAAGAGGGGAAAAGGCATCCTTCAATTAGTCCCATCTGTTTCCCATTTGTAGTAATACCAAGTGACTGCCTTTCTTCTTTGAACATAAATGTGTCAAATAACTCGCTCTATAGTAATTTCATACATGATAAATATGAACCATGTAAAATATATTAAGTAATAAACCTGGCTTTTTAAGTCAAGGGTCTCAAAGCTATAGCCCATGGGCTAGATGTGGCCTGCAGAGCTGTTTCAATCAGACCAGTGGCCTGGAAGGGCCAGGAATTAAGAAGTGGGGACCACCCTGGGACTCCTGAGTATAGAGCTCTGCTGGGAATGCATGTTGGTGGCAGTGCAGTAAGCAATAACTGTGTCAGTTCTCATGCTGCTGAGTTCCTGTCCCACAGGAAGCTCTGCAGTCAGATCTGACCCACAGGACTGGGAGAGTTTGACACCCCTGTCCTAATTTAAACTACTTAATTATTAAAAAAAAGAGATGCTCTAGGTTGACTACAGGTACTTTTTTCTGTCTCTGATCCAGAAAAATAATGCTTTCTTCTAGGAGATGCACTAAACTAGGTTCAGTTGTGGAAAACTTTAAGTCATATAATTTGCAAACCTGCGTGAAGGGTTATCTTCAATAACTCCAGAATAATTTGGAAAATGAAGTACCTTTTTTGAGACTTATCTTGACTCTGAATAATGAATATGAAATGCTGCCTATAGGAATTATTTTCCTTTTTTTTTTTAGTTAAGATCACAAGAGTAATATATATGTTTTGGAAAAGCAAAGACTAGGCTATGTTGACTTACTAGGCAGTTAGACACTCCTTCAGTGCTGCATTTTCCTGTTGACACTTTACCACCATTAAAAAGCCAGTCTCTTGGCAGCATTTAGTAAAATCTGAAACGATAAAAAAACATACATATGTAAATTTGGCCTCTCCCCTGCTATGAATCTCTATAGGGCAATATAGTAAATCATTACGATTTTAGATAGATTCATTTGGGGGTCACCTATCTGGGCAAAATGACTACAATGTAATTGGGATAACGGAGACCTGGTGGGACTCCACCCATGACTGGACCACGGGTATAGATGGCTATACTCTGTACAGGAGGGATCAAGTTGACAAAAGGGGTGGGGGCGTAGCTCTCTATGTCAAGTAAAGCGATGCGTCCTTGCAAACTGACACTGGCACCCACGGTGGATGACTTGAGACCCTCTGGGCTAAAATCCGTGGGGAACATGGCGCAGGGGACACTATGGTGGGGGTCTACTACAGACCCCTACCCAGAGTCAAGGGGTCCCAGGAGTTCACCAGGGAACTGGCTGAGGCAGCACAATCCCAGCGTATGGTTGTCATGGGAGACTTTAACTACCCAGACATCTCATGGGAAGAGCGCTCAGCCAAATCCGAGTGGTCGCAAAGCTTTCTCTCGTGTGAACGATGACCTCTACGCAGGAAGTCTATAGGCTGACAAGAGGTAAAGCGCTGCTCGACCTTGTACTAGCAACAAGGGATGACTTAATTGGCAACCTAAAAATTGAAGGGAAGCTGGGTGACAGTGATCATGAACTCATCACCTTCACCATCTGCCGTAAAGCTGGCAAGTCAGTCAGTTGTACGGAAGTCCTCAACTTCAGGAAAGCTGACTTTGACAAGCTAAGGAGGCTTGTCACAGAGGTCCTAAAAGGCCACAACCCAATGGAGAGGGCAGTTCAGACAAGTGGTTGCTCGGGAAGGGAGCAATCCTGGATGCGCAAGCAAAGTCTATCCTGTCTCAGAGGAAAGGCAGCAAAAGGGCACAAAGCAGCCCCCTTGGCTCTCCAGGGAACTGGCGGACCTCCTGCGTCTTAAAAGGAAGACCTACAAAGGATGGAGGACTGGAACTGCCACCAAGGAGGAATACTCCACCTTAGTCCGGACTTGCGGAGAGCAAATCAGAAAAGCCAAGGCTGCGATGGCACTCCAACTAGCTACAAATATCAAGGAAAATAAAAAGTCTTTTTTAGATATGTGGGGAACCTGAGGAAAAGCAAGGGCAACACCGCACCCCTGCTCAACCAGATGGGGCAACTGACAACTGACACTCAGGAAAAAACAAACTTGCTAAAAGGGTACTTTGCATCAGTTTTTCATCAGCCCCATGAGACGGCCCTGCCCACTGAGTCAGGGAAGCCCAGGCGAGGGAGATTCCTTGCCCTCCATTGAAGCTGACCTCATGAAGGAACACCTCGACAGGCTGGATACCTTCAGTCAGCTAGCCCTGATGGGTTATACCCAAGGGTACTCGGGGAGCTGGCAAGCTTCATAGCTTAGCCCCTGGCATGGATCTTTGAGAGCTCTTGGTGCTCTGGTGAAGTGCCCAAAGACTGGAAGAGGACCAGTGTCATGCCTATCTTCAAGAAAGGGAGGAAAGCAGATCCAGCAAACTACAGGCCCATCAGCCTGACCTCTATCCTAGGGAAGGTCATGGAAAACATTATCAAGGAGGCCATCCTTAACAGACTAGCTGAAGGCAAAATCCTGAGGGATACTCAGCATGGGTTTGTTGTGGGTGGTAGGTCTTACTTGACCAATCTCATTTCCTTTTATGACCAGGTGACTTATTACCTGGACAAGAGGGAAGAGATCAAAATCGTATACCTTGACTTTAAAAAAGCTTTTGATCTGGTATCCCACGATCACCTCTTGGCTAAACTGGCTAACTGCGGCCTTGACGTCACCACAGTCTGCTGGCTGGGGAACTGGCTCCATGGTAGGACCCAGAGGGTGGTGGTCGACAGGAGTCAATCATCTTGGTGCGCTGTGACCAGTGGGGTCCCACAAGGCTCTGTCCTAAGGCCTATTCTGTCTAACATCTTCATCAATGATGTGGACATTGGTGTCAGAAGCGGACTGGCCAAGTTCGCCAATGACACCAAACTCTGGGGTAAAGCATCCACACCTGAGGACAGGAGGGTGATCCAGGCGGATCTAGACACTCATGAAATGGGCAGACAAGAACCTGATGGTGTTCAACACCAAAAAATGCAAAGCTCTCCACTTTGGGAGGAAAAACCTGCACCATGCTTATAGGTTCGGTAGTGCTATGCTGGTTAGCACTACAAATGAAAGGGACTTGGGGGTCACGGTTGACCACAAGATGAACATGAGCCTTCAGTGTGATGCTGCAGCTAGTAAAGAAGCAAAACACTGGCTTGCATCCATAGACGCTTCTCAAGCAGATCCCGGGATGTCATTCTCCCGCTGTACTCGGCCTTGGTGAGGCTCCAGCTGGAGTACTGCGTCCAGTTTTGGGCTCCGCAATTCAAAAAGGATGTGGAAAAGCTTGAGAGGGTGCAGAGGAGAGCCACAGACATGGTCAGAGGTCAGGAAAACAGACCTTATGATGATAGGCTAAGAGCAATGGGGCTATTTAGCCTGGAAAAGCGCAGGCTCAGGGGTGATCTTGTGGCTACCTATACGTTTATCGGGGTGCTCACCAGGATCTGGGGAAACATCCGTTTACCAGAGCCCCCCAAGGGATGACAAGATTGAATGGTCACAAACTCCACTGTGACCGGTTCAGGCTGGACGCAAGATAGAATTTCTTCACTGCCCGGGCCCCCAAGGTTTGGAACAGACTGCCATTGGAGGCGGTTCAAGCACCCACTTTGAACACCTTCAAAACACATTTGGATGCTTAGCTTGCTGGGATCCTATGATCCCTGCTGACTTCCTGCCCCTGGGGCAGGGGGCTGGACTCGATGATCCTCTGGGGTCCCTTCCAGCCCAAATGTCTATGAAATGGCATGAACCCCATTATGTTCTGGGGGTCTGTCGGGTGTCATTAATATGTTTTCTTGTACCGATATGGTATTGTTCAGTCTTGTTGGAAGGCCCATGTTATGCTTTATCAGTTTCTGTCACTTTTATCAGTGTATAGATTGTTACGCTTCCAATGCATATCTTTATAATTCTGGACACGACTTAGCCAAGGAAATTCAGGCTTAGCCAAGGAATACATATCTAAGAACAGCTGCTACTTCCAGACACAGGCAGAAGGAGATATTATTGGGTTAGACACCTATGGCATTTGTCTGCCTGTAGTGGGGAAATCAGCTCTCTACAGAAGAACCATTGGAGAGAAACGGTCAGTCATAGCAAGAGGGACACTGGGAGACCAGAAAGTTCTGCAGGGTACCGAGGTCTTGAGCAATTAAAACAGTGCTGATGAAGGGGGCTGGCTTAGAGTTTTCTTCAAGCCTAGCTATGATAGAATTCAGATCTTTTGAATTTTTCCCAAGCTGAAGAAAGGTCAGAGGCCTCAGTACCCAGGGCTAGTCAAATCAGCAGAAAGGCTGATCTCTGAAAACTCTGGTCAAATTAGCAGGCTGAGCTCTTAAAAAAACAGCTAGGACTCTCAAGAACGCTAGTGTGTAGCTGGATGAGGGAGCAAGAAAGTATTTGTTTTCTTTTTCTGTCTCTCTTCAAAGCTCTTATTAGTTTTGTTCATAAATTATTTTTTGCTACATAAATCCTTTTGCTCTTTTGTCTTCTTAACGATTGCTTATGGAAAGAGTGATCTCTGGGCCAACCCCAAGCTAGCCCTTTTGACAAAGAGGACCTAATGTTTCCTTCAAAACCCAAAGTGGAAGCCACCTAGGACTGGCAAAGATCCCTTCACTGCAGCCATGGGGTCTAGTATAAGGGTAGTAAAGCTGAGGCTTGCAGGGATAAGGAATTATCCCAGGGCAACCTCAAGCCTGATCTTTGAGCCAAATAGTTGGCCAGTGGGGAGAAACTTGGGGTTCCAGGGGTTGCTCACAAAAAGGTTTGAGACAGCAAGTTCTGAACTTCTGGAAATTCAAACTTCACATCACTACACTTCAGTCAGGGATGCACTTCATACTTCTTGTTTTTTTAATATCTGCCATGTAACAGAATCTACTCTTTTTAAATTAAGCACTCTAAACTTGATGCTAGTGTCTGCAGATCATATAGTGTTGTAAAAGAAAACCCACAGTGTGAAACTATACTGCTTTCTACCTTTGTGGTGGCTGAAAAACAATTAGAGCAATTAACTCCTAACTACCTGTACACCACTTGAGTGACATTTATTCTGCTAGCTAATTCTGATTTTTCACTCCTATACATGAGAAGTGCTTATGCCATGTACTAAGTTTGCTTGGTCTCACTGCTTTTTGATCAATGGCTGGCTTTGAGCTCTTAAGTTAAAAATTAAGAATCTGAAATAAAATGATACTGAAAGCATTTTTGAAACCAGATACCTTCCCTAGTCACATGCAATGCGGAGATTCCTTTTCTGGCAGTATCTCTACCTTTAAATAATATGCAACAAAATGTATCAAAAGTTTGCAGTGCATGAATTAAGCTGAACAAACCACTACATACTTCTGACTTTAGATTTGTTTCGTATACAATTAGCAATGGAATAAACATTTTGTCATTCATCAGGTCTGATCTTCAAGTATAACCACAATTGGCCTGGACCCTTTAGCTATTTCTAAGAACTCTGGACACCTAGACGCTTGCCCGACACTTGCTCCGATGCATTCCAATTAAAACACTCCAGCAGCCATAGTGTCATGTGTATTCAGCATTCCCACATTTCAAAAAGGTGTGTGTGCTGGGGGGGGTGGAGGGGTGCTTTAACTAAAGCTTATTGAATAAGCTTTAGCTAAATCACCTTGCTGCCATTTTGAAGCATGGGATGCTGAACACATGAGATGCTGTGGGTGCTCTAGCATGGCTCCTGAGAGCCATTCTAATTAACCCCACCCAGCCTGAAGTACATGTAAAGATGCACTTTGTCACTTATTTGGCAACAAGGTTTTAATTAGGATTTTTCCTTCAAATCCTCTAAACCCATTAACATGATTCATATACTGGGATGCTGCTAACACCAACAACCAGTTTCTGAAATTGTAGAGAATTGCATAACACATCCAACTCTAAAATCCCTTCCTACTTTTCTTACTGCCAAGTTGCTTTCATAATGAAATGGTTTGTGAAAGAGAAACATTAATTACTCTATTAGTGTTAATACTAACGGTGTGAAGGATAGCTGATAGAACACTAACAAGAGGAGCTAATAACAAAGGTTTACATTATTAGTGTTAAAGATCAGGTAATCTAAGATAGTTAATGTTCTAGTGCTTTTATGATTAGAGCTTCCAAAATTACCAAGCACAATAATTACAGCATGCTAATACAGTAATGTTGGCAGAAATTACTAAGCCAATTAAGCACCGCTTGGCTATATCATCTCTTGTGGAAGGAAGTCTCATTTTTTCAAGCAGCCCTCAAAAAACCAGAGCTGTGGCAAGTTAAGGTCCAGTGCCATCACCACTACCCCATAGTACTTCTGTCTTTTTTCAAAAGCCCTTGAATACCAAATGTATGTGGGACACTTCCAAAGATTGTTTCAATAATTATATTAATGAAATCAGCAGTATAGGCTTTTTTTTTTTTTTTTTTTTTAAAGAACTCAAAAAAAGCAGGACCTTTCAGGCTCTCACAATACGAAAAGTAAAATAAATTAGGCATGCTGAACACTGAACATGCACCTCCCTTGCTCTAATCTCTACCTCCCTAAATTGCACATTAATATATTCAAAAATGTAACTTCTCATGTTTTTTGCACACACTGAACTAATGCAATGTTGTTAAATGATAGCAAGCCATTGACTCAAGATTTTAGTATATGAGGAAATACTTGTTTGTAACTAGTGCCAAAATATAAGGCAGCAAGTTCTGGCTATGTACAAACATAGGTAAGTTTACTCATCATCAGTCCTAAACATATTTTGAAAAGGTCTGAACATGGCTTCTTAAAATGTCAGGCTGTTTACTGTCCATGAGCAAGATTTGCTCTGACCCAAATGCAAGTGTATGTGCAATTCAGTAGTTAATAGTCTCTCTCCCACACACACACCATCATCATGCTATCTTCAGATCAGTCTTGTGACTGAAGAACAACTAAGCAGGAGCACACATAACCAGATGGGCAATACATTTTAGACATATGAATGTACCAATATCACCATATAAACAACAAAGCAATGCAGATGTTCTACAATGAATTTTACCATGAATTCATTAGCACTGAAAAACTTTTTAAAAAAAAGTGAACTTAAAGGAGGTATTTGGGAGAACAGAAGATGACTTATGCCCAAGAGAGCCTTTTCACATAGAAGTCAAGTACTTTAGTTAAGAGCTGGATTGTGCACATTTATGTTTTAGATTGCAAATTATCCATGAATATATAGTGTGCAATTTGTTTTCTTACTTTTTTTTTTGAACAAATAGTACCCCACATTTTATGAACAGTATTGCCTATAAACTTAGAAATATAAGAGATGCAAAATAAGTTGTAATAAAAAGTGTAGGTAGTCCCACTGTTTTAAAATCTATGGCTTTTTTTGTTGTCGCTTGGAGTACTTTTACAGTGTGCTCCTAAATCGCCATTTCCTAAGACGGTTATAGTCAAATAAAAAAAAAAAAAAAATGTGTTTCTCTCATTAAAAGCTGTTTCAAGCTTAAGATTCGTCTTGGTGAACAATCTGATTCATAGTCCCTATAGACACAGGCTTAAGTGCTGTGCTGCTTTTTTTTTGTTATAATCATTCCTTCTGGAAGCTGTGAAGTAAAAAGAAGGCAGAAGACAACAGGAGGTCCCTCTCACTTGTTAGTTCACCACAGCCTTGATTGGTTAAAGGCGTGATGTCCCAGTGAACAAACCTGAACTGCAGTAGCAAGCATTCCCTAGTTTCAGAAGGCCATGGTTGTGGTACATGGCCATGCAAGTAAAAAGCATCATTACAAAGTGATAAAACTGCTTCAAGCTATATAGCTTTAATGTTGCTGATGCTTAACAAGGAAAGGAAAATGGGGCAGGAGACAGCGTATGAGATTCCCCACATGAGTACACGCTATCTAATTAGTCCTCCCTCCTTCTATTCCTAGCACTTGAGAAATCCTCTAACAGCAGTGTAAAAGACTGGGATGCATCACATGTTTGGCCATAAATGTTCATCATAAACTTACTAGTAGACATGAGAGTGGGGTTATTTTTAGTTATATTCCATTTTATATAATCCTCCCTCCCCTAGTTAACCAGTAGCCTCTAAAACACTGATCAGAAGTTCTCTTAAAAGTCTGAATTTGAGAATAACTGCATAGGTTGGGCATGATGCTTTCAAACGTAATGCCAACTCAAAATGACAAAAATAGAAATTCATGTTCAGTCACCACCACATTTTTGGTTCTGGTGATTCTGGTATTGGAGAATGGTATGGAGCCAAGTGTGAAAAAGGCAAATACAAACAATGTAATTACAAAATATAATAGCAAATTAAACCTATGAATTTAACAGTTACTAAGAGAAATCAGAACTTTGGAAGGAGTCTAACCCTTTCATACACTGACTATAGCTATTCCCTGACATTATATTCTCAATAAGGAACAGGTGCTCTTTCAATACTGATATCAGTTTTGTAAGGCCAAGAAACAGTATATGTAAATAAAAATAAAAAACAGATTTGAGGTGGAGACTGAAGTACATAAAACAGGGGTTTTATTAATTAAAAAGAAACCTGCTAATTTGTTTTCAGTGGTTTTGGGAATCGCTGCAGGTAACACGTAGTTCCTCCTACAGGACCCAGGTCAGGCATCTAAAAGAGCACAAAATAAGGCAGCCAGTTTGTCCAGTGTTAGGTACTTCGGATGAAAACCTGCCCTCACTGAAATCTATGGCAAAACCACCATTAAACTTGCAGGGATGAGAATTTCAGCCTCTTACTTCCAAGCTCCCCAGTCAACAACTTGCAAGTCATACTGGCTGTCTTTTGGGACAAGGAGAGTAACTTTGCCAACTATGGTGAATTTAGCTGAACTTTGCAATCTGTTTGTGAATTTCAGAGCTAGGTTTCAGCTGGGGAAAAAGGCAAAAGTATAAGTCAAAACAGTCTTTGCGTATCTTCAAACTACTAATATACTAAACCACCCGAAGAATTAATTTTGTTTTGATGTTTTGAATGTGAAATTTTAACTTTTCATTTTAAAAAATTAAAAAATTGATATCCATTTTTAAAAGGTGAACATGGGTCATGCAATCTAAAATGAAAGTCTTTAATTTTGAATGAATTAGATGTTTCAGATTAACATGTTTTCATTTTACCAACATAGGCAAAAAAATTCCCATTTTGGATTGACTACAAATTCAATTTTTGTTTTGTTGTGGTGGTGGTGGTGGTGTTTGGCTTGGTCACTGAACTGAACCACCATTATTTCACAGATGTTTGAGCTGTCAAGGAAACCTGTTCTACCTAAATAAGTATTCTCGGTTTGTCACTCTGCAAAGCTTCTTATCCGAAGGGTCTGCCTGCATGGGTGTCCACACTGGCTTGCTAAACCACAGACATCCAATTAGTATGCAAGAGCTACTACTGTTTGGCTTTGATCCACAACATGGATGACTGTTCCTGCTGTGTACAAGCTCAGACACAGAACATCAGTGACCAGCTAAGTGAGTAAATATTACAAAACAAAGAAAGGCTGGCTAGAGGTAAACCTCAAAAAGGAGGTGTGGGGGAAGGAGTGCCACCAGAAAGCACCATGTTAAATGAATGAGAGCTCCTCCCCCGCTAACAAAGCAGTCAACACTGTTGCTAAATGACAGGAGGCATCTACATCTGAAATATGCCCAATGATGAGGTAGATCCAGCACTGCTTGGACACTGCAGCAGAAAGCACTTCTGAAGAGGATGGCCATGGAGTCTTCTCTTACCCCAATCAATGCAAATAAAATATTTTAGTAAACATTCATAATAAAGGCAGAGAAAATGTAAATACTGCACTAGATCAGAGAATGCTTTGCTTGGATTACAGCAGCATCTCCCAAGCTGTGAGGTGCCCCTCCACAGGGAGGGCGCAACTGTCCATATGCATGCGAATCATGTAATTGCTGTATGTGTGCAAAAGTGATGAACAAAACCTGGCAGCTGAATTAGGAAGGCATGAGAGTGGCTGATTTCACTGTGGTATAGTGTAAACCACAAAATCTTAGAAAACAGTGGATTAGAGCTTCTCCATCAACCAAGCAAAGTGGCCAGTATTATGAGGATATTGTGATATTTACAGCTCACCAATCTTTGTCAAAAATTACAGGGATACAAGAAGAGTGCTTTGTATTGGTGGTTTAATTTGAATGCCTATTGTTCATTCTCCAGTAATAGTTAATACTTATAATGCAGGAGAGTTTGGGGAACAAATAGAAAACAAAATGAGAAGAGTTAAGACCATATGAGGGGTTCTTTTATCTTTTTTTGGGGGGTGGAAATCAAGGTACAGAGAGTCTCCAAGGGGGGGGGTGAGTGGAAATAGCAAGCATGTGCACTTGTGCATGTATGCTTTAAGATGCAGGTTTTTCAACCTGAAACTAACAAACATTAGAAAGACACTACTGTCTTTACCTGAATCCAAAACTAATTCAAATTTAAACCAACCTTCCCCCACCCCAATAATTAGATCCTGTACATGGAACATTATAAATTAGTTATAATGTTCCATGTATAGTATCTAATTCTGGAGAGTTGGCTTAAATGTGTCCTATCCTCCATCCTTCCCCCACCACAGCAGTGAGGAAAGAAATGGCAGGGAGCAAGCAACTGGGCCTTTTTCATTCTTCCCCTACTGCCTGCTCACCCTATCTACTCTCCCTGCCTTCTGTCCCCTCCCCATAATGCCTGTGCCTGTGCACCCATCCCCCTGCCCTCCCTGCAGCCACTTACCCTATATAGTGGCTCCAGCTCCCCCCAGGCTATACATTGTGCTGTCTGCCATCTCCCCCCATGCTTGCTTACTTGTTACATGCCCTCTTCCTGGTGCCCTGTCTACTGCCCTGTTTCTCCCAGCCACTTGCTTCCCTCACCACTACTTACCCTATGTGCGGTTTCCCAGCTCTGGTCCCATCCAGGTGGCTACTCAGGCCAGAGCTGTTCCCCCATGCACCTCCTGGACTGCATGATACATAGGCTCCCCCCTGCACTTCCCCCTTCCCCACCACACACACCATCCCAAGCCAGCCCAGTCAGACAGCAGCAGCAGCTGCAGCTCTGGCCCTGGTCCTAGGCTAAAGCAGCCAGTGGCTGCAGCTCTAGAAGCCATAGCTGCCTGCCCCCGAGCCAATACCTGAATCCAATACAAGACTTTACCCCCAAACTATATTTGGGGTGGGAGGTGGAACAGAACATGTTTGTCTTGGATTCAAGTAAATCATGTAAAATTATAATTTGTTTAAAAAAAACAAACCAACCTCCTGTATCTCTGAGTTTCTAAACTTTTAGACTAGCAACTGTAGAAGAGGTTTGGGTGCCCCCCCAAGTTATGTTCTTACTTCAAACAATAGGGGGTAAGGATGCCTTTTCAGGACCAAAAATAAATTCTATTATAAGAGGAAAAACTTGTTGGATGTCAGCTTAAAAAGGCATATCAACATCTGGTGCAAACAGTCATAAATCCATTACACCAGATGAAGTTGTATCACAGAATATTTAAGCAAGGTGCAGGTTAACTTTAAAATTTTCTTGCAGCTTACTGACCAACTGCCGAAACCCTACCACTGCTGCAGATGTCAAATGTTCAGTAGGGGAGATGACACACGGCATTGAGGTTTTTCTTTAGTGGTCTACTTGTCACACATGAAGTTCAGGGGTATGCAGGTGGTCTCTACCACAACAGACTGATGTTCCAGTGTTTGGGGTTGGGTCTTTTTACACTGTCATATTTGAGCAGGTATAGAAATTCTTATTAAAAATATAAAATTGAAAGGTCTTTAAAGCAGGAAAAAGAGCTAGCAAATAATCTTCTCCTCCCCAATTTTAAAATGGTTTAGAAAGCTGGAATTCTCCCATTTCAAATGAAGGGATAAGTCAGAATGCTACTATGTTTTTGTTTTTAAGGAGTAACATTGCTTTCTTCATTTTTAAATCACTTATGTTTTAATGGTAATTATGAAGTTAGCAAGTATGAACTGACTCTCCCTATTAACAAGATGCTTAACACTGACAAAATGCGCATTTCTAAATTATGATTTATCATGTCTGAATAGGTAGAATAGAAATATAATACCCATACATTGATACAAAGAGAACAGCATCATAGTGACTTAAGCAATTTTATCAGAAATTACATTAAACAGCATCTCTGAAATTGTCATTATTTTGCATATTCACACCAAAAACCATAGGCAGAAACCTGAACATGTTAATGACCATATTAAATACCTTGCTAATAGATCATTTGAATGATAATATACAGCACTTACCTACAACTTTACACTGTCAGCATGCTGTGCAATCTAATTATTAGATGAATTCAAACAATTGTTGTACATTCATTTTTAAGGGGTTTTTAATGTTTAAAAAATGAAGTATTCCCCATTAACACGATAAACTGATCTTCTCAGATCTGGCTATAGTTTATTTAAAGACTTTACAATTTTACTACTTAAGAGCAAGTCCTGTGGAGGTGTTATCTCACCATTTATATTTTCTCAACACTTATGATACTGCTATCACACTCTTACAATAAAAAAGAGTTTATCATGATCTAGACCAGGTTTAATATTATATCTCTATCATTTCTTTAAAAAAGAAAAAATACGAACGTGTATAAGATTTGCATCACACTCTTAGAACTACAGAACAGAAAAAAAGAGCATCTAGTTCACATTTAGAAGAGGACATAAACAGGACTTTAAACATCTTACAAAATATAAAGTTTGGTATCATTTTAATATTGCCAGTGTTTTATGACAGTTATTATGCTTTTAATTTTGTATTAAATTGGGATTTATTAGCTTGTTACTTTGAAGATTACTCAGTGTGCACAGAACAGATTTACTGGTGCATCTAATGAGCCAGGGAGGTAGTAGGATGAACATGAAAAGATTTTTTTTACACTGTAGAGCATGAACTATTTGATATTTCTGACACAGTACAAAAGAATGCTTCTCTGTAAATTGATCATGGTTCAGTTAACATCACTGAATATCTAATACCTCCAACTCAATTAATTCTCACCTGATTAAGATCAGTCTGATATTCAAACTAAATCAGCTCTCCAGTCAAGTAGAAATCAATATTTCTGATTTTACTTTTAAATTACAACAACAAATAAAATATATGCATCGTCAGTATGCCAGGAGTGGCTTCCCTATTCTAGTCTACTATGGCATGCATAATACAGCTGATTAAAGAATTATTCTAATTTGAGCAACAATATATATAAGAATCAGATTAATCTGAATACAGGGAGATGGAATGAAGTAATTAAATGTATCTTATATAGGGCAAACAGAAAATTGACATAAAGTAAACTCCAATTTTTTAAAATGAACTTCTGTTATCTGATCAACTAGATTATTTGCCTTCATGTAGTCCATATGTTATTAACAGTTTTATTTATACATTGCTCCCCAATATTCCAAGCTAAACCGACCCACACAGTTATCTATGAACTGGTGATGGCATTCAGAAAAATAACCAGTACATAGCATGCTTTACAGGGTTGGGAGAAGGTTAAAGCTGAAATTCCTGAAAAGGGGTGTTATTCACCATTGTCAAAAGCCTGTTTCCCTATCCTAACAGCATTCCCTCAGCATCAAATGGCAGTCTTCACTTGAAGTAGATGTCATCAGGGATCCTACAGTACACTGGAGAGTATCTCAGACGCCAGCGTGAAATGCTGAGGAAGTCACATGTCTCAGATACCCACACGAAACACATATGAGAGCCAGCATTTGGAAATAATAATGGGTATTTTTGGTGTTTGCTATTGTCAGTAAGTGGAGTTCTTTGAACAATCTGCCTTCAGTTGAGCCACTGCATGTATCAAGATACTGGAAACCAATTTTAAATAGTTCAAATTGTAGGGGACACATACTTAGGAACAAAGAAACTGCAATGCCGGCTCAGACCATTTCATCCAGTATCCTGTCTCTACCAACATCTGCTTAGGATAGCTACTTAGATAAGAAGGTACGTGAAGCCCTGCAGTAGGCACTACGGAACAACCACATGACGTTCTCATTTCCCTCCTGCCTGATCTTTAATGTAGCTATGAAACACCAAAGAGACAGGGGAGGAAGATGGCTCATGTGCAACTGCAGCAGCAGTATAGTCGGCATAACCCACCACAGACTAGCAGCACTGGTGACCACCAGGCTGAGAAATTAACTGAAGGACTGACATCTTAGAATGAGAATCCAGGATGCTTTATAAAGAAATCAGATGAATTTTACTAGCAGCCTGTGAGGGAGTGGGGCCTAGGAGCGGCTGTGTACTCCCTAGTGCCCCGCTACCGTCACTTCAGCACCCTCTGATTCTCGCCTGCCACGTCTTTGATG
>NW_017728886.1:70722816-70729272 GCF_001723895.1 Crocodylus porosus | reverse complement strand
GGAGCGGCTGTGTACTCCCTAGTGCCCCGCTACCGTCACTTCAGCACCCTCTGATTCTCGCCTGCCACGTCTTTGATGACAATTAAGTTTATATGGGAGGCTGCCTTTATCCCCGGGTGAACAGTACGTGTGTTCCTGCCCCTACTCCGTATGGGGTGCCTCTGCGCACCCCTGCCTTAAGGGCTATGCGTGCCTCCTACCTCCCCTTTAGCATGCCCCAAGCCTCGCAGCTGTTCCTTGGACATTGTTTGGGTCCCCTGCCCTTCGGCGCCCCTCGGGCTCATCCTGCCCCGGTGCCCCTCTCTGGCACCCCGGGCCTGTCACCTACTTGGTGCCCCCGGGGCTTGTCACGCCCGGCGCCCCTCTCCTATCTCCCTGGACCTGTCCCGCCAACTAGCCGTCCCTCTACCGACGCCCTTGGGTCGGTCACACGCCTGTCGCCCTTTTACCAGTGCCCCTGGGCTGGTTAAGCAACTTGCACCCTTTATACCAGTGCTGCGACCTGCACCCTGCTACAGGCACCTCTGGGCTTGCTGTGCCCAGGCCTCACCCCACAGGGCCTGTCTCTCTGGTTTATCTCGGTCCTTGCCCTCTGTGGAGCCTTTGCTGCACTTCCCGTGCTTGTTACCCTTGCTGGGGCACTTTGCCGCGCCCCTCGCGCCCGCGGCCCCACTCTGGGGCCTGTGCCGCAGCCCCACTCTGGGGCCTGTCTTGCTCCTTCTACGCACCTCGCCCCGTCAGGGGCCTCTCTGGGCTATCCCACCCCTCTCGGGGTCTTTGCCGTGCTTCTAGCCCTTGCTGCCCTCTCTGGGGCCTCGCCTACTCTGGGGGCTCCACCGTGCTCCTCACGGTCGGGGCTCAGGTGGCCGTAGCAATCCCTGGCCCCTTGACCCTTTTCTGGGTGGTTTGCCCCACTGGGCAAAATACCGCCCTTACAGCCTGGGGTCCAAAACCTCCGCACACTGAGCCTCTCTGGCGCCACACCGCGCCTCTTCAGCACAAACAGTAGTGCCCCACTGGCACTGCTCACTGTGCCACTACTGGGCACCCGGGACCCCCAGATTATTGGGGAGCTCCCGTGAGGCCTCCTCTCACCCCTACAGCCTCACCCGGTCCTCCGGTCAACTGTAACTGAAACCCGAGCCAACTGGCTATAACACAAACACCACAGAGCCTCCCCGCTCATAATGTAAACTCCAAGCCCCCTCTAGGGCTCCCAACCATACCTCCCTTTAGGGTGTTCTCATCCCTGGCATCATCGCAGCTGGTCAGCGTGGTAAGGCTGCGGCCCCCAACTCCGGCTGCTCAGCTCTGCCGCAGAGCTCCCGCTCATGCAGCTACCAGAAGGGAACTGCTGGTCAGGCTCCGACCTGGGCTGTTTATAAAGGCCCGGCCCTGCCCCCTTCTGGCCACCTGGTCGCCCCTGGCAACCGGCACCTGAGCTGCCCTGGTGATTGGCAGCTCTGTCAACTTCAATCCCAGTCACAGGGCACCTACGTGACCCCGTGACACAGCCCTACAAATCTCAGACAGTTATGAGAGGGCTCTAGGTCCAACCTTATGACATCGCTCCTAAATGCTTGCAACAGCATGCAGAATGGTATTCATTTGCATCACTTCTGGACTAAGACTGCTTCTCCTTTAGCCTCCAAGAACAAATGGTGAATGTTCTCCAAAATATTTTGGTTATTTCCAAACAGCTGCTCACACCTCTTTTGGCATCTTCTTGAGACCATCTCCTTTCTTCTAACAAGCCAGGAAGCTCTTGTTTTTATCTTGCTTGATTTAAGAGACATAAGGCAACACAGGAATGTCTTTATTTTCTTGTTTGTTTACCAAACACATCAGCATAACTCTGGAAGTTTGTTAATTTTTCATTCCTCTACTGCCTTTGTAATAGCTACACACAATAGAATCTATTTTATCTGCTAAGCATTTAGATACCACAGTTCTTAGGCACTTTCTTATGCAATGCAAAATAAAATGCACAAAGAAGGTAGATCTGGAACTTCTGTTTCTATTTTCATGACACAAAAGCCTAGACCTGAAACATTCAGTGAAAATGAGAAGGCAGGAAATATTTTACGCCATGCAGAAAAAGCCTATGAAACTTGTCACCAAATACCATAATTGAGGCTGAGAATTTAGCAAAACAGACTCAATGTTCAAATGGATAGCAAGATTATCTTCAGCTATAAAAATCAGAATTAAAGCAAGATGCTTAGCTCAGGATGGAACCTGCTACTTTGCAATGAGGATAAAGGCAAGAACATATGAATGCTGACAGTGCTCCAGTGCCCTTCCCACAATTCCCCTCAAGTGAAAAACAAGTTCTCTTGCAATAGGATGAGTAAGACTCACAGAGCAAGAGCCAAGAAGAATGCAAAGGTAACACCTGAAACGGGGGAATAAAAACAATTTATTAAAAAAAAAAAAAAAAAGTTGGCTCCTCAGTGAAAGCCACCCAGCCTCACAGCCTGCCGGGGTAAGGGGGCAGGGAAGCAGGAAGCGGAGTAGCCAAGGTGGCAGCTGCTCCCTTTGCTGCCAATTGGCCAATGGCTGCCTTTCATACGATCCACTAGTCCACCAATCAGTGGTTAGGGGCAGGGTCTCATGAAAGACAGCCCCCTGCCAATCAGCAGGGAAGGGTGGGGCCACCTGGGCAATCAGGAACAGGGGACCCTGCCACAATAAACCAGTGAAAATGGCAGCTGGTCCCACAATCGGTGCATGAAATTATCTATCTGTGACCTCCCTGTATATGACAGAAGCAACTTCAACCTATTAGACCAAGGTGATTTAATTTTTCTCCCCACACTATACTATGAATATCTGACATCAAGTCTTACGGTACCCTATGCTAGAAGAGGCAGAACTAGAACAAATGCAAGCTCCCCTATGGCTACTGCCCATCAATGCCTGCTCTTATATGAACTTGTAGTTCAGGGCACCCTCAGTCCCTATTTCTTCATCTCCTTTGGAAGCAAATGTCCCACTTGGGCACAAACTGAAAAGTGAGTGCAACAGAGTACACATAACACAGCTGCCTCATAGTGACTGCTGGCTGAACTTCAGCCTCAAAAAAAAAAAAGTCAAGCTATAAAAGCAGATTTCACTACCAGCAAATTGGGATCACATTCTGAAGACAAGACCTTTTCTCACCACCAGATGGAGATAAAGCTGACAGCTTAGTCCACTCCAAAACAGAAACTGCTACATATCTGGAATCTTTACAACTATAGCAGCTATGGCTTAAAGCATGCACTTTTGTATTCAATGTAAATTACTGTACTTTCCTTGGAAGGATCTTCACTATTCAAAATTAAAGACAACAAGCAGAAAGTACAAATGGTTGTTTCATTCTTGACTGAACAAAACAAAAGTGGCAGAACAAGGAGCAATGGTCTCAAGTTGCAGCAAGGGAAGTTTAGGTTAGATATTACGAAAAACTCTCTTACCTAGCACGGTAGTAACACACTGGACCAGATTACCCAGAGAGGTTGTGGACTCTCCATCCTTGGAGATTTTTTAAGACCTGGCTAGACAAAGCCTTGACTGGGATAATCTAGCTGGGGACCATCCTCCTTCAAGCATGGGGTTGGACCAGATGACGCCCTGAGGTCCCTTCCAACCCTAATTTTCTACAATTCTAAAAGCCCCAGTTAGGCTCCAGAGCAGCGAGAAATGTGTGGGTGAAAGCCTGCTGCACCCCCGAAGCCCCCCAAAGACCCCCCAGCAGCCATGGACACCCCTACCAACCCCCAGCACAGCCGGAGGCAAGTGGGGCCCATGGTGGGAGGGGGTTAACCCCTGAGGGGGAGGAGGTGGCTGAGTGGAGCCGGGCCAGGTCTTGCCTCGCCCAGGCCCCTACTTCGCCCAACCCCCCCAGGAGCCAAGCGCCAGAACCGCGCAAACAGGCTGCGCAAACAGGCGCACTTGTCTGCTGGTGCGTGAGTTAGCGCCGAGTTCATGCAGGAGGGCCCGAAACCCTGCTTGCAAACCCCCCAGGGTAGGCAGTCCCAGCCATAGCCAGCCTACCAGAGCCATGACACAGATGGGCACGCGCTGCACCCCTTGGGTCCCCTCAGGCTCTGCGGCACCCCCCCGGCACCTCAGAGATGGTCACCCAGATGGAGCCCATGGTCCCGAGATCCACCCAGACGGAGCTCCTGGCTCTCGGCTGTGGGGGCTGCCTGTTGCTTTTTCAGGCTCTGGGGCCCAGGAGCATGGCCACCCCCCCCTTGCGGGGTCTGCTCCCCTTTGGGGTCTCTGGCACACCAGCTGGAGAAGCTCCAGACCACAGTCCAGAGACTGCGTGCCATCAGGGACTGTGAGAAGGAGACTGACTCCTACTGCCAGGCCCTTCTCCTCCAGGAGACGGAGGGTAGACCACAGTCTCCCTCCAGGACAAAGGAGGACTCTGGGACCTCCCATTCTGTCCAGTCAGGCGCATGGATCAAGGTGGTCAAGAGCCCTAAGGCCCGCCACACCAAGGCCCCTGCCCCACCAGAGCTTAGCAACAGGTCCGCACCTCTTGCTGCTCCAGCAGAGCCTGAGTTGCCAGCTCGCTCAGGCAACACAGGCTCAACTGGGGAAAAGGCTCTTCTCAGCCAGGCTGGCTGACCTGCTCCACCAGGCTTTAAACTAAGCCTGTTGGGGGATGGGGGCACTACTGCCATGCTGGCCTGCTGAGCAACCCTTGCAAAGCCAGCAGGCCAAGGCACTTAAGGGATCCCACCCCTGGTACAATCTGTGGGCAAGGCAAGAGTCCCCAAGGGGACACTTGCCTGCCTGTACACAAATGCCAGAAGCTTGGGGAACAAGCAGGAAGTGCTCGCCCTCCTGCTCAATGCAAATAATTATGATGTCATAGGGATAACAGAGACCTGGTGGGACTCCACCCATGACTGGACCACAGGTATTGATGGCTATACCCTGTACAGGAGAGAACGTGTAGCTAAAAGGGGTGGGGGTGTAGCTCTCTATGTTAAGGAAAGCTACATGTCCCTGCAAGCTGATCTTGGCGATCAGGGTGGACAGGAAACCCTCTGGATTAAAATCTGCGGGGAACACGGCACAGGGGACACAACGGGGGTAGTCTACTACAGACCTCTCACCCAAAGTCCTGAGTTTGACCAGGAGTAAGCCCAGGAACTGGCTAAGGTCGCATGCTCCAGGACCATGGTTGTCATGGGTGACTTCAATTACCCGGACATCTCATGGGAGAATCACTCAGCCAAATCTGAGTGGTCTCAAAGCTTCTTCTCGTGCGTGGATGACCTCTACCTGACTCAAGAAGTCTATGGGCCAACGAGAGGCAAAGCGCTGCTCGACCTGGTACTGGCTACGGGGGACAACCTAATCAGCGACCTAGTGATCAATGGGAAGCTGGGTGACAGCAACCACGAGCTGATCACCTTCACCATCCGCCGTGAAGCTGGCACGACAGTCAGCAACACAGAAGTCCTTGACTTCAGGAAAGCCAACTTTAACAAGCTCAGGAGGCTGGTCAGTGAGGCCCTCAGGAAGAGTGGTTGCTCCTCAAGGGAGCAATCCTCAATGCACATGCTAAGTCTGTTCCATCTCAGAGGAAAGGCAGCAAGAGGACACAGCAGCCCCCCGGCTCTCCAGGAACCTAGCTGACCTCCTGAGGCTAAAAAGAAAAACCTACAAAGGATGAAGGATGGGATTCACCTCCAAGGAGGATTATTCTGCACTGGTCCAGTCCTGCAGGGAGCAAGCCAGGAAAGCCAAGGCTGCAACTGAACTCCAACTAGCTTTGAGCATCAAGGACAAAAAGTCCTTTTTCAGATATGTGGGGAGCTGGAGGAAAAGCAAGGGCAACACTGGATCACTGCTGAACCAGATGGGGCAACTGACACCCAGGAAAAAGCCAACCTATTAAATGGGTACTTTGCGTCGGTCTTTCATCAGTCCCATGGAACACCCATGCCCGCTACGGGACAGGAAGGCCCGGGTGAGGGAGATCCCCTGCCCTCCATAAATGCTGACCTCATGAAGGAACATCTTGAGAAGCTGGATACCTTCAAGTCAGCCGGCCCTGACAATCTACACTCCACAGTACTCAAGGAGCTGGTGGGCATCATAGCCCAGCCTCTGGCACAGATCTTTGAGAACTTCTGGCGCTCTGGTGTACTGCCTGAAGACTCAAAGAAGGCCAACGTAGTGCCAATCTTCAAGAAAGGGAGGAAGGTGGATCCGGCTAACTATAGGCCTATCAGCCTGACTTCTATCCCGGGGAAGATCTTAGAAAAGTTTATTAAAGAGGCCATCCTTAATGGACTGGCTGATGCCAAAATCCTAAGGGATAGCCAGCACAGGTTTCTTGCAGGTAGGTCAACCCAGGTAGGTCTTGGTTGACCAATCTCATTTCCTTCTATGACCAGGTGACCTATCACCTGGACAAGGGAGAAGAGATTGATGTCATATATCTTG
>NW_017728886.1:70707303-70722131 GCF_001723895.1 Crocodylus porosus | reverse complement strand
TTGCATCCATAGATGCTTCTCAATCAAATCCCGGGATGTCATTCTCCCCTTGTAGTCCACCTTGGTGAGGCCGCAGCTGGAGCACTGCTTCCAGTTTTGGGCTCCACAACTCAAAAAAGATGTAGAGAAGCTTGAGAGAGTCCAGAGAAGAGCCACGCGCATGATCAGAGATCAGGAAAACAGACCTTACGATGACAGGCTGAGAGCAATGGGGCTCTTTAGCTTGGAAAAGTGCAAGCTCAGGCATGATCTGATGGCCACCTATAAGTTTATCAGGGGTTGACCACCAGGATCTGGGGGAATGTTTGTTCACCAGAGCGCCCCAAAGGATGACGAGGTTGAACGGTCATAAACTACTACCTATAAGTTTATCAGGGGTTGACCACCAGGATCTGGGGGAACGTTTGTTCACCAGAGCGCCCCAAGGGATGATGAGGTTGAACGGTCATAAACTACTACATGACCGTTTCAGGCTGGACATAAGGAAGAATTTCTGGAACAGCCTCCTAGAGGTGGTTCAAGCACCTACGCTGAACACCTTCCAGAGCAAATTGGATGCTTATCTTGCTGGGATCCTATGACCCCAGCTGACTTCTTGCCCTTTGGGCCGGGGGCTAGACTTGATCTTCCAAGGTCCCTTCCAGCCCTAATGTCTATGAAATCTATGAAGCCTTCAACAAAAGGGGACAGAAGAGAATAATGTCAAAGCTTTCCATCTACCATATGCCTCTCCCTTAGAGCAAGAAAATCAAAACAGTCTTTCAGTTCAGAGAAGCACAAGCTGTGCAAAGGGTACAGAAAGGAGGGCCATATTCCCAGCTAAACCTGGACATTCCAGAAGAGCAACACACACTGTTCCAGAGATGCATACTTCTACTGCTTGGAAAGGAAGTATACATCCAGTTTTAAAAGTGCCCTTATATTCTAAGGGTGCACACAGCTCTCAAGCATTTGTCATGGTATAAGGTATCACTCAACAGGAGTAAAGGTGACAGAATCTGGCCCATAATTGTTAGCATTTTTCCTCTATCCATTTTGTTCTTTGTTTATATTTATACTACAAGAAGAATATTTTCAGACCTCGTTAAGGCTGCCATACTATGAAGACATACAAGCATTTGTTTTTGTAAAAACGAGAGAGAGAGAGAGATTAGACAGAAAATAAAGTCTAATTGCCTTAACTATGTTATCGTATTTGTTTATATTTGTGCATCAATGAAGTGACAGGGGAGCAAACTATCTAGTTTATCAGTTTCAATGGTTTCCCTGAGTTTATTATTAAATTATTTGTTATTGAAAATATACTTGTACCCAAAATTTAAAAGAAATAAGAACGAAGCAGCAGTTGTTAAAATGTTAACAACATGGGTTAGTCAGTCCTGAGGACGCACCAACCTGCTGAGGCACCTCTGATGTAGCAAAAACTTTCCTCCATTCTTCCCAGTCTTCTGCAATCCTTGTACAATCAGTCAGTTTTAATCCCATCCCATCTCTGATGCTAATGATCCATCTGGTCTTAGGTCTTCCTCCTCTTCTTTGTCCATCCACAGCACCTTGCAGGCTGGTGATGGTAAGGGTGCCAGGCCTTCTTGTTACATATCCAAACCACTGCATATTTCTTTTGAATAAGGGTTCAGATTTGCCAACTTCTTGTCTGATTTGATCTTTCATGGGTTTATTTGTTCTGTGTGCAAAGTAAAGTATGTGTAGAGGTCTTCCAAAGCACCACATTTCAAAGGTCTTACTTTGCTTTTCCAGTGCCCTAGAGAACATCCAGGTCTCACAGCCAAAGAGTTGTTGAAATTACAACAGCATATAGTAGGTAGGGTTTCATTTTCGTTGTGATATTGTCAAGGGAGTTGCTAGATTATGAAAAAAAACAAACAATACTAACTAACAGTGCCAGATTATGATGTGCTGAAGCCCTAAACTATGTCCAGTTTAAGAGGCCCCATATGATAAAAAGTAATCCATGAAATTCATGGAAATGGATTTTCATTAATTTTTTTAATGAATTATTATTTCTGCACAAATTTATTAACTTAATATGAAGAACAACTGTGGAGCCATATACATGTATATTTTTGTCATGTTAGAACAAAAACGGCCAGGTTTTTTTTTTTTCTTATTTAGAGGCCCTCATATTGTGAGGCCCTAAACTGTAGCTTAAGTAGCTTAAGCCTAAATCCTGCACTGCTAGCTAACCTAACAACAGCTATAAAGTTAAAAGTCAACATCCATTTTTTCCAGTAGCTTTGAAAATGTTGTGACAGAATCTATTGGCATATATGCACCAAGTATGAACAATATTGATAAGTAAGTGTCATGGAAAATGTTTATCGAGAGTGTATTGAGTATTCTACACACCCCACAATGAACCAGGGGTGCTTGCTAATCTATTCTGATAGCACCTTTTTATGAACCGTCTTAAATACTGGCTTCCAGTATTCTTTTCTTGTAAGTTTATCTGAAGTTTGTTTCTGTCCACCCTTTTATGCCGTGAACATGCATGTAAAAAAATGCATTAAAAAGGAAAACCTCTCTTAACAGAATGAAACAAAAAAGCTAAAGTACAATTCTTTCAGACCTCAACTGAGGAATTTAACTGTAAATATCTGATCAAAGTCTCACTAACATAAAAATCTGATTGCTTGCACACCTAAATTAAAGCTTTTGCAACCAAGACACTTCCAGTGAATTATTTCAATCATGTTCCAAAACACTACAGTCTTGCACGTGGTCAGTACACTTTCTTCACGTGCAGCTGTTAATGATTTTGAAAAGATTGTAAAGATGTAAAAAAAGTTTGTGTTTTTTATTTAGGGTTTCAGAGATACAATACAAACTTCTGAATTGGTATATATTTTTTGACTTTTCGGTAAAAACACTTACCGTGTTGTCACGCATATGGCCTGCACGCTGATATAACCTGCACCAATGTACAACCTGGGGAAAACTGTATTTTCAGAAAACAGTCCATGTATAGACCGCACCCATATATTCCCTGCACCTGATAGTGTTGGTGCTGGGGACGATTTTAAGCCTATTAAGCCTCAGAGGTGCTGGCCCCAGCTGCTGGCGCTTGTTGCCAGTGTGCGGGGACCAGGCTCTCATTGCCCGCCTGAAGCCACGCCCCCCTGAGACATGGCCGCAAGCATGGGCTCTGCTGGGCACAGCTGCTGAAGCCAGAGCCGGAGTCAGCTAAAAGTGGTGCTAATTGCTGTAGGGGAGGGGAGGGATGAGGAGCTGCGAGCAGGGAGAAGGGGGCAGCTCCTCGTCCCTCCCCTCCCCTACAGCAATTAGCACCACTTAAAGGCTGTTCTAAAGACTCTGCATAGCCTGCACCCTTGTACAGCCCACACCCATTTGTCATGTTTGTAAAAACTTATATAGCCCACGGACTATATGCGTGAAAATACAGTACATTTTCTTGATTTTTCAGATGACTTCACCTTTACCTTCAGCATCAATCTGGTAATTTTGTAAACCAGATTGACTTGTTTAATGGTAGCTCGTTACAAAATTAATTATGGAGGTGATGCCATTGGCCCATGACAAGTTCAGTTTAATATAACTTCATCTAATTAACAACAACTCAGGGGTCTGCTTCAACTCCTACTCACCCAATGACCCAGGGAGAAAATATACTGCTTTAGTCAGCAAAACCTCTAATGAGGGGAGCAAATCCCCTGCCATTGTGGGTATTACCTGGCTGAGCCCCAAGACGCAGGGCTTTCCTGCTTTACTTCTCTGAAAACGACTACCTGGACATGAGCAGAAATGGACAGAGACAACATGGGAGATGGAAAAGGCAGACCTGCCAGTCAAAACTAAGATCTTGAAGGCTAAATTCCCAAGTAACTTGCTGTAACACAGGAGAATAGCCAGCATTCTACCAAGCATTGCCTCTGTAGCACTGACAGTCATGGACATGAAACAGTTCATAACAGATAAAGAATTTTGTCAGCATGACTAGGCCTTCATTAATAAAAACTGGTACAAACCTTTCTATAAAGGAGCACTTCTCTGTAACAAGTTCAGCCTGGAAGTTCAGTTTGCCTAACTTTCATGCTTGCAGAATTCGTATTTGTAAAAAAACCTGAGAGTCCAAAAAAACCCCAAGCACCAAGGAGTTGAGGCTGGGTTTGTTGCAGCCTAAAATCAGAGAAATGCTATCACTGACTTTGGTGCAGTCACTCCAGATGTACGCTAGCATAAATAAGAACATAAACATGGGTATGTTATAGTATACTACTCTTAAGCCCCCATATTCATGCATATAGTTACATTCCCTTCTCCCCCCCGCCACACACACCAATGCCCCACTCTTACGAACTGCTTTAGGCTTTAAACCAGGGACAGGCAATTATTTTGGGTGGGGGGCTGCTTACCCAGTTTTGGCAGGCTGTTGAGGGCTGCACTGGTAGCCCCTCCCGTTAACAGGTGCCCAGCCCCCGGTCACCATCTTGGGATCAATGTCCCAATGTCTTGGGACCAATGTCCCAGGGCCAGCACAGGTGGGACTCAGGCCAGCAGGAGTCTGTGGAGCCGGGCTGAGCTGTACCAGCAGGGAGAGTGGGGAGCTGGCCCGGCTCCATAAAGCCCCTGCTAGCTGGGACCCCATGCTCCTGCCACCCTGCTCTGGGCCCCGCCAGCACTGGCTGTGGAACACTGGTGCAGGCCCCCCTGCTCCCACTGGCTCCCCGCCCACTCACACAGTGCCCCCCAGTGCTGCAGTACAGGCGAGGGGCAGTGCACAGCCCCAACCCCCTGCTCACCAGCAGAGAAGCAGCTGGTGCTGAGCATGGGGAAAAGCGGCCCTTTGCCTGTGCTCCCTGCTGCAGGTGCTTGCAGCCCGTGAGGGGCTGTCCGGAGCAGACACAGACAGCCTTATGCGGGGTGCTGGCCACGGGGTGGGCAATGGGCCATTTTTCCCCACACTCAGCACCAGCTTGTAACCCGCCCCACTGCCAGCCTGGCAGTGGGGCCAGGTTACAAGGTGGTGCTGAGCGCTGTGGGGTGAGGGAGAAAGCAGCCCCTCCCCGAGGCCCCGTGCTGCAGACGCTCGTAGCCTGTGCTTGCTCCAGACAGCCCTGCACAGGCTGCGAGCACCTGCAGCAGGGAGCGCCAGTCATGGGGCAAGAGAGAGGCAGCTTTTCTCCATGCAGGGAAGGAGCCCAGGGAAAAACTGAGTGCGGCGGGGGGAGGGAAGCAGCCCCTCCCCCACCCCACACTGCAGGCGCTCCCAGCCCGCATGGGACTGTCCAGAGTGGGCACAGGCAGCCCCAGGCAGGCTGCAAGCAGCTGCAGTGCAGGGCACCAGGCATGGGGTGGGGCGCTTCTCCCTCCCTGCTCCTTCCCTGCCCTGGGTCCCCCCCCACCTTACCTGAGCTTCCTGCACTGGGGCAGCCACATGCTCCCAGGCCAAAAGCCCCAGCTCAGGCTTCCGGCTGGGGGGCAGGGCCAGGCAGCCCGCTATTGTGGGAGTGCGCTGGGCTTCCCCTGCGTCCTTACTGCCTTTGGTTCATAGATGTTAGGGTCAGAAAGGACCTCAACAGATCGAGTCTGACCCCCTGCATAGACAGGAAAGAGTGCTGGGTTCAAATGACTCCTGTCACTTTTGACAGGAACCAAGGGCAGAGAAATATTAATTTTCTACATTTTTTTTAGGGGCCCCATGGGCCGGACAGAATGGCCTCGCAGGCCGCATCCGGCCCGTTGGCCGTATTTTGCCCAACCCTGCTTTAAACACTGGCCTCCAGTATGTATTTCAAACCTTATCCAAAGTTTGTTTCTGTCCATGCTTTATGCCACAGATATGTTTTTAAAACAATGCATTAAAAAGGCACCCCTTTTTTTTTTTTTTTTAAACAGGAAAGAAACAACAAGCTAAACATAGCAACTTAAAAAAAATACCTTTTTAAATATTTCTCATACAATTGCATTTCAAAGAATGTAGCTTAAATAATAATACACCCTGCTGGAAGGTTTCTAGCAAGTTGTTCTCATTACAGACAAAAAGAGATAACATAACTTTATTTCTGAAGAGCAGTCAGGCCTGTTTTCATAACAGAAATATTAGAGGGACAAGAATGCAACAAGAATGAGACAGAACTACTCACCTCGGACAAATTACTCTCCCAGCAATCTGACAAAGTGAAGTTAGTCAATGCTGTGGCTAAACTAAGAAAACTGAGTGCAAAAAGTTCAATTGCAGGAGCCAGTAAATGGTGCTTAGGCTAAGACACATTCACAATGACAGCGTAAGGTATCCAGAGTTGTCAGTAAGACTATATGAGGCAGCTTGCCACTGCAAGACAAAAATTTGGGCATCAGATGAAAATGAGACAGAATCATAGAAAATTAAGGCTGGAAGGGACCTTTGGCAGTCATCTAGTCCAACCCCCTGCTCAAAGCAGGACAATCTTCAACTAGATCATCCCAGCCAAAGCTTTGTCTCTCTGGGTTTTGAAAACCTCCAAGGATGCAGCTTCCACCACCCATCTAGATAACCTGTTCCAGTGTTTTACTACCCTCCTAATGAGAAAATTCTTCCTAATATCTAACCTAAACTTCTCTTGCTGCGACCTGAGACCATTGCTCCTTGTTCTGTCATCAGCCACCACTGAGAACAGTCTAGCTCCATCTTCTTTCAGACCTACTTCAGGTAGCTGAAGGCTCCTATTAAATATCCCCCACTCTCCTCTTCTCTAGACTAAATAAGATCAGTTCCCTCAGTCTTTCCTCATAAGTCATGTCCCCTAGCGCCCTCACCATTTTTTCTGTCCGCTGCCGGACTCTCTCCAATTTGTCCACATCCTGGACCCAAAACTGAACACAGTACTCCAGATGTGGCCTCACCAGTGCTGAATAGAGGGGAATAATCAATACCCTTGATGTATGGACAATACACCTATCAGTGCAGCCCAGTATGCCATTAGCTTGCTTGGTCACAAGGGCTCCATGCTGGCTCATATTCAGCTTATTGTCCACTGTGACCCCCAATATAAATACAAACACAGATACAAATGTATGGGAAGGGAGGATGAGAAACTAAACACTTAGAAGCCTAAACTTGCCATTGTCATAATCCTGTTGTGTGACCTTGATAAAAATCACTTCACCCGTTGGTGCATTTGCTTCTCCTTCAATCATTTGCCTACCTTGCCTGTTTAGACTATAAAAACTCTTTAGAGCACAAACTGTCTGTCAACATGCAAGTCCTGTTCTTAGTTGAGGCTACTGCTGCTACCATAATACAAATGAACAGTAACTGGGCCTGAAGAGAGGCTTAGGAGGAAAAAAAGGAAAGAAATATTCTGAAACTCCACAACTGGATATTCTTGAATAATTTTATGGATTTGAATAGAATTCTGTAGATCAGAATCTGGCTCCTACAGAAAATAATCTGAAGTTTTTTCCTGCATTTCTAGGCTTAAAAAAAAAAAAAAAAAAAAAAAGAAACAGGAACAGAGAAGTGCTTGTTCACAAGGTAGGTTTTTCAAGGATAATCTCACACCTTTAGTTTAAAAAGAAAAAACCCAAAACCTAGCATCTGCTGTATTAATGTAAAACCCCTAGAGGGCAACTAAGCTTCAATTTCAACCTCCATAAATATTCAGCTGCTTAACTAGTTTACAGACTATATAAACTACTTTCTTCAACTTTGCATTTTTTCCCTTAAAAAAAAAAAAAGGGAGCCCTTTTTATACATAATTGCTTCCTTTTCCTTTTTCTATATTAACCACCCCACCCAACCAGAGACAAACCCCACAACCTGATAAAGTTCAAATATGTAACAAAATACAGAGACAGTAAATCAAGGAATCACTTTTAAAACAAACACATACAAAGGAGGGTAATTTAATTGGCATTCTTTATTTTTCTTTAATGCAAGAGTTTCCACCCTGAGGTTTATTTCTAAGCTTAATTGTGGGAGGGGGGGTCTTTTTTTCTTTCTTTCTAAAGGGGGGAGGGTACAAATACATGAAAAGAGATTGTGGTTTTGAATTTAGGATGATGATCTCACTTTGCAATGAAACACAGCTGAGAGGAACTGATGGAGGATGGGCTGGTACTCTTTGCACACCTCGTTTCAGTTGTTTATAACAAGCCTTAAGTGAGCAGTGAAGAGGTTTAAAATAAAAAAAAATAAAAAAATAAAAACAAACAAAAAAAAAATCAAGAAGGAAGTGCAAGTGAAGACAAAGTGATTAATTGCTTCAGTCCTGTAAAAGTCAATTCACCTAGTCTTTAAACTGCTATAGATGACTTACTAGGATTAACCAGGCAGTGGACCAGACCTAATGCTATCATGAGAGGTCAAATGTAAAAAAAACCCAAAAACACAGAAGTAGATTAAGGAAAGTAAAACTTTTGACAAAGTAATTAAAAACCATCATCCAACACTCATTCACACTTGACAGAACTATGTTTCTACCATGGACCGTGGATTAAAGCATTAAAACCAAGGGTTAAGAATTGGGTGCTTTTTGCGCACAGGCAAGCCCTGATTATGATTAAGGTAGGAGGACTCAGCTGCTTCTGAACCTCTCTTCTTCTTCCCACCTTTCCATCAGACCTGGCACAACCCCTTTAAATGGAGAGGCTACAGTAGCAGCAGTCTACAATAGGTAGGAGCCCTCTCTAGCTGGCATAGATCCTAGAGAGGTAGGACATCCATATTCTTGTGATGAAAAAACAGGAAGAGTAAAACCTCCCTCATCTTAGAACAATGCTTACGCCTGTCTTCCATGATCACATCTCTTCACAACAGAAGAGCGCAGAGTGGTTCCAGCAGCCCTAAAATATAGCATAAGTCTGTCTGATGCCTATGCAGCCTGCAACAGAGGAAAATAGAATGCCTCCTGAGCCCTTCCTTCCCATAACACATCCCGTTAAGGGAGAGGCATGATCTGGTTTGTGTAATATACTGTAACCCAGGGGTCGGCAGAACATGGCCCACAGGCCACATCTGGCCCGCTAGGCCATTGTATCCAGCCTGCGGGGACCCTAAAAAAATTTAGAAAACTAATATGTATTTATTTCTCCTTGGTTCTTGTCAAAGATGACAGGAGCCAAAGGCAGGAGGACCCAGGGGAAGCCCCAGCAGGTTCCTGTAACAGCAGGGCCCACCCAGCCCTACAACCCCAGAGCTGGAAGCCCCACACAGAGCCTGGGAACCTCATGGCTGCACCGGCGTGGGAAACTCAGGGGGGAGAGGGAGGGAAGGGCAGGGGAGGACAGCAGGCAGGAAATAAGCTAGTGCTGAGTGTGTGGGGGAAGTGGCCCCTCCCCCGCCCCATGGCCGGCACTCCCTGCTGCAGCCACTCGCAGCCTGCACGGGGCTGTCCTTACCAGGCACAGGCACCCCATGCTGGCTGCAGCACGGGGCACTGGCCACAGAGCCAAGGAGGGGCTGCATTTCCCTACACTCAGCACCAGCTTGTAACCCACCCCCACTGCTAGCCTGGGACTTGCGCCAGCTGTGGAATCACCTGTTGGGGCTGCATCACAGCAGAAGCAGCTGTGGCCCCCTTGCTTCCTGCACAAGGCAGTGTTTGCTGCTGCTGCCCGCCTGGAGCTCATGCTGTGGTAGGCTGTGGTGCGGCTGCCACTGCCACCTCTGTGCTGCCCAGCGTGGAAGCTCTGGGCAGGCAGCAGCAGCAAATACTGCCTGGCGCAGGAAGTGGGGGGGGAGGGGCCATGGCTGCTCCCACCGCAGCACAGCCCCAACAGGCTTATTCTCTGCCAACAAGCACAGGGTCGGGGCTACACACTGCCCCCCGCCTGTACCGTGGAGCTGAAGGGGGCACGGGAGCCAGGTGGAGCGTGGGGCCCACACTGGTGTCCCAGGGCCAGCACCAGCAAGGCCCAGAGCAGGGTGGCAGGAGTACAGGAATCCCTGCTGGCAGGGGCTCTATAGAGCCGGGACAGCTCTCCCCTCTCCCAGCCTGGCTCCACAGACTTCTGCCAGCCTGCACCCTGCTCTGGGCCCCGGCACCGCTGGCCCTAGGACATTGGTCCCAAGATGGTGACCAGGGGCCGGGCATGTCAAGGGGCGGGGCTACCCATGCAGCCCTTGACAGCTTGCCGAAACTGGGTAAGTAGGCTTCTGCCTGAAATAATTAACCGCCCCTGCTCTAACCCATATCCAAGTTGCGCAATATGGCTAATACTAGGACAAAAGCCACAACTTCTGGAATTTTCAAATTTGGGTGCTCAGTTTCCCAACCTTAATCACTGCAATAATACAAACTGAGAGTATAACAGAGTATACTTAGTTATCCCCTTGAAAATCATAAAAAACACCGAAAAAAGGCTCTATATTAACAAGGATCATTTAAAAGTAAGAAGAAGTGGAATGAAGAAAAAATTTAGGCAGACAAGGGACGGCAGAGATTATTTAACTGAAGTAAATCAGATAACTTTTTACTGATGCCATTACGAGTTCTTTTGACTAGAGGTCAGATAGAAAGAAGCTTTCTGTAGTATATCTGAAAAGCTAAAAAATAAAACTGACAATGAAGTACAACCTTTGAAGCTTCAGGCCGAGGGTCATTACTGCCTACTGAATGTCAATTTTGTTTTTCAAGTCAAGAAACAAAATCTCCCTGTAAAATTTAGACTATTTTCTTATGCTTTGTTTTGTGTTTCTTTTTGCTGTCAGTATTGCCCTCCAAGTATACTTTGTTAAAGTTTCTTTTGTTCAGAAGTCACAACGTCACATGCTTCTCCTAAGCAATATCAAGGAATGAACAGTAACAGCTCCTGTCCTGGAAAAATATATGAACAATTTCTCCTGTTTTTACAGATTTATCCTTCACCTGCCCTTCAAATTTTTGCTTTTATCCAGACCATTATTGGAAACTCACCTGGTGCACTAGGAGCATTTAAAAGTATTTCTATTGACTTATTTTCACACCATGCTTCATATTTTTTCTGAGAAATATTGACTTTTTTTTATCACAAATAAAATATTTGCTCATTCTTTCGAAAATGGAATCACAAAACGATATTTTTAAAAGACTAGGCTCTTCACCTGCAGCACGAGAATTCAATAGGGATTTGCCACTATTTGCAACTACTAAGGGAATTTTTGTAACTCACAAAGACATTCCACTTTCTATGGGAAACTGAATTAAAAACATGCTGTGAGGCTTTAAAATATATTTAATGCTACAATCCAGGCATTAGATACAGACAGTTAATATAAATGACTGATCATGGTCAGTGAACTTAAACTAGCGTACTGCAGGCTTTTTAAAAGCACTGTGGTTTACTGTAACTCTGGGTCTGGCTGAAGACAATACCACAAACTGCAGTCAGGCCAATCCTCTCTCTTGTTTTTTAATACTCTGTGAAATGTTTCAACCAGCTTTTCTTTAATAGTATGATTAAAACGTTACCATCATGATATTTAGATAATTTGGCCAATACAAGATCTCTAGATTATGCATAATAAAAAAATTTGTGAAAAAATCCTGAAGCTATAGAGTTTGTAGATGTTGTTTCTTTTTCTTTTTAAAATCTGTTCTACTCCTAAAGAGTTCAGCGGGCATGACTATGCTGATTGTAATTACTTATAAAAAAATCATCCTATAACAACTAAAAAACATGCATGGAAACAATATACATGCACTTAGACTGTCAAAAAAAAACCCAAAGAAAAAAAGTCTTCTTGCTAGTAAAGCCTTTTCATTTTGGGTAACACATTTAAGTTACACTGGCAAAAGAACTAGAGCTCCTTTGCCAATACAAACTCTGTCTCCACTAGAGGGCAAACCCTTTTAAGATTAGACAGCCTTTTAAGATTAGACTATGAAACAGATTTGGCATCAACCGAGACCACATCAGGAAGTTGGTCAAAGAATGATGCAAGTCCAGATAAGTTAAAAGCGTAAAAATTAACAAGGAAAGGTTAATACCTCCTCCTCAAAACAAACACCTCAATGTAGCAAGGTACCTTGTGGTACAAACATGAACAAATGTCACTATGTTAGTAGAGCAGTGAATTACCATTACAGTGGGAGTACATTTACTTAACATCAGACATGCTTCTGAATAAGAGTACAAACAACTGCCTTTTTTAACACAAATGAACCCATTTTAACAGGAGAGGATGGGAGAAGAATGGCAAGATCCTTTCTTAAGAGATGGTGTGCACAGATAGATAAGAGTTAACTTCGAGAGGCATGTATGTATTCACAGGTTGCCCCATCTCATTTGGTAATTGTATCAATCTAAAAATTAAGTGTGGCAAACATTTCATCAAGTTTGAAATGTCCATTGTTTTGTACCACAAAGTAAAAACCCACATAAGAAAGTTGGTCTGTTTACAATCAAAATTGATAACTGTGACTACTTCTACTCAATCTTGGACAATTTCTTCCCAAAACTGACTCTATAATATGCCCTCTTGACTCCAAGAAGCTAAACCTTGGGTTTTTTCTCTGTATTACCTCCAAGATCTTGCTCCTTCTCTTTCTTCACTGTTAACCCTCAGTTTCATAGAATCACAGAAAATTAGGTTTGGAAGGGACCTCAAAGCAGGACTATCCCTAACTACACCATCTCAGCCAAGTCTTTGTTTAGCTGGGTTTAAAAAAGTCCTCCAAGACTGGAGAGTCTACAACCTCTCTGGGCAACCTGTTCCAGTGCTTTACTACCTTGCTAGTGAGAAAGGTTTTCTTTCCTAATACTTAACCTAAACTTCCATTGCGGCAACTTGAGACTGTTGCTCCTTGATCTGTCATCTGCCACCACTGAGAACAGTTTACCTTCATCCTCTTTGCAGCCACCCATCAGGTGGCTGAAGGTTGCTATTAAATCCCCTCCCAGTCTTATTTTCTCCAGACCAAATAAGCTCAGTTCCCTCAGCCTCTCCTCAAAAGTCATGTGCTCCACCATTTTTGTTGATCTCTACTGGACTCTCTCCAATTTGTCCACATCTTTTCTGCAGTGGGAGGCTCAAGGCTGGACATAGTACTCCAGATATGGCCTCAATGGTGCAGAATAGAGGGAAAGAATCACTTCCCTCAATCTCCTGGCAACACATACTAATGAAGTTCAGCATGCCATTAGCCTTCTTCACAACAAGGGCACACCACTGGCTCATATTCAGTTTACTGTCCACTGTAACCTCTAGGTCCTTTTCTGCAGAGCTGTCGCTTAGCCAGTCAGTCCCCAGCCTGTACGGGTGCATAGGATTGTTCTGGCCTAAAAGCAGGACTGTACGTAGCACTTCTCCTTATTGAACTCCATGAGATTTCTTTTGGTCCAATCCTCCAATTTCTCTGGGTCTCTGAATCCTAGCCCTACATTCTAGTGCACCTACTGCTCCAAGCTTGGTGTTATCTTCAAACTTTAAGATAAGGGCGCACTACATCTCATACTCCAGGTCATTCATGAAGATATTGAACAAAACCAGCCCCAGGACCAATTCCTGGGGCTCTCCACTTGACACCAGCTGCCAACTAGAAAAAGCCACTGGTTACTACTGAAAAACCAGCCGGTTTTTTTATCCACCCTGCAGCCCATTCATCCAACCTGTACTTCATTAGCTTGCTTATAAGAATGTTGTGGGAGACCATATCAAAAACCTTATTAAAGTCAAGGTATATCACGTCCACTACTCTTCCTACATCCAGAGCCAGTCATCCCATCATAGAAAGCAACGGGGTTGGTCTTGGTGAATCCATGCTGACTGTTCCAAATCACCTGCTCCTCCAAGTGATTAGAGATGAATTCTTTGAGGACCTGCTCCATAACTTTTCCAGGGAATTTTGCAACTACCTCCTCTTAAAACTAAACCAATTATTATACTATCCCTTCAAAATTATCTAACATACAGCAACTAAAGATCTTGCTTCCTTCATGCTCACAGATTAATTTATTAATCTCACATCTCAAAGTCTCAGCCCAGACCTATTCCAGCCTAAAACTCTAATTCCCCAGCTCTCTCTTTTTATATCGGGTCAACTTTTGATTCTCTCTCACAAGCATCCCTGAATCCTCTTTTCACATATCGTCTTGAAGCTGGGGCCATACATCCAGATCTTATGCATCATGGTATGGTGAAAATCATTCATCAGCATAAAAAACCCCAAGAAGCTAACACATGCAAGGGTTAGCACCCCCTGGCATGTGTGCTGAGTGTGGCATGCAAGGCCATTTTGCTTGGCACACCGTGGCCAGCCCCAGCCGGATCTGGGTAGCTGCTGCCAGCAACAGAGCCTGAGCTGCTCACAGCAAGGCTTGCAGCATCCTAGCTAACTGCTGGGAACAGCTCGGGATCCTGGCTGGCAGAAGCTCCCGAGCCAGGGCCAGCTGCAGCCAGGAGGCTCCAAACAGCTGCGCCGGGCTCTGGCATCAGCTCTGCACGGCCACATGCAGGCGTGCCTTGGAGCAGGCAGTGGGGGCAGGGCCTGAGGCAGCACAGCCCTGGTCCCAGCATGGAGCTGATGAGCCCAGCGCAGCTGTTTGTAGCCAGCCCGCTGCTTGCTGCTGCTGCCCAGAGCCCAGGCTGACTACAAACAGCTGCGCTGGGCTCATCACCTCCACGTTGGGAGTGGGGGAGAGACCAGGGCTGTGCTGCCTCAGGCCCCTCTCCCACCGCCTGCTCCAAGGTATGCTTGCACAAGCCGGTGCAGAGCTGATGCCTGCAGCCAGCCCCGGCTCTGGGGAGCTGGTGCCAACCGGGATCATGGGCTGCTCCCAGCAGTTAGCTGGGATGCTGCAAGCCCTGTTGGGAGCAGCCCAGGCTCCAGCAACTACCCAGAACCAGGGTAGCAGCTGGCAGACACAGAGCCCAGGCTGGGGTGCAGGGG
>NW_017728886.1:70667374-70707203 GCF_001723895.1 Crocodylus porosus | reverse complement strand
CACAGGGCAGTAGGGCTATGGGGCAGAGGCACAAGCAGGGCATCCTGCCATGTACCCCCTTGCCCTCGTTTTGTTTTTCTGCCATGCTGGCACTCCAGCACCTTCCAAGGTAGACATTATGGTGTTTTTCAGCACTCCAACCAAAATACATTGCCTACCCCTGCTATAAGGTCTTGTGATTTTTTTCTCTTTAATCTGTCCTCATCATACTACCTTACTTTAGCTAATCAAAGTGTATAAGGCTGTATAATCTTTGGGGTAGCAACTTCTTCCTTTACTTTCTGTTAAGCAGAAGGCATCAAATTCAACATATCACCTGAGCAAGATCCAGACCATGGGGGAAGCAGCTGTAGGGAGAACAGAGCTGTCAGCACCGCTTGCCCCCAGAACTGACGGCCACATCCAATGTAGCCCAGAGCTGCAGTTTCTTCAACAAGCCCTGTCCCCCTATGAATCCTACCCCCAAATTCCCAAGCCCACTAGAAGTCCAGATGGAGCAGCTCCATGATCTGGATCTGCCCACAGACCAGGTGTTTGACAGCCCTGCTATTAAAGCAGCACCTATAACAATATATAATAATTACAGTACCAAAAATTATAGCCAATTTATTACATAATTTGTTGAATATACTAAAACCTTCATCACACTACGTAAAAGCAGATCTTAGCCACTAATCTGGGATATATTTATCAAATAGAAACCTTAATTTTGTAAACTTCTAATAACCATGGCCTCTGTTTAGTACTATGGCAATAAGAAAAAGAAACTGAGGACCACGTAAGATGGAGACTGCTTCACCCTTCAGTGGGTTCAGTGTGAAACAAACAGCATTCAGAATTCCTGTCCCATAGGAAATCCCAACATCTGACCATTTGTTTTCACCCCAAAATGTGTGTTGTTTTGACCCTAATGAGAATTTCACAGAATCAAATGTCATGCCCCTTGGCTCTATGGTAAGATGGTTTGACTCTAATCTTACAGACTTGTAATGAAACATCATTTTTGGATTTTTCTAATGAAACAAATGGATTCCACTGAAAATTTCATGCCCCAATATAACTGATTTTATTTTTGCTGGAAAAACAATTCCAATGGAAGTGTCCCAACCTATTTTAGTTCCAATCATTCCTTTTACATAGTCTACCCCAGAAAGCTCTGTAATATGATAACATATAGGTAGATTTGCACTTGGTCAACCCTCCTGCCCCCTCCAACCTATAAAAAAAAAAGATGAAAATACTGCAAGGGAGAAGCAAAATAGTTCATGCCACAGCACATCAGTATGTGCATGACAACTCCACTCTTCTTTACCTGACCTCAACAGTAGTGTTTCTCTGCTTTGCTGGTTCTGGTGGAGACTAGGACTTGATTAAGAGAAAGCTACAACTCAGATTTCAAAGACTTCAAATTCTGATCGTGCCTAAATCAGCATACTACTGGATGCAAGTGTGCAAGGCAACTTTTCACACACACCCCCCCAGCCAAAAAACCCCACACGTGAAGAGAGTGGTAATGAAGCATCAAACCACTGTTAAGAAAGGACAACCATACACCTTTGGCAGGGAGACTTGGAATCTATAGGATGTTTCTGCATATCAGCTAACACCAATTTTCAGATTAAAAAAAATTAAATCAAACACAAGGTGCCTGTCAAGTTTTAGGTTGGGCCCATAATATCTGTTCTGCAAGGTAAACTTATAAACTATTTGAAAGCTCCTATGCTGCCAGTTTGAATACATGACTTCTGACCAAAGGCAAAGTCAATTTTCCACTGCTGAAATAAATTATTTCAAAGATGCACAGATTATTTTTCTACTGTTGAAGCCAATTTCCAGTGTGAAAGTAACCTGCGGTAATATTCATAATATATACAATATATAAATATTTATGCACATACACAGGGAATACAGCAGGACCTCTTGATATACTAGATTTATGTACACAAAGTACTCCTGAAAGTAGAGTGAAGAGAAAATTATTTTTTTGTATGCAAAAATAAAGGTTTTCCAGAGCTAAGCAAATCATTTAAAAGAATTTACTATAAAAAACGCATGGTTTTTCCAAGTGCTCGTTTACAGTGTTAATGAGGCCACTCCATTGTCAGGTCACTCTAAAGTTCTTTTCAAAGTAGCTATGAGAGATTAATGTCATATGCTACTGTATCCAAACATTTTTTTACTAACATCAAAGCAATGTGCAGTATTACTTGTCTAGAAGAAAAGCAAGCATATTCAAAAACAAACAGTGACATCTGATCCAAGAAGGGCTGAATCAACTATAATGTTTCCTTATAGTTTTCCCTCCTGAATCAGTGGACACTAACTATTCTACCTCAGTAACTTCCCTTCAAGTACCTGAAATTCTTATTTGTCATAATGCTTGTAAAAAAACACCTGACAGTGCTTAGACTGCTGGTGTGCAGAAACCACTGCACATTAAACTGACTAATATATAGTCTCACTGTTTCTGTATCAATGCTTCTATCCATCTCTGTTGCCCCATCTTGTAGAAAATGCCATTATTTCAGTTGCTGCTTGTTTCCTTCCAGAGCACAGAAGACTAAGAAATGGAGGCCAGACAGAACAAGAGCTTGGACATATTAGTGATAGACTATTTAGAATGACTGAAAGATTATGAACCCGAGTGCCAAGAAAGGATGATGGCATTGTCAAAGTTAATGGACAAATGAAGAGAGTACCACAGCTACTCCCACAGTAAGTATAAACTTCTGGTGACACAGCCACATAATATCTGAAATATAGTCAGAATTGAAAGACAAGGAAGAAACAAAAAAGTCTGGATGGAAAAGCAGACTCAAGAGTCATAGGTGAACGTTACTGTTGATGGTATGACCAGCTGAACTAAAAGGATTGCCCAAGAATAGCATGTAAGGGGAGAGGAAAATTCTGCCACCAGTTCTAATTGTCCTCTCATGGTTCAATATTTGTTATCTAGTCTTAATCTCATCTTTGGAAAAAGGTATGAAAAACCAAAACCATATCCTTCTCTTTCTATGGGATAAAAGGTATGCCCATTCTGCACGTGTCCAGGCACCTTCAGTAAGAGCAAAGTCTAAGAAAAACCTCCTTCCCGAAACAAAATGTCCACATAAACACCTCAAAACTGTTTTTGTATCATCACAAAAGCTGAGAAGAACATGCAGTTGTAAACAATTTATTGTTTAACCTTCAGGTGTCAGGTACATTGCTGTTCTTGACAGGGACATTATTATAAATACATTAGAGCTATGTGTCAGGATAAGACATTTCCCACTTAAAAGGGCACTTGTTAAATGATAGCTTAATTAGCTACAGTACAAAAATTTTGGTAGTTATTGCTGCACAAGGAAGAAATGATTCAAGATTCTGAATGGTGGAGATCAAAATTCATCTGGTTTTCTTAAAATTAAAGAGTAGATAAAATGTTACTAATATGCCATCACATGTGCCACCTTTGAGCACAGATAATTAGGTATAGATACCAATAGATATCAATACAGATAATTAGGTATAGATAATTAAAATATGATGGAGGATAAGAGAATCAAAATGAAGACAGTGCTAGTAGGAATATGGCAACCTGTCTGAAATTGATATTCATTAGGGTACTCTTTGCATGAATAGGGAGCATTTGGACTCTGTGGTCTTTATCAGAGCCCCAGCTGGTAATGGTTGAAGGTTAATGCCTTACCCCATTCTGTTCAATTTTCTGTCCTAATTAGTCCTCCAAATCTATAGCTGTGAGCACCAAGTGTCTGTGCTCAAAAGAAACTAATTAATGCTAGCAAATTAGATCAAGTCCAAAGATCCAACAGCCAAACTCTTAAATGCTCCTTGTTAATAGGAAGTGTAGCTGTCAATAACTGCTGTTGGTGGCTATAATGAGGCCTCTTTCTTTCATTGAAAGTGATTTCATTTCTCTTTGTCCGCCTAAAAGCTGTTCCAGTCCCTTAAAAAAAAAATCAACCTAAGTTGCAGTGGTGAAGCTAGCAGTCTGACCCATTTCTTGTGATCAGCTGGGTTGAAATGACATGAAAAAAAATCAAATAGAAAAACGCTCCCTAACTTATGTTTTACACACATTTCTTGGAAATCCTACCACTAGCCAAGATGCCCATATTTTCATTACTGCGCAACACAATCTGGTTTTATATTTCTTTATATAAAATGCTTTAATCACTTTACGGGAGTTGAGGCTTCTGGAATCATTAGGAAGTCAATAGTTCCAATAGATCTAGAACCTATTTCTTCATATTATAATTTACATATAGCTGTTCAGTTTGCCCAGCTTGTTGGAGAAAATTTCACTATACCATAATGCCTCTAAAAGCTGTATTAATTCACATTGTTAAATGGAAAGAAAGTAAATGTTCACTGGAACTATACAAGGCTGAAGCAGTGTTTCCCAAATGGAAACTACTCTGCCCAAGGATGCACTACAGACTCTTCACCTTATTCTTAACAATAATATTCAGGGTGGAGGCGGGTAATGATTTACAGCATCAAAATCCAAATTTATGCTAATTATACATACAAAGCTCTATATAATACATGCAATAACACACAGAGCAACTACACAAATAAGAGCCACTTTAAAACTTTATAATACAGCCATTTTAATATTCTGGATAATAATCAGAGCAGTGGAGGATAAAAGATTTTCTCCCACTCTCTACCTGCAGCTTTGCTGCTGAATTCAAATGATGTTCTTAAATTATACTGACTTTCTTCTCTCACAGAAATGAGGCTGCAGATAATAAGACAGCATACTCTTTTCACCTTCACATGGACAACTATACCAATCATGTAATCCAAGATTTAATTTAGCCAATCAGACTTTGCATCCAAATCTCAATGGTGTATATGCTAACCAAAGTTAAAAACAAACGAAAACTTTCTGGTCAGATTTTAATTTTTAAAAAACTCACTTCAATTGATTATGAATCCAGAAAGGTTTTAATGTCAAATGGCACATTAGTTTTTATTTCTGTTTTTATTAACCTAAATACCTCGTGTAACTATGTAAATTACTAATTTTACTGAAACCTGAATAGTCATGACATTGCTATATTGAACCAAAATAGATTAGCACTGAGATGATTCAACTTCCATGATGCATTTTACCCTCATGCAAGGCAGGCAAGCAAATTCCATTTAGAATAATGGATGAAATTATTTCTAGGACCCTACCAAATTCACAGAGAAAGTGAGCTGTGTAGCAGCTCCTTTAATTTTGCAGGTTCCCCTGTGACCCCACCCCCCCACCTCCCCCTGTCAATTGGCAGAGGGGCCCTGCCACTCACTCCTGATTAGCAGGGAGGTGAAAACCCACTTTTTAAAAATGGTGCTGTTTTTGCCTCCCAATCCGTTAGTACCAAGCAGCAGGGCCACTGGGGCCCCTAACCAACAGAGATGGTGGGGGGCAGGAGAGGGGAAGAGAACATGCAAAAGAACCTGCAAAATTAAAGGAGCTGTTACGCAGTCCACTTCCACCATGAATTCAGTAAGACCCTAATTATTTCTTACCTTTAATGACATTATATAGCTTTAAATTCCCCAAAAGGAGGTAGAATCAATAGAAAAAAGTGCTATCAAAAGCACATGCTATTGTAAATTCTTTGTGCTGCCAGTCCTGGGACCAACTAATGTCAGCTTTCCTTCAGGATCCTGACTGCAGGTACCAACAGGTTAATCCGTCCCAGCACCTGGTGAGCGTTCGCATCAATTAACAGGACTTAGTCCTCTTTGTTACAAAAGAAAATGGGCAATGCCAGTGAAGAGATTTCAAGTTGATGCTACTAAGTGTTTCACACATTCTCTTATCTACATTTCTGATAAGAGAACATAATAAGCCATTTCTTTTTATAAAAGGAAGTGCTACTTAATGTGTCTTTGGGCATGTATATCTGCTGCACCAAAATGTAGTCTGGTCTTAAGATTTACTCTCTTTCTGTGAGGTCTGGATGTGTCAGGTGCAAGGGTCATGGTCTGGAGCAAGTGGCCCCTGGAGCGACAAGAATGATCCCAGTGACAGGACTGTTGAGTAACTGCCTGTTTCTGAAACTGTGGTTGACATTGGCCATGCTCTACTGTAGGGAAGCCTGCAGTAGTGTTGTATCCCATCACCTTCACTAAGTATCAATGTGGGCCCTGAGGAGAGGAGGGCTAACGGAGAAATTGGGGGAGGGGGATTAGGAAATGGCCTTTTCCAATAACACTTTTTTAATGCGTCTCTTCCAACACTGTCAAATATCTTAAGACTTTAGGTGTCTATAATTGTTCTGATTATAGTCTTAATATCAACATTAAAAACATCACCTCACATTCTCTTGATGGCATCCTCTCCTCTCCCCACAAAAAGAAGCCTCTTAAATTAGCCAGGCAATAGAGCTCCTTCCAGCAACTCTCAAATGGGAAATAAACATGTTCTCATCTTCCAAATGTTCCAGTAGCATCAGGTTACCTGCATGGATTCACTGGTCTTAACCAATGGCAGAAATACCTTATGAAAGATGAAATCAGGCTTCAATGAATTAATCTGTCACTGGGTTAGATTTCAAAAAGTTTATTTCTAGCTCAAAAGCCTAACTAGACATTGACACCTATATGAACTATTTCATAGCTTTTAAGTTCTGAAGTAGATTAGGGGGGGAAAAAGTGGCTGAAATAAGACACCATGTTTATGCCCAATGCCCCTTGTCACTAGAGTGAAATTTTCCCTGAAAAGACTTTGTGTTTTGGTTTTTACACAATGCACGAATTATGAAAAATTATCCTAGGATTTATCTAAGTGACTACTAATTCTATATTTCAATTATTTGGCATCTCATCTTAAGATATCTTATAAAAGAGGCTTTATGTTAAGCACTCAGCTCTCATCCTCTAAAAAGCCATCTCCTAGAAGTTCTCAAGCTGGACAGCCATAAAAGAGATTTTATGGGTGCACTGATAGAGCTTTTGGGGGCAAATATCAATAGCCAATTTTTAAGGAGGTGTATGTATGGCCAATACCGACCCAATTTCCAATATGGCTGCATGCAGCTGGTAAGTCTGTTTTGGTGGGCAGGGAAAGGGGAGGGAAAGGGTGTGGGGGGGGGCACAGATCAAGGCCCTTGCAGTGAGGGAGGGAGTGGGGCAGGGGCTGGGGCAGGGCGCAGGACCAAGCTGCAGCTTGTCTAGGGGGCCAGGAGAGGGAGGGGGCTGGTGGCTCCCACCGCTGTGTGCACCCTGGGAAAGCAAAGGTGTGACATGCCCCTCAGATCTGCCCAGGGGAGTGGGGGCAGGCTGGAATGCCATTGCAGGCTGGGGCTGTGCTGGGCTCTTCCCAGCATACGGGGGTTGCAGGACCATGCTCGAGGCTGTGCTCAGGGCAGGCACCGGCAGTGCTGGGAGAGGGGTTATTGGGGGGGGGGTTGCAGCCACCCCACATTTCGCTGTTGCCCCCTCCCAGTGCTGCCATCACCTACTTTAAGCACAGGCCCCAGGCACCAGAAGCGCAGCCCTGAACACAGCCCCACAGGCCCAAAGTGCCAGGAAAAGCCTGGCGCAGCCATGGCTCCAGCCCACAGCGGCATCCTGCGCTGCCCTCCCCCCCCCCACAGATCTATGGGCACAGGCACCCAGCCCCTGTGCCCTGTCAGGGTGTGTGCAGTGGTGGGAACTGCCACCCCCCTCCCCACACCCCTCCAGACAAGCCACAGCTATCCCATGCTCTGCCTAGGCAGCACCATCCCCTGCCCCACTCCCTCGCTGCATTTATCTGCCCCCCACAAACCTCTTTCCACACAACAGACTTACCAGCTACATGCAGCTCTCCACGCTGCTGGGCTGCGCTTGTTGCCTATGTACTGCACTGTGGCTGCACGTATGCACAGGTATTTATCAGCCAAATTACTGGCCACATCAAGCTGATTTCTAATTCAATAGATTTTTTTTTATATTAGTGCCAATAAGATATCAGACCAATGTATCAGTCCACCTCTAGAAATCACTGTTCACTTTCAAAATTGTAGGCATAATGCATACACCGTGCACTACTGCAGTTCAAATGATTTTGAGTTCACAGAGAAACTGGGCTATGCAGCGGCTCCTTTAATATTCAAGGTTCTCCCGTAATGTGCCTCCCGCCCCACCCCTGTCAATTGGCACAGGGGCCCTGCCACTCACTCTTGATCAACAGGGAGGTGAAAACCACAGTTTTAAAATAGTGCTGTTTTTGCCTCCCAACCAGGTCAGCACCAAGCAGCAGGGTCACTGGGGACCCACACCAACAGCGGGGGGGAGGAGAGGGGGGAATAGGAATTTACAGCTCCCTAGATCCAAACCCACTGGCAATTAAAAACAAAGAGGACTCCAAGAACCTGCACACCTACTTCTGGTCTGAACCACACTTATGTAAATACAGCAGCACAGAGTCTGCTCCTGATTCTATCAGGAGGTGCTCTTGAGAAAATGGGAAAGTTTTTCACTATGTTACTAGTGAACGTTCCCTGTTCTGATACAGGCTTCAGCGAGACAAAAGCAGGGCAAAGTCCAAGAGCTACAGGGAGTGGTGGCTGACTTTCAGCAGGGACAAGTTGTTTCCAACACCACCTGCAAATTTTTGGTGCTAAGGGGCTCCTGAAATCTTAAAAAATAAAAATAAAAACTTAATTGTAGAATAGGTGTTTTTACAGTTTGTATTTAAAAGAGCTTAGAAAAAAATATAGGTTCTGACAGACAGAGCTGCCCACCACCAAATGGCACTTTACAGGAAGAGGAAGCACATTGGTCCGTTTGAAAAGGTCAGTGAAATTAAATACTGTATTTACCTGAATATAAGACAAGGTTTCCGCCCCCAGTCAGCTTAGGGAAAACAGCTTCCCATCTTATATTGGCATACAAGGAAACTTCATTAAATGCATTATCTATCATTGCATGTGCTCAGTAATTAAAGCCAACTATAAAACTGATGAAATATACCTAACACCGAGCATGACTATAAGACACATGGCCCATATTGGGCAAACATGCAGGAACCTACCACAAGAATAAGTTACTGCAGCCCATCGGAATAAAATATATGGTTGTACCCACTGAACACAGCTGCCCTCGGCACTGACTCTTTTTAAGGTTCGGTGAGTCACTATATTGCATATATTTAAACTAACTCCACATACACAGCTGCGTTGAAGCTTTCTTTCCCATTTTCAATGATCCCTGTTTCTTCACCAGCCTTAAATGTCTGGCAAACATTACCAAATGGGGCCCCAAAACAGTTCACCCAGAACCCCGCTCTTGCCTCCATCTCAGCCTGTTGCAGCCCCAACCTCCAAGAGGTGGAGCCAGAACCAACTTGCTCTGTGCCTCGTGCATATAAATTTTTGGAGGTTGCCAGGACTGATGACACCACCACCTAATTCCAATCACGAGTAGGGAGCTAAGCCAGCACATGGATCCTTTGTGGGGGGTATATGGAATACACACATTGAGCAGTACTGAGCTATGTTTGAAACATAGTCTACTCTGCTCGGGTCCAGCCCAATGAACTACATGGTAAAATCACGAGCCTTTTGTATTTGGACTAATATCATGCATAATTTGTATTATATACAAATAGGTCCAAAGGTACTGCTTAAAAATGTGTTTATGGAGTACCTGGGCTAAAACATTCAACAGGGGGAGTAAGGTCTGACAGTAAGGTGGGAGAAGGAAGGGGCTGCAGGGGGAAGAAGTTGGGTGGACAGAGGGCAAACAGGCCACCTGACCCCCCCCCACCCATTTATCTTCCTTGCTGAAGCAGTGGGAGGGAGACAAATAAGGCAGACGTCCAGTAATTAAGTTCTATACCTGGAAAATTATACCAAATGTATACATTTTCCATATACAGAATTTAATTACTGGGGGGTTCATCTTATTATTTGAGTAAATATGATATCACAGAGGAATCGTAAGATGTTCCCCAGATATTCAGAATTAAACATTGCCACAAGAATATTATTTTTCTATTCAAGATGAAAAATATATAGATTAAACTATGTTATATGATGGAAAACAGTGCAATTGAATAGTGTGCCTGTAGTGATGAATCACACTTATGGGATAAGACAAAAAATTTATGCATATGCCAGATAGACTACTTTTGCTGTAACATAGCTTTTCAATACTTTTACATAGAAACTTTCACCAGAGAAGTGTTTAAGAGTTGTATTCACGCTATTGCACCAATGAATTGCAGCAGACTCTTGAACATCAGGAAGCTGTCATTATAACAGCACTGAAACATCAAACACCAAGAAGAGGAAGGTGAGAAGTTCTCTCAACCAAATGAAATGCCAGAAGAAATTTAGATAGCCACATTTCAGTCTGGTTAACTAAATTTGTCTAAGCAAGATGGCACTGTTTTTATAAGAAAGCTCTTAGAGTCACATGCCTTTATTTTTCCTTTAATCTCAACCAAAAGATGACAAATCCAGCAAGGCTACTTGTTTGCAGCCTGGTGGGTCACCAGTTGACTGCAATGCAGGTGCAAATCACCTACTGAACTAAAGCCTTTCCCCCCCCCCCCCAATTCGTTGGTTTCTTTCCCTTGGAGGCCTCTCATTCAAGGGCTAGCTAGGCCTGTCACTACATGAATTATGAGATCTGATAATATTACAGCTTAATGTGGTATAGCTGAAGACGAAGGCAACTGACTGAACAAAGATGCACCCCATGAAGAGCACTGCTCAACTGAATGGGGCCCCTCACAGAGGCAAAAGAAAAATCCACCATGGTCAGCTGCAGTACCAGATCCTGCAGTGTATATGCAATTATCTTTTCTATGATCACTGGGTGTGACTGTCATAAAATTTCCTCATGAAAGAAAACAGTATATAATAATAATTCTGTTTGTCAAAAGCCATCTTATGTTTTAACTCCTATCATTAAATATCTAACGAAGTAAATATAGTGGAATGAGCTCCCAACAATAACGTGTAAATACACCATTACATGCATGTACACATGTAATGTAAAGTAGCAGCAAAAATAAAATGTTTTGATTATTAATTATTCACTCTGCATTGGATTAGACCTTATGCTGGTTTTTTTTCCCCTTTTCTCAAAAAGACTACAAGCTCTTTACTTTGATGGCACTTCCCTCTGCATGAAAATTAATCCTGCTCCCGCAATTAATTTCACAATAGAATTAACCCCTCTCCCCATACACACAATCAGTTTTGCTTAATGATGAGAATGAAAATATACCTCTACTTAGCATTTTGTTTTATAGCTTATGGGGGCAAGAAAGGAAAGACCTGCAGGATACAGCATGAGGTTTTGTTCTATGCTGTGGTTCTGATCAGCTCGACTCATCAGCTGAACTCTGGAACAGTTCAACTCAAGGACTGGCTACATACCTTTGCCATAGCCTCTCATATCCTAAATTAATATAGTTAGGGTGCTATTGAATTCACAGTGGAAGTAGGGTGCTTTACAGCTCCTTTAGTTTTGCATGCCCTTGCCCTGCTGTTGATTAGTGGAGGGGCCCCACTTACGCCTTGCTCTTGATCAGCCCCCCTTTGGCATCCTTTCTTCCATGGGAGATGGTGGATATTGCAGCCTATGACATAGATGGGTTTGCAATATCTCACCCCACCCCACCTTGAATCCTGGTTAGGTGGAGCAGCTGGTGTTCCTGAAGGTGAACCTTCTGCTGCTGGGGGTTCCCCAAGCTCCACATGCAAACAGAATGAGTGCTACCCTAATCACTCTGCACCCATTTGCCTCTTTTTGCTTTCAGAACCTTGAGGTGCACTTTCATAGAAATTCCTGCACCTATCTCCTTGAAACTTGGCAGGCTTCATGCCTTCAGAAGGGGCTACCATCCATGCTGTTTTTATCCGAATCTGCAAAAAAAATGACTAAGTTATAGGTATTTTAGTGATTCCCCATTATAGTCTATGGCCAAATCTCTGAATCAAATCACTGTCCCTCTGAATCGGCCGAATCCAAATCCAAAGTGAATACTTGCTACTTCGCACAGGCCTATTGAGTATGCAGCATAAACAGTGCAGGTGGAAGCTGTTTAACCTTTTTTCTTGATGTGCATACGCTGTCCATGTTTCCCCACATACATGAGAGTGCCGAGTATGCAAAGCTTGTACACTAGCATTTTGGTCTTGATAGTAAGCTTTGAGTTTTTTCATGCTCTTTTAGTTAGTTTGCTGAAGGTGGTGGCAGCCTTTTCAACGTGAACATTAAGTTCTTCATCCAGTGAGAGGTTGATAGTCACTGCAGGACCGAGGTAGCTGAACTTTTGGACTACTGCTAGCTGGTTCTCATTAAGGATGACTGATGGGTCTTGTGGAACTCCCTGTCCTAGTACAACTGTTTTCTTTATCCTTATGGTAAGAGCAAATGCCTGGCAAGCTCTTGAGAGGCAATCCATAAGTTCTTGTAGTGGGTCTTCTTCATGAGCTGTAAGGGCAGAATCATCAGCAAATAGAAGCTCCCTGATAAGTACCATTCTAACTTTAGTTTTTGTCTTAAGTTGTGACAGGCTGAAGAGTTTCCCGTCCAACCTTGTGTGGAGGTACACTCCACCTTCCATGTTTTTAAACATGCAATTCAGGCATCCTGAGAAGATCCCAAAGACTGCTGGAGCAAAAACACATCCTTGCTTTACTCTGTTTTTCACCTTGAAGCTGTCCAAAGTGGACCCATCAAACTGAAGAACTGCTTTCATGCTGTCACGGAAAAGGAATGTATAACACTTAACAGGATTGGTGGGCATCAGGTCTTTTCTAGGACTGTGAATAGGCCTGCTCTACTGACTGTATCAAATGCTTTGGTAAGATCCATGAAGGTGATTTACAATGGTTGGTTTTGCTCTCTGCACTTTTCTTGAAGTTGACGCAGGGAAAATATCATGCCTGATCAGCAGAGAAGTGAAAACCGTTGTTTTAAGTATGGCACTGTTTTTGCCTTCTGCTGCTGAGTGGCCAAGAAGCCCTGACAGCCCTGCTACTTGCTGCTGACCAGTGGGGAGGCAATAAACGACATCATGTTTAAAACTATGGCTTGCCTGCCGATCAGAAGCAAGTCACAAGCAGGGTCCCTCCATCAATCAGCGACAGGGGACATGCGAAGAAACCTGCAAGACTAAAGAAGCTGCAGTGCACCCCACTTCCACCATGAATTTGGTAGGGCCCTAAATATAGTATTTCTCACAGTGTCCATCTCTGTAGCATTTGCCAAGCTTCACTGAGTTAATTTTTTACTTCCTTTTGCTGTAATATTGGTTATGTGTGTCTTGTATTTTTGCTTGGGGTTTTTTAACTAACTATACGAAGTGAGAAGAACTGCAATAGTCTATCATCTCTGTCTCTTTCCCTAATCAGACTGCCTGGATTACCTCTTTGTATACAATTTATCCAACAGTGCTGATTATTTTTTTCTAAATTATAGATTCCTAGAACTCTCCCTAAAGACTATTCTTCTTTAGGTCTTCTTTCTTGCTATAGAAACTAAGTGGAACATAGTGAGCTCACTTTGGTCAAAGTTTACTAAGAGAACTCATGGCAAGATGTGTAAGAGCTACGCTCAGGCTTCCAGAGTCTTTCATTCCTCTGATGTATTCACCTCTGAGATTTTCAGGTGGTGAACTACAGCCATCATTCTGACACTTCACAAATGGTTCCATAGCCAGGCTTAGTGATTTCAAACGATCCCATATTACTTGTTTGGTTCGCAGTTTCTCATTTGGATATATCCTAGTTGCATCTGAGGAGACTTGCCAACTACACACAAGCCCCCCAAATTCAGTCAGTCCCTAAATAAAGGTTTGTTTGGTTTTTTTTAACGTAAATGAAGCAACTATAAAATGTTTACTTTTGTAACTACTGGCCCAAGTCACCACAAGCTTCTCATCACAAAAAATACCGAACTATCACAATTTTTTTAAACAGCTCATACTTGTCATGAACAAAATCTGTAAAAAAGAGAACACAATTGCATGAAACTTTTTTTAAGCAAGAGTATATTAAGAAGCCCTTTGTAAATTGATTTATCTGTGGGAAATCTATTTTTAATTGGAGAAATGCTGAACAGAATTATGGGGAAACTAATAGTTTTCCTATTCCACTGTTGACTCCAGACAAAGTTTTGAAAAGTCCCCCCCCCGCCCGCCCCCGGCCACTCACGTGCAACAACCTTGTTGCTAAATTTTAATGAACACTATAAAGCAGCTGAAACAAATCTGAGTTTTGTATACTGTAATACTTGTTTCACATGGAATGAATGAAATGCAGATAATACATATTAATTCAGCAACTATTTGAGCCACAGGATTAAATTCAGGTCACATAATTCAATAGATTTGATCTTCAGATGAATATTTGAATCTTACCTTGCACTTTATCTGAACACAGCTCCTTGGCCTTCTCCCTCATAATTTTTGGAATCAAAACATCTTTTTCTACGTGTCTTAGCTTGGGTTCCTCTGTAACACAGCAAACACTGTTATGTTTCAGTGACAGTCATTATAATTTGTAGAAATAATATAACACTGTTTCTAGATGACACACTAATTTTGTTACAAATGAGCAAAAAAACAGTGAAGCAGAAGCAGCAATACAACAGTAAAAACAAAATTAAAAAAACAAAACACAAGAAACAAGTCTATGATCATCAAAAGGGTGCATTTTATTAAAGATGAGTGTTACCTAAACTCGTCTTGTTTTGGTTTTATTCACTGTGCAGGACAAACTGGACACAACAGGTGAACTGCACAACATTTAATAAAGAATTAGAGCAAGCTGAAACAGTACACTATTTCCTACATTAACTTTATCATCTTGTAGTCCCTGTGCAGTTTTCATCCAAAGTCACTTAGGAGTTGAGATATAATAGATATTTAAGCTCAACTTTATATATTTCACATTACATCTGTGCATAACTGTTAATTTTTTAAACAGCTATAACTTTTTAAAGAGTCCTTTTTTGGATAAATTTAACCTAGTAGTCATAAATGCAACTGACCTAAACTGCGTTTAACATACTGTCATAACGTCTATTTTACTGACTTACAGGTAAAATTTAGTTTTCCAAGTATAGTTAGTATTTCGGACTATAGTTAATTAAGTGCACACCATTTACAAGTAGAGCAATCTTTTCCAACTTCACCTACACCAAACTGAAGAGGATTCAGACATTAAACATAGCTCTATTTTTAAATGACTAAATTAAAAGAAAATGTCCCAAGGGAAAAAAAAATCTTATTGTCCAACATACATCTCCAAATCATCCTACTTTGCCTCCTTAGATGCATAGTTATTTAAGTAAACTGTTCTTCAGATATCATGGGCTGTAAAAGTCACAAGAACCAAAACTGCTCATGTGATTTTGAAAATGTATATTGGTGAAAACAATACAATGAAGTATTCAATAACAAAGATCCCTAAACAAATATTTCATAATTTCCTCAAATACAGATTGATTAATTTCAACTGCTTTGCAGATTAAAGGACAATGCAGAAACCATCATATTTCACATCTCTTTTTATTCCAATCTCACCAAATTTTAAAAGCTTGTTAATACCACCAGTTACAAAATATGCGATCTGTGATATTATTGTGGAAATCTGACAATGAAATGAAAGATTATAATATAGCAATATACTGAAGATAAAAGATAACCATTCTTTGCTTTTAAGTCTTTTATCTTAAAGTTCAAGGGCACATAAAACAACACGGGACAACCCTCTGCAAAGACAAAATATTATATTACTATATTTTATAGTATAGGTTTCCAAGTGTTAATATGTTAGACAATACCACAAGAAAACAGAAAGCTCAATCAAAATCCATTTAATGCCTCACTGTAAAAATGTACATAAAGCATAAGAAGGCCTTTTAAGTCTCACCTCAACCCCAAGAACATAAGAGTTTGTATCATTTTCAGTAACAATTCTTTGGTTGTTTCTCCAAAACAATTGCAAGAAATGGTACAGTGGTATCCAAAAAGCTATATCCCTTCGAACTATTACGTTGGTCCAAAAAAAAGATACTACCCATAAAAACCTTTGCTTCTTGCATTTTTCTGTACCATCATGGATACAACATCACTCCAACACTATCATAACTTTCAATACATTTTTTCGAACAAGACTTAAAAGAAATGTTTTATAAATAACTATCACACTTAAGAACATGCTCACTCAAGCTTTATTCACATATCTTGCCATCAGTCAGATATTTGGACTGAAGGAGGTTTCATTGAACAGACAATGAAATTGTGGTAATGCTCCTCAACAAGCCCTGCTCAGTAAATTAGTATATGCAAAAGTCTTAACCATCTCCCCACCCACCCAAATCATCTGTGCTGGATTTCAAAGGTTACTGGACACTGTTAAGCCTTTATTTTTAACTCATACCACCTTGGCTTCCTACAACTCAAATGCATTAAGTGGTTTTTCTCCCCTTTTAAAAGATACATTACATTTACTTGAATCTAAGATGACCCTGATTTTAAGACAACACCCTAATAATTAGATTTTATACATGGAAAATGTATAAATTTGTTATAATTTTCCATATATAGAATCCATGTTCATCTTTAATTCCCCCCACCCCCACACACCACTGCAATAAGGCAATGGGGACAGACAGTTTGTCTCCTGCTTGTACCTGCTTCCCTGCAACCTCCCCCCGGCAGACTCAGGCCCCCCACAACCCCTTTCCTCCAGGCCTCTGCCCTCCCCTTCCTCTCCCCCAGGTCTGCTCTCCCATCCCCAAGTCTGTACCCTCCCCTCCTCTGTACCCTCCAGCCTCTACCATGCCCCCTCCCTTCCTGCTTACGCATGCTTCATGACAGCCGTCTCCATACCTGTTCTGGCCTGGGGCACAGAGCAGAGCTATGGGCTACACACTGCTGCTATGGGGCTGTGCTCTGGGTTGCAGCATGCATGGAGCCTGCTGATGCAGAGCTAAGGTAAAGGTGGGGGAGAAAGAGGGGCAGATGGGGCAGTAGAGGCTTCACAGGGCAGGGGTAGAGATGGGATAGGTGACTGCAGGGCAGAGATGGCAGGGTGCAGAGGCAGTGGGCAGGGAGGGAGGGGGCAAGAGAGCAGACAGCAGCTGTGGCTAAGGCCCCAATCCCAGGTAGGGGCTGGAGCCCAAGCCACAGCAGCCGCCTGCCCTCTGTCCATATATTCCACTGAATGGGGGGGACCTCTTCTTAGAATCAAGGTTGCAGTCTGTCTTCTGCTGACCCTACACCCTATCCCTGGGCTACGCCCCCAGCCTGGCTCAGCCCCTGGAGGGAGCTGCAGGATCAGGGCTTGGGCAGGTACTGTGCAGGGCCCCTGTGATGGAGGCTTCCAGTGGGTGGGCAAGCCCTGGGACAAGCAGAGGGACACCCCATCCCACCCCAACAGAGGCAGCAGCGAGGCATCTTCGCTAGACACTGTCCAATCTGCCTACATCTTACTTGAAGTTTAGGGCCCCAAAATGAAGGTAGGACTTTTAATGAGACCTCACCAATGCTGAATAGAGTAGCAAAATCACTTCCCTTGATTTGCAAGTGACACTCCTGTTCATACAACCCAATATGCTATTGGCGCCTTTTCCAACAAGAACATGCTATTGGCTCCTATACAGCTTATGTTCTACTGTAATCCCCAGGTCCTTCTCTGAAGAACTGCAGCCTAGTCAATCCTTCCCCGGCCTGTATATGTGTATGCAATTATTCAATCCCAAATGCAGGACTTTGCATTTGTTCTTCTTGAATTTCATCTGATTTCAGATCATTTCTGCAGTTTATACAGGTCATTGTGGATCCTAGCCTTATAGGTTAGGCTGTGTGTCACTCCACCAAACTTGGTGTCATGCAGTTTTGTTAAACATGCACACAAACCTATCATCCGCATCATTAACAAAGAAGTTGAAGAATTCCAGACCCAGAACAGACCCCTGGGGAACCATAGTTGATACCTCCTCCAAGCAAACACTGAGCTACTGATAACTGCTCATTAACTATGACAGCCCAACCAGTTACAGACTAGACAAATGTACCATAAGGTGGATTCATATTTCCTTAGTTCATTGGTGCTCAAACTTTTGGCCCCATGAACAAGATGAGTGGCATAAGGCCAGTCTGCAAGCCCTGGGGCCCAGCACTGATCCCTCCTTGCCTCGTGCTAAAATTGGGCCCTAGGGACCCAGCACCACCCCCTCCCATTCCCTGCATGCTGGAATTGGGCCCTGGTGGACATGTAGTTTTCAACCTTTTTAGACTCAAGGCATAACCTAGAAAATGCCACCTCTTCATTTTCACTTGATTTTTGACCACACAAAAATAATAAAGCAATTCTGTTGCAAAGAAATCAGAAAAACCAAAATAGGCCAGAAAGCTTTAAACACTATGGATTCCTATTTGAGATTTATGGTTCATCTTGTAAATCTTGGTACACCTAACTGTGCCAACATTGTTAACAACCACTCCCTCTCTGACTTCGCAATCCTCCTGTTCAAAGGAAATCTACCCAACACTCTACCTAACACCTTTAAAAAGTGAACTTGGGAACAAAAATTCATAAGCTGACTAGATATGAAGAACCAAGGACTAAATATTGTTAGCAGGTTTATGGCGCATGATATTTTACCCAAATCCTGAATTCTTTCCACACAAGGAAGGTAAGAAGGACCCCTCTTCCCTTTCGATAGGCCTTGATCTCCCAGTAATCAGCTTTTCTTCTGCTAACTGTGTCTGCTACCCCAGAGAATTTCTCTCAGCCCCTCCCCTCTGCTGTTTCACTATCCTGAACTTCCCATGATCTGAGACCTGACGAAGAATGCCTTGCATTCAAAACCTTGCCTGAGTTCTTCCCAACTACAAAGTTGTTCCAGTAAAAAATAAGAAATCTTTGCCTCTCCCTACAATAACAAAGTTACGATGCATCTATTATTGCTTTGTACACTGATGGGTTAGCTTTGCAAAAGAAAATGGAAAATCCCACAGAAGTACAAATAAAAGTGAACAGCAGCAGGCTGAATATTTTTAAAAGAATAAGGAAATTAAGAGTGTCAGCCTGGCAAGAAGGGACTTTGGAGCCTTTAGCAGCTCCTTATCCTGAGCAGGAAAGAACCAGAAGGCAGTGTGGCTGGAACCACTCATTCCTTTCAAAAGATGGAAGAGGAGAACAGAGCAAGTAGAGAGCAGATATTTCTCTTGAAAAGATGGAGAGACCAAATAAGAGTTGAAGACATCAGTGAGAAAGATGAAAGGAGAAAGAGGAGGACAGTAAGATCAAGAGAGAATGTCTGGAGAGGCGAAAAGGGATCTTGCCTGTGGGACATACCAAATAGAGGTGGACTGCTGAACTCAACCTATTCCTATCCAGCTAAACACCCAAGCATGTGCCAAAGAAAAACTGTAGTTTTGGCAAGTTGCATTGCTTGAAATGGTAGTCTAGATAGTATTTATGACTCGAGAACATTTGTAGTAGCTTTCCATGGTTGGAGTAAAAGCCTCAGCTCCAGAAGCTATTTATTACTTTGGATGGCAAAGCACCATAGCCTCTTGGTTTAACAGTTTTCATTATTTACATAATGAGGAAAAAGAACCAGGAAACCTACAGTAATAGGAACCAGAACAACCTAACTAAATTCCAGACTGGCAAATAAACCTGGAATTCACAGGATAAGGACACTGGGAGAAAGGTCAGAGCACCAGGATCATCTCTCTCCCAATACTCATAAAACCTAGGAAGCTCTGGAGGCAAATAGGAATTTGAGAAATTCTTTCAGTAGTGAACAGGCTCTTGATGGCAGCTGAGGGAGAAAAGATTGAAAGTTTCTTCTCCTTTCCAGAAGTTACACTAGGATGAGTTGTCATATTTATCAACTATTAGCTTGAAACTACAAAGATAGACACCCTATAAGAACAGCATCTTGACAGACTAACCATCCCACTTCTAGCACAATAGCTGCCATGGGGGCTGTTCACCAAGGCACTGTCACTGAAGACCTCACTGGTGGCCTGCCACCCTTTCGTATCACTATCCGGATGGTTGAATGAGCAATAAGAAATGACTATGAGGCTGGAGAAGGGGGCAGGAGGAAAATAAATGTTTATGTTAAAATGAAGTGGAAAATACAGTAATCCCTTAAAGTTCAATCATCTTTCATTTTTAGTTGTTCGAGGTACATCAGCATTTTAGATTCTTTTACAGTCTGAAAAAAATATCCCAGAGTCTTAAACCATAGAACTAAGTTTCATTCCAAACTTTTATCTGGTCTGGTTTTAAATACTACTGCTATTACCTAATTATAAACCCAGTTGTTAAATATGCTGGCGTCAGTATGGGCCCAGCACTATGGCTGGATGATGTGGCTGCAGAGGCTCTCTCTTTGACACCCCTTAACTAGATTATTACAACATTCAACTTTCAAAGTCACAAATCCCTCAGAAATAACTTCATGCTTTTACTATGTAGTTCTGATCGAACAAAGATGAGCGCACCTTGCTAGCCCTCAAGGAAAACAAAGAGATTCTGCATTCCAATTTACTATCCATCTTAATAGCAGTCTTAAAATCGCTAATTTCAATCTTATAATAGAGAATTTGCCATAAAATTGTTTTCAAACACAAGGAAGGGAACTATACTAAGCTATCATGGCATAGCATATTACATATATATATATGCACCATGACAGCTTTGTATAGTTCCCTCCCACCCCCTGTCCACTTCTGGGTCCACTGCCAAAACTTGCAGGGGACACCCCCCCCCCCAGCTCAGCAATCAGCTCCGGGAGGACCCCAGGTGCCCCCCCAAAACTCAGGAGGCACCAGTTGCTGAGTTGGGGGGAGGGATAAGGGGGTCCCCTGCATGCTCTGCAGTGGACCCAGAAGTGGACTGTAAGTACTTCTGGTCCGCCACCAAGCACACTGGGGACCCCCCCCCGACCCCTGTACTCCCATGGGACGCTCCATTCGCCCCACCATCTCAGCATTTGTGAGCTGCCTGGTACCTTGAGGTACGTAGAAAAAGCATATAAAGCTGTGTCGGTGTCTGAATTGTCTAATCTCTCCAAATCGAATCAGAGGCTTCCAATTCAATTTGGAGAGATTAATGGGTCTGCTGATTCCATACATACATAAAGTGTTCTGCTAATGTTAGTTCTCCCTCAGACTCTTGCTTAACTTACTCAAATCCAAGACTAAGTCACCCCCACCACTACCACCTGCCCCCCGGTACTGCTTGCCCCTCTGCAGAGGTGGAAGGGGCCAATTTAAGATGACCCTCCAATAATTAAGATTCTATACATAGAAAACAATAACAAATTCATATGTTTACCATGTATAGAACCTAATTATTGAATGGGTAATCCAATAATTAAATTCAGGGTCAGCTTGTATTCAGCTAAATTCATTGTGGTGGCCAACTCCCTCCTGAGAGGAAAAGAGAGAGCCATCTGCTGCCCAGATCCCGCGGTACGGAAGATATACTGCCTGCCCAGAGCCTGGATCTGAAACATCACAACAAGGATTCCAGACTTGATTAGGCCCTCTGACTACTATCCCATGGTCCTCATCCATGTAGGAACGAATGACACAGCCCAGAATAGTCCAGGCAGGGCCATAAGTGACTACATGGCACTGGGAGCCAGGCTCAGAGGTTCGGGGGCACAGGTGGTCTTCTCATCCATCAGCAATCGTGGACTCTACAGCAACTGCATTAGAGAGGTCAACTCACAGCTCTGGAGATGGTGCCATCATGCAAGGTTTGGATTCCTTGACCATGACCTGTACTTCCAGGATAAGGCGTTGTTTGGACAAGACGGGCTACATCTCTCTCCAAGAGGTAAGAGTCTGTTCTCTTACAGGTTGGCTGATCTCTTATGCAGGGCTTTCAGTTCTTCACTGTGAGGGTTGCCAAACTATGGAATATGCTTCCAAGGGACGTGGTGCTGTCCCCCCCTTCCTCAGAGGTATTTAAGAGGAGATTGGACAGACACCTGGCTAGGGTCATCTGACCCCAGCACTCTTTCCTGTCCAGGCCAAGGGGTCAGATTTGATGATCTAATAGATCCCTTCTGACCCTAAAATCTATTAAATCTATGAAATATGGTAAATTAATGACAACCAACTTGGGCACAGGTGTCCAACAGCTCCCTGGTGCACTGGGACCTAAAACTCTTTAGGGATATGAGTAATACCACTGAATTCAATGGGCTTACTTATGTACATAAATGTTTGCAGAAGCAAGGCCTAAAAGTAGCTCTTTGTTTATGAAACATTCCTATTATAAAAAACAAACAAAATTAAAAGTGATTTGATATAAAACACTGAAATATTACTTTTAATAAACTATAAACAATTTGGTTAATGTTATTGCTCCATAAAACCAGATTTAGGATTTTCTTAATACAGGGAAGTATGTATTTTTGTATCTAAAAAGTTTCAGATGTTAAGATTTTTCTACCCTATATTCACATCAATTCAAATTAAAATAGAGTATATGGATGACAACACCAGGGAAAATATCCAAAGCTCTAACTTCTCACCATTCTATCATCACCTCAAAGTCAATTTTCACCTTTTTCACTGGCTGAGTTTGTTATCTTACATTTTGCTTTGGGGCTCATGTGTTCCTGCAATATGGCAGTGCTGGATTATAAGAGTACTGACAAGGCTGTTTACCACAAATGTGCAATAGCTATATTACAATACTTCAGGAATCAGATTCCACAATGCTATAACATGTAGAAGAGAGAGAGAAAAAATTAGATTCAGAGAGTACTTCATTTTTGATAATTTTATGTGGGATTTCAGCTACACAGCTCTCCACTGAATCATAAATACAGCCAAGCACACAAAGAACATAAAACAACTTTTTATCTTGGTGAGTAAAGAACTGCCTGAGACAAAGCCATCCTATATTTGCTTTTTACTAAGAGTGAGGAAACAATTAAGGACCTGATCCTACAAATACATACAGCAGAGTACAATACTTATAGCTGCAGCAGTCCCATCTGACCAGATTCTTCAACTGCTGTCCCAGGCTCACAGAGTTAGCCTAAGTGTACCAGACCAGAATTTCTTTCCTGAAGTCTCAGGAATGATTGAAGTGTGAAGCCCATTGCTAAGATGTGCACCCTAAAAGTAAAGATTACAGCTGCAGGGTGACTGGCAGATATGATTTCTGGGAGAGCACAGAGTCAGGAAAGGGAAGGCTTTAGAGCAGACTCCCCACCCTACCACACATCATTCTGTCCTCCCAAATTGCCCACCTTGACTTGTTTCATTTTGCTTTCTGTGCATTATAAGTGGAACCAACAAGCAGAAAACCAGGCTGGTCATCAGACCCACAGAGTTCAACAGACCAGAAGAACATCTTGGTTTTTAAGACAGCTATCACATAAGACAGATAAGTTGCACCACATAAGGAAAAATTGTTATTATGAAATTAAAGACCAGGTCCTAGTGTATATACACACAAACAGAATTTAGATAGCAGAGGCTACCTTAATCTTAGCATTAACACCATTCAACACAAAATTGTGTTTCACAAGTGTAAATACACGTAATACTACATCTTATGCAAAAAAGATGCATAAAAATGTGACAGCAGAAATAAACTAACAAGAGCCAAACAGATTAGATATAAAGTACAACACCAACATTCCTGAAATTAAACCTAAATGTTTTCACACCTGTTGCCAGAAAAATCTCACCCTATTACCCATGTATCTTTGATATGCTTCCCAGAATTTCAGTTACATTGAAAAGGTCAACACCACCCACAGATGAGAGTTTTGGCAGAACACAGCACTTAAAACTTCTCAAAGCAAGACAATAATTTGCTAATACAACCAAAACATAAATGTTTATGTTGTAATTGAGGGGAAAAGAGGTAAGCCAGTCATATGAGTTAATTAATGTACCTGCAACCATTAAGTTCCCCTATCTGTCAAAAAGAAGCAAACCTGAAATAGAGACTTTTAAAGCCATGCTTGATTTTTACGTTCCTTTATGGCAAATATGAGAAACAGCAACAATTAGACAAGCAAAATGGACAACATATGGATAAACAGATGAACACAGCTAAGGTATAAGTTAAGGCAGTATTAAGGGACCAGGGAAAACTTCATGAACAAGAGATGAGAAATATAATCAACCAATAACAGCTCATTAAGCGTCTGCACTCAGTAAGTTCAATTACTGCAGCACTGTATACTCTTAACACTCCTCATACTTTGTCATTTACACTATTAATTTTACCGGTGGATTTATTGATAGCTTTTAACCCATATTCAAAATACATTTTTTTTTTTTTTTTTACAAGCATTCTTGTCCTGCTTTATTTCAACCTAAATGCTAGAGTCCACCCCTCCCTTCTTAAATATTTTATGCACAGCTTTGTGCTTAATGAGCTCTAACTTTGCTTGCATCTACAAAACCTACCTTTCACTTAACCCTTCCAAGAGTATTTAAAAATGTACACAAACAGGCAATATAGTTTAAACACTCATCACCTGCTCCAAATACTCTCGATACCACCTTGCTTTTCACCTGTCCAGAAGTATTATACAGAAAAAGTTAAGAACCTCTGGATTGCATTACATTAACACAAGACCTGAAGCCTGCTAATATTACTTTAGATTTTCAACCAAGAAGTATTTTCAATTGTTAAAGAGTCCTCATTTTTTTCAGGGTAGTTCCAAAATCAATCTATCAAACATAGACCCAGCAAACCACAGCCACTCCCTTCTTTGCACATTACTAAGATTCATCAATGGACCAAGTTCAAACAGAAATATGGTCCTCATCCAATGATTCATTTTCAAGGACGGCCAATGACATTTCAAAACTAAATAAAAATATTAAGCTATTAAAACCGGCTATTCTTTATCTAATTTGGCTTTTTTTCTTTGCCCCACTACATGATAGTGCTGTGTTTTCCTAAAAACACTGGTACAATACATCATCTTTCCTTTTCTTCTCTGGTACACCTGTCTCTAAAAACCAGGCCCACCCCACACTTCTACCATATGATGCCTCTTTATCTTTCAGTGAAGTATTAATTTATCTATTGAGACACTCTTATGACTCCAAATGACCACACAAGGGTTAACAGCAGCCACTCAGCAGCTCAGTTAAACCTCCTGCTGTGTACATACAAAAGAAAAAGGAATCCTTATTTTTAAAGAGCTATGACTGGATCATTTATAATAGGTGTGACTAACATGGGTATGGTACACAGCAGATGAGGGAGGGGACAGGAAGCACAGTGGCAGCCAAATAGGGCAGGAAGCAGAAGAGAGCAGCAGATTGGGCAAGGAGCACATGGCAGTGAGCAGAAAACAGAGTAGCATATCTGGCAGGGGAAATAGATTGAGTGGCACTTATGGGGAGTGCAGGGGTAATTTGTGGCATATGTGCCAAAAGGTTCATCCTCACTGATTTGGCCTGGACCACTGCACCCAGACTTTACAAATCAAGTGCTATACGCATTTACCAAGAAATGGGGTCCACAAAATAGGGGGTGCTTTGAATATAACAAAGGGTACCTTGAGTCTAAAAGGCTGAGTACTGGTTTAGATGTTCAGAAAAAAAGTGTGACTGAGCTTCACTGACCAACAGGTCTTTGGTATTTCTAAATACCAAAGACAATGTGGGCCAGGTTCTTCAACTGGCAAAAACTGAGACGAATAGGTTGATTTACACTTCTCAGAGCTATTGTTCCACCCTCTCTGCAAACTCATAGACCTTTCTACATCTAGTTCATGTTTCGAGGTTTTCTTCACAGCCATAATAGTTACAGCTGAAATAAAACAAAGCAAAACAAAACCATATGCAGAAATACCATCAGTAAGTTCTGCACCACTGCTCACCGGATCCATGAGCCCTGGCCTCACAAACCATAACAATGGCTCAAGCATATACTGAGGAGTCCTCCAATCTACCACCACTTGTCATTTCAGAATGAGGGCACAGATCAAACACAGACCTCCAGACTGCTGAATACAATGAACAAACAAGTCCACCAATTTAAGAAGAAAGAAGAATGTCAGTGTCATTGGTTTCATTTATTTTTAAAAACCAAAGTGTTCTATGGATACATATAAGACAGTAGGCAATGGCCACTGGAAGTCAACATGGGGAAGGTACATAGGAATAGGGCTGGAAACAGCAGCTGGGTATCAACACCAGGAAACTATGTGGGAATGGGGCTGGGAACAGTGGCTAGATACCAACAGGGGGAAGTGGTATGGGAATAGGGCTTAGGGTTGCTGCTGCATGTCAACATAGGAAAACCATGGAGCACAGGTAGGCAAAACATGGCCAATGGGCTTTCTCCCCCAGCCCATCCAGAGTGGCACAGCAGGGGCAGGACTGGGAGAAGGAGTTGCTGCTGGAGGTGAGAGGAACAGAGTAGTCCGACCAACCCGGGCCTTGGCCAGCGTGCAGCTTCAACCAGGACTGTTCCCAGTACAGCTGCAGCCTGCCAGGTGCATCGCTCCCCTTGCCTCCAGCAGTGGCTCCTCCTCCCACTGGCTGCTCCAAGCAGAGGGAACTTCAGTGGGCGCTTCCTGCTGGAAGTGAAGGAAGCAGAGCAGCACTCGGCTGGCTGGAGCCACAGCAGGAAAGCTGAGTGCTGACCCGGTGGGCACAAGTTTGGCAGGGCTACCCCGGGCGGGGAGAGGGAGCTCTGTTGCACGTGCCCCCACCGAGGCAGCCCCCCACCCTCAGCACGGCGGGCGAGGAGCAGCTCAGCTTTGCCCATCCCCCCCGGGCTCCCCAGCGCGGCTCCCTGTCTCCCACAGGGAGCTCTGGCGGCGGCGACGTAGCCCTCAAGCCTGACTCGCCACGGCGCTCTGGAGTCAGTAAGACGGGGGCGCGGGCGGACAGTGCCCCTCCCCCGGGGGCGGGACCGCCCCTACCTGCCGCACTCGCGGGATGCTCCATCTGCAAGTCGGCGCTACCGCAACGACCGCCGCCACATTCCCGGCGCATGCGCAGAACTACGACCCTGCCCGAGAGCGCACGTGCGCAGCGCCCCGGAAACAGGAGTGGGGGGAGGGGGAGATGGGCACGTGACCCGCCCACGGGCGCGGGTAGCAGAAGCACGCATGCGCTGAGGGCCTTCAAAGGAGGCCAACCTTCTGCTGTGTTATGCGCGTGCGCTGGGAGACGAGGAGGCTAAGCAGGTGGGGACGTGAAGCCCCTATAGGCTGGGGCGGGTTGGGGGCGGGGCGCAACCCTTAGCGACCAGTGACGTCCGTGGTGGCTTCAGTGTTGTTGTGGGCCCAAGCCTGGCCTCTGCGCACGCGCGTTGCGTCACTGGCCGTGTCCATCAGGTGCGCTGAGCGCCGCGATCCCGCCCTCGTATGGCCCCGGGGCAGAGGTGTCTCGGGACGGCACAGAGGAGGATGTTGTGTCAAGATGATGAATCCTAATCCTCTGGTGGTTTTCTTTACCTCCAGCCACATATGAAAAGGCTTAGCTGCCCCTCACACCTGTGCTGTTACATCCCGTCGTATTAGGCCCCATCCGCACGTGACGTGACCAGCTTGGGTCGGTCCCCAACGCACACATCACCCGTTCAAGGCCCCAGCACCGACTTGAATGCGAGGTGAAAAAAAGCAGCTGTAGCAAGTGTAAGGCAACCAGAAGTCACAGCTGTCCCTGTGTCCTCAGGGGTGCATCCCAGCAGTACTGGGTTACAGTTAGGATGAAATAAGGGGATACGCAGCACTTCACAGAAGCGGGACGTTGGCTGCCCCGGTTCCCCTGGTTTACCAGGGACAGGTTACAGTGCCAGGTCAGGGTTGAGGGAAAGTCTTACATAGGGTTTAAATTATGTTTGTAATGGATGGTTCGAATAGGAAAGATTCTGCCTCAGAGAGGGGATTAGACTAAATCAGTGTTTCTTAAATCTTTTTTGTACCAGGACCCATTTGTAAACAGTGACCCAGCACCCCTCGCTCCCAGTCCACTGCCCCTTACCCCCAGGCCCCAGTCCTGCAGTGTGAGGGTAGGGGGTGGAAGGCAGGGAGCCCCAAACAGCCCCTTGCAGGTGGGAACGTTGCCAGCCTGCCAGGGAAAAGCTACCATTTCCCATGTTTTTCTCCTTTAAAGGAGAATCCATTTTTGAAGTTTGTTGATCCATTTTTAAAGTTTGTTCACTACTCTTTCATATATTCCTGTGAGTTGACCCACTTTTGAGTCGTAACCCACAGGTCGAGAAACACTGGACTAAATGACTTCTGGAGGTCCCTTGCAGCCCTTCTTCTCTACAACTCTTGTGACAAACACATGCTAACCAAATAGCAAGGCAGAAGGTCACTCTTAGGGAAAACCAGGAGTAGTGGCCACAAACTCTTGGAAGACCGCTTCAGGCTCAGCTCTAGGAAAATTTTCTTCACAGTCAGTGTCTAGATGTGGAATAAGCTCCCTCCAGAGCTGGTTCAATCACTTAACCTGGAAATCTTCAAGAGGAGACTTGACGGTCACCTTGCTGCAGTCACCTGACCCCAGTTGTCTTTCCTGCTTAGTGCAGGGGGCTGGACCCAATGATCTTGCAAGGCCCCTTCCAGTCCCTAATGATCTATGAATCTATGATTCTGAGCTGTGTCACCATGGCTGCACCCCACCATGGCTGCCTGCCTGTTGTCTTAGTCTGTATGCAATGAGCAAGATTTGAAGCAGATCGCAGGAAATTCCTCCCATCTGTGAGGGGTGACATGTTACAAAACACAAAGGTAACTCATGGAAAATACTACCAATAAGTTCTAGGAGACTTTATTCAAAAAGGCAAATGGAGTCATCATACCTATACTGCTTCTTGCAGACAGAATTTGAGCCAGCATGTCAATTGAAAGTATCTTTGGAATAATTTGTGCAGAATACAAGCAGTATAAAAAGGTGCTTTGAAAAGGGGAATGAATGAAACAATAAGTAGATACAGTAGAAACAGCTGAAATAAACAACAGAGGTGTGTGGTGACAAGAATTTCTTTTTTCTGTTTGCTTTAGGGCATCTGTCCCACAGTCTTGCAGTCTGCTCTGGTTCTGTTGCAGGATGCTTTCTTGCAGATTTTCAGCTATATCTACACTGATAATTAGGAGTGAGCTTGAAGTCAACCCTAAACCTATATTCACTGATTATCTATACAATAAAGCTCTACAGTTGAACCCTGGAGGGGGTGCAGACCAAGCATGAATGCTCTGTTGACCCCAGTGCCATTCACCACTGTCCTGGCCCTCCCTGCGGTGTATTTGGAACTCATTTGGACATTGCAATCAGAGAGCTTAGGAAGTATACCTACCAGCAGCAACCCACAGTCCTCTGTTACAGCCTCCCTAAACACCATGCCTGTCTATACTATCCAGATGGAAGGACAAGACTAAATCTTAAAAGGGTTTCACTCTGCATCTGAGCAACACAACATGCATAGCTTTGCCTCAGACTTCAAGGTAAGATATAGTCTCATGTGGCTTCAAGTGACTGAGGTTGATCCTCAAAGTCAACCTCAACTATCCTAGATATATTTGGCAAAAGGCAACTTTGTTTTTAGCATCACTGTCACAGGATGGGGTCCTCAAGGATGGCCGTGTTACCCCTAGGGCCCCTCAACTATGCCAATACAACGAGCTGGGCACCCTCTCGTCTCGCACACCATGTCTTGATATCACTGTAATGAGTAGGGAGGCTGCCTTTAAGCCTGCTTGGGCATGGTCCTGATGGACTTCCTTGAACCCTGTGGGTCCTGGACCCCTTGTGGGTCCTATTTCAAAATAGATGTCCCAGGGACACCCCAGCCTTATGGGCTATATGCGTGGCTCCAACCACCCCTTTACCACGCCCCAAGCCTCACAGATGGCATTGACCATTGTCCAGTCTAGGCCCCCTTGTCCTCTTTGGGCTCTCCACAGACCCATCTCCACACCCTCATGTTGCACCAGGGTCTGTGCACCCCAAACACTGCACCCTTGCTGGCACCAGGGTCCCCACACTGTAGTGGGCCCCCAATGAGGCCTCCTCCTTCCCCAAGTAGTCTCATTCAAACCACCAGCGTTATTAACAGCAAACAAACATAAGCCCCTGGGCTGTAGCATAATACAAAAGACCAGGGTGTGCTCTGCCCCTTTAAAAGCATCAAACTTCATCCCCAGCACTAAGTGTCTAATAGGCAGGGGTACCTGCACAGCTCATGGAGCCCCATTAACCCTAGGTGCAGTATATCAGGCAGTTCCTGCTTCACTAGGCACTTTCTCCCTGGAGGCTCCTTTCCTTCTAGCTGCTAGCAGAGGACTACCTTCCCTAGCCACAGCCTAGGGTTTATATGGGCCCAGGCCCCTGCCCCTTCTGGTCAGCTGACCATGTGCAGGTGCAGGCTAATTTGCCCTCTGGCTTACTGCCCTGGTAAACTGCACCTAGGCTTCTGTCTTTCTTTTTGGGCTCTCTCTCGAGGCAGTTTCTGCTCTTCCAGGAGCAGGGCACCTTAGGGCCCTGTGACAAGCACAAAAAGGAAATCAAAAAATGACTGTAAAGAACATAAATTTATGTAAAGTTAGATTCTTTGCTGTACTTTGATACATGTAACCCTGCTAAACCTGAACTTTTAAAAGGGAAGAGTTCCACACAGTTTCAGGTTTTTTTGTTTGTTTGTTTTTTAAGAAGAGGTCCTGAGCACAGAAATTGTCAACTCTGAAGAGAAACACATGATGTTTTATTGTGGTGCAGAGCCTGGGCCACTAAAGCCAAGGACCTTGTTTACATTCATAACTGTTCTTGTAACCATTTTCTGACATTCTTTTGATCCAGTTAGATAAAATGCTTTTGGACGCAACCAGACAAGTGTGCACATGCAGGGGTATGCGTTTGCTGTGGCACAAATAGCAGCGGTACATATTTGTGACACTGCTTTGTGCCCCAAGCTATGCCCCTGCACACACACTCTGACATGTGCCAAGTTGTTCCGGGTGGGATAGAGGAGTCGAGGGCCAGCACATTACCAGGGGCCCTAGAGGCTTCATGGGCCAGCAGTGGCACCAATCCAACTGCACAAAGCCTGGCTGGCAGCCAGAGCATAGCTCCGGATGGTCAGGCTCTGTTTCTGGAGGTAAACACTGTTGTTGTGTGGGCTGCAGTGCTTTTTTTTGGCAGCTTTTTTTGACAGCAGGATCTCCTGGTGTCAAATGCTGACATGCTGCAAAGTAGCAGCATGGCAAATGGGTGCATGTGCACTTTGTGCGGTTTGCAGTGCTACAAACTGCACATGTGCACTTGTCTGGACACACCTTTGAGTTTTATCTATACAACACAAAAAAGGTCAGCCATATTTTTGCATCCAACACCTATCATTCTTTTGATTGTTTGTATCAATGCATTCTGAGAAAGTTTGGGTTGCTTCTTCATTTGTGTTTCTAGAGTATATGGAAGACAATCATAGAAAACAGCGCTAGATGAGACTGTACTATTTATTTTGTAATAGTATCTAAGGACCCCAATCAGAGTTCAATTGTGCTAAGTACTGTACAAGCACTTAATAAACAAGCATCCCTGCTGCAAAGAGTTCGCTAAGATGAGAAGAGAAAAAATTACACAGAATGGATTCATAGAATGTAGTCTGGAAGGGCCCTCAGAAGATCATTTGGTGTGTGTGTGTGTGTGTGTGTGTGTGTGTGTGTGTGTGTGGAGGGAGGAGGGAATGTTTGACACTGGGAGATCCCAGTGTCAAAAAAACCCATACTTAAAAAAAGCACAACGGTGCATGCAGCACAAAACCAGAGCCTGGTCAGCAAGAGCTACGTTCCAGCTGCTGGCCAGGTTCCCTGCTGCTGGATCACTGCAGCTGCAGCCTCCAGAGGACTCCAGGACCCTAGGTAAGACTTCTGGGGCCAGCCCCAGTGCTGGACCCAGTATCCCCTATCCCAGCCAGGGTAATATGCCAAACGCCAGAGTGCACATGCACAGGCATTCCCCGGGGACAAGTAACAGTAGCACACATTGTGCTGCTGCTGTTTGTCCCCAGGTAAAAGCATGTTCCCACTCATGGGGATGCACTCATGGATTTTATAGGATGGTTTGGATAGGTATGATGCTGCCTCAGGCAGAGGGTTGGACTGGATGACCTATAGAGGTCTCATCCAGCCCTACTTCTCTACAATTCTATGAAAAATTCTGATCAGTGAATAGACAGTGGTCATGCCGCACTCCATGATTGCTGAGTGTTTTGAAGGCACCACAGCAGAAAATATTTTTTTAAAGGGTTTTGAAGACCGTTAAGATTTTTTTCAGATATTTACAGAGAGCTTCTCCAATGTTTCGTCAGTGTGTAACTACAGTACTTAAAGCCTGGGGAACAAAATTTCTAAAGCTTGAGTCCAGATAATGAGAGCTATGCATTTTTAGTAGCACTTGGGAGGAAGCTTTTGTGATTGGCTGCTTTCCTCACCTACCTGCCGCATGGGGAAGAACAGCCAACTAGAGCTGCTGCAAGTAGAAGAATTCCCTCTCCCTCTCCATATCCTCTTACAGAAGAGAGACATAAGGATGAAGAAGGTGTCTTGCACTTAAGAAAACTTTCATCCTCTGTGCTGTCCTCCCATCTTGTCAGAAAGTAGAGTAGTATCAAGTTTTAACCCTCCCAATTGAAAAGAAGCTAGCATTTCTATTTGGTCATAGAGAAAGGTGAATGTCATACAACACAATGAGAGGATGAACCTCGGCTATATTAAATACGAAGTGGGTGCATCTATACATCCATTAAGGCGCCATGATTACAGTGTATTAAGTTTAGTACGTGTAATGACAACTACTACCTTAATGCACCGTAATCAGTAGTACTGCTCATTAGGACTGTGCGAAGCTTTGGGTGCTGATTCAGTTCAGAGGAGATTTGGCCCAATTCAGTGGATGAATCTCCAAACCTGAATCAAATCAGGGGACCAATAAAAAGGCCCAAATCAATTTGAAGCTCTGATTTGAAGCTCTCTGAATCAATTTGGAAAAGATTCATAGAGCTTTGATGATTCAGGCAGTCCCCATCCACTGCAGCAGGGAGCTGGAGCTGAACTCAGAGCTGATAAGTAAGGGGCGGGAGAGGAGGGGCTAGATGAGGGGACCATGGGGCCCTGCCGGACCCTGTCCCCTGCCCGCTCCCCCAGCCCTTTACAAAAAAGCCTCCACTTACCAGGTGCTGCCCAGCAGGGTGGGGAGCAATCCCCACTGTCCCCCATTTACCCATGCTGCACGGAGAGCTCTTCCATGAGCCCTCTCCCCACCCCCATGGCTGCCCTGCCTGTCCAAACTCCAGCCCGTTAAGAAAAAAAAACAAATACCCCCTCTGAACTCACTGGTTCCTGCAGTGACCTAAGGGCTTTGGGGGGCTTGTGTAAAGCCCCCCATGCAGCACAGGCCGGTGCAGGGTAGCGAGGATCGGCCCCCTGCTGGGCAGGAACCAGTGAGTTTGGTGTTTTTGTGGTTTTTTTTCTCAAAGGGCTGGAGCTGGGACAGGCAGAGCAGCCATGGGGGGGGGGCTCGTGGAGAGCTTCCCCACATTGTGTGGGGCAGTGGGGGGCAGCAGGGATCATCTCCGCCCCTTCCGGGCAGCAGTGAGTGAAAAGAAAAAAAACAAAAACAAAAAACCTGAATCAAAGAGCTGAGGTCTGGGGTGGGCAGGGCAGCCATTCCTGGGGCTGGGAGAGTAAGCGGGGAATGGGCCTGTGCAATTCAGAGATTCAGCTGACTTGGCAGCAGCCAAATCTCTGAATCAGATTCAGCTGAATTGATTCGGGACAGCGATTTGAATCATCAAATCAAATCATTGTCCCCTGGAATCATCCCAATCAGAAGCAAATGCTAGCCGCTTCACACAGGCCTACTGCACATTAGTGCAGATGAACACTTTTTTAGTGAGACTAATGCACATTAGACTAAATCTACTGAGCATTAGCACAGGCTTTGTCTGCCATGCTAATATACAGTAGATTTAGTGTAATGCACTTGAAATGTCTCATGTAGATGTGTCCAGTTACAGCTAAATGATTTCATATACACTGTTAAAAAGCCAAAGTCCTGAACTGGGTGCAGGAAGGGAGCTTCTTACTAGTCTAAGTCATTGACAAGGATGAAACACTCTTAGATAATATACCTGATTATTAGCTATATTCTTTGGGTCACGATAGGTACACAATTAGGTCACAATAGGTACACAGAGATAAATATGGCACTAATTGTACTAGTTAAAAATTGTATTTTTGCCAGGACTTTAGCAACATGCATCTTGTTCATTTTGGCTCAAACAACAGTACAAGAACTGGAGTATGGCAAATGTATTAACCTTTAAGATAAGTAGGTCAAATAACTGCTACCTTGTCATGAACCAGATAAAGATGGTTAAAAGTTTCAGCACTACCCATACATGATAAAATCTGTCTTACATGTGAGCACTGATGACAACCCATATAATCAGAATTAGGGGCATTTTAACTGAGTCTTTTGAAACATGAAACTTAGCTCAAGTGTGGTGAATATTATTTATAGCATGCAGTTTTCAAAATTCACAGCATTTGATTCCTTGGAATTGATATAAATATTATTTGATGATTCGGGGTAAGAAAGTGAAGGTTTATTTCTTAATAAAACATACAATGAACAATGCTTAAAAAGATTATTTGCTGGTGGTATGTAGCCAAATATTTCTGTAAATGATGATGACCTCTATTCAGTAAATTACATTTTTAATTTAATTACAAAAATCTCAAGTATACAAAAAGATTGTAACATTCTAATATCCCAACTATTGCATTTAAATATACTGTAACTACCCAAAAGGTCTTTTTGAATAATGTGACAAGCCCAATTATGTTGGAACTCTCTTAACTACGATATTTGTAAACTATACCTTAGTGGTTATCCAGCTAGTAATTTCCAACTGTTTCTTTCTTCACCGGATGGTAACTACTGTTTGCTTGCTTCTACTAAAGGACTAGTAAACCTAGGTGAGACCAGTAGGCACAAACACTAGGGACAGAAGCTATACTTGAACCAATTTAAATGATCAGAAACTGGTTTAAATCTGTAACAGAACAGAAGCTCAGTGCACATAAACCAGTTTCAAAATGGCTGAAACTCATTTAAGATAAACCTGGTTGAATGTAGTATCAGACTTAATTGATTTAGGTCAAACTGGTTTATGAAACTTCTGTCCCAGACCCCTTCCTGGGAGGGTTAGGAGAGGCTGAGGGGTCCAGGACAGGAGGTTGGGTGGGGGAGGAAGAGGGGCAGGAGCAGGGACTGCCTCCCAAAGCAAACCCTGGCTAGGGTCTGGGACCAGGGTGGGGGGCATTAAACCCACCCTTCCAGAGTACAGAGTTGCTCTGCTGCTAATCTTACTGAAACTTAGTGCTGGCTGTGACTGTGGACTACAAATCCCAGAGACACCTGGAAGCAGGAAGAGGAAGTGATGAGCAACCCCAGAGAGTCCTGCTGTTGTGAGTCTGGACTGCAAATCCCAGAGACCTCAGGGGCAACAGGAAGAAGAAGTGAACACATAGTCCATGCTGGCTACATGCCAGAAAGGTGTGCACTAGTGTCCCCTGGCTTCTGGCCTGAGCCACTGCAGGCATATGGCTGCATTTCCTGAAACAAAAATATAGACATGTGTCTAGTTGTTTCTTAGTTTAATCTCTGCAGCTTAGACTAATCTGAAAAGACTGATTCAATTAGCTTCAGGCTTTTTGATTGCCTAAAAGAAAACAGTAAAAGGACCTAATGGAGTCTACTAGAATTTCTTCTGTTGTAGGATAAAGGGGCAATATAAACTTGGAAAATATCACCTTTTATTCTAAGAAGAATGGCCCAAATTAATAAAAAATGACTAGTGACTTTGGATGACTATTTTGGGGCCTCCAACTTGAGACATTTTAGCAGAGACATTTTTCAAAGCATGCAACTTCTGCACTTTTTATAAGGCAAGGCTCTGCAGAAGGCCCTAATCACTGGTCACTTATGAAAATTTAAGATGGTGTACTTTCTATAATTCAAACCAACACCTGAAATTATCATGAATGAAATGTTATGGGGGGAAAAATCTTTGTTTTTTCTAGAGCTTATAAACTTTGTTTATCTGGCTGCACTTTGGTCAGAATTATGTTTCATCTGGGCTAGGGACAGAAGTTATCGGTTTAAGTGATCAGGTACTGGTTTAAACCTGTAAGAGAACAGAAGTTCAGTGCACTTTAACCACTTCCAAAATGGTTGAAATCTGGACAGATGTAGTATCAGACTTAACTGATTTAGGTTAAACCATTTATGAAACTTCTGTCCCACAGCCCCTCCCAATTCAAGTTAACTCAGAGTTCTCCAGCATCCCAGGATGGTGTGTAGCCCCAGACTATGCTCTCTATTCCAGTGAAGCAGAGCTAGCCCTGTCCCCAGCTGTTAGAAGGGGCTTTTCTATCCCATGCAGCTGGGAGTCAGGCCGATTCCCCTGGCCCTGCCCCTTCCTTGGCTGGAGGGATCAGCCTGCCTTCTAGCTTGGGCAGAAGCAGTAAAGCCCCCACTGTGGGCTTATCCCCCTCCCGCCCACACACACACACCACCCTCCGCTGCTGGGCACAGCCTAGTGGGGGTCTGGAGCCAGGTGGGGGGGCATATTTCCCCCCTACTCCCTTCTCAGCTGGCTCACTGGCTGAGGAGGAGGAGTGGCCATGTGATCAGCCTGGCTTCCAGCTCCCAGCTGGCAACTCAGGTGGGAGGAGTAAAGCCCTCATTGTGGGCTTCTCCCATGTCTGGCTCCAGACTCCCAGCTGGGCTATGCCTGCTGTGGGCAGGGGGGAGGCCCACCATGGGGGTTTAACTCCCTTCCCCTGAGCTGGAAGCTGGGAGTCAGGCTGATCACCTGACCACAACCCCTTCTCCACTGGGAGGATGGCTGAGGAGGGAGTTGGAGGGAACTTCTCCCCTTGCCTGCACTGGATGCAGCCAGGCTGGGGCTCCAGATCCAGGTGGGGGGGGGCATATCTTCCCCCAACTCTGTCCTTAGCCAGCCTGCCAGCCCAGGAGGGGATGTGGCTGGGCTCCCTGCTTCCAGGTCAGGCAGGGGGAGTAAAGTCCCCACCTCAGGCTTCAAGCTAGGGGTCCAAAGTCAGGTGGGTGGGCTGTTTCTGCCCTCCACTCCTTCCCCAGCTGGCCTGCTGACCAAGGAGGAGGCATGGATGGGGGACTTGCCTGGCTCTGGGAGGCAGGGTATGAAGAGAGGAAGACATGTCCCACTGGGGGTTATCCCCTTCCCTCCTTTCCCCCACACCAGAAAGACCCCAACTGATGGTCTGGTGGGGGCATGGTTCCCCCCATGCCCACTCTTCATCCTTCCCAGGGCTGAGGAGTGGGTGTGGCTAGGGCACTTGCCTGGCTCCTGGCTCTGCTTATGGGGAAGTAGGAGAAACGTCCTGCGAAGAGGCTTTCCCTTTCAATCTTTGCCATGCCAGGGAAACCCAGGCTGGAGGTCTAGTGCCAGGGAGGTTGGAATTTTCCCCTGTGCCCACTGCTCAGAGGCTGGAGGCGGAGGAAAGGAAATGGCTAGGGGAACTACCAGGCTCCAGGCTCTCTGTAGTGGCCAGCAGACTGCGAGGCCTGCTCTAGAGTCTCCCAGCTACTGGTATGGGCCACTGCAGGGGTCTGGCTGCCTTTCTGGCTTGAAAACTGAACATCAGTTCACTTGCAGCAACTCGTAGGGGAGGGGCCCGGGGCAGGGGTGGGACGTGTCCCACTGAGATTGGCTACCATTGCTGGCTTCTGCGGGATGGTCACCGCTCCCCTCCTCACTGCTGCCACCATCAGCTTCTGTGGCCAGTCACTGCTCACTGCTGCCGACACTACCTCCGGCTTCTGCAAATGGTCGCTGATCGCTGCTTGCAACCCCCACTGCTGGCTTCTGTGGGTGGTTGCCACTCACTACCCTACTGCCATCCACAAATTGTGCTTCCCCCAGTCTCAGGAGGCACCAGTTGTTCATGCACTTGTTTATTGGTCAATATAGGCATTTTAGAGAAACCTAGAAAGGTTGAATTGATTCAGCCTTTGGCTTTTTGACTGTCTGTATTTAGCCCTAGTGAACTACAAAGTGCAGCTTGAGACTAACTCTGGGACCAAAGAATTGGAGAGATTTTAGTACCCCATCTTTGCATATAAGTGACCCCATTATAGGAATAGATAGTTGTGTGTCTCTGGAGGATGATCCTGTTCTTATAATGAGGGCACTTACATGCCCGGAGGGGATAATAGGAATAAACTTCTACACAAGTCAGGTAACTCACAGTGTCAACCTGGCGTTCCTTAACTTAAAAGATTAAATTGGCCTCTTTAAAATGCAAAAATGATATAAATAAGAGAGAATTTATATGCTCAGCATATGCTTGCCATAAGAACTGTAAATTATCCTTTGATTACAGCAGGTTGGTATCATATATAAGTTTGCAAAGCATTATGGTTGCAGGAAAAACACATTCAAATATATTCAGTTTCTGAGCTGAATTTCATCATACCTGTTTTCTATCAAAAGGTGCTTTTAAAAATTTAATCAAAATCTCTTCAGGTAGGAGTTTTCCTATGACACTCTCAGACTTCAAGCATTTTTTAAATTTTCTTGTTTAAAGAAGTGGTTAGAATTTATTTAGCCACACATAGAAGGCAAGTAGCTAACTACCACAATCCAGTTTTTAGCTGCAGGATCAGGATAAAAGTCACTAATTATGTGTAAGTGCATGTAATATAATAAATATAAATTAATAATCAAATTTACATTACTATCTAGGCAGGGGTGAGGAAAATATAGCCCATGGGTCACATCCGGCCCACCAAGCACTTCCCTCCAGCCTGCAGAGCCCCTTCAAAACTCACGTAATGGCAGCTGCCTCTCTAAAAGCCTCTGGCAGCACCAGCCACTGGTTGCAGCACCTCAGGCTGTTTCCTTGGGTTCTGGTTGCGAGGCAACCAACCCTGACCTTAGCCTGACCCAGCTGGCCTCACCCCAACCCTGGCTCAGGCCACGTTTGCAGCTTGAGAGGGGTCAGGGTGCTGGGCCAGAACCTGTGGTGCCAGTGAGGGGAAAGAGTGCCTGGGCCACCACCTACTTTGCTGCATGGGACTGGAAAGGGCCCTGCCCTGCAGGTAAGCCCAGGAAAGCAGCTGCTGGGCAGGCTTTCCCTGTGCCGTGCCACTCGGGCCGTGCAGGGTCGGGCTGGGCTGGGCCGGCACTGGGGAGGGGAAGCAGCAGCTGGGCTGCAGCTCCGGCCCAGTCAGCACCAGGGAGGAATGGTGGTGGTGGAGCCATGTGCCACTCGGGACAGGATGAGCCCAGCCAGACCAGCAGAGGCTGAGCTGCATTTTTCCCCTACTTACACTAGTCAGTCCCGAGCGGCACATGGCTCCACCGCCATTTCTGTTGGCTGATGCAGACCCGGCCGGGCTTGCCCCATCCCCAGCAGCATGTGGGAATCCGGCTTCTGCCACATGCTGCTCTGGATGGGACGGACCTGGCCGGGTCTGCACTGGCCAGGAAAAGCAGCATGCAGCTGAAGTCGGCTCCTCGTGCTGCTGGGGACAGACGGAGCCTGGCCAGGTCTGCACTGGCCAGCAGAAGCGGAGTTGGAGCCACTTGGGATGGGACGAGTGTGTCGCTCGGTATGGGACGAGCCTGGCTGGAATGGCATGGGCTCAACTGCACTTTTCCCCGCCTGTGCCAGTCAGTCCCGAGTAAAACATGGCTCCACCGGTGCTTTTGCTGGCTAGTGCAGACCTGGCCAGGCTCCTCCCATCCCCAGCAGCATGTGGCTGAAGCCAGCTTCTCACATG
>NW_017728886.1:70649158-70667274 GCF_001723895.1 Crocodylus porosus | reverse complement strand
TGGGGATGGGAGGAGCCTGGCCAGGTCAGCACCAGCCAGCAGAAGCAGCAGCAGATCCATGTGCTGCTCGGGACTGACCGGCACAGAGAAGGGGAAAGTATAGCTGAGCCCCTGCCACTCTGGCTGGACTTGTTCCATCCTGAGCGGCACATGGCTCCAGCGCCGCTTCTGCTGGCTAGTGCAGACCTGGCGAGGCTCCTCCCATCCCCAGCAGCATGTGAGAAGCTGGCTTCAGCCACATGCTGCTGGGGATGGGAGGAGCCTGGCCAGGTCTGCACTAGCCAGCACAAGCGGTGGCGGAGCTATGTGCTGCTTTGGACTGACCGCTGCAGGCAGAAGGCAAGTGCAGCTGAGCCCCTGCTGCGCAGGCTGGGCTTGTCCCATCCCAAGTGGCACACATCTCCGCTGCTGCTTCTGCTGGCTGGTGCAGACCCAGCCAGGCTCCTCCTGTCCCCAGCAGCATGTGAGGAGCTGACTTCTGCTGCATGTCACCTTTCCTGGCCGATGCCAACCCAGCCAGGTCCATCCCATCTGGAGCAGCATGCAGCTGAAGCCAACTTCTCAGGTGTTGCTGGGGACAGGGCGAGCCCAACTGGGTCTGCACTGGGCCAGCAAAAGCAGCAGTGGCGGAGCCTCCTCCTTTTGGGACAAGCTGGCACAGGTAGGGGGAAAGTTCTCGGGGAGGTCTGAATGCCCCTGAAACCCTACTGCTGGGGCACGATGTTAGAGGGGTCACAACCCCTTGTTACCTGGTAAGTTATGCAAGAGGAGAGACTTCCAGTGGAAAGGGTCAGTGGGGCTTCTGGTGGCAAAGGTCAGGGGGCGGGACAGCCAGTCCCAAGATGGCGACCAGGGGGTGGGGCTACCCATGCAGCCCTTCATAGCTCGCCAAAACTCATCAAGCATCCCTCCGCCCCAAATAATTGCCCACCCCGATCTAGACAGTCTGATGACATATTTTAACAAAAGTTTAGCAACAGGAAACACTGGGGACAATGTTATGTTTAAAATCCTGTTCTTCTCTCAGGGCTTAGGTAAACTCCTCGGTTTTGGATTTTCAGCCCTGATCCTGTTCCTGAGTAGACATCTCAGAAAGAAAAGACACTTTTCTTTTGCAAGTCAAGCAAGGATTGCTACCTTCTTTTTAAACAGTTAATGATAGTTGTATACCATTCTTTCATCAGTAGATCAAGTGGGATCACTTATCACTAAAATGAGGGAGACATTGGTTTAGTTCTCTCCTCAGCCCAACGAATTCAAACACACATGTCCCACCTCTCACAAGAGCGTCCTGACCACCAAGGGGCCATGCAGTGACTTCCACTGAGTTTGGTATTACGTCTGTTCCAGTGCATATCTAAAAAACATGCTCTGACAATGCCTCCTGAACCCCTTCAGGAATTTTTGCTTAATTGAGATATTTCCCAGGGGAACAAATTAAGAGCAATAATATTTATGTCCTGGGAGTGGTCAGATAAGAGTCCCAGGCTGCAGCCTGGGGGCTGCGGGGGCCATGTATAAAAACACAAAAACAAGAAAACAACTTACCTGCAACAGGACACTCGGCATCGCAAAAATGAAGAGGGGAACCCAAGGTGGTTACAAGCCACGACTTTATTCAGCTGAGACCGGCTAGTGATGTCACCAGCAATCACCGGCTGGCAGAAACAAAAAGGATCACCACAGGAGGAGCAAGGAGAGCTTAAGAGCCGTTGGAGGCTTTCTACACTGGTGGCAGCCAGTGCCCACATAGGGAAGGGAAATCCAGACAGGGAGCAGCAATAGAAGCGGCAGGGGTGCTCAGCATGGGTGATGTAGAACTCGAGTCCAGAGGACTGTGGGATGCCAGAGGTAGGACGCTACAGACAACGCTGAGGGAGAACAGCATCGCAAGCCACACTTGGTGGCGTGAAAGAAGCTACAGCCCAGAAGAAAGAGCCGTAGCAGACTCAGGGGAGACGACGGGTCATCTCCATGAACATTCCCAGTTACTGGGTACAGAAGATGGGTTGGCAAGGACAGAGGCGAAGAAACTCCCCAGGAGGAGCGACGAGGGGACCCCATTGAACCCTGACCGTACAGCCAGGGAAACAGCCCAGTAGGTCACCCAGATCCGTATTTTGTTCCGTTCATTTTTTTTTGTTTCCCCCTTTTGGTGGGGGTGTGGTGACGGGGCAAGCAGGCCATATGAATTAAGTTTCTTAGCCTAGAAAGGGCCTCAGCACAGGGAAGTGAATGCAGCAGAGGAACACCGGTGTTGTGGCTTCCTTCCTTTTTTTTTTTTTTTTTTGTTTCGCCTATTCTCTTTTTGTTTCCCTCAGTTTGAGGGGTCCCAAAGTGGGTAGAGGCCTGGCTTAGGCAACTAGTACATCCGTAGGCCACCATAGGAGTAAAACACTCAGGACACAAAACCCAAGGGAAGCATCAAGGTCAAGGACACAACTACACCGGAGGAATGGCCGCCTCAAGACCAAGTGTCCCATCAGAGGTTGGCATAAGGCTGGAGTGTAGGGGAGGTGGAGCCCCACGGATGGTCGTCAAGTGGAGTACCCACCATTGAGGGACCTCCAGCAGATCACCCCTCCACTGGTATTACATTCAAAGTCATGGCAGGCAAGTTTGGGGGTGGCCACCAAGACATTATAGACCGACCTCAGGGGCCACACAAAACACGTCTGTCACCGACCACCCAGGCCAAGGCAGCATGTGAATGGCTGCTTGAGGCCAGGCAGGCACAATTTAATACCCACAACTGTTACTTAACAGGACCTTCATTAATGTCACAGTGGCAGCTCCTGAATAGCATCTGCTTTCCAGAACTTTAGTGATACTTAAGTCATCTGGGACACATCTATACAAGACGCTTACAGCAGAATAAACTAATTATCTCTGCAGTAAATGTCTCAGCGTCTACACATGCAGGGCTGTTAGGCTGGAGTAAACTAATCAACTCCACAGCAGGGTAGTATTTGTAAGTACAAGTACTACCCTTCTGCAGAGTTTTTTACTCCGAAGCAGTGCACATGTAGACACTGATTTAGCTGGTTGTGGCACAAGAGTGCTTCAGTGTGGCAGTTGCCTGTCCACTAGCCCTGTACTGGCACACCCTCATGCCCTAGCCAACTCCTCTGCAGCCTGTTGAGCCAGGTTGGAGTAATCCCGGGCTGGCAGGCTGCCCCACCAGGCCTCCTGCTGGCCAGGGTTGCTCCGACCTGGCTCAGCATGCTGTGGACCAGGGCACATGTGTAAATGTGGCAGCCAGAAGCAATAAACTCCAGTGCGATAACCACCGGAGTTTATTGCTTTGCATTAATATGAACATGTAGATGTGTCCTGTTTGCTTACTCCCTTGAAACTTGCCTAGAATAGGGAAGTTCTTTCTAACTCCACTTTAGCTCCACTGGTGGTAGCAATGTTGAGAGCACTAGTAAAGAAAGACTCAGCATTATTCTGATATTCAGCTCTGTATTGGTTACAGTGGGGAAAATCTGACAACTTCCCTGAAAGGTTTGGAGGAATAATACTACAAACATTTTTACAATATTCATGAGATGATTGAAACATGCAGATTTTAAGGGGCCTTTCCTATAAATTACAGAGGAATATAGTCATAAAAAAGCTGTAGCTTGCAGTCATTTCTGCATTTGTCTAAAGATTCGTATTGTCATTTGATTAGTTAATCATCCATTTCTAAGGTGTGAATGTATTTTCACACATCAACCAAGACAGTGTTAACAATGAAACTATAGATAGCAATAGAGATTAATTATCTATTGCACAAGTCTCCACATCTTGTTCTTACCAGATAAAGGAAGAGAGACTATATGCCTGCATACAGGTGTGACATTTAAAAAACAAAACAAAACCCTAAACAATAGCCTTGGTCAAATGAGTTCAAAGGAATATTTTCAAATAGCACCTTCTCAAAATGTTCACTGTTTGACACTTTTGATCTTCTTTCATAAAGTGCCATTTCCAGTAAAAGGCTGTGATTCTTTACTAACCTTATGCATGAGAAATATATTCACTCATAGGTGACAGATGTGGGGAAATTTAACAGAATTAGCATTTAGTGGAATAAAGATAGCCTCTTTCCTTAGAGATTCTCTAAAATTGTTGAACTGGGCTATTTGTAATTTTTTTCTCAGGCTGACTGACTGGGAAGTCCTTTACAGACTTTACAGAAGGCCATAAAAATGTTAATTTCCTTTTTGCACATAAGTGTTTTGAATTTACTCACCCTTTTAAGCAAAGTCTCATTCCAACATCATCCTGGAGGATGAAACATTCAGGGTTTTCACAGAAGAGACTACTATTGGAGGGAGAAAATGAGCCTGGCTTGAACGGCTGTTCTTACACATTTGATTAAGCCAGTGGTTTGCAACCTTTTTAGACTCAAGGAACCCCTTGGAAAATGCCAGCTCTTAGATTTCGTTCAGTTTTTGACCACAGAAAAATAATAGAGCAATTCTTCTGTTACAAAGAACTCAGAGGCCACATCCAGATGAGTGTGCGCATGCAGTGTGTGGCACCTCAGACCTGTTTGTGGTGCCTCAAACCACACATGGCAAATATGCAACTGTGTGCTGCACTGCAAATTTGTCCTGCTATAAAAAAAAAACAAAAAAAACAACAACAACAACAAACCTGCCCCAAAAAGCAGTGCCTAGCCATCCAGAGCCATGCTCTGGCTGCCAGCCAGGCCAGTGTGGCTGGATTGGTGCTGCTGCTGACCTGGGAGGCCCTCAGGACCTCAGGTAAGTCTGCTAGGGTCCAGCACAGGTGCTGGCCCAAGCCTCCTCTACCCCACCTGGGACAATTTGGCACGTGCCAGGGTGCACGTGCAGGGGCATGTCCTGGGGTACAAAGCAGCAGCACAAATGTGTGCCACTGCTTTTGTGCCCGTGGAAATGCATGCCTCTGCACATGGGGATGTGCCCAGAAAGGCCACAATAAGGCAGAGTGTATTTAACACTGTGGATTCCTATATGCAATCTTTGGGTTTTTCTTGTGAATCATGTTTGCACACCTAACTGTGCTAACATTACATGACACCCAGTGGCACCCTTGAAAGGATTACAAGGCCTGCAAGGATGCCACAGCACTGTGGTTGGAACCACTGGATTAAGCTGTAGTCACAGAGCAGATGACAAGCAGGGGATTGCCAAATATCTACCCTCAGTGCAAAAAGTTCCTGTTTGTGCTAAGAAACAGATGAAAGTGGCTTGTATATTTTTGTAAGCACTTACCTGCATTTTCCTTTCAACAGGTTCTGGTAGCGCCAAGTCAAATAGGTAACAAGTAGATGGGAAGTCTTCTGCTTGCTCAAGGAATCAGCATGAAGTAACAGGCATTATTATTAACCATCAGGTGTATGAAGAGGGCAGTGAAAAAGCCTTGGGGGAAAATGAGAAGTTAGATCGCTCTGGGCATTTTTACACATGCAAGTGCCACAGCACTGGATGCTTTGTAAAGTGACCAGCGCTGTAATGCTTACAGTTGTATAAGCCACAAAATGCATGTCAAGTGCTGAGAAAATGGCAGCGCACTTTTGAACTAAAACACATAGAAGGTGTTTTAACGCACCACCACCATTTTCTGTGCACTAATGCACATTTTGCTGCTTATACAGCTACATGCAATGCAGTGCAGTGTGCGTCAGCTCACATGTGGAGCATACTTGATTAAGTCTGCTCCAAAGCGGCAGATCTCTGGCACACTGCGGGACCAAAAAGTATGTGTATAAATAAATGCCCTTCTTTCATTTTGACTGTCAAAGGCTTAGGTAGGACTGAAGGGAGCAGAGGTAACAGGGAAGAATGCTCTGTTGGAACATTGCTAGAAGAGGAATAAAGGTAGAAGGCCATAACCAAAAAATGTATTTAGGCATCTACATTCCTACTGAAATCAGCAGGAGCTTAGGTACCTTCTTGATATTGGGAAGATTGACTCCAGACAGATGTGTACAGGACCTTATTTTGAATGTGTTGTCATGGGAACACCTGAGTATTAATATGACCCTAACAGTTAAAATGTAACCCCTGTTCTAATGGTTCTTGGTTCCATGATCTGTGCACCACCAGAACAGAAAAGGTATGGCAGCCAGAGGTGGCTTAATTCCCTTCTCTCCCAATAAAAGTAGATTGTAGGGCTGAAAATAAGACTTCAAAATCTTGGTTGCTTTAATGCAAAATATAGAGGAGGCAGCCACCACCACAGCAAAAAACTAACCAAAAGTAACCCCCAAAAGAGATGGCCTTTTCCACCATGATGAGGACATTTCCTTGTTGTTCAGTTAGATTTACAGCAACGAGTGAAACTCATTTGGGTTTGAAGGTTCATTTTGAATCATAGCTGGAGCTTCAAACCTTTAGAGGTTCCCTGCTGCCTATCCCTCATACAATCCTCAGTTTTCTCTCGCCTCATGACTTACTTGGATCATCACCACTGTATATGACTCTGAAACATTCTGAAAAGTCCCTTTGCCTCTGCCACCTAATGACTTCTCTTTCATGCAGTGCATTGTTGGATGAATAAGTATGCCTTCACCCTTCATCCTTTCCCACCTTGCTTCCCACCTTTGCACTCAGAAAATCTCCACTCTTATCCACATTTCATGTTACCAATGGTTGTGGTATCATACATCTATCCTATGTATATCTCATTAGATTTCATAGTTAAAAAAAAAGATATTGGTGGGTTTTTTCTGTTACTAGTATTCTGTCATGAGATTTTTTTTAAAGATATAGGCACTAAACCTTGCTTGTTCCAAATTTAAACCTTACACTTAAGTAGAAAACAGACAAACAGGATGTGAATAGAATATGCTTTTCCTACCATGGCTGATATGATCAAAACATGTTGTTTTTAGAAAACCCTTCTTCCCGTCCTTATTTCTTAGCTATATCATGGTGATGAAACAATAGTAAAGCTCAACATATAACCACCCCATATTCACCAATCTGGAAAATTTAATTTGACCTGAATTCAACACAGCTTGACCAAACAGCCTCACTGACCAGCAGTAATTCTGGGGGCTTTATAGTTTATTAGGGCATGGACCTCATCAAGAGTCAGTACTGAGAATTGTAAAACTATATAATTTCAATCACAATTAGACAAAATAATTTCTGCCCCTATGCCTTGGTTTATTGGGCAGAGTTTTGCAATCACTGCTTTTGAAATGAGTCTATGGGGGCTTAACTAACTAGTTTTATATTCTGTATATCTAAACCTCTGTTTCAGCAAGATGCTTTAGCACTTTTTTAACCTCAAGCATATGAATAATGTCACTGAGGTCAATAAGGCTATTCACATACTGTAAGATGGCCAAGTACCATTAAGTACCTTGAAGAACTAGAGACTAAATTGTCTTAGTACTTTCAGATGAATGTGGTATTATTTCCTCTTTCCAGTTTTTGCACCGATATACAACTGTTAAATAACTGCTATGTTCTTCACTACGGGCTGTTGACTTTCACTGGTAGGTAAACTAGTTCAGAATAGAGGTGGGACTGAGTTATTGAACTCAGCTCTGAATCTGTATTTCTCTTGGGTTCCACTTTAGGATGCATTTCTAATAATTTATCTTTCAAGGATATTTTAGGACTGAATACAACTTCTGTGTAAGCCCAGTAATGATTGCTTTTTATTTTATTGTTATTAGTACAGTAAACTACAGTACTGTCTGGAAAAATAGGTGCAAAGTTATTGTTCAGATTACATTTTAGTAAGCATGTTTATATAAAGTCCAAGTCAAAAAAGACCTCCCTCTGAGAATCAAGAGATTGACCAGGAGTTCGCCAGGGAATTGCCTGAGGCTGCATGCTCCCAGTCCATGGTTGTTATGGGGGACTTCAACTACCTGGACATCTCGTGGGAAGAGCGCTCGGCCAAATCCAAACAGCTGCAAAGCTTCCTCCCATGTGTGGATGAGCTCTATCTGACTCAAAAAGTCTGCGGGCCAACAAGAGGCAAAGCACTGCTTGACCTGGTACTAGCAACTGGGGCAACCTAATCAGAGACCTAACGTTCGAAGGGAAGCTGAGTGACAGTGACCGTGAGCTGATCACCTTCACCATCTGCCGAAAAACTCAAGTCAGCAGTACAGAGGTCTTCGAGTTCAGGAGGGCTGACTTTGACAAGCTCAGGAGACTTGTCGGTGAGGCCCTAAAGGACCACGACCCCAAAGGGAGGGGAGTCCAGGAAGAGTGGTTGTTCCTTAAGGGAGCAATCCTAGATGCACAAGCTAAGGCTATTCCATCTCAGAGGAAAGGCAGCAAGAGGGCACAGCAGCCCCCTTGGCTCGCCAGGGAACTAGCGGTCCTCCTGTGTCTAAAAAGACAGACCTACAAAGGATGGAGGACAGGATCCACCTCCAAGGAGGAATATTCTGCACTGATCTGGGCCTGCAGGGAGCAAACCAGGAAAGCCAAGCCTGCCATGGAACTCCAACAGCTACAAGTATCAAGGACAATAAGAAGTCCTTTTTTAGATATCATAGAAGTAGGGTCGAAAGGGATCTTGTAGATCTTCAAGTCCGACCCCCCCCGCCTGGGTGGGGGAAAAGACTGGACTCAAATATGTGGGGAGCTGGAGGAAAAGCAAGGGCAACATTGGACCCCTGCTAAACCAAAAGGGAGAACTGATGACCAACACCCAGGAAAAAGTGAACTTGCTAAATGGGTACTTTGCGTCCGTCTTTCACAAGTCCCATGGGACGCCCCTACCCATTACGGGACAGGGACACCTAAGTGAGGGTGGTTCCTTGCCCTCCATCAATGCTGACCTTGTGAAAGAACAGTTTGAGAGGCTGGACACCTTCAAATCAGCCCGCCCTGACAAGTACCCCAGAGTACTGAAGGAGCTGGCTAGCATCATAGCTCAGCCCCTGGCATGGATCTTCGAGAGTTCCTGGAACTCTGAAGTGCCTGATGATTGGAAGAAGGCCAATGTGGTGCCTATCTTCAAGAAGGGGAGGAAAGGATCTGGCAAACTACAGGCCCATCAGCCTGACCTTTATCCTGGGGAAGGTCTTAGAAAAAATCATCAAGGAGGCCATTCTTAACATACTGGCCAATGGCAACAGCCTGAGGGGCAGCCAGCACAGGTTTGTTGTGGGTAGGTCATGCTTGACCAATCTCATTTCCTTTTAGGACAAGGTGACTTGTCACCTGGACGAGAGGGAAGAGATTGATGTCATATATCTCGACTTTAAAAAAGCCTTTGATCTGGTATCCCATGATCATCTTTTGGCAAAACTGGCCAACTGCGGCCTTGGGCCCACCATGATCCACAGGCTGGGGAATTGGCTCCATGGTTGGACCCAGAGGGTGGTGTTTGACAGAAGTCAATCGTCATGGTGCCCTGTGACCAGTGGGGTCCCTCAAGGCTCTGTCCTTGGACTTATTCTGTTCAGCCTCTTCATTAACGATGTCGACACTGGAGTCAGGAGTGGACTGGCCAAGTTCGCCGATGATACCAAACTTTGGGGTAGAGTATCCACACCTGAGGGTAATCCAGGCTGACCTTGACAGGCTCAGTAAATGGGCGGATGAGAACCTGGTGTTTAACACCAAAAAATGCAAGGTTCTCCACCTTGGGAGGAAAAACCTGCAGCATGTCCATAGGCTCGGCAGTGCTACGCTGATTAGCACTACGGACGAGAGGAACTTGGGGGTCAGGATTGAGCACAAGATGACATGAGCCTGCAGTGTTATGCTGCAGCTAGTAAAGCAACCAAAACGCTGGCTTGCATCCATAGATGCTTCTCAAGCAAATCCCAGGACATCATTCTCCCCTTGGACTCCGGTCTTGGTGAGGCTGCAGCTGGAGTACTGCGTCCAGTTTTGGGCTCCACAATTCAAAAAGGATGTGGAGAAGCTTGAGAGAGTGCAGAGGAGAGCCGTGTGCCTGATCAGAGGTCAGGAAAACAGATGTTATGACGAGAGGCTGAGAGCCATAGACTGGAAAAGCGCAGGCTCAGGGGAGACCTGATGACCACCTATAGGTTTATCAGGGGTGTTCACCAGGACCTGGGGGAACGTTTGTTCACCACAGCGCCCCAAGGGATTACAAGGTCGAACGGTTATAAACTCCTGCAAGACCGTTTCAGGCTGGACACAAGGAAGAACTTCTTTATTGTCTGAGCCCCCAAGGTCTGGAATGGCCTGCTGCCAGAGGTAGTTCAAGCACCTACTTTGAACTCCTTCAAGAGAAACCTGGATGTTTTCCTGCTGGGATCCTGTGACCCCATCTGACTTCCTGCCCTATGGGCAGGGGGCTGGACTTGATGATCTTCCGAGGTCCCTTCCAGCCCTAATGTCTATGAAATCTATGAAAGCCATGAAAATATTCTGCCATCAGTTTCAGTAGGGTTTTGATAAGTAGTTTACACACTAAGTCCTTTGATTTAAAAAAAATGAAGGGTAAATGTCCCTTTTAATTTTGCTCACAACCTAATAATGTATCAAGAAATGTAGTCAAATGAAGCTGAGTAAAATCAATACTGCTTGAAAAGCCTTATAGGAATTATTCAAAGAGCATTATGAGGTTTTGGTACTGCCTAAAGAGTTCTGAATCTTGAACTGTGATGGCAAAAATTTAATCTATGCAAACTGAAGTTAGGGGATGAGTGGATGACTGACTGGATGGCTCACAGTAACTAAATGTTCCTTAAATTGGAGAGAAAGAAAAGATAGACCTTTTTGTTTTAAAATCTCTTTTTATTCAACTAGCAGCAGTAAGTTTGACGTAAGTACCTGTCCATTTTTATTTCCCCATTCAATCACTTTATAATGGTAATTTTGGCTAAGGACATTAATCAGGAATCCTTGCCTCTTTTTTTCCAGCCATAGTCTACACATACTATTAAAAAATGTCCCACAGATATTACAATCTAAGCATGTGATAACACATAAAAGATAGAGTTAAACCAATTGAGAAGAGTGCAAAATAACTTTGAAGTGATGAAATTTGGTTTAATAAGCATCCCCCATTACCTATTCAAAACAGCTAAGTACAGACAGTCAGACCCACAATGAATCTATACAAACTTTGCAGGTTAGTCTAAACTGTGTAGATTGAACCGAGAAGCAAGTAAACAGACATTCACTTTTGAAACAGGAAAGGCAGACAGACCCCTACTGTGGCCCATACCAGTAGCTGGGGAGGGCGATAGAGCACACCTCTCAGCCTTCTGGCCACTGCCAAAGGCATCAAAATGCAGCCACATAGGGGTTATTGGCTGCCCAGCACATGCACCCCAACCCTTCCCCTCCACACCCAGGGGGGAACAGTCCCTCTAACCTAGGGCTGGCTAGGTCCCCCAGCCTCAGAGGGTTTTTCCTGTCCCTGGCAGGGTCCTCCCAGCCCTCATCCTGGTGCAGAGAAGGAATTTCCCCTTTTGTTACCAAAATTAATATTAGACTTCAGGGTGAGGTCCCTTGGACCCCCAGCTGGGTGCTTCCCCAGACTCATGGGGGGAGAGCAGAGGGGAAAGGAGGGAAGCCCTCAGAGGCTTTTTTCCTCTTACCACTGGAGCAGAGCAGGGGGGGGGACTGTAGGCCGATTTTAGGATGGTGGGGGTTTAAAACTCCATCCTGGGCTGCACCTGACCCCAGATGGGGCCTGCCTGGTGGGGTGAGGGGAAGAAGAAAGACCCAGGAGGCTTTTCCCCACTCCCTGCTTAAGCAGATAGTGGAGGTATGGGCCAGCTGAGGATGGGGGAGTTAAACTCCCACCCTGGACCCCCGCTGGGGTCTGCCTGGCAGGGGCAGGGGAGGAGGGAAGACCTGAGGGACTTTCCTCCCCATCCCTGCTCTAGTAGAGGTGGGGCATGGCCAGGTCCCATCCCAGCTGCGCCATCTGAAGACAATAGAGGTGTTTTTTAAATTCCCACCTTGGGCTGTACCAGACCCCTGCTTCCTTCCTCCCCTCCTCTCTGCCAGGTGGACCCTGGATGAGGTATGGTGCTGACCAAGGTGTGGATTTAAACCCCGCCACCCCGCTTCCCCCATTGTCTTCAGCCAGCCCAGCTGAGCCAGCGGTTGACCACACGCCTCCCTCTCCACTCAAGCCGAGAGCGGGGGAAAAAGCTAACTGGGGCTTCCTTCCTCCACTCCCCTACCAGGCAGATCCCAGCTGGGGTCTAATGCAGGCTAAGGTGAGGCTTTAAACTCCCCACCCCCCACTGCCCCATTGTCCTCAGCTGGCCTGGCTGGGCTGAGGCCTGGCCATGTCCCCCCTCTCTGCTCGAGCGGAGAGTGGGGAAAAGCTTTCCTGGGTCTTCTCTCCTCCCCTCCCCCTGCCAGACAGACCCTGGCTGCGGTCTGGGGCCTGGTGCTGGGGTTTCCCTACCTGCTTCTCTGCCAGCTAGAGCAGTTATAGTGCTCCAACTAGGGACCAGAGGGGTGGGGCAGACCGTGCTCTCAGGTAGACTGCAAAGCCCAGTGCTGCAAATCATCCTGGGATGCTGGGGGACTGAGTTAATTTGAACTGGGAGGGTATCTGGGACAGAAGTTCCATAAACTGGTTTGTCCTAAATCAGTTAAGTCTGATATTACATTCAACCAAGTTTATGTTAAACCAGTTTGGAGCATTTTGAAAGTGGTTTAAGTGCACTGAACTTCTGTTCTGTTACAGTTCTATGGTCACTGGTTTCTAATTACTTAAAATGGTTTATGCGTAACATTTATCCCTAGCCTTTCATATACATATGTGTGTGTAGTGTAGAGATAAGTGTAATCCTTTTCTTTCTTCTCCATGACACAGAATGGAAAGGAGCATAGGATCAAGTATGTTGTCTTTTTAAAGCATCATAGAAAAGAATATTTGAGCATTCTCCCTTTTTTTAATCTTTCTTGATATATATACCTAAGACCTTGCTTTTGAGATATATAGGGGGTACAATATAAAAGAGAACAGTTCAAAGGGGAAGGAATTTTTGGTCAGACTATTTAAATCTCTTTGTTTCTTGTTTATCTTAACATAAATTGGACTTGGGTGACTAATTAACATTTTACAGGAAGGAAAAGATCAAAACCCTCATTCCTCCAATGGAGGTATTAGAGTTAATAACAATATTCCTGAGATGTCCAGAAGTTATTCAGCAAAATCAGTGGATGCTAGGGCTGACATTCCTGATAGTTGAAAGGCAAAATAAAGGGGGAAAATACATGCAGAAAACAACACTGAAAAAAACCCACTACATTCAAGCATGCCTATGTATCATAAAAAAAAAAATAAAAAAGCACAAACCCAATTAAAAATTCTTAGTTTGCCTTTAAGAAAAACCTGTATGAGAACTATCCATCACACTGTATAAATCCACTTTTCCTGAGTATACTTTTTACAATACAAACATACATATCTCTTTCAGTATCTTAATTTGTATTCAGGTAAGTACCAGAAGATTAATTGTAGTGTGATGTATCAATTCCCTTGATGAGACCTAAGCTACTGAAGAATGAGGAAACTGATATCAGAATTTCATTTTTGTCTGATATGTAACAGCAGACTATGGGCAACTCTTAGATTTTAACCCCTATTTTTTAAAAGTGGCTTTTAGTATTTCAGCCAGGCAACTCCCTTTCACTTTAATGCAAATCCCCCAATTCATCACTGCTTTAAAAATTTGGGAGTCATGATTCTGTTTTGAGAACATGTACTGTGTATACATGACAATGAAGTAAGGTTGCAGGGTTTTGAAAAGTAGCGTGGCTTAGCAGTGGTGTCTCAAAGTATAGAGATCATGGCAAAAATGCTGGAAAACGTTCAATCCTTTTGGAGGAGCCTTTTTGCCTTTACAGAATCACAGTTTAAAACACATTTAAAGGAATATTCAGGGAGTCTAAACAAATGCTGTTATGCCTTTTAAGATTGCCCTTTTTATGCTCAGGATTTTTATATTTTGCAGATATTATACTAAAATTTTGTGGACTATCTTGCCACTATTTATTGTTTCACCAAAACTTCCCACTTCTTTCTTCGCTGTCTATTATATGTCCAACAATACTTTATCTCAGGCTTTATTATAACCTCTCAGCTATTACTTTTCCTGCTTCTCTCTACCTTTCAGTCTTATGGTGTGTGGATCTGACTGATTTATTAACATCAAAAACTTCACAATTTATATACACTCTGAACATGATCCCATGGTCATAGTCCCTGCATTAATATGTAATGATGTATACATGTAAATTAGGTTATGCAAGTGCATTGGAGTTTCTGAATATGCACTTTTTCATAATCACATTTGAAATTTTGGTCCAGCACATGTTCAACCTTTCGCTTTCATGTTTACTTGCTTTCTCACTTGCACATTTACCATTTATCACCTAGCATTGTTTTTACTACACTAAAAAATCCCAACATACAAGTGTGTTTTAACTGTACATGAACAAAACAAGAATCTGAACAGTTATGACCAATGATGCAAATATTTGTCCCAATGAAGCCCCTGTATAATACAGTTGTTTTATTCCTGGAGCTAGTTGGAATTTTTTTATTTCCAAAAATGGAGAACATTGTCATGTAACTTCAAGATTTTCAATTTTGTAACCACCCCTCCTGTTTTTGTGCAATAAGGATATTAATTAGTTTTTTAAAATGCTCTGTTTAAGGATAGATGCTGATTATTTCTGTGCGTGTGGATAGCACCATACTCCACAGTGTTCCATTGATTTCAGACAAAATATCCATGGGGTACAGAGCTACACCATCCGTAATCAAAACCAGCTTACAGGAAAAGGTGGCCTGTAACTGTTATAAAAAATAGAACTAACTGCTACAATGAAAATTAATGTCAAGACCCCTTTATCTACCCCCATATCTTCAATAAAAGTAAATAGATTAAAGATATGTCTGCAAACCAAAATGTCTAGCATCTGGTTGTTTATCAGTTATCCATGGAATAAATAATAGTTATAATTAACAGTGTATTTTTTCTACTAACATATCCACTCAAAGAAAAGCACTATGAACAAGAAGTGCTATTTTCATTAATTAGATCTTATATTGCTTTAAATCTGGTTGGCTTAAACTTTGTTTCTCACAATACTTAACGGAAGTCAATTGACTGGTTAATGTTTCTTTGGTAGAAAAACAACTTATACCTGAAAATTAATCATTTTTAGTTGAGTTTAACGCCTTTGATTCTATATAATTTAAAAGTAGTAATGTTCATGGACAATTTTTAAAGCATCATAGTTTTACCAAAACTATGACGCTAATACTTGGGCATCATAGGCATAGCATCAGTGCAGCACACTTGGGAAGTCCTGAGTTTAAACCAGATTAAGCCACTAAAAGCTTCTAACCAGGAAGATCCAGTACCATCAGGGAGGTGACACCTTTGGTTACCAAACAGGGCCACAAATGGTATATTAAAGGCATCTCTTCTGCTTGGACCATGAATCTGCCATAGGAAGCAGCTGCAGAAAGCAGTGCTCGCCAGCCCGCTCAGCTGGAGGTATGGTGCTATGGCAGCAGTATGCTTCAGTGGAAGACTGTAGGAGCTTTTGATAAAAATGGCAGATTCTCAGAAGCAGTGTTCTTGCCAAGTTAGGGAATGTGTAACAGAGCAGCTGTTGGATATACAATGACAGTTGCCACCACCACTACTATTGCCACCGCAGCGGCTTTGCTTCTTGACAGAATGGCTCCCTAAGGGGGGTAAAGCATGGGCTACTTTCATCAGATGCTCAATAGGGGAAAAATGAACTTCCTGTCATTCAAGTCCTGCAAAGAGAACAAAAGAATACAGTAATTAAAGGCAAACCTTAGTGGCTGCTCCCATCAATAAATGTTAGAGAATTATAGTGCTCTTAAGTAAAAACTATCAAATATATTTTAAAAACCAGCAATGCTGATATTTTCAGAGAAGTAAGATGGCAGTGACACTAAGAGATGCTTTTCAGGATTCTTCCATGTGGATTCTCAATGAAAAATCAGCCAAGATGGTGATGGACAGAAGTTACTGCTTGAAAGAAAGTAATTTTTATTCTAAGTAAAGCTTGTTTATAGTATTTGCTCAAAACTCACAGGAAAAAAAATATGAATTGGGAAAGGAAGGGTATAATGAGACAGTGGTTTTCATTTTAGATAGCTTCATTCATTCTGACTCAGGTTAAGAGCCTTTTAGTTTGCAGTGACAAGGAAACAGGAAAGAATAATCTTTATTTTAGACCTGTCTATAATGTCATGGGTTGCAATGGGGCAAATGTTGTGTTGCTGTAAAACACCTTTAAGTTGAAAAGGTCAGCAAGGTCTTTGATAGGAGAAGAGAAATGACACAATTGTCTTATCTCTGTAGACCCATACACTGATTAAGGAACCGGAAAGAGAGTGAGCGGGAGAGAAGACATTGTGGTCTTACTTTAGTTCCTTTGGTCTACATCAGAAACCTACCCCCTCCCTTCCCTTCTGCCATCCCTACCTCATATACTGGTAGTCTTTTCTGAGTGAAAAACCTAGCCTTATAGTAGCACAACTGGCAAAGGTGGTGTGGCATGAGCACTTCTCCTCACTGTTTTATATGTTCTTAGCTCTTTTTCTTCACTTCAACAGCTTTCTGAACTTGAATCATCATCTGACATGACAGTTTTGTGGTATACAAGCATCGTTTCACAATGTTTATTTACAAGCAATGTCTTAAGTTCGTTATATCTTATAGCATGTATGAAACTTCTACATTTTTCTGGTATTTTGATACTTAGTCAAGAGACCACATAAGAGTTTCGGGCCCCTGGGAGATGATCTTTTTTGGGCTTTTCATGTAAAAGCAGGTCACTGAACTTATTGATTTTTGTGGTGGATTATCCATTCTTTCTGTGATTGCCACATTTGTAGTCTCTTATGTTAGTGTAACCCAGGCAGTACTCCAAGAGGTACTCCCTCTCCAATTGAAGGGATCAAAGCAGGCACACAAGTGCTGTGGGAGGTGTAAGGACTCTCCTCCCCCTATACAGCAGAGCCAGACTACCAATGGGGACTTAACCATGTACTTTTTAATACTGAGAACATAACAGGCATAAAATTAGAGGGTATAGTGGACACTACAATGCCCCAAGGGGGCAGGAGTCAACAAAGTTTAGACACTTACAAACACTGACAAAAAAAACCAGGGTTAACAAAATATAAAAAACACACCACCACAAACAGCAGAACAAACAATGCAGATTGGTGAAATAAAGGAAGGCACAAAATGCAAGATGTCAAATGACAAGGAAATATAGGGCCTTGGTACCTGGAGAAGGAAAAGACACAATGGCCCCTTTCAACAGCAAGGAAGTTTGCTTCTTGTTAGCTCACTCACCAAACCACCTCAGCTGGGATTTAGAACTTAGATCTTCAACATAGTAGGCAGGAATGCTGCCACACAGCCACCACTAGTAGTGTGGCTCTAACCTGCTAGGGGTCTTGACTTTCCCAGAGCCTGGTTTCACATCAAGCTGCTGGGCCTCTGATCGGATGAGCTGGAAGCAGAGCTGGGAGCTCCTCAGGTCACTACTCAGATCCTTCCTGGAGCAGGGGGAGCCTCTCCTGCTGGTTGCAGCCTCTCATAGGGGATCCTGGAGCCCAGTGGGGAGCCTCTCCTGCTAGCCACATGCCACACTGCTGAGGGTCCCACTGCTGCCTGCAGGTCCTGCTCTTTCAGGCTCTTCTGGGGCACTGCTCCTGCCCTGCTGGCTCAGCTTTGCAAAACTCCTTCCTTGTTGTCCCTCACTCATCTTCTTCCTGAATCAGCCCACCTGCCCCTTTTATCCCCCTCCAGGTGACCCAAGGGGCCAATTGGGGGGGGGGGCGCAGAGAGTCTCTGGGGCCTGATTGGTGCGAAAAGGGAATCTCAAGTCCTCCAATCATCTTTTGCCCTTTCAAAACGCCTGGGCTCAGTCACTGCCAGCTAGCCTGTCATATTAGCATTGGTAATGAACTAAGAGTAAAGCTGTACTTTGATTTTGATAGGACAAACTTAAATAATTTTATTTGTGTTTCATAGATTTCATAGACATCAGGGCTGGAAGGGACCTCGAGAGATCATCGAGTCCAGCCCCCTGCCCAAAGGGCAGGAAGTCAGCTGGGGTCATAGGATCCCAGCAAGATAAGCATCCAATTTA
>NW_017728886.1:70624651-70647031 GCF_001723895.1 Crocodylus porosus | reverse complement strand
GTCCCCCGTAGCCAGTACCAGGTCGAGCAGCGCTTTGCCTCTCGTTGGCCCATAGACTGCAGGCATAGGTGCACCAAAAAGAGAATTCTGTAAGCAATCCAAAACCATTTGCAAAGCTATTATTTTTGGTAGAGCCAGTAATTAAAATTACTTGCAAGGCAGGTCAATCGGTGTATTGCTAACAAAAAGGTGCTGGAACCAACACTTGAGCAGTCAGATAAAATAACTGGAAATGAAAGCAGTTCAGTACCTGGTCACTCAGCCTATACAATTTTTATGACCGGAAAAAAACAAATGCCAAACCATTTAAAAAAAAAAAAAAGCATTGGCTTTTCCCATCTGAGAACTGCTTAGATTCAGGACTAGGGAGGAGGTAGAGCCCTACTACTATTGCTGGTTCATCCAGTTTGGCTTTGAATTGACTTGCAGCAGTGGGCAGTTAGAGCTGCTATTCTCTACTTCAGGGGTCAGCAACCCCTGGCACACATGCCAAGCATGGCATGTAAGGCCATTTTGCTCGGCACACCACTGCCAGTCAGGGCTCTAAGCAGCTGTTGCCAGCCACAGAGCCCAGGCTGCTCCCAGCAGGTGGCTGGGAGGCTGCAAGCCCTGTTGCAAGCAGACTGGTCTCTGTGGGCCAGCTGCAGCTGGGAGGCTGCAAACAGCTGCCGGCTGCAAGCAGCTGCTCCGGGCTCTGGCATGTTGGCACTCCGGCACCTTCCAAGGTAGACATTGTGGTTTTTTCGGCACTCCGGCCAAAACACATTGCCTACCCCTGCTCTACTTGTAAAGCTTAAGGCTGATCTCGGGCCAGAAATCCTTTAAACGAGGTTGGTCCAGAAGATCAAAGTTCATGCAAATGAGTTCTGTAAGCTGTGCCTGCATTTTTGGAAGGGTCCCTGTCTTTCCCTTGCCATGGAACAACAGGCTTATTCACCATTTCAGCAGATTCAGTGCCCTGAAACAATTCTGATCACTTGATAATATTATGGAACTTTAAATGGGAAAATCTAAGTGAAAAAGCTCCTAACTATAACCCCTCAAATCCAGAAGTATTTCTGTCTCTCTGTGTATCAGTGGTATCAAATGGTGTAACCTTAAGATGTTATCTTGCACTCACTAGGGAGGCAGTACAAAAATGGCCAGCGCAATCTTGTAATTTGTCTTGTGTCTATCTGTTCAAAATCAGCACTTTCTGTTCCCACCTTCCTCCCAACACTCTCATGGTAATTTTTCCCACTTTGTTTCCCAAAAACACACATATAGCAACAACAACTGGAATATCTGGCTGTGTGAGACCCAACCTGATCATTAGGTGTCTCCTGAGCCTTGTCAGGCTACCATATGTCTTTTTAGCACTAAACCTGTACCTGGTCACTTGATGATTAATCTTTCCTGCTGCTGTCCAGGTGTCCAGAATATAGCTTCATGAGCCAGCTAAACAGAGGGTAGGCTGTGTTCCTGATGAATGCTATCAGTAAAGCCTCACCAGTGTGCAGGGGCAATAGTCCCTGCTTACAGTTTTTCCAAATATCCTCTGTTCCTGCTTGTTCTTTAAACATGCAGTGTTTAATGTCATTAAAATGTTCCTAGTGGTGCGCCAACACGTGCATAACTATGGAAAAACTGTACTTACAAACCAGGTGTAGGGGCAACAAGTAGATATATGTACCATATGGTTTTTGTCCTAAAACAGTTTAGGAATCCAAATGCATCAAGTCTCTCTTTCCTGAATGTTTCCCAAAGCCACAATCTTGTGCAGCACAGGACTTAATGGTCTTCCACACCTAGATAAGAATTGCTCTACCATGGATTTTCAAGACCAATATTAGGGTTGGAAGCTGCCACAGTGCAATTGTCACCTGTGTCTATGCTGTCAAAGCACTTCTTATTTTGGTGTCTCACTGCTGGAGGGTTGGAGTAGGCTTAGCAAATGACTTCAGGAATGTGGCCTCTATGTGCAAAAGCTCTACAGCTATTGCTAATCATCTTGGATTTGATTATGATCTATTTCACGATATGATGTTTATTTCACAGACTTAGAAGCACTGCTCCATGGTGTGCAGTTGGTTAGTGCATGCCTGCAGCATCAGGTGATCTTTATGAGCTATCAACCTCCTTTTCTTTGAAAAGTTTTCTTTTTAATTGGCTTGTTGTGGTAGACACTTAAGTTCAGCAAAAAAGACACAGATGCCCTTCCTCTAAAACTAATACAAAGGTTCTGATCTGTCAGCATCCATGCTGTAATGGTAAAATTTGAAACAGAAGTAAAATTGCCAGCCTCTACAAATATAAGAACTGGGCATTCTCCTTCTAATTAAGGTTGCCTATCACTTTCCTTTTTTAAGACCCTGATTTCAGTAACGCACAACTTGGCAACATTCCCTGTGCCTTTTTTTTCCCATAGGAGCACGAAAGAAACCTAAATGTTTCTTCTTAACTGCTGCTAGTAAGAGACCAGCTTCTGCCCAAACCTATAATATTTAACAATCTTTATATGACTGGACATTCCTGGTACCCTTGAAAGTGGCCCATCATCTTCAGAATCTTGCTAAGCTCCCTGGGTAGAGTCGCATGTTCAACTTAAGACAGGTTTCCTTAGCTTTATGTGGGTTCTGTATGTGCAAATTTGCATATAAATGCATTTATATATGAGGTAAATTCACTTTTATGTGATTGGTGTTGTAGAAGCCCGCAGTCAGCTGCTTTGTACAGTGCATTGAGCAAGTGATGTGCACCCAGATATAGTCTCCTGTGTGGATCTGTGCTCCTCGCTTGTTGTCTGTGATACCTGTTTCTGTATGTAGTTGCCATCCCCATTATGGTAACATTCACCACCACCCTGTGCTTATGTGTACTGTCCACTGTTAGTGAGTACCAAAAGCGTCCTGTAGAAGTGGTAGAAATGGGTTTGGGGGTCAGTACAGTCAAGGTCTTGGAACGTATCCCTATTTGTTATATTATAACTGAATTCACATAAAGGGAATGCATTTTATGCACCATTTTCCAGGAAGGCATGTACAGCATAAAGTAAGGGAAACCTGTACCTACTAAATGCAGTTAAAATGCAAACAGGTACATGCTCAAGAAGTTTAGCTCATGTTAAAGGCCCTCATGGCATTGCAAACTAGTTCCCTTTCAGGGAAGGGTTATCACCCAACACATACTAACTTTAATAAAATCACAACATTCCAGTGATGTGCAGCTGTTGCAAGTGAATGCGTAAAAAGGCCTTTGGACTTGAACCCTTGATGTCCCTCTTTCCTCTCCCTAAATGGTTTATTCCACTTGTGCTTTCCATCCTCTGGCTCCCTCTCTCCTCCAACTGCAAAATCATTTGTCTTATTTTATCTCATTCATGATGCCTGGACACTGGGAGGAGACCATTCAGTTCCTGTGCTGGCCGCTCGAAGAAGCAATTCCAAGGCAAGATCTATTTAACTTCTTCAGTCCTTGGAAGGAGCATACTTGGCGTGGTTGGAATCTCTGGAGGATTTAGTTGCCAGACTCTGACAAGTCCCAAATGAGCATATGTGAACTGAGATCGTTCAGATTTCATAATTTAGCTAATTTTTTATATGGTAAAGTGAATGATATCAGTGAATGTTTGATTGAAACTTTTTTTCTAAAAATTCAGGCAGAGGTAGACTGGTATAAACCAATGATGGAGATGTAATATTGGACTACATGCATGGATGTTGGACTAATCTGGTTCTGTATAGGAATTTCTTTGGTTGTATGTTGGGTCAAAGGATGTCTTAATTTATAATACCATGAGTGACTTTGACTTTGATTGTCCTACCATAAGAAAAAGATATTTGAGATAGTAAAGATCCAGGAATACAATTTGTCAAAGATATAACTTAATTTAAATATAGTACAAGTTTTTCAAAGCTTGTACTATTTAACTAGGAAAAGGGAAGAGTTACAGGGCTCTTGATTGAAATACTCCAGGTTAAGAAGGATACAGTGCAATTTGATTAGCCCTTTCTTTTTTGCAATGTGCTTTGTATGAATTATAACTTGTATTTCTTATTGTCAAATGGCCCAGAGTATCAGGGCTCCATTATAGAAGCATTAATTAAATGCCATTATAAAAATGGATAAGTAACTAATAAAGCTTGCTGGAGAGATTTTTGGCAAGAGGGTAGTTATTTTATGGGCTTGCCTAGAGGTAGCATGTTTTTGATACAATCAGAGTAATTGGGAAGATTATTAGTAAAACAGGCTCCTTATGTTGAAAGGAGCATGAAATAAAAGCAGTGTCTCTTACAAGGACTTTGATTTTTTTTTTTTTCTGGATATAGGTCCTGTTACTTGTATAAAAATACTTGCCTTTATCTTTCTAAAATGTGCCTTCCGTAGGAGACTTTTGAAGGCACTTTATCTGGCTTTTGTAAACTAGGGATTAAATCCAGGCAGAAAGCATCTCTTCATAGACAGTGAGGCTGAGGCTGAGAAATTTTACTGGGAAAAATAAACAAAGAAAAAAATTGAAGGCATAGAACAAACAGCAAATATAAATAGTGAAAGAAAATATCTTACATGGTAAGACCAATTATATTTGTGATTAATTACTTGACAAATATGTTGTTGTTTAGTTTATAATATGAAATGTTTGGAATTTATCAAAGGCATGTCATATGGCTATGAGCACATAGAGTCTTTGTCATTAAGTAGTTTGACTACGTGCACCCAAAAACTTGCAGAGAAGAATTTTTCCAACTATTTGAGTTGCTCTAACAAAAGATATCAGATTTAGCCAAAGGACCTTGTCAATCTAAACTTTGGAATTTGTAGTTTAAGTGGAAGATCAATGATGATTCTGCAATTCAGGGTGAATGTTACAGTGAGAGATGATAACTCTTGGGAGACAACTGATCTCCTGAACTGTTTTTGTGAAACATTAGCTTTTCCTTTCAATGATGAATACCTTTAGTCAAATTCTGATCTTTCTAGTAAAACTTCGGTTTGCACCACTTGCATTGTTTCTATGTGAGTTGTCTTGGTGTAGTGAAAACAGAATCTGTCCTTATAGTTTTCAATGTTGTTGTTGTTCTATATTCATTAGGATTTGTACTACAAGATTTTTATATGGAAACCCTATTTGATGGTTCATTTATAATAGGAATATGTTTTTGTTTGTTCAATAAACAAATAGCTTCTAATAATAATAACTGAAGTAACTAACTGTCCCAGTTCGAGTGTTCAGCATGATTGTATTGCACGCTAGTGCTAAGTACAAAAAATCCAAGCTGCAGATAGTTACCAAATTATAAATAATTTTAAATCACAGAAAGTAGGGGGAAAAATCAAAATAATTGAGGCTCAAAAGAAAATGGCAAGCTATAGTGTGTAAATAAAATGGCCAGCTAATTGTATTCCCTGGTGAATCCAGTCCAAATGGACCAGACGGGCTGAGTGCATAATAGAACACATGCACCACAGTTTGAAAATCTCTGGGAATACTGAGCTGTCTTGTGCCACCCCTGATGGAGCTGAAATTGTAGTGAACAGAATGCTGGAACCATGTTGTATTATCAAAGGACATGGAACCACTTATTTGAACTAAACACTTAGTGCTGTCATGCTGATGTGACAGAAAATGGCACTAAAGCACAGATGAGTAGCTATTTTAGTCTGGATAAATACTCTAGTTTGTCAAGACCTGCCCTCAAATCTGCTAAAGTATACAGGTGTAGTTTAAAATCAGACCTTAACAGCTTCACTTTCTGTAAGCTTAGGAAGAAGTATTGTCTCCATTTTTTCTGCTTCATGCCACATCAGTGAAGCTTTCAATTTTTCAGTTAAACAACTTAGATCATTAAACTGCATTTGATGTCTGGGTTGTTTTTTTTTAAATACACATCATAGTTTTGCTTTAATTTTATTGTAGATCTTCTATTTTTGTCAACTTATGCTCTTGCTGTTATGAACATAGGCGGTAATGAAAAAAACATTCCTACTTAGGAAATGAATTGGCATGTATTTAAGCCCTGTTGATATTAATTATTGTTTGTAGTCTATTGGAGTCATGGACCAGGACCTATTGTGCTAAGTACCATACAAACATAAAACAAAAAGAATGGTTCTTGCCCCAGCAGACTCTGGCTACAAAACAAAGAACAATAGATGGATGCACACAGAAAGGGGAGTAGAAACTGAGAAGATATTGGTAAGTATCATAGGCAGTGGTGTCAGCACACAAGCGGCCTAAAGATAGTTAAAAGTAAGCATGTGTTTTAAGTGTGCTCTGAAAATGGCATTAAGTTCTGAGATCTTTTCTCATGTTTCACTTTCATCCTACAAGGTAATTGACATTTGTGTCTTGGACTCATAGGCCACATAGCTCCATGTTCAGATGTTCTTTGCACTTCAGTAGAGCAGCACAGAGGGTTTTTTTGAGCAGAAAAAAACACCAGAGCAGGGCACAGATGGGCAGTGCATGCCACTCAAAAGCAGAGCTGGGCCAGCCGGAGCCACACTGAGGCTTCCAGCCAGGCCCTGAGTGGCAGAAATGCTGGTGCTGTAGCCCTGGGAGGCCCTCAAGACCCCAAGTAAGGCTTCTGGGGCCAACCCAGTGCTGGCCCCGGCCTCTCCTACTGTCCCTGGGGTAACTTGTCACATGCCAAAGCATGCATGACATGGGCATTCCCCAGGGATAATTGCAGTGGCGCAAGGTGCACTGCTGCTGGTTATCCCCGGGGAACCAAACGTCCACACCATGTGTGGATGAGGCCATATAGTCCTCTTAAAGTTCCTGGTTATGTAATGTGTGAGGTATGTGTGTATCTCCTAATACTTAATCACATTGGTGTGGTTCTGCTTTTACTTAGTGTGAACCAGGAAATACTCCACTGAAGTCAATTCTGGTGTTGAAAGTGACATCAGAATCAGGTCAATAAGCTTTGCTGTAGATAGTAACTTTTGGATTACATACCTTGCAGGCAAACCAAAACCAGGGGGATGTGTGTGATAAAAATAGGGCTGTGCAATAGATGCACTGTGCTTCTGTAGAGAGTATCTCCCAGCACCCCAGTGACACTAATCTGATAGAACTGTTCTCTTTTTCACATCAGCTGCTATATTAGAGCCATATCCCTAGAAAGACGTTCTGTTTTCCATGAAAAGGCTAAGGGATAACACTGTTTCAGGCATCATTAATAAGTTTTCTTTGCTAGGTTTGTGGGTATAAGATACTGATGTTGTTGTTTGGCACTCATAAAGAGTGCCACCTTGCAGAGTTGTTTCCATGAACTGGGGGAGAAGATGGGAATGTTGTTGTTTTATACTTTGTTGCAAACTTTTCTTTTGTTCCTTCTGCTCACAAAAGCAGAAGGAATGATTTGGGCCATAGCTGGTGCATCTACATGCACTCTTTACTGTGGAGTTGACTAATTAGCTCTGCTGTAAAGCACCACCATTTACACGTGTGCCAACATTAGGGACAGTACTATCTTACAGCAGAGTCATTTACTGTGGAGAAAATATGTGGATGGTGACCGGGACCACAGCAGCTTAAGCTGGGGCAGAGCATCCCTGGGCTGGCAGCAGGCTCAGGGGGTCAGTCACATGGCTCCATAGTTTCAGCACCCTCATACACCAGCCAGCCCCTTTGCTGCCCAATGCTGCCACCCAGAGCCTGGGACTGACCTCCTGAGCCTGCTGCCAACTCAGGGCTGCTCTGCCCTGCTCGAATTGCTGTGGTCCTGGGTGCACATGAAAAAGCTGTGCCCAGGAGCAACTGATGACAGCGCAAACTGCGCTGTAGTTTGAAGTGCACTAAATTGCACGTGTAGATGCGCCCATAAGTCATTCTTTCTTCCTCTCTTCTCCCTTCCCCTCAATTTGGCATTGGCACTCCATATAAAAGTAGTATTTGCATTGCAAGTAGCAACACCAAGATGTTAATAATAGAATAATAGAAGTTAAAGCTCTTGGTTGAGGACTGATTTAAAAAAAAAATCTTTATTCAACACCTCTTGCACTTAACATTTTTTTAAATGTTTAGAACCTGTCTTCTAAAACCCTCTGTAATACTCACACCAACCCTGGCTTCTGATTCTGATGTCAAAGCATCTTATGAAACAAAATGTCTCCCAAAAAGTTTTGTTTCTGAAGGAAGCATAGAATATACAGTCAGACTGCTGCCTTAATATCTGTGGGGATATGTTGACCTTTAGTCAGGCTTGAGCCGAGTTATCTTCCTACTCTTTGCTAAAAAAGTCAAAGAGCAGGAGGAAGCAAAACATGACAGTATGAAATAGAGTAGGGTAGTAATGGAAGAAATGTCATAAGTTACATTTCCCCAAGTTCATTTTAAAACCAGTGACCATATAGTGTCAAAAGTATGTGCCAGAATCTGCTCTGGTACTAACTGAAATGCTAATGTAGCAATCACTCTAGAATTAAGCCAGCAGTCCTTATTTCTGTATCTTTGACAAACTTACAGGTCGTGGTGGATAAGTATTTTAAATGTGAGTTTCCAGTGTGATACTATGAATAAGACCGATCCTGGATGATGTATTTTTGAGTGAACATTGAGTAGAGGTAGGGAGGTTGTATCAGCTCTGTGCGTGTCACATTCTGTGTCCAGTTCTGGTGCCAGTGCTGTTAAAATGATGTTGAAAAATGGGAGAAGGTGCAAGGCAGATCCACAAGAATGATTTGAAATCATGTTTTAATATAGTTCAATCTATTTAGATAGAGAGATTTAAGAGGTGGCTTGATCATTAGCCCCTGAGTGCCAAATGAAGAGAAAATACTTGATGCCAGAGGGCTTCGTAATATAGCAAATACCTTATGAGGTCCAGTGTTCATAAGCTGAAGTGAGACAATTCAAAGGGGAAATAAGGTTCAAATTTTTACATCGGGATAATTAAACCAATGGACCAAGTTACTAAATTAAATGGCAGATTCTCTGTCACTTTGTCCTTAAATCAAAATTGCAGGTCATTCTGCCCAGTTTACTTTAGCTCAAGCAGATATTGTGGTCTGTGTTGTTCAGGAAGTCTCCTTTAGTGATCAAAATGATCCTTTCTGGCCTTAAAATTGATTAATCTATGTGAATCTTTGAAAATTGAAAGTTATGTTTCTTCTGGGAAAAAATTCATGACATATCTTCATTGGGGAGACAGGTTCTAAACATGACCAAATTGGAAGAAAAGGAAATGAACCTGATAGAATGTGTAAATTAAGGTAACCAAATACATTTCTATCCCCAGGTGTGACGATTTCATTTTTTTATTCTGGATTTAACTATGGTATTATTTGTTTTGTTCTTTTGAAGTAATTTAGTTTGTTATCATTTTGTTTATATGGCAGCAGTGTGGGGAAGCCCCCAGCCTATGATTATGAAAAGATTGAACCAATAACAATGCTTATAGTTAAGGTCTTTGACAACTCATAAAAGTTGATTTTTATTTTGCCAAACATACATAGCTCATGCAACTATTTCCTGTGGTCTGGAAGGGAAGCAGTGGGGCAATGCTCCCTGCCTCTTTCCCAGACCAGAAAGTGCCTGGTCTGGGGAACAGGCTAAGGGTTTTGCTGCACTGTTCCCTCTGCTTTGCTTCCAGGGGCACATGACAAATTAAAAGCCAGCACCTCCAGCCTAACTGATTTACCTCTCTGTGAAGGAAAAACTGTTCTTTGATGGTTCCCGAAACTAGAGTCTCCAGTCTGGGAAGCAGATAAGAGGGCTTTGCCGACCAACTGGGAGAAGTGGAGCAGCCACTGCTCCCCACACCTTCCCTAAGCTGATCCCTGGTCTGGGGAAGGCTCAATGAGAAAGGGATTCTACAGGCTTGGATGTCTGTACTGCTCCCTGTCCCTTAACAATTTCTAGTGGCAGAAATATCTTAGAAATTTCCACTGATAGAAATAGATGCCTAAGTTATTAGCCTCTGAAAATCATTCCAAACATGCCCATAATGAAGGAATATAAAATACATGCAAGATATGCTAGCCTTTCCTTTTTTTTTTTTTTTCTTCTTCCTAGTTACATGCCACTAGTTTTTTTTGTCTTTCCTTTATCTGAAGGCCAAGTTTAAAAGTATATTTTTATGGAAAGAGAAGGCTAGGGTCACCTTACTTTAACCAGTGTCCCTTTATGGCAAATTTGTATTCTAGGTCTTGAGTAGAGGATGAACTCATCAGTTACTTAGCCACATATTCTAATTACCACTAGTAATACTGAGAGAGGTATCTCTAAGATACCTACCCAGAATTACTGTATCTTCCTCAGAACAAATCTAAAGCAAGTGTAATCTTCATTATATGCTGTGCCTGTACACAAAAAAAAACTTTTCCACAGGCTATGTAGACATTTCAAAATTAATTCTCTCTGATGCTGCACTCAAGAATAACATGTTGTCAACCTAGAGGATTGACAGGGGGGCAAATATTCATATGCTTTTAAATTTTTAATTTTTAAAGAACATTGTTATGTATTTCTCTACTAGGTAATACGAAACATCTAACTAGCAATACTGGAATGCCCTAAGGATCCCCAAAAGCCTTTTAAAGAATATTTTATTTACTCAGAGGAAAGTTCAAGCTAAACCTTTTAGGTGTCTGCAACATTTCTGTAGTAAGGATAAATCAAAATTGGTATACTGGCTATCTTCATCCCAATCCTTTTTGTAAGTGGTTTCTTTATTTCAGTTTCTCGGTAACATCAGAGCAACAAGCATTATATATTTCTCTGTGGAACACAGAATTCCACAATCAATTGTATCTAGTACAGAGGGGGCACATCTACATGTGACATTAGTGTTCACGGTTTACATGTGTGCCCAGATTGCAGCACATTAAGCCAGGTTGCAGCAGCCCCGGCTGGCAGAGGGTCCAGGGCATCAGCCTACCAGCTTCTCCAACCGGGCTCAATGTGCTGCTGAGGGACTGGCTGGGGCATGAGGATGCTTCGGCATAGGACTAGGTGGCAGGCAGCCCTCACACTGCAGCACCCTCGTGCTCCAGGCAGCTGGCTCAGCATCTTCACGTATGTTGCTGTGCATGAAAAAACTCTGTAGCAGGGTAGAACTACCATGCTGTAGAGTTCGAGTTTCATGCACCCTAATAATGTAGAGGCGGAGACATTTACTGTGCAGTTAATTAGTCAACTGTGCAGTAAATGTCTCATGTAGACATGCCAAGGGTTGCCACTAAAGCCTAGTCAGGGGCTATAGGCCATCCTGATCCCAAATCTGAGAAGCGGAATTCTTGTTTACTGGTTGATGGTTCTTCTCTTATTGTATACAGTAAAAAACAAAGAACATATGGCTGATTTGTTAAGTATTTGATCACGTTCTGCAGCTGGTTATAACATGAAAGCTGTCTGCATTATGTCTTTGCAATCTTTAAAAATATTGGCAAGGCACTGTGAATAACTTTTGTGTCTGTTATAGTGAAATAAAAGTAATTTGGAGTTCTTCAAAAAGAAGATCCTCTCCCCAGTGCTTGACCCATGGTTTCACATATAAGAGCTCTTCAAAGAAGAATGAGAGAAAAATATTTAAGTGGAAGGACAAAGTTAACACATTCCAAAAACAGAAATGGGATATAATCTGGTCATGCATGCATTTTTACGCTGGCAATTAAAAGACAGTATAAAGGTGGGGGAGAGGTTCTGGAACAGTTTTCCAGTAGGATTAGTTGAGGTTAAGATGCCTTACTTGTTCTAAGATGGAGCATGATCAGTTTATGAACCAAGTTATAGCATGGCATAATAGGGGTCTGAACCCAATGGGTATGCCCACACTGTATTCCTAGTGCTCTCAAGGGTGGGTAACACTTGAAAATATCTTGCCCACTTGCCTCTCATATGCTAAAACTGGAAATGAGGGAATGAGGCTGTTCTGTGAGAACTTCCATGCTGCCACCCTTGAGTTCTCTCTCTCTGGTGTGTTTAAGAGCAGGGGTGGAGATGTACTTGAAATGGCTTCTCTGCCTCGCTTCTGGAATTGCAAGCTGGTGTATGAGGGTATGATTGGCCTTCCCAAGGAGTACTAGGCATGCAGTACAGATGTACCTCATGAATCAGAGGTGTCTTCCAGTCATATGATCATTAGGTACATCTGTACTGCAGCTACTTACCCAGAATTGCTGTATCTTAGAGGTACCTATCTCAGTATTACTATTACATTTCAAAGGGCTCCTATACATGAGCAGTGAGTCTGCTCTGATGTGTTACAGTGTGTTGGAGCAGACTTGATTAATTGAGTCTACTAAAGCATGGTCATTTCTGCAGTCCAACATCTTGTGCATCAGTGTCCTTGCACTGAAAAATGGCGGTGGGGGTTCTTTAACTAAAGCTTGTTCAAAGTGCTTTAATTAAAGTGTCCCCCCTCCCCCCACCATTTTTCAGCACAGGGACACAAAATGCCCCAGGGGCTTTAATTAGAGCAGCTCTGAGAGCCACTGTAATTAAAGTGCTCCCTCCACCCCCATTCCCAGAGCATGTATATAAATGCCCTAATATCCCTTGGGTCCCAGAGAGGGAAAGGAGATCTTTTCTCCAGCCTGGTGGTTTGAATAAGCTTCACAAATCCCCTTCCACTGTTACCTGGCAAAATGACTGGAGAGTCTACATACTGTTAACCCTTCTGGTTCTTGCTCTGTGTCTGGCTGTCTTCTCTCTCCACCCTTTTCAGGGCACGGAGCTTCAGCTAAGCTGGGGATGTCAGGAGTGTCCACACCCTCTATGATTGCTATATAACTACCCCTCTGCTGTATGAAGTTCATGCACAGCAGAATTGCAGCAGTTACACTGGCATAGAGCCCCCATATCTATTGCAACAAGACAGTGTTTATTCCCAAATGAAGACAGGATCTTCATGGGGAAATAGTCTCCCAAACCATGCCAAGCTGTTCCTGGTGTGGTTGGCCAGTTTCCAGAAATAAAGGAGTTTTATTTCAATGACATGTATAACAACCACTTCTAATGTTTGGACATATATTCTGTCAAGCAATTGCTTAATGTTCCTATTCCTTATAAACTGGTAACATGCATAAATCAGACCTGTGTTTTACAAAATGTCTGTATTTTCCAATTTGATCTTTTAGAATGTTTGTAATTATATATGAATTGGTGCATGTTAAGACCACAAGCATCTTGTCATCAGCTGACTGTGTTAGGGATTAGGAAGGAATTGTCTTATTCCAAGTGTGTTGCATTACACAGTTGGAAAGATGAAACTTTCATGGGGTGTGGAAAGAGTTGCCTTCCTCTGAAGTCTATATCACTGATAGAGGTACAATACAAGATAAAATATGACAGGTAAGTTCAAAATACAGTTGGAAAGAATTAAGGTTGCACTTTCAACTTTAACTCTGCATTTCCTGACTGAAAAGCATAACTTTCTCAACTGACACTAGTTTTTAGCATGTCATCATTAAACCTTTCAACATTTCAAATGTGGAGCTTGCTAAACTATTTCTTATCCACCAAATCCAGAAATGCAAACCCAAATGACTTAACTTCAGATTGTGTCCAATAGCATGTGTTGAATCGTCTTACATTGAGGACAGTTTAGGTTATATATAGACTCTATTCTTTGTTTCTTAGTAGATGTATACTATAACCTCTGAATGCTTTTATATGGCTCATGCATGTGCTGTGCACAAATTGACATTGTGTGCCTGATCGAACAATGCTTTCTCTTAAATCTTTTTTCCCATGTAACTTTGATTTTTTTCATACCTTGGAGTGTAGTAGTTTTATCAAGCAATTGATTTTTGTTATCATTTTGTCTTTGTTCTTTCCCCTCAACATAATATAATGAAAGATTGGAACTAGAGTTTGGAAAGGGATGAGTTAGAATAATATGATTATAGGTGAGTATAATGAAACACATTGAAAAAGTTGATCAACTATTTGTATTTCTCCTTTTTCAAACTGTAAACAAGCAGCAGGACAGGACATAGGTGAAAAAATGTCTTTGCATGCAATTTATTTAATTTGTAGAACTCATTGCCACATGATAAGTTATGGTAGCATATAACTGAGTAGATATGAAATAATTATATGGCCATGTCCTTGCCATATCCTGTTATATTTCCACTAAAAGAATAAAATTACAAGATCTAGTTAAATCTTATGTTTCCGAGGAGAACTGGCTGCATACACAAATTCAAATAACCTGGGGGAATTCTCCCAGGTTTGCTCTCCAGGTAAAGAAACTTACCCAGAGCCATCTGTTCATATGTACAGATATTTGAATGCTAAAGCCTTGAAGAGTGGAGAGCTTTAAGTGCTGACACTATACAGCTGGGGGGCGGGCTTTGTGCATACATCTCGGTGTGCTGTGCAGGCTTCCTTAGTCTGCCTGGTGACAGATTGCAGCAGTGCATAAAGCAGCCCTGATTGGCTGACTGAGACTGCCCATAGTCAAACTGCATTTCCCTGCAGTGGGCAATGTGGTAATTGTGAAGGGGGAGTTTTGAGAAGCAGCACAGTTCAGTGAGCAATACATTATCTCCATGGGGGCCAGAGGGAGAAGCTGGAGGAGTGCGGTTCTCTTTTGAGAAAAGCTATAGTATGTACAGACATTGGCTGTCCTAGGAGAAACTCTCAGGAGAGTGATTTAACTTAGGTTGTCCCCAGGTACTTTTCTTCTGGAGTGGCCATATTTACCCTAAGAGAAAAAGCTTGAACATCTTCACATTTATGTTTTCTGCTGAAAGACTAGTGACTCTCCCAAGAGAAACCAAATGTCTGGATGAAGCCTCTATTAGTGCATCACAATTGCAGAGAGAACTAGACTTTTATATCCCTTTTAGTTCTCTTTTGCTCGCTTTACCCTTTCTGCTGGAATCCGGTGGTCCTCCTGCTATTAGATTAGGTTTCTAAGGGCTAGCCCTACTGTCCACCAACTGTGTTAATCTGACAGACCTGCCTAAATTTGGCATCTTAAACCCTTTTCCTCTGTGATTCTACAACACCAAGAAGATGACTACAGCAACTTCAAAATGTTACGTATTCACCCAAAGTACAAAGTGTACAGAACAAAAAGTTAAGTCAATAATGGTCTATAGCCACATTTTCCTTTGCTTAAATCAGTTTTTCTTTGACAGTTTGATTTAACTCGGATCCATTACTTCCACCGCTGGGTGGACATGTCACCTGCAGTATGCTCTCTGTGTTGCTTTGAGTACTCTGATGCTGCAGCTAATAAAGCGACCAAAAGGCTGGCTTGCATCCATAGATGCTTCTTGAGCAAATCCTGGGACATCATTCTCCCCTTGTACTCGGCCTTGGTGAGACTGCAGCTGGAGTACTGCGTCCAGTTTTGGGCTCCACAATTCAAAAAGGATGTGGAGAAGCTTGAGAGAGTCCAGAGGAGAGCCACACGTATGATCAGAGGTCAGGAAAACAGATCTTACGATGATAGGCTGAGAGCCATGGGACTCTTTAGCCTGGAAAACGCAGGCTCAGGGGTGATCTGATGGCCACCTATAAGTTTATCGGGGTGACCACCAGGATCTGGGGGAACGTTTGTTCACCAGAGCACCCCAAGAGATGACTAGGTCGAACGGTCACAAACTCCTGCAAGACCGTTTCAGGCTGGACATAAGGAAGAATTTCTTTACTGTCCTAGCCCCCAAGGTCTGGAACAGTCTGCCAGCGGAGGTGGTTCAAGCACCTACACTGAACACCTTCAAGAGTAAATTGGATGCTTATCTTGCTGGGATCCTATGACCCCAGCTGACTTCCTGCCCTTTGGGCAGGGGGCTGGACTCGATGATCTCCCGAGGTCCCTTCCAGCCCTGAAGTCTATGAAATCTATGAAATCCTTGCTTCTGTGTGCCAGTGGCCCATCTTTATCCTTTTTAAATGCCTTGGCTTCTGATTCTTCCCCAAATGTCTCTCCTCTAGCTCCTCATATTCACTCTGGGCAAAACCAGTTTATTTCTGTGCCTAAGAAAGGTCTTATCACACCCCTGGAATTGTCAGAAGGACCTTAGTGGGCAGTGACACTTCAAAGGAATTCATATGTTCATGGTCTTCAGAATATGGGGTGATCATATACATGCTGGGAGGCTGCTCCAATGTGCTGTGATTAAAGTGCATTGGAATAAATTTGATTAATCGAGCCTGTTGAAGTGTGCTAATTAGCATGCTCCAGCCAGCCTCTGTTTCTCATGTATTGGTGTCCCTGTGCTTCAAAATGGCAGCAGAAGTGCTTTAACTAAAGCTTGTTGAATGAGCTTTAGTTATAGTACCCCCACCACTATTTAACAGTGTGGGGACACACAAGATGCTGCAGGTGCTCTAATTATAGTGGCTCTTGGAGCCGCTCTTATTAAAGTGCCTCCCCCTCTCACCCTGGAGCACATGAAAAAACACTTACGGTGACTGGGCTTTATCTGATGTAGAATGCACCTTGGATCTGAAGTAGCCCACTGAATGTGGATAAAAAACAGTACAAAAGTTGAACACGCAAATGGAAGCACATATGATTATGAATAAAAATAATGATAATTCCTCATTCAATGCATATTGTTAGTAAAAAATGCTTTGTGGTAATATTCTTCCATTAAGTGTATTAAGCATCTAGCATTAGCTAACAATTTGTTCTGTCATAGTCATTCCAGTGGTTTTGTTTCACAAGCTTAGTGTCTTACATATATGACCCATACAACAAAAATCTTGCATTATGATATCAACTTTGAACATCACTCTTCACTCAAATAACATCCTTTTGTAGTAACCCAATGAAGCAAAATTGCTGAAATTAAAAAAAAAAATCCTCTGGTCTAAATTTTAGTTTTATATTAAAACTTTTTCTTGAAGAGTTATTGTGCATCTAATTTTATCAAAAATTCAATTGCACAAGCTAAATTTTCTGAGATCTGAAGAGCTCTGCTTTTTTAGAAAGCTTTTTCTTTTTCATTCCTGAGGGTCTCTTTAATTTATGAATCTGATTTTCGGTGGTGGTGTTCGCAGCTGTAAAAATGTCTATGATTTTTGGATTATACTGAAAAGCACTTGATAAATATTCTAACTAAAGCACTGAAATGCATCTAATATTTTAAACAATACAAGCCACAATCTCTTCTAAATCTGATAGTCTGTGTGGGAATGTGGATTATATAATATATTTATCGTAACTGAGACAAACAATTCTGTAAATGAGCAGAGACCATGGCAAGATATCTGATTATATGCAGAGACAAAATTAGGTGATGTTTAGCCACTTAGATGCTGTGTAAAACAGCAGTCACGCTGATAAGTTAGCCCACATTTCAAAGTATGTAACTACATACTTGTGATGGGTATAAAATTGGTAGGTTTGAAAAGTGGGGAAGGGAGATACTATTCAGATAGTGTAAGAAATGCCTGGAAACTTTGCTCAGAATTCAAATAGGCTTAAACCAATTATATTTGAGTTTGGCCTCAATATTGGGTAACATTTTGGAAAAAATTGTCAAGAAGTCCATTTGTGAGAGACTGGCAGAAGGCATGATGCTAAAGGATAAGCAACATGGTTCCATTGTGGGCAGGTCATGTCTGACCAATCTCATCTCTGTCTATGATCAAATAATGAAGCACTTAGATGTGGGAGATACAGCTGATGTCATATACTTGGAATTTAAGAAGTCCTTCAGTATGGTCTCCTATAATGCTCAGAGCCCAGTCAGGTGGGTTGGAAACTGGCTAAAGGGTCCAACCCAGACAGTGTTAGTGGATGTGTCTGTATAGTCCTGGCAGGAGGTGGCCAGTGGTATTCTGCAGGGTTCATTTCTTGGCCCCATGCTGTTCAACATCTTTATTATTGATTTAGATGAGGATGTGGAAAGCACACTGGCCAAGTTTGTGGATGATACTAAGTTATGGGGAGAAGCTAGGGGATAGGATTTGGATCCAAGCAGACCTGGACAAGCTGGAAAGGTGGGCGGGGTGGAACCAGATGTAGTTCAATAAGGATAAATGCAGAGTGCTTCATCTAGGGAGAAGTAACCAGTGGCATGAATATAGGTTAGGAGGAAATGTCCTGGCCAGCATGATGGCTGAAAAGGACCTCAGGATGATGGTTGATCACAGGATGAATGTGGGCTGCCAGTGCAACACTGTAGTCAACAGAGTTAATAGCATACTGGGATGCATTAGGCAATGTGTGGTGAACAGGGCTAAGGAAGTGATACTTCCCCCCTACTCGGTGTTGGTGAGACCCCAGCTGGTGTACTGTGTCCAGTTGTGAGTGCTGCACTTCAAAAAAGATGTGGAGAATCTTGAAAGGGTCCATAGAGGGGCCACAAGAATAAGGAAGGGCCTAGAGGACAAACCTTTTGAGGAAAGACTAAGGGATCTGTCCAGCCTGGGGAAGAGAAGACTGAGGGAGGATTTGGTGGCCATCTAGTCTGTAAGGGGTCAATATTGGGAGCTGGGAGAAAAACTGTTCATCAGGATGCCCCAGGGAAGGACAAGGAACAGTGGTCATAAAGTGTTAGAGGATGGTTTCAGGTTTGATGTAAAGAAGAACTTCTTCATAGTAAGTGTGACTAGAATCTGGAATAGACTTCCCAAGAAGGTGGTGCAGTCTCCAACCTTGGAAGTCTTCAAGAGGAGACTGGACAGACACCTTGCTGGGATCATTTGATCTCAGCAGTATTCCTGCCCAGAGCAGAGGGATTTGGACTCAATGATCTTTCGAGGTCCCTTCCAGCCTTTAATTTCTATGATTCTGTGATCCAAAAAGTACATAGAAGGAAGTTCAATTTACTTCCAGGGCAGAAATGACAATTTCCTCCTGATCTGACCACAGAAAGCAGTCTATGGCCATAACCAAACACAAGTGCATGGCTGCAGACAACTTCAAAAATGGGCAATCAAGGTGAAAATCTGATCCCTCGTATAAGAGGTCAGATGAATATGTTGCAAAACAGAGCTTAGTCTGTAACTTCTGTCCGTGCTGCCTCCCAACTTGTTGCTGTTTTCAGAATGGGAGGAGAGACGGGGACCTGAGGGAGTTCAGTCTTGGGGGTTTCCAGCACGTGCTGGAGAATGGGGCAGGAATATTGGAGCCCCAAGGTAGAGGGGCTCCAATACACCCAGCCCAGTGAGGAAACTCTAGAATGAGCTCCCTCCAATCCCTTTTCCCCCTCCCATTCTGAAACTGTGACAGGCTGAGAGAGAGAGGTGGGGCCCTTGCTAGATGAAACCAGCTGCAGCCTGCAGCTAGATTCCCCTCCCCCCTGGAACGGACAGTAACTTCTGTTTGTTTCAGCTTGTTGTAATTTAGAACACTTCCTGCAAAGTGTCCTCAGTTACAGCGGGGAGCTGCACTTCTGTCTCCATTTTTCTTTCTGCATCTGGTCAGAATTGGAAGTGGAAGAAAGGCTTTTTCCATATTGCGTTTTACATGAACAGAATAAGAAAGTACTTAGTCTTTGTGAGAGAGCCCTGTCAATATTTGTTAGATTTCTTAATTTGTGTAACCTATAACCACAGATGGAGGTAAACACAAACTCAGTTGTCTCAAACATCATATATATATGTTGTTTGCCTCCACAGTACACATTTGACAAGATAATGAAATAGCTGGCATATTCAGTTCCAGTTGAATTTTCCTTGAAAAAAATGGAAGAAAAGCGCAGCTAAAATTTCAGGTGCCTTTAAGCAAAGATGGTAAATATTACCCACTAAGCAGTCCCCTACTGACCACATGAAGGCAAAACTCAATATATCTGATATTAATAAGGGGGTAGAAAATTGCCAAACAAGCCAAAAAAACAAAACAAGCTAACAAAAAATCCCCAGCGTTCTTTATGAATAAAAAGTAGCAAAGAAAAGAAAAAATATATTTTCCTTTGTTTGAGGCTTAGATTTCTTGGGGTGATATCTTTTATTGGACCAACTGTGATTGGGATAAAGTTAGATAAGCTTTTGAAAGCAAGACATTCTTCTTAAGTTTGAAAGCTTGTCTAGCTTCATCCCAACTTCATAGTTGATCCAATAAAAGATATCACCCTAAGAAATTATTGCTGCTTGTGTAATTTCTGAACCATTATAACTACATCACTGTTTCATTTTCCTTCATTTGTAATTCATCTTTAAAGCAACCTCCTGAATGTGTTCAATTTCAGATTGCATGTTCATGAATTAGACCATCAGATGGCTTCCTTCAGAAACTTCAACATTTTTCTTGGGTTTTAATCCTAATTTAAAATTAAATACTAAAATAGAGAGATTCAGCTTCTTTTCAGAGTCATGGTATTGGGTAGTTCTGAATTCTGTGGATGCAAGGCATATCTTGGTGCTATCTCACCCAGATAGTATGCTTTCTTTTTCCTGCTGATGTTGTATATGTGCATATTTACACATGCATCAGAACATACTGTTAATATTTTCTTTCATAGGAGCTGTTCAAAAATCTGTCTTATTTTCCAAGACAAGTTCTACAATTGAGAATCATTATCTAAAATGTTCTTTAATTAAAACTATGATATAATTTCAGAGTAACTATTACCTGTATAAAGTATTTCTCTCCTTTTTGCTATGAAATTTCCTCTGTGCCATTTACATCTCTGACTATTGTGTGAATCAGGGTTTTTTTTCAAAGTAACTTGCATATCTGCTTTTAAAAATTATCTGACCCAAGGCTGCACAGTGTATAGCTGATGTAAAGAGCATATTATCCTTTGTTCAGAGGGATTTTTTTATTATTATTATTTCTTTCTGGTCTTCTACTTTCCTACTTTTCAAATAAGGCTAATTACAAAAGGGAAAAAAGTTAGAGCTGGTGGAGAGAGATCCTTTAAAGCCATTCCTTTTGCAGAATGGAACAAAAGAAAGTACCAAGGGCATGGATAGGCCTTGGAAAAAAGAAAAGAGAAAAACCACCTAATGAGGATGTTGAGATAAGTGCTTGTGAAGAAAACTGGCAAAAAAGAGCTTTTAGTCTAAAATCCATAAATAAGTGGACATCAGATGGGTACTAGAACATTTTTAACAAGAGAGGCTGCCAAACTGTATCCTCCTATGCAAGAGCTAGAGCCATAAAAACTCTCCTGCTTAACAAGATAGCCTTCTTTTTTCCTTTCAAATATTAATTTAAAAAAGAAATACTTGAAAATTAAGGCGTTGTATTCATATCTCTGAATCCATTATAGAGAAGAGCCCCATCAGATCTGCTTTAGATATAATTATGAATGCTGCAGACTTTCTAAAGGTCAAAGATCTGAGGCAGTTTGAAGAAATTGTTCACAGTGTATGGTGGCCCAGACAGGGTTTGACCTTTGATCTCTCTTTGGGGCTTTAAAGCTGGAGTGGGGGAAAAAAAGCATGTATGGCATCAACCAGGTAAGACTTCCAGAGCCAAATCTTTTGCCCAGGTTTCAGCCCTTCCCCCTAATATTCCTTGGTAATTGGGCATTCTGATATAATTCATATCCAAAGATATGCAGGTCAGGTATATTGAGACTCAGTCTAATTATCTCAGAGTGACCAACTGCTAAGCATTGTCCATTTCAGCTTTCAGTACTGCTCTTGTAAGGGATAAGGAGGTACAAAAGAAACAAAGCTGAAAGGATAGTAAAAATACAACATAGATTTTTGACCTGATCCAAAACTTATAAAAGTAATGGAAACTTAATCTTCAATGAGTTTTAGATCAAGCTCTTGGGGCCTGTATAGAAGTTATACTTATCATGTGTTAAGCACACAGAAAGTTGTAACTGAACAGATGCTCACAGCACACAGAGCATTTTAAAAATGGCAGATCCTGCTGTAAGTTAACCCTGGACAGATGTGATATCAGACTAAAGCGATTTAGGTGAGAGTGCTTTATTGAACTTCTGTATCACATTGCATCTCAAGTCAAATTAGGTTACATTCCTGGTATCCCACAGGGCCTGTACTGGGCAGCTCTAGCCTTGGCGAGTGCTGCAACCACAGGCCAGCCCCACCCCCAGGCTGTCACAGAGGAGACAGAAAAGGGTCCGTCTCCTCCCTGCACAGCTGGGTGGGAGAGTGGGGGGAAAGGAGCCCCTCTGCTGCACCCCTCCCCCTCCAGCTTGCTGGCTCAGGTCCTGGTGGGGGTCAGATTGGGTCCACGCAGCAGAGAGGCTCCTACTCTTCCCCACCCCCACCCCACAGTTCCTGGCATGGCAAAAAGCGGTGCATGGCTCCAAGCTGTCAGCCACAGGCAGTAAGTGGAGGGGGTGGTGGAGAGGGAGTATCTGTATTTTTCTATCATTTATACAATCAGGGTAGGGGTATTCCACAGATGGAAGGATCTGGCCTGGCAGCAGATGGCAGCAGCAGGGCAGGGCAGGCAGTGTGAGCGAGAGGTGGCTGCGTATGCACAGGGCCCAATGGGGCAATGGCATGGTGCTGCTGCTGCTGCCGCCACTAGATCCCTCTGGGGAGTGAAGCCT
>NW_017728886.1:70619407-70624551 GCF_001723895.1 Crocodylus porosus | reverse complement strand
TGTGTGTGTGTGTGTGTGTGTGTGTGTGTGTGTGTGTGTGTGTTCAGCCTGTCCCCGAGTGATCCTGCCTTGCACTTCACCCCTCCCCACCTCTGATCCATGGCAGACCCAGAAGAACAGGCACCCCCAGCCTGCATCACAGCTCTGGGAAGATGCTAGTGCCCAGCCTGCCCACGCTGGCACTTGACAGGCAGGCTCCCTAACCTGGCCCATGGCCCCAGGTGTCTTCAGTCCAGTGTGGATATCCTTTCCAGACCTGTTTCTCTGTGGTTCTCTCACTTCTGTCATTGACAGAGCAGCAAGGGGGAACTACTTCCCTGTGCCAGCCAGCTAATTCATAGATCTATAGATTGTAAGGCCACAAGGGATCTTGGAAGATCATGGGGTTCAGCCCCCTGCACCAGCTGGGGGTCAGGTGACTCCAGCAACGTGACTGTCCAGTCTCCTCTTGAAGATTTCCAGGGTAGGTGATTGCACCTCATCCAGAGGGAGCTTATTCTACAGTCTGGACACCCTCGTTGTGAAGTAGTTTTTCTTAATGTGGAGCCTGAAATGGTCTTCCAGGAGTTTGTGACCATTACTCCTGGCTTTCCTCAAGGGTGCCCTGGTGAACAGTTGTTCACTGAGCCTTTGATGTACTCCCCTGATGTAGCAGTAAGCCACTACCAAGTCCCTTCTCAGCCTTCTCTTTTTCAGGCTGAAGAGTCCTAGGTACTTCAGCCTTTCCTCATGTGACTTGCTGTGCAAGTCTCTGATCATAATAGGGGATGGCTTGCTCATTTGGCTGTGCTTGGGAGTTGCTGGCGGCTTGGGGAATCTGTAGAGTATGCTGGGAGGTGTGCAAGAGCTCCTGCAAGCTGCTGGCCTCATCCAGTACAGGCAAGCTCCAAGTCCAACCCACAGAGCAACGCATGTGTTATGTTGGTTTCCAATCTAATCTAGAGCACTTTGAGTAAAGTGTGATACTTAGAGCACTTCCACCTTGGACTTTTTTTTGAGCTGAGCTTTAGTTTTTAACTATGTTATACATTTTCTCTCCAACCATATACTGGATCCCCTTCTTACCCTCCATTTGTCAAGTAGATTGCATGGCCTACAAATGACTTGGCTACAGGCCATTGTTCAGAAAGTTTTGTTTGTTTAGAAACCCAAGACCACTATGACTGATGTAGGCAGTAAAAGGCTAACCTAACACTTTTTTTCCCCATACCTGTGCTGAATACAGTCTATTTGTCAATCCTTAATTCATTAGAGGGTTTCTTGTGATGCTTGTTGCAATTTTACAGTTTGATATTGGTCTGACTCTACTGCATGAACGCTAGGATTACTAAGGAAAAGCTATTCTGTTCTCGAGTCATGACACTATTCAATGGTTATGATTTTGTTTTCAGATACAGCTTTGTTCAATTTCTAGAAATCTGTTGGATGCAGCTGCTCTCTTGCGTTCTGTTCAGATGCACTTCTTTATGGAGCATTCTCTTGTAGGATCTTTACCTTTGATCAGTGGGGTTTTGTTTTGTTTTGTTTTGTTTTGTTTTTTGTTTTGGCTGGTGTTCCCTCAACATACACTATTGAGACTTAAAGTTTGGGTTTTTTCCCCACTATGTGCCTGAGTTAATCTTATAACCTACCAAATTCTGTCAGCATTTTGTGACCTCTTCCAACACTAGCTGTCTGACGTACTGTCTGACACTAGCTTCACTGCTCAGTGGAAAAGTAATACACTGGGGGTCTTGAGCCTCCAAGTGGAGAAGTCTCTTTTTGTGGATCTTGAATGCATTCAGAATGAAACTTTGTTTACATCGTTAACCCATCCTGAAACAAGGCATAAAAGCAATCCCTTCTTTCTAAGGTTCACCTAGAACCAGTACCCAGTTCTTAGGAAGCATGTCTGTGTCAAGATCTGACTAATTGGAGACAAAGGCAGGCAGCAAACTCTCCTACTGCTTGAACGTCCCTTCATAGATCCTTGTCAATCAAAACCAAACAGCAATACAACATGATGTCCAAAGCTAACAACTTACCCATGTACAAAGAAAAACAATTTTAAAAATACAGGCAGCTAGAAAAATGGGGCTGGGCCATTCTCCATTTTTACTACAGCTTTCTTAGCAGGTTGAGCTTTTTTAGTTTTGGGTTCCCTGTGTCTTGACGGCTTTTATGACACTATCAAACTGGAACATCTTGTGGGCATGTACTTTACTCCTGACAAATAATTCACACACATGGTGATATCACAAATCAGTCCTTTTCCCTCATGCTACAATGTGCTATGAAATTTCATAAGCTTTTAAGTATCCTAATTCATAATCACATTCATAATTATAGTCTCTGTGTGCTTGCTTTCTGCACACAGAAGTTCATTTTGACAGGAATAAGGCCTGACAAAATGCTTAGTTTGTCTCTGTGAAAAATATATTTTCTAAATTTACTGTACATTTTACTTAGTTTATTTCATATTCACCTTAAGCAAAGCAGCTGGCACTTATCATATACTGCAGATGGACCAGCAAAATACACATATATCTAGTGCTCAGGTGTTTCAACTCGACTGCCAACTAGCCAACAGCTTTGTGTGGTGGAGGATTCACCCACAGGTGTCCTACACACAGGAGAGTAATCTCTTGGCACTAATTTTTCACAACAGGCTCCATGCTTGGCCTACAGCCACCTCTCTTGCTCTCTTTCCCTTTTTAATCTGATTTACTATTCTTATTCTTGATAGATGAACCTCTAGAGTACCACAATACTGAATGGCTTAATATATCTTGTTCAAGTAATTCAGTCTTTTGGTTTCTTTTGAGTTCTACATTTTTTCACAGTATATTAACAAATTTGGAGAACTAAGTTCCTTGATAGTTTTCATTAGTACTGTTTGTTTTTTTCAGGCCATTGGCTCAGATGTTTTGCTGGTTTTCAAGACCATTTTTGATGGACAGGACACTCTGAATACAACTTAAATCAACTGTAGCTGCAGCAGAGATGGTAACAGTATTTTATTTCCCTCTTCTCCAATGTAGTTTGTTATGAAATCTGCTTTACTTGTAAGACAGGCATTTCTTTGTCTCAATATAGTACCTTCAACATCAGTGAGGCATCAGAATAACATTTTAATAACACTGCATCGAGATTTGCAGTTAAAACAAGACTCCAGTCCTTCTATTTTACACTTTTATGATAGGGTTTAGTCTCAAAGTTTGGCACAATAAATTTTCAGGTGATGACTGGATTTGCTTTGTGACATCTTAAGCAAAATATTTACCAACTCTAGGAAGGGAAAATATAAAATTATACTTATTGAAATTTTGTACATATTCCTCACATAAACTTGAGTTAAATTATCTAAACAACCTCAATCTCTAAACAAATGCAGGCTTCACCTCACTCTAACAGCATCTTGGCCACAGGAAGCTCCTGAAATTTTAAAGCTATCCTTGTCGTCATAATCTAGTTGAGTTTTGCCAAAACTAACTAATGGAATTGCTCAGAACCATTAGCTACTTCTGTTGTCAGAAAAGCAAAAACAAAGATGTTCAGAAAGGTTGCTGTCTTTTTTTCAGAATTTGATATTCATAAAAGTTTTTCAACTATCTCTACCCCGATATTTATTCAGTCCTAACTTTGATACTGACAGTTAGAGCTGAATTATGGCTGAGTGATCAGGTTAAAGGAGGTGATGTTTGTGTGTCCTAGTTGGTAGGGGATGAGATAATGGTAACTGAATAGGGAAACTGAGAAATGTCAAATGAACTAAGTGCTTGTTTCTTTTTCTGATTCATTTTGAGCTGAATAACTTAAAATCCAAGCCAGGCTGTTGACTTTTTGCTCTACAGTTTTGTCTTGTTGCTTCACTATAGTTTTTGTTTCAGTCATGTCTCTCAGAGTAAAGATTGGTAGCTGAAATGGAAGGTTGGGCTAGGATCAGTTATTATTTTGAGTCCCCTTTCTCCAAGATGATGAAATATGTCAGCTGGTCTCCCTTTCTCCTGTCATTGTATAGTCTTTTTATCAAAGATGCATTCTGGTACAGTATATCAATAGTATGCAACTTAATTGCTGGAAACTGATGCAAGTAAATGGATCACAAAATGAAAATGTGGTTAGTTACCTATGTTGTCCTCAGACAATCTGAAACATGTCCCTTTACAGCAGTTCCATCCACTGTTGAAGCTGAATATTTAATTGTGATCTATTCCACTGAAGTCCTGACAAGCTACGCTGCCTTACATTTTATGTTGTGTTGTATTCTGTCTTGTGTCACATCATGTCTTGTTCCCTTCCTTCATCTCAGCTGACAAGGTGGCAGTACCTGGTGTAATGCAGCATAACAACACCTGTCAGAGGAATAAAGCTATACTCTATTTCAGCTCAAATACCTGTAGTCAATAAGGAGAGCGATGTAGAAGGCAGGACTGTATTCTTGGAGGAATTTGATTTACTTAGTTTGCAAGACTACCCAACTTATTTCCTGACTGTTTTCAGTTTGCATTAAAGAAGTCAATCAGTTCCCTGCCCCACCAACCTTTTTAAAAAATAATCCTGGCCTGTGATGATTTGTTTTGTTTTTTTGTGGAAACAAATGAACATGTGCAGCAGTTGTAGCAGCATCAGTTTGGTTGTCTTAGATTAGACTATGCACAAGTAATGAGGTACTAACTTTGTTCTGGGGCTTATGATGAATTATTTTTTAAAAGAATTAAACAAACAACTGTGCCTGTTTGTAAACTAATAGCAACTCTAATCTGTCCCTGGTTTTTGTTTTGGAACAAAAATATTTTTCAAAATGGTTTCCACTGTATAAAGTGGCTACAGCTGCTCTAAGTAGGTAAAGCCCTTCCTCGTGTTGCCCATAGAAAGCAATTCCCAAAACAGCCCTGCAAAACTTGTCTGTGTTCTTCAGTAGAACAAAGCCATTGATTTTTCTCTACTACAGTAAGTCAACATCTGTGCATTTTTATGTAGACTTCTCTCTTGGGACTCGACTCATTTCGAATTTCACACAGTAAGACAAAACAGAAATACACTTTATGAACTTCAGTAAAGAATATGATTTTCATAGATTTCATATATTTCATAGACATTAGGGCTGGAAGGGACCTCGGGAGATCATCGAGTCCAGCCCCCTGCCCAAAGGGCAGGAAGTC
>NW_017728886.1:70598091-70618652 GCF_001723895.1 Crocodylus porosus | reverse complement strand
TCGTGGTGGAGCCAAGGCCACAACTGGCCAGTTTGGCCAAGAGGTGATCATGGGATACCAGATCAAAAGCTTTTTGGAAGTCAAGATATATGACATCAATCTCTTCTCCCTTGTCCCAGTCTAGTTGTCTAGACAGTAGAGAAAATAGGAGGAGTTGATAGATCCTAGTTTCCTCATGGTTTTTGTTTGCTGATCCTAACATTTTAAATAGTGCTCTCCTTTTGGCCAATTTTTACATTGGTTTGCTTTTAGGATCTCAGTGTAGATGAAACTCTCTGGTCTATTAATTGGTGTTCCTTTGTCTAATATAAAATTCAGAGTGGCACTGTTCGCTACCGTTGTTGGAACTATCTTTAGAACTTGTGTCATAATGCTTTGGAAAGCTCCAGTCTTTTGAGGTTACCTGTGCTACTTTCTCATGTTAAATCTTTAATTCCATACGCCAGTTAATCACGCCTTAAGTGATTACCCAGCCACACATTCAATCAATTAATAGTGTGATGAAAAGAGGAATAAACTTCAAAGTTATTCCATACAATATGCATAATAACCTTATAGCTGCTTCCTTTTGTACCATTAATTGAATGTGTGGCCAGGGGTCCCTGTGGCTGGGAGCCCTGTCAGCTCATCTGAGTTCCCATCTGCAGGAGCCCTTGTGCACCCCTGAGCCTGGGGGCTCCCAGCCATAGGATGGCCCCCACAGCTGAGAGACCACCACAGTTGAGATCTCCCAGGTGTTGCCCTGGAATGCAGCTCCCCTTTCACTGGCAAAAAGGCACAATGGGATAAGGTCCCATCCACACAATTGTGTCTCCTGCCATATGTGTGTGGCACACATTGGATCCCATCCTGTGCTTTTACCTTCATGTGCAGAGGTGCCCTGAGCTGAAACTTTCAGTGTACATCAGTAAAACTGACCTTGTACCTGTAGCTAGTAGAAATGGTCCCAAACTGTCTCAAACTTTGGGAATGTAAGTAGTGACTTTAATGGGAATACTCATATGCTCAAAGTAATACACATTTGAGTATTTTTTCTGGATTTGGGTCCTAATTTGTGAGATCACTTGACTGAAAAATATGAAAGTTGACTACGAATGTTGACTCTGTGCCCTGTGGAATGCACCATATATTGAAAATCAGCAAGGTGTAAGATGCTCAGAATAATCTAAAACACTAACTAGTAGTTGGAACTAGAGGTGCACTGATACATTGGACATACTAATATTGGATTGGCACCAACATAAAGAAAATTAACCGTATCAGAAATCAGCCTGATGTGGCCAATAATTTGGCTAATAAATGCCCGTGAATGTGCACAGCCTCAGCACATCATGTAGGCATTCAGGAGCACATCCCAGCAGCTTGGAGAGCTGCATCCAGCTGGTAAGTCTGTTGTGGTGGAAAGGGAGGGAGGGAGGGGGGAAGCGGATCAACACCCCCTGCAGTGAAAGAGGGAGTGGGGCTGGGATTGGGGCAGGCACTGCCCAGCTGGGGCAGAGCAGGGCGCAGGATGGAGCCACAGCCTGTCCAGGGGGTATGGGGAAGGGAGGTGGCTTCCACCACTGCACGCACCCTGGGAGAGTATGGGGGGGAACAGGGCATGTACCCTCCTTACCTGTGTGAGGCATGGCAGTGTGGGCTGAAGCAGTGGACTCTGGCTGGGGCTGCACCAGATTCTTCCTGGCGCAGGGGTCAAGCAGGGTCTGCACTCAGGGTGGGCAGCGAAGGTGCTGGGAGGGGACTGTGGGTGGGCTGCAGCCACCCCAAATGTCACCATAGTCCTATAGTCCTCCCCCCCCACCCCATGCACCAGGAAGAGCCTGGTGCAGCCCCAGCCCACAGCTACAGCCCACCCCACCCATGCCCTGCACAGATCGGGGGGCACATGCTCCCCCGTGCCCTCCCAGGGTGCATGCAGCAGTCGGAGCCATCCCCACTCCTTCCCTCACTGCAGGGGGCATTGATTTTTTTCCCCCGCCATGCCTGTTCCCTCCCCCAACCCCTTCCACCAGAACAGACTTACCAGCTGGATGCAGGTGTATTGGAAATTGGCTTGGTATTGGCTGGCATGCCTCTTTAAAAATGGGCTATCAGTATCAGCCCCCAAAATCTCTATTGGTGCACCCCTAGTTGGAACCAGTCTAATAAATAACACACACACCTTTTATAATGTAACATTGCATGTTTTTGACTTTTTGTGAAATAATGGATTTAAAAACTGGCCAAAAAGATCATATCTATTTGTATTCTCAGTTAAATCTTGGGACATTTTATGATGACAGTATGACACTACTAATTATATGCAACCCTTAGAAAATAGACTTGTGCTTGTCAAAGCCCCTAAGGGCTACTGCAGTAAAGTACACATTTCTACAAAATTACTTATTGCTTAATTTAGGAAAAGCCCATTTAAAAAAAAAAAATTAAACAACTGTTTGTGAACAGACTAATATAGAGTAATCAAAATACACAATTTAATTGCCTTTAAAGGAATGTGATTAAACGCTGTAGGCAAGGGGAAATCTCCATGAGGCACTGCTTATGTGGCCCTAAGATCCTACCTGACCAGATTTCTGAGCTCAGAGAGAACAAATAAGAGCATAACTATCTTGTATACTAGTAGAAAAGGTTCCCACTGTAATAACTTTTTTTTTTTTCCTTTGCAAATTGGTCTGTTTATTGAAGACTGCATGCTCAAAGATATGATTGAGTTTAACAATAATTTAATATAATGATCCTATATTTGCTATGCAAAAAAATGGATTATAGGAATAAATGAACAATAGCAAATGCCTGAATACATATTTAAAAATATTTGCCAGTTCACTTGAGAAATCATCATGTTTTGGTATTTATTTTTTAAGATGATTTAATTTTAGGGAAATCAAGCTATGTGAATTTCTCAGGTGAGCTGATGGATACCCAATATTAATAACTTTTGATATACTGGAATATTTTCTGTCTTTTGAATTACTGACATTCCTTTCTTTATATTTAACTTATCAATAATGACTAAATATTATGGCACTGCTGAAAGTCATACATTCTAATCAGATGATTGGACATCAGCTAACATTGACTGCTTAACAGATTTATTTAAGCTGTAGTAGTTTTGATGGAGCAGTCATTTGGGGAAAACTTTTCACATAGGAAAATTAGTATTGGAATACAGTCTAATAGTGGTCTAATAGCGTCTAATACTATGAATTCAGATTTTATAGGACAGCATGCGTAGTTCACTTATTTCCTTACTTGCAATATGCACCCCAATATACAACAGTTGATTGGGGGTAGGTGGGAAAGGTGCGTAGTGTTTATAAGGAAATACAGTAATACTACTACTTTCAGCCTATCCACATAAAGCATCTTTCCCACGCTCCTAAGCATATTTGCTGCTGTCCACTGGACTCTTTCCAATATGTCCACATCCGTCTTGATGTGTGGGGCCCAAAACTGGAGATGAGACTCCAAGTGAGGCCTTACCAATGCTGAATTGAAAAGAATTACTGCTTTTGATATGCAAGTGACACCCCTATTAATACAACCCAATGTGTTTGTTCCTTTGCAACAAGAACACACTGTTGTTTCATATTCAGTTTATGGTCTACTATAGCCCCCAGATCCTTCTCTGCAGTACTGCAGTCTAGCCAGCTATTCCTTATCTCTATCCATATGAGCAATTATCCTATCCCAAGTACACAGCTTTGCACTTATCCACATTGAATCTCATTTGATTGATTGCAGACCATTTTTTCCATTCTGTTCACGTCACTCTGTATCCTAGCCCTGTCTTCTGGAGTGGCAGCAACTCCATCCAACTTGGTATCCACAAATTTGTGAAGTGTGACTCAATCCCACCATCCAAAACATTAATGAAGATGTTGAACAACACCAGAACCCTAGGGACCCCACTTGATACCTCCTCCCAGGTAGACATTGAGCCATTGATAACTGCTTATTGAGCATGATGATTCAAACAGTTATATTTAACTATAGTACTTTAGTCTGTATTTCCTTGGCTTCTTAATGACTGTCACAGGAGACAGTGTCAAAAGTCTTGCTAAAGTCAAGGTATATCACATCCACTGCTCCCCCTACTCCATCCACAGAAATTGTCACCTTATTGTAGAGGAAAATGAGGTTGGTCAGGCATAATTTGCTCCTGGGTAATCCAAGCTGGCTTTTCGCGATTTACCTTGTTCTCCCCTGGTTCTTCACAATGGATTCCTTGAGGACCTGCTCCATGATTTTCCAGGTATAAAGGTCAGGCTAACTGGTCTGTAGTTCCCCAGATCCTTCTCCTTCCATTGCATAAAGGTGGGCAGTATATTTCCCCTCTTCTAATCCTCTAGGACTTCACCCTATTTCCACAAATTACCTCAGCCAATTTCTTCAGTACTCTAGGATGCATTTAATCCACCCTGCTGACTTGAAAGCTTCTAGCTTTTCTAAGTAATACCTAACCTGTCCTTCTGCTACTCTAGGCTGCTTGTCTCATTCCCTATCTTTGCTGCCAACTGCACTCATCTGGTAGCTGCCCCTATTTATCAAGACTGAAGTAAAAAAAGGCATTAAATACTTCAGCTTTCTCTGCAGTATCCATAACTGGATTGCCTTCTGCATTCCATAGTTTCTCTGATCTTCTTCTTATTTTTGATATGCTTGTAGAATCCTTTTTTAGTCCCTTTTGTGTCCTTTATGTCACTATGATCCAACCAGTTTTATATCCATTTTTCAGTATTTTTATTTAGCCTTTACTTCCTCACTTTATTTATGAGAGTGATGTGGGAGCACTATCAAAAACTTTGGTAAAGTCAAAGTACATCAAATCGACTGCTCTTCCCCCCACCCTTCCACAGAGCCTGTCGCCTTATAGAAGGAAATCAAATTGGTCAGAAATTTGTACTTGTTCTTGGTGAATACATGCTGGCTGTCCTTGATCACTTTGTTCTCCTCCAGATGTTTTGAAGTAGATTCCTTGAGGACCTGCTCAGTGATCTTTAGAGGTATCAATGAATGAAGTGCAGATCTCTACAACCATCTTGGTTTTGAAACATTAAAGGAGCAGGATTAAGTTTAAGTTTATGGAGGGAATAGGATAGGGGTTCTGGCTCTGCAGTCAGGGTGTGTGATGTGTGGAGTTGTTTGATGTCCCCAGGTAGCAGTGCAGAATGGAGGGTGTCTGGTTATGCCATGCAGTTATTCCTGCCTTGAGCATCTTGCTGCTCTGCTCAGGATCAGACAAATCATCATGCTTAAGTTCAGGAATTTTGCTCCATGGTCACACTGGGGGGATTTTGGCCTTCTTCTTTAGTGAGGTGTCTGGTTCTTTCCCATGGATCTCTAAAGTGTCACTTGCAGTGCCCTTATCCCTATGCTTTAAGAGTGGCAAAGCAAAAGGTATTTTTGATGTTTCAAGCATTATGCCCTGTAGTTGTGTGTAAGGGTTGTTCACAAAGACTTTAAGAAAAGGTTATACAAACACTTTTCTGAGATGACTTAGACAGGGATGATCCTGCCTTGAGCAGGGTGTTAGACCAAATGACCTCTGGAGGTCCTTTCCAGTCCTACTTTTCTATCGTTCTGTAAGTGAATGAGGAAGGGGTAATGGATTATTAGTGTTAAGTGCTATGTTTTCTTAGTGTAGCAGACTGTGGATCCTATCTTGCAAGCAGTCAAACGTGCCAATTAACCTTACTTGTGAGAAGAACTTTTAGCCCCATCTATTAACCCAATGCTATTAGACTAGAGGTGTTTGACTAGGCAACAGACCTTTATTAATAAGCAAAAAAAGCAACAAAGGAGATATAGAAAATTTTCTTTATCTGGGGCTTGGTTAATGAGGTCCTATGCAAGTGGAAGCATTATGTTAATGATAAAACAAGAATTATATATCTTAGACACATACAGTGCCATCTTTGCCTAAAAAAGCCAAAGTATCCTATAAAAATAAGCCTGTTTTTAGCACAAATTAGAAAAATATATGCATACTTTTGAGTGTGTCAACTGCATGTAACTATATGTGTGTCTGACTGTGTAGCTACACCTGGGTAGAAGTACACACAATTTAGCTCTGCTCATTCAGCTACATCATTGTGTTTGAAAATCTCACTGCATATGCAGTGCCGTGGCAAGGAAGCTTGGTGCCCAGGGCAAAGCCCACCCTGTGGGGCAAAGCCTGCCCTTACCCTGCATACAGATCTAGGGGGCACATGCCCCCCCCATCCTTGCCCAGGAGTTCATGTGGCAGCAGGAGCCACCCTCCCCCTGTTCTTATGCCCTTCCACCCCCAAACAATCCACTCACAGCTCTGTTCCTGCCCCAGCTGGGCAGCACCTGCAGCACTCAGGGCAGTCACCTACTTGCCCCCCCCCACCCTTGCTACAGCACAGTGCATGTGTACAAAAAGCTTTCTACCCGCAGCTAAAATGCATCTCTGAAATCCTGGGGTTGAAACCATTCACACTAACATTACAAAACACTATAGGGTAGGAAGTGAGGGAAAATGTTCTGCCTGGGGCTGTAGAGAACTTTCTGTTTGTTGTAATTTCCCATGGTTTAATTGTATACATTTTGGGGAGTGAGATTTGTTTGTAGTGTATGGCAATGAGATATAAAAGCCAAAACACTTACCAATTTCTAACTGTGCAATTTGATATGCTGACATTTATATTTTTTGTGTTAGCTAGTTCAGGTAGTTAAGGTATAAAGCAGTGACATTAAATCTCAGTGTTGATTTTGGGTTTTTTTTGGAAAGCAATACCACATGTTTTTAAAAATATCAGAAGAAATAGCTGACATAACAATAAGTACCTGGCCTTGAAGATTATATTGTGATGAGCCTCAAATAGCCACAAAATTATAGAATCTTCAAATTCAACAACAACAAAAATGACCCCATTGGGGTCTTGTGTTGCTGTTAATGTGTCTTCACTTTTTTCTGTTCCCTTTTCCCTCTTTTGGAAGTGCTGCTCTCAAAGCAGCCATTTAATTGCAGCATTTGGAAGAAAGGCCTTTATGCAATCTCCAATCGTCTTGTAAAAATGAATCGTTTTAATTTCATGATGCAGTTTTGCCAACTTTTGTTTTCGCAATGTGACGATTGTTCTTTTTTCTACCAAATGCCATATAGAAGTTGCTTTTCTCACAGCCAGACACCAGCTGAAATGGCTGCCAGCAGAACTGTGGTGTTAAAAATATCTTGCAATACTGGAAACAATTGTGCCAGTGGGAAGTCTTTAACACTTTTCCCCTACCAATTTGGGTGCCAGCCTCCCTCCTTCTGAGATGTGAGGCTTGTAAGTATTAAAATATCCACCTTACCAGTAATATCTCAGTGGAGAATTCCTTCTATTACCTATGATGCACATTATTTCCTCCTCTTACTTCAGGGTTCATACTGCTGTGCTCATCCTTAGCTGTTAAGGTCTGTGTGGGTCCCATAATGAAACCCATATATGCCTCTCTTCCCTTTAGACTTAGGAGGGATACTAGATGAGGTATCCTTTTAAGAACTGTAGAAGTTTGCTTTGTATTACTCCTAGCCCATCCCTGATTGGTTTATCTATGTTAGGGGTTATGCAATATAACAGCACAACTCAAATGTAATTCCACTGAAGACTCTTGATTCTTAATGTAGTTAACATTCCAGACAACTAGAAAAAAAATCTCATTGCATTAACTGGGCACATATTCGAAGGAGGTGTCATTGTTCTTAGTCGCATCAAATGTGACTTAACCTGAACTCATTTCTGTACATAAAGTCTGCAGTCCTTAATACTCAGTAGGTTTCACTGGAGTATTTTAAATTGTTCTGTTCATTTTCAGTATTTTTCAGTTTGTATAGTTCATTTGTAGCCCTGTGGGGTCAGGCCAGCTCTCAGAATCTCAATATTGTGCTGTTAGACAGGAAAGGTGTAACACAATTGCACATATACAAACACACAAATCAGTTAGGTACACACCCACACACCCACACACCCACTCTGCCAGCTCAGGCACATACACATCCAAACCAACCTAGGCACATACATACCTATCACCAATTCAAGCACATACACTATACACCCCAAAAGTTAGACACAGATCACTAATTCGTATATCATGCACACAATGTCATATGTGCACACACACTCACCAGTTCACACACCTACAACCCACCTACACATACACAAATTCCTAACTTGGATGGTACAGTGTGTATGTGTGTGCTTGGGGTACCTGAGATACTTGGGGGAAAGTTCAGGTGAGAGAGAGCGTTAAAGTGTGGGGAGTGAAAGTTGCCAGAACCGGGATTAGAACTGGTGGACTATAGAGAAGCTGAATGAGGAACTGAGGCTTGGGGTTACTTAAGGTAGACTGGGGCTGGAAATTGAGGCAGACAGCTGCAATATTGAGGTGGGGGACAGCTAAGTGGTGGCAAGGAGGAGACAGCCAGGAAAAAAACTGAGGCAGTAACCTAGTTGCTCAGGGGAAAAGGAAAAGGCAGTGGGGATGAGACAGTGGCAAAGAAGCAGGGGGTTGGAGGCAGAGAGGAGCTCAGGACAGGTGTTGGAGGTGGCAGTGAGTCAGAAGCAGGAGAGGGAGAAATGAGACAGAAGTTAGAGGGGCGAGGAGCAGAGATTGGAGCAGGGCCAAACCACAGTAAAACCCAACTTAGGGGTCCAAATAACAGTTTTATTACAGACAACACACTACATGAAATTATTGGCACGTGCACACATGCACACACACACTCTCTCTCACAATGGCAGCAGGAGATACACTATCCATATGAAACAATAAAAATCAATACAAAAATGATAATAATACAATATACAACAGTGGATGTCCAAAACCAAAAACTTGCTACCAAAATAAAAATGTTAAAGTTTATCCTAAGTCAGAGCTCACTTATACTTGTCTATATGGAACAGAGAGAGAGAGAAAGAAAAGCCAGAAATAATTGGAGAAGGGAAGGGAAGGGTATGCATATCTATCATGTATGTATGTGTATATCTGTATTAAAAAAGAAAAACTGGGGGTTTTGCTACACATTCTCTTAGTAGAAGTCCTTGGAATTCATGGAGTGCTACATGACTGCCACAATTTCTTAGCTTTCTTTAACTGGGATCTATCTTTGTAGAAGCTTGTTCTAGTTCAGATTACTCATTTGTTTTTAAAGTAAATCAGGAAATCTCGTGTGTGGTTGGTTTTGGTTGTTCACCGTTTTCATAAGTGCTTTGCATTTGTCTTTCAGATGCAATTTTTATTAGATTCTATTGTTTTTAATGACTGTGTGTGGTTCACAAACATTACAGGAGCTATCAGTACCTTTTATTTAATGGTTGCTTTTTATCAGATGGTAGTTTGAATTTTGTCTGTTCTCACAGTCTAGTGGGTTAACTTGCTTCAGTAAATTGATAGTAAAACTCAATTTATGCCCTTATACTACCTTTGTCACATTATAGTTCAAGTGCCTTCCACTAGTGAATTATGCACTATGCAACACCTATCACATTTATTCTCTCATGTCTGTAGAGGAAGAAGTGCATGCTGGAGAGTGTTTATTATGAAATATATATGCATTTATACATATACACATGTTGCTGCAGGTTTATACTAAAGAGGCAATGTCAGAAATATGTACCTTGCTCCTGTGTAGGCAATAGTTTGAGGTTTGTGATGGTTTTTAGGTTCTTAGGGAGTTAGTTTTAGAGTCTTGGAGCAACTCCCCAAAACAGCTGTGCATCTTGCACAGATGTCATGTCCTCTTATTGTAGCAAACTCCATTGAGCCAGGGAAGAGAAATTGTTGACAATAGTCCTAATTCTGAAAATTAAGGCTTAAGACTTTTAGCATGATATTGTCCTTGCTGTTCTATGGGAAGATAGTATAGGAGAAGGAGACTGGTTTGATGTGATGTGGGGTAACTACTACTACTCATGACAGTCCTTCATTATTTAATATTAGCTTAAGTTTCCGAAGTAACTATACTTCATATCCACTTATATAGAATCGCTGTAGTCTCCCCATGTTGTGACCCAAGATGTGGATAGCTGAAGCTAGGTCATTGTTCATCGGAATGGAACAGTTTCTTCACCAGTAAAACTTGGGTAGAGAGTTAGAGTCAGTGAAGAATCTGTTAAGGGCTCTTAAATTTGAAGGGACCAGTTGTGGAATGTATAGTGTCAACCTAAGGAGACAGCATTCTGGCTGCAAACTTTTAAAGTAGAATGAAGGTCCTGAATTGTTTCATTGTGCATATTGCCATTCCCATTACAGTAAATCTCTGTTTATGATAAATGTATTTTGAGGGTGGAAAGAACAAGAATTCACTGCAAGAGAATTTCAGTATATTGGGCATATCTTCACAGTAAATGTACCATGCCTTGCAGTAGTAGCACTCAGAAGCACACCTTAGAGCTCTGTATGGCTGTGTCCTGAAATGGAAGCCAGGTAGATGCATCTGCCTGGATTTGAGATAATTACTTAGCTCTGCTAAGAGACCATGCTGATTAGCCCAATTGCAGTACCGAACTGGACAGATGTGGCTACGTTGTGGTTCAGGAGGCAGTGTTAAAAACACGGAATTGTATGGTAAATAGCAGAACCTTTCACAAGGTGATATGATTGCTCTCTTGGGGGCATTTCTATTGTGCTGTGATATGAAATACCAAGCCATACAATTGGCATGGTCCATATTTCCTGTGACAAAATAGGAAATGGAGCATGATTTTGATATTGGCATGTGGAAAAATCTGTTGTATGAAGACTCTCTGCTTCTTTCTAGCAGAACTGGGTAAATGGCTCTTGCTTGCTTGGTCTCTTTAGTCCCTTGTGCTTACAAGGAACACACATTACTTCACCCTTCTTCCCATGTCATCATCTTCCTCTGTCACTGGGAATGTCTTCTTATGGTCTTATTCTGCTGTGACTGAGCATTACAGTTTTTCATGCCTCCATGCGCAAGTCCATAAACTAATTAGTTTTCTGAGTAAATGATACATATAGATGGCAGGGCACTGGGTTCAGACTTAGGTCAACATGTTCAGTGCTTTCAGTCGATATGAAAAAGTATAGGCCTGCTTTATTGGCTGTATTGATTCGGCAGGGGGAGTTGCATTGTTGTTTCTTTATTACACTTACTTCCTGCTGTGATCATCCTTGTTACTGACTTGGTATCAGCATTCAGTGAAGGGTTTCTGACCATAAAAAGGTTGATTTAAAACAAGCACCTGCAATGTATAAAAGCATGGATCTCTTATTGACATAAAATTGATCTTTTTACCCCTGTATATTTGTGCATATCTATTTTTAAAGCACTCAAGCAAAGTATCCAATATATGTATATAGTCAACTTCTAAAACAAAGGATAAGGCTGATTTGGAATTCTCCTGTTCTTGTCCAACCATTTTCCGTAGGTGGTAGGTTTTAAAGTTGTGTCTAACAAACAACATTTGTTACAATGCAGACAAACAAATAATTTACTGTCTTCTAAATGTAAGGAATATAGAAGCTATAGAGTATCAGTTATGCTTAGATCAAAACAATAAAATTGGGAATCAATGATATTGTATTTTTTTTTACATAAACAATATGTGGAGCGTAACGTATCAAATATTACAAGCCAAACTTTGCCCTCAGTGATATTTATGGGTTGCAGGGAAAGCAGTGGGATTATTATGTAAGTCAGAATTTGCATGTAAGTTTGTGTGTCTGTGTCTATCTTGGTAAAAGGAAAGTAAAATTACTTTTCTGGGGGGGAAAAGTGTCTAATTTCCCCCTTCTATTGCAAACACTAACATTTTGACTTAATTTTTTAAAAATTGTTGCGATCTATATTATGCAATATGTTCGCAACTCAGGATCACAAAACCAGGAACTAAGAGTCACAAAATGAAATTAGTAGATAGTAAGATTAAAAATAACAAAAGAGTTATTTTTCATGCAGTGAATAACTAAAGTGTGGAACTCATTGCCCCCAGATGTTGTGGAAGCTGACCATTCAGTTAGATTTAAAAAGGGATTGGACAGATTCTTGGAGGAAAGGGTCATCAGTGGCTATTGAGTATGGGAGTTAGGGATACAACCTCTGCAGTGGACCTTCTAGGTTCATCTACATGTGCTTTACTGCAGAGGTGACTAATTAGCTGTGCAGTAAAGGGTCACCATCTACACGTGCACCATCTTAGGGTGCAGTAAATTAATGAATTAACTCTGCTGTAGGATAGCACTGACTGGGACAAGTACTATCCTACAGGGGAGAAAGTTACACTGCCTCAACACACAGATGGTGACTGGGACTGGCTGGGGCACGAAAGTGATACAGTATGAGGGCTGCCTGCTGCTGGCTAGCCCTGCATTGTAGCACCCTCATGTCCCAGCTGGCCCCTTTGCCACCTGACACCATGAACTGGAGCCCAGGGGTGATTCTCTGAGCCTGCTGCCAGCCCAGGGCATACCTGAGCTCTAACTGCTGTGCTTCCCGGCATACATGTATACATTGTACCTGGGAGTCTCTGACTGGCACAAACTGTGCCACAGTTTATTTCTCCATGCTAATTGCACGTGTAGATAGATGCACTCTCCTAGACCATAAATGTTGGAGACTGAAAATGAGAGAGGAACAGTAGAAAAAAAAAAAAACCTGGTTCATTCTCCTTTCCAGCATCCATTGTCTACCGCTATATGACACAAGATACTGGGGAAGATGGACAGTAAATAGCAATTCTAATTTTCTAACTCACTCCAGGTTATGCTTTTGCCTCCTTACTTTGTCAAACCAACGTAAGCGCAGCCAAGTGAAGTCATAAATAAATTTTAGGCCATAATAGTCACTGTTAAATTGTTTCAATCCTGTTGACTTTTGAGTGCTGAAATACAAAAGCAAACTGGATCATGATTTCCTATAACACTGCAGGTCAGAAGTAGCTTCGCTGGAGCTACTTTCGTTTTTTACTGGTGTAAATGAGAACACAGTTTGTCTTATAAACCATATAGCCATTATAACTTACACTGTCCTTAAAGGAAAACAGTTACTGCTAGCTGAAATGTATTAATAAGAAAATCGTTTCTGTGTTCTTAACATTGTGCTATTATATTAACTTGAAAGATACAGTGGCTGTGATGCCATGAGAATAACAAAGATGTAATAACAATGAACACTGACTTCATTGAAGTCTATGATAATTTCACTTAGGAGAGAAAACATTGTTAGACCATGCACAAATTTACATAATAATTAATCTACTGGTATAGTATCTGTGCAACCCAGTGATTTCATAGAAATTGAAATCCTTCATAATATTCTCAAATGCTAATATTTGCAGTGGGATATCTCCAGCGAGAGACAAAGTTGGGGCTACACGTTTTTATTTGCTGTTTAACAGAATTACCTTTCCCCACATTGCTGTTTTTTATCACAATATTTTAGGCCCTGTTTGAGCCTGGTAATTTAATCACATACTGAACTGTAAGTAGTTCTGCTGATTTTTAATAGGGCTGCTCACATGCTTACATTTAGACATATGCCTGAGCATTCTAGTAAATCAGGGCATAATTTGGCCAAAGATGAGAAAATGGTATAAGAAAACTGGTCAGCGATGACCGTTTTCACATATTACAATATACATCTCTGCCTTTACTAGACAGAATTAAGATCCTTTCTTCAGTTTAAGATTCTACTGTCTTCAGACTCAGAATATGCTGCTTTCATGTTTGGGCATCTGTAATGACATTGCTATTTTCCCTCCCTGAGTTTGGTGTCTGGCCTGGAGGAAGCGCTTCAGTGAGGACGTTTGTGCTAGAGCACAATGATTGTTGCTAATATTCACAGGGAGATACTGATTTAAGAGGCCAGTTAACATGTATATTTATGAATGGTCTCTATTTCTTTCCTTTTTATATATTCAATAGAACAATAATTAAACATTTAGGTGAGATCTAGCTGTTAAGTATGAATTCACATCTGTGAAGTTTATCAAATCATCAGAACCTTCTGCTGGCTTTAATAATTTCAAAATATTGATTTAATCCATGGGTAGGGTTTGTTTGGGAGTGCAGACTGCTACAAATGTGTTAAAATAGTGTAAATGATATTTACTGTGTATGAATTGCCTGCTCTCCCCTAGGCCCATCAGGGGAGTGAGGTGTTATATCTCGTGAGATCCTCATGCTGAGCCAAAGTTTTAAATAAATAAAACTTGAACAGACTCCAACATGTCATTTCAAAAGAACCTCGGGCCTCATGCCGATATATACTTTATAGCAGCCAAGTGGTAAAGATGCCTTTTAGAGAGGGAAAAAAAAGACTCCAGACAGTACTAAATCATAGGGTAGCATGAATCAGGAGACAGCTTGTCTACTTAGGACTAAAAATGAGTGTCACAGTCAGATAAACAGCTAACAAGTCACCAGATTTCTGGAAAATCTTTTTCAACTTTGCATTCTCCATCACCAAACATTAGGCCACTACAGTATAAATGAGTAGCTGCAATACAAGGAGATAATACATGAAAAACAATTAATCTCTAAATTAAACAGACTTACAGACTGTACAAGGGGCCAAAACAAAGCCCTTCGTGTAAATTTCAAACCCTAGGAACAGGTGTTGCATTTATCCCTGGACAAGCCATGCCCACATTTGTCCCAAAACAGAAATATCCCAGGGCTGCATATATATACATCAATCATCCTTCTACACAGGGTATAGGGAGTGATTGAATACACTGCTGCTTTTTGCCATTGGTGCAATCACAGGATAACTGTTCAGAACTACTTTGCAAAGTTATGGTATAAACTGCAAGTGCTTCTTATCACATGGACTTTTATAGGATTTATCCTGGGATAGCAGACATAGATGTCTGAACAACTGCGATGTGTCCTGAGATGGAACAGGTTATCCTGGGACAAATGTGATGTCTGTTTGTAGCCAAAGAAAAAGGAGAATTCATAACCCCCTTTGTCCCAAAAAGGAAGCCCAAATCCACAGTCTGACAGTCTTCCCAACCAAACACCCTTTCCACTTTCTATCCTCTTTGAGAGTGACCAAAATTTTGTAAACTTGTATAATATGCCAAATAAGTGGACTGAAATTCAGATGAATGTGTTGTTTTTATATATCTTTGATGCTACTTGAAAAATCCAGGATTTCTTTAGTGTATTCTAGTTTAACAAGGATTATGTACTAACTTGATAGAATGAAGTTTACTAAAAATATTTTTTCCATCTAAAACTCCTTGGCCAAGATTCCAAACAAAAATAGCTATCTGAGACTAGGATCTCAAATCTGTATTTAGGCACCCAAATAAAGGACCTGTTTTAGAAAACTGCTGTATATAAACCAATTCAGAGGGCATTTGCCAGGTACTAAAAATTTTTGAAAATTAGGCCACCAGTTTTCAGGTATCTGGATAAAAATGTATGAGGGCAGTTTTAAAACATTTAAAACAATTAAAAAGGAAGAAGTGTATTCCTGGATTCCCAACTCCTGTAAATGACATAAAAGGCTTCTTCATGCTTTGTGGTGTTTAATTGATTTTTCCTGGAAATATACAAGAAATGAATTTAGTCCACTCTTAATGTCTATGAAATCTTTAAGACAGTGCCTTGAATCCTTAGTCAGAGAGGCTCATTTTTAATGGAAAAGTGGACTGTAAAAGACTGCTAGAGTTTTTCTTTTCCTTGGTTTGCTTGAATTGAACTACTGACCCCACAAAAAAATATCCAGCTTTCCATAAGTTTTTGAGTAGGTTTTGGTGAGTGAACTTCAAAATATGCATGATAGAACCCCAGCTTATCTTGAAGGCTGTTGAGTTGTGTGGGTTTTTTTGTTTTTTTTTTAACTCACCGTGCTGGAAAACACACCAATCTTGGGAAATCAAGCTAATGCTCTCAGCTGTGCAGAAAAACTGTGAACAGCTCTGTCAAATGAGCTACCCCCATCTTTTTTTTTTCAGATGGCATCTTATACTTGAGCAGTCACTTCACATTTGCCATTTGAGCAGCTGTGATATAACTGCTGTTTTATTGCCTATAGGAGAGTTACTGTGAAGAATCAGAAGCTGGTCTTCCAGCTACCATAGCCAAAAAAGGGTTAGTCACGGGACTATTACTGGTGAATAAGTAAGGAATGCTGACAGGATCACAAGAGAATATACACACATAGCTCTGGCCTAAAGGTTGCTAATTAACCAAGTATTAATAGGAAGGGAAGTATTTTTCAGCCTTGAAACTCTTTACCAAGATAAATACATTAAAATCCATTAGTTAACCCTTTGAGTGAAGTAACTCATTGAAATCAGAAGCATGTCTGGTAAGATAGACCCTCGCACTTCCTAATCAGTGATATAAAGAGTATAGTCATGAGCCTAAACGTGCTTCTTTGTTGAATGTGAAAGATGTCTCTGAGCATTTAAAAGGTTAAACGCAACATTTTAAGTGCACAGTTATAGCTGCTTAAAGTGTGTAAAAATACGATAAAGCAGAAGAGCAGCCAAAAAAAGAAATTGGAACAACTTGAAAATAAATCCCAGTTGATTACAGAAATTTATTTTAGTACTAAGTTGATGCTGCTTTTGTTTTTTATTAGATTCTGTTCACTATTTCCTACACTAGTACTAGACCTCCAAAATACATTTTCTGTGGTATAGCCTATGTGGTATGTAGTGCCTAAGTCCATGGATCTTACTAGCTTCAAATGAAAGATCTTAAAACTTTTGTCAAGTGAGAATATATTTTCAAATAAGCTAAAAAATATATGCTAAACTGTTATCAGTACTCTGTACTTTTTTGGATTATCTGTTTATTCAGTGTCTTTTTTGACACTAAACAGATTTTGTTTATTTCCAGGTAGGATTTTTTTTGTCAGGATTAATGCTTTAAATTTTTTAATCAAAACTTTTGCATTAAGACACAGTAAGAAATAAGAATCTGCTCAATTGTGTGTACAGAAAGAACTACATGGCACCATGCTTCCCTGCCTTTCTATTGTTTTGGAAAGATTTTTTTAATATGACCATAACAGAAAAAGCATTAGTATTTGGGTATTTTAGCCCATGTTCTGCTTCCCTTACTGGCACTAAGCAGTATGTTACCCCAAGTCTAATTCCATTTAAATTACTAGAGGTTCAGGTAGTCACTTGGAAATAAATTGATTCACAGGCATGACCTCTCAGAGGCAACAACCTACTTTGTCAGATGCTGTTTGAAGCAAAACCAGATTGAAATTATTAATCTAATAAGGTACTAATCACTGTAAATTAGGGAGGTAAACTGAGAAGGCTGGTTCCTCCAATGAAAACCTCAGAAAAAAATACAAAAAAAATATTAAAGGGAAATGCCTCTTTTTAACAAACTGTCCCAAGAAGTTTAATCAACTGTCTGCAACTTAAAATTCAGGTTATTCAGTGTGGACGCACAGCACATTTATACTGCTGCAGTCTGCCTTTTACATCAGTGGAGCTGACTCTTGATGTATAGCTTTATATCAGTTTAAGTAATTCTACTCTTTTCATGAAGTACTGGGAAACCTAAGGCCTCCAATGGCAAGCTCACTTGCTTTTACACAAATGCTAGGAGCCTGGGCAACAAACAGGAGGAGCTGGCCCTAGTCCTAAACAGTAATGATTACGATCTCAGAGGGATAACCAAGACATAGTGGGACTCCGCCTATGATTGGATCACAGATATAGATGGCTCTACTCTGTACAGGAGATATCACGTTATAAGAAAGGGCAGGGATGTAGCTCTCTTGTGAAGGAGAAATACACTTCCCTACAGGCAGAAATTGGAAACTAAGAAGGGCAACTTGAGACCCTCTGGGTAAGAATAAGGGGGGAACGTGGTGAAGGGGATATAGCAGGAGGAGTCTACTACAGACCTCCTTATCAAGAGCAAGAACTTGACCATGAGTTTGCCAGGGAACTGGCTGAAGCTGCACACACTCATTGTATGGTTGTAACTACCCTGACATCTCATGGGAGGAGCACTGGGCCAAACCCGATCAGTCACAATGGTTCTTCACAAGCATTGACAGAGCTTTATCTGTCTCAAGAAGTCTATAGACTGACAAGGGGCAAGGCACTGCTAGACCTTTTATTGGCCAAAGGAGATGATTTAGTCAGCAACCTGAGAATCCAAGGGAAACTGGGAGACAAGTGACCATGAGTTGATCACTTTCTCTGTCCACCACAAAGCTGGCAAGTCAGTCAGCAATACGGAAGTCCTTGACTTTAGGAAGGCCAACTCTCACAAGCTTAGGAGGTTAGTTGTTCAGGCCCTGAGAAACCACAGTGTGGCAGGCAGGAATGTCCATGATGAATGGTCGTTCCTCAAGGATGCAATCTTTAAAGCACAAGGGAAGTCCATTCCAACTGACAGAAAAAGTAGCAAAAGGGCTGGAGGACCCCCTTGTCTCAATAGGGATATCAAGGACCTCCTGCACCTTTATAAGCTTTTTTTTTTTTAAGGATGGAAGACAGGAAACACCACTAAAGAGGAGTACTTGGCACTAACCTGTACCGGTAAGGAACAAACCAGGAAAGCCAAGACTGAAATGGAACTCAAACTGGCCACACAAATCAAGAACAATAAAAAGTCCTTCAAATATGTGGGAAGTCAGAAATAGAACAAGGGTAACAACAGACACTTACTAAACCAATTGGGACAGCTGATAACTGACATACAGGAAAAAGCCAATCTCCTTAACAACTACTTCACCTCGGTTTTCCATCAGTTCAGTGGGATCACAGTGCTTGACAAGAGGCAAGATCACCAGGGGGAGAGCAAACTTGCACTCATCATTTCCATTGATCTTGTGAGGGAACACTGTGAGAGAGATGGACATCCACAAATCAGCTGGCTCGGATGGAATGCACCCAAGAGTGCTAAAGGAACTAGCTGATGTTATAGCACGGCCTATGTCAAGGATATTTGAGAACTCATGGCACTTGGGCCAGATGCCTGATGATTGGAAGAGGGCCAATGTGGTGCCCATCTTCAAGAAAGGGAGAAGGGAAGATCCAGGGAACTACAGGCCAATTAGCTTGACCACAGTCCCTGGAAAGGTCTTGGAAAAAATCATCAAGGAAACTAATACTAACATCCTAACAGAAGGTAATATTTTGAGAGCTAGCCAACATGGCTTTGTGATGAGTAGATCTTATCTGACCAAGCTGATTTACTTCTATGACCAGGTGATGCATCACCTGGATGAAGAAGAAGTGGACATCATATTTTTGGACTTCACAAAAGCCTTTGACTTGGTTTCCTATGATGACCTCATGGCAAAACTGGAGAATTGCAGCCTAGACAATTCCACGGTCTGATGGCTGGAGAATGGGCTTCATGGACAGACCCAGAGAGTGATAGTTGATGGAACCGAATGAACTTGGTACACTGTAACCAGTGGGATTCCCCAGGGCTCCGTTCTCAGACTTGTACAATGTGTACAGGTACTTTCTCGGACAACAAATTTATAAATGATCTAGACTTGGGTGTTATAAGCGGACTGGCTAAGTTTGCTGACAACACCAAAATATGGGGAAGTGCGGTCACCCTAGAGAATTGGCTGGCAATCCAGGCTGGCCTTGAAAAGCTTACAAGGTGGGTGAATCAAAGCCTGATGGAGCACCTTGCATTTCTCGGTGTTGAATGCCATCTTGAGAGAGAGAACCCACACCACACTTATAGGCTTGGCAGTGCTACACTAGTTAGCAGCATGACTGAAAGAGATTTGGGGGTCATGATTGACCACAGGATGAACATGAGGCATCAGTGAGATGCTGCAACCTGCAAAGCAAACAAAACTCTGGCCTGCTTCTCATGCATCTTGAACAAGACCCAGGAGGTCATTCTCCCACTTTACTCAGCCTTGGTGAGACCACAGCTGGAATACTGTGTCCAGTTATGGACTCTCCGATTTGGAAATTATGTGGAGAAACTCAAAAGAGTCCAGAGGAGAGCTACGTGAATGATTAGAAGACAAGAAAGCAAGCCTTATGAAGAGAGGCTGAGACATGGAACTCTTCAGCCTAGAAACATGTGGCTCAGGTGACTTGGTGGCAATCTATAAGTATATAAGGGGTGTGCACCAGGAACGGGAAGAACATCTGTTCACCAGGGCATCACATGGGAAAACTAGGTCCAATGGTCACAAACCCTTTGAAGACCATTTTAGGCTGGACCTAAGGAAAAACTTCACTGTCCGAGTCCCCAAGGCCTGAAATAAGCTCCCCCCAGAGGTGGTGCAGGCACCTACTCTAGATTCCTTTAAGAAACACTTGGATGCCTATCTTGCTAGGGCCATTGGACCCCTGCTGACTTGCAAGGCCCCTTCCATAGTTTCGTAGTTTCTAGGGTCGGAAGGGACCTGAGTAGATCATCTAGTCCGATCCCCTGCCATGGCAGGAAACAATATTGGGGTCAAACAACCCCAGCAAAATGTTCATCTAATCTCCTCTTAAAAACCCCCAGGGTAGGAGCCAGGACCACCTCTCTTGGAAGTTGGTTCCAGATCCTAGCCGCCCTGACCGTGAAGTAGTGCTTCCTGATATCTAGCCTAAACCTTCCCTCTGCCAGCT
>NW_017728886.1:70497393-70598080 GCF_001723895.1 Crocodylus porosus | reverse complement strand
CCCATGTTACCCGGGACCTTCTTTTTGCCCCCTATGTATTTAAAAAAGGACTTCTTATTGTCCTTAATCTGAGAAGCTAGTCCTAATTCCATCTTTGCCTTGGCCTTCCTAACTGTCCCCCTACAACCCCAAGTGACTGCAGAATAGTCATCCCTAGTGATGACCCCTTCCTTCCATTGGGTATACGCCTCCTTTTTAGCAAGGAGACAATCTCCGGATGCTTTTGGTGAGCCATGGAGGCTTGTGTGCTCTCCTCCTCCCTTTGGTCCTCATTGGGATTACCTTCCTTTGTGCTTGGAGGATCGCCCCCTTAAGGAGCAACCACTCTCCTTGGACATCTGGCTCCCCTCCCCTCTGGGACCTCAGCACATCCCCGACTATCCTCCATAGCTCACTGAAGTTTGCCCTTCTAAGGTCTAGGGCTGCTGCCTTACTGCATGCCCTTGCCACCTTGCGCTGGATTGTAAATTCCAGCAGGCGATGATTGCTGTCACCCAGGTGGTCGAGCACCCGTAGCCCCCTCACCAGGTCATCACCCGTGGCCAGCACTAGGTCCAACAAGGTGTCCCCCCTGGTGGGGCTGTGCACCTCCTGGGTTAGATGGAGGTCCTGCACTCTGTCTAAGAACCTACGTGAGTTGTCAGACCTGGCTGCTCCTCCCAGCAGATATCCGGAAAGTTCAGGTCCCCCCATGACTACCACATCGTTAGCCTTCACCACCTCTGTGAGCTGACCTAAGAATTCCTGGTCAAGCTCTTCCCCCTGGTTGGGAGGTCTGTAGTAGACCCCCACCATTAAATCTCTCACCCCTCGACTGCCTTGTACTCTAACCCAAAGCACCTCAGAGTGCTCTGACACCTTGCTAATTAACGAGGAAGTGTATTCTTCCTTGATATAGAGTGCCACGCCCCCATCTCTCCTTCCTATCCTGTCCCTCCTGTACAACCTATAGACCTTGACATTCACCGCCCAGTCATGCGTAGAGTCCCATGACGTTTCCGTGATCCCCACTATGTCCGGGTTGGTGTCAGCCATCAGGAGGGTGAGTTCCTCCTGCTTGTTTCCCATGCTATGGGTGTTTGTGTAGAGGCATTTGAGGCCTCCCGTGGATGTGTGTACTGCCCCCCCAGTCCCAGCATGGCCCTGGCCCCCATTGCTTACCTGTTTGCTCGTTTTGCTTGTTCGTCTGGGCAGGGCTGTAGTTGTGGGTGTTGTCTGGTCTGGCAGTCTGACGTTTCCTCCGCCCTCATCTTCCTCTTCCCCCGACGAGCCTAGTTTAAAGCCTGCCGGAGGAGGTCCGCCAATCTAGAAGAGAACACATGCTTACCTTTAGGGCAAAGGTGGAGCCCATCCCATCCAAGCACGTCTCTCGTCTTGATGTGCCGGTCATGGCTGAGGAAGCTGAAGCCCGCCTCGAAGCACCATTCCTGTAGCCACCAGTTGGTCTCCGTGATACACATTTCATGCCGTCTGCCTCATCCACTCACTGGCAGGATAGAAGAGAAAACCACCTGTGCCCCCATTTCTCTCAGCACACTCCCCAGAGCGTGGTAGTCCTCCATCAGGTGATCGGGGTGCTCCTGGCTGCATCATTAGTGCCCACGTGGACTAGGACCATGGGGTAATAATCGGTGGGCCAGATTACGGTCTGGAGCATCCGTTTCACATCCTGAATCCTTGCTCTGGGTAAGCAGTAGACCTCATGTGCCGAGGGGTCCCGGCGACAGATGGGGCCCTCCATACCTCTCAGAATGGAGTCGCCAATGACAATCACGTGACGCTTCCTCCTCCTGGCCTGCTTGTCTCCTTCAGCTTGCTTGGGACGCGGTGAGCGTGGAGTTGCCTCTGCCCCGGTTCCGTCCTCTCCTTCCTCCTCCTCCAGGGCTGCCAGGGCCTCGTACCTGTTCTCCAGCCGGACTGGAGGAACTGGTGCTGCCGTGGTACGAGCAGCCCTGGCACGGGAGGTGACCATCTGCCACTTAACAGTGGAGGGCACTTCTTGAAGTGCATCCTCCTTGGTCGTACAATCCTGCAGGGAAAGATAATACCTGTCAGTTTCCTCCTCTGCCTTGGATTCCCCTCAGCCTGCTAACCTCCTCCTGGAGCTCCCTCACCCACGCCTCCAGGGCCCTAAGGTGGGCGCCTGCAGGCCAGGTGTGGGGGTCCCCAGTCCCTGCCCCCCAGGCCCTGCTGGGCAGCTCCTGCAGTCCAAGGGGGTGGGGGGCGCCAGCCCTCCCGTGGGCTCTGTCTGGGTAGAGGCCTCAGACAAGCCCCGGGAAGGCTGCACCCCCCGGGCAGGGGCCCTGGTAGCACTCCGTGTCGAGACCCTCATAGAAGTTGCTGCCTGCTGCTAGCTGGATATGGTGCTTCTGCCCGCGCTTGCAGGAGTCAGCCTCCAGGCCCCTCCTGCTCGCCTTCCGGCGCAAAAGCCGACGCAAATGCCGGTGTGCTCTTACAGAACGCGCTCTGTTTGCGCACTCTGTTTGCGCAGCTCGGGGGCACGGCTCCCTACCAGCTCAGCTAAGAGGGATCCGGGGGGCTTCCCCTCTGGATCTGGCTCAGCTGCGTCAGTCCCTCCGCCCCAGTTACCTTAGGGGGATCAGCTGCTGCTGCCCCCACTGCTGCTCTGCTCACCTCTGCTGCTCCGCTCGCCGTGGCTTCGGGTCCAGTAAGGGGGCACACATCTAGGAAATCTATAATTATACCCATGAAAAACTGAAGTATGCATGAGTATAAGTTAAACGGATGTACATGTTATGTGTCTGCAGTTCCATTCATTTTCAGCTGTCTGTTCCAGGGTAACCACTTGTACAAGGTATTGCCCTTTCTACTACCATCTAGTAGTGATGTTCTGAATTAGTGGTCCACAGTCTGTTACTCTGGGATAAGCTGTTCATTTGCTCCTTTTGAATTCAGTGTAATTTATACCAGTTTATAAAATGAGTGTAAAATATACCAGTGTAAACCGAACATGTCCACAACTTCACTGTATGGGATCAAATCCATCAGCTATACCATTGGTAACCATAAAACCATCAGCTAAATATAGTCACTGGTTCAACCACCTGTGACTGCAGTATAACGCCTCAGACTATGCAACACTTGTTGCAGTGCCTGCTGTTTGAAGGCACGTGTACAATGAAAGATCTTGCAAACTACAATAAATGAGCATGCATAATAAAATGGCCAAATGCGGTGTAGAGATATGAGAAGAAGATGATGACAATGAAGTTAGCATATTTTAAGTTATACTGCTGGATCCCAGATGTTCAGGTGTTCTCTGTTTGCTCAACCATCATGATTCTTCCCTATTTAAACTTTGTTTCACAGTGCCCAATCCTGGTTTCTTCTGTAAAGGTAGCAGTCTTGGGTATAAAAATTTCCGTATGAACCTGAATATAGGGCATGAGATTTAGATGGACCTGAAAATAGCATATCATAGAAAGTTAGGGTTGGAAGGGACCTCAGGAGGTCATCTAGTCCAACCCCCTGCTCAAAGCAGGACCATCCCCAACTAGATCATCCCAGCCAAAGCTTTATGGAGCCAGTTTTTGAAAACCTCCAAGGATAGAGATTCCACTACTTCTCAAGGTAACCTGTTCCAATGTTTTACTACCCTCCTAGTGAGAAAATTCCTCCTAATATCTAACCTAAACTTCCCTTGCTGCAACTTAGGACAGTTGCTCTTTGTTCTGTCATCTGCCACCACTGAGAACAGTCTAGCTCCATCCTCTTTCAAACCCTTCTTCAGGTAGTTGAAAGCTGCTAGTAGGTCCCCTCTGTCTCCTCTTCTCTAGACTAAATAAGCCCAGTTCCCTCAGCCTCTCCTCAGAAGTCATGTCCCCCAGCCCCCTCTCCATTTTTGTTGCCCTCTGCTGGACTCTCTCCAGTTTGTCCACATCCTTTCAGCACAGTACTCCAGGTGTACTCCAGTACTCCAGCTGAACACTCCAGGTGTGGCCTCACCAGTGTTGAATAGAGGGGAATAATCACTTCCCTTGACCTACTGGCAACACATCTACCAATGCAGCCCAGGATGCCATTAGCCTTCTTGGCAACAAGGGTACACTGTTGGCTCATATTCAACTTATTGTCCACTGTAACCACCAGGTCCTTTCCTGCCCAGCTGCTGCCCAGCCAGTCAGCCCCCAGCCTGTACTGGTGCATTGGATTGTTCCATCCTAACTGCAGGACTTCGCACTTGTCCTTGAACCTCATGAGATTCCTTTTGGGCCAGTCCTCCAATTTGCCTAGGTCACTCTGAATCCTAGCTCTATCTTCCAGCATCCCCCCCCCCCCCCCAGCTTGGTGTCCTCTGCAAACTGAGTGAGGGTGCACTCTTCATCTTCCAGGTTGTTGATGAAGACAGACGGTGAATAAAACCAGCCCCAGGACAAATCCACCTTAGAATCCATTCATCTCGCCCATACTTACTTAGCTTGCCTACGAAAATGTTGTGGGAGACCATATCAAAAGCCTTGTTAAAATCAAGGAACTCCCTCCATCCATTGGTCTCTCTGCATCCACAGAGCCAGTCATCTCATCATAGGAGGCGATCAGGTTGGTCAGGCATGACTTGCCCCTGGTGAATCCATGTTGGCTATTCCTAATCACCTTTTTCTTCTCCAAGCGCTTGGAAATGGATTCCTTGAGGAACTGCTCCATGATTTTTTCCAGGGAGGAGGGTGAGGGTGACTGACTGGTCTGTAGTTCCCTGGATCCTCCTTTTTCTCTTTCTTAAATATAGGCACTACGTTTGCCCATTTCCAATCATCCGGGACCTCTCCTGATTGCCATGAATTTTTTCAAAGATGATGGCTAATGGCTCTGCAGTCACATCAGCCAACTCCCTCAAGACCCTCAGGTGCATCCCCTGTGGCCCCATGGACTTGTACACATCCAGCTTTTCTAAATAATCCCTAACTTGGTCTTTCACCACTGAAGGCGGCTCACCTCCTCTCCAAAATGTGCTGCTCAGTGTAGTAGTCTTTGAGCTGACCTTGCCTGTGAAGACAGAACGGGGAAAAAAGGCATTGAGCACTTCAGCCTTTTCTGCATCCTCTGTCACAAGGTTCCCTCATTCAGTAAGGGACCCAGGCTTTCTCTCATCCTCCTCTTGCTACCCACATACTTGTAGGTAGCAAACTGGCTGAGATATGTAACCCTTCTTGTTACCCTTCACATCCCTTGCTAGCTGCAGCTCCAGTTGCACTTTGGCCTTCGTGACTTGATTTATGCATGGCCCAGCAATGCTTTTATATTCTTGGTGCCCTTTACATTCACTGCTTGCTGCAACTCCAATTGCACTTTGGCCTTCCTGACTTTACCCCTGCATGCCCGAGCAATGCTCTTATACTCCTCCCTAGTTATTTGTCCAAGTTTCCACTTCTTACAAGCTTTCTTTTTGTGATTTTAGTTTACTCAAGAGTTCCCTGCTAAGCTGAGCTAGTCTTCTGCCATACTTGCTAGTCTTCCTGCGCATTAGGATGGTTTGTTCCTGCACTCTCAGTAAGGCTTCTTTGAAGTACAGTCAGCTCTTCTGAACTCCTCTCCCCCTCAGTCTGGCTTCCCAGGGTATCCTGCCCATGAGTTCCCCTGAGTGAGTTGAAGTCTGCTTTTCTGAAGTCTCCAGAATCCTTACTCTGCTGTTCTCCATCCTTCCTTTCTTCAGCATCCTGAACTGGATTATTTCGTGGTCACTTCTGCCCAAGTTGCCATCCACTACTACGCTCCCCACCAATTCTTCTTCCCTGTTTGTGAGCAGCAGGTCAAAAAGACAATATTGGACCCCAGTTGGCTGCTCCAGCACTTGCACCAGAAAGTTGTCCCCAATATTCTCCACAAACTTCCTGTATTGCCTGTGCACTGCTGTATTGCCCTCCCAGCAGATGTCAGGGTGATTTGAAGTCCCCATGAGAACCAGGGCCTGTGATTGGGAAACTTTGGCTAGCTGTTTGAAGAAAGCATCATCCACCACTTCCTCTTGGTCTGGTCATCTATAGCAGACTCCCACCACAATGTCACCCGTGTTGCTTTCCCCTCTGACCCTAACTCAGAGATGCTCAACAGCCTATCTCCAGCTTCATACTGGAGCTCTGAGCAATCATATGGCTTTTTACATCAAGTGCATCTCCTCCTTCTCTTTTCCCCTGCCTGTCCTTCCTGAATAGTTTGTATCCATCCATGATAGTGCTCCAGTCATGCAGGCTAGCCCACCATATCTCTGTTATTCCAATCACATCATAGTTCTGTGACTATATGAGGACTTCCAGTTCTTCCTGCTTTTTCCCAGTGCATTTGTGTACAGGCACCTGAGGTAACTATTGATTGCTCTGATTTCTCTGGAAGTATGAGAGCACCTCCCCTTTTGCCCCCTCCTGCTTGTTCTTCTGCCAGGTCTTCCGCTTCCCCACTTCTCAGGGCTTTGGTTTCCATCTCCTGGTGAACCTAGTTTAAAGCCCTCCTCACTAGATTAGCAAGCCTGTCTGCAAAGATGCTCTTCCCTCTCTCTTCATCCGGTAATGGGTAAAGCCCAGAAACAGCTATGTCCTTTTATTCTTGCCCCAAAGGCTTGAGTCACTGCAGGTACCCACCCCAGAATATCCCTTTGGGTCCCATAAAAACCACTCTGTCACATGGGGTTTCTGTGTGCCATGTATATATATACACCGTGCCTCCATTGCATTTACAATATTACTTGTAAGACAGTACTCTACAGGTGTAGTTTGATGCCATTTTCTTTTTGGAGCCTTAATTCAACTGAATTACATTTTTATATTTTATCCACCAAATCTGAAACATTTTGTTGTCTTCCACCTCTTTACAATGCAGGTGATTAATGTACATACCGGCTTTTGCCTTCACCTACAGATCTCCTATTCTTTTATTGATACAATAGATGTAATATTGGTGGGGCTGTTAGTTCCTGAAGTTAATAAAATTACCCCACTTTTGTAGTACTAACATGTTTATATTTAAAGAGTACAGAATATGGCTTTGGCTTGCACACTCTGAATATTGCTGTAGGTTCATGTAATTTTGACTGAACTACCACACCTTCTGCAATGGATACACGGCCAGTCGAAAGTCATATTTTTTATGTTTGTTTTAACAGGTTTTGGTTTCTACATTAGAATAAATTTAATCATATTATGGTCATTTGACCCCGAGGGGCTTAGGTCTAATTTGCTTCTACTGTCTGATCATTGGTTAACTAAAGCTAGACATGAACCATTCCTGGCAGGGTTCCCTACACATTAGTTTAAGAAGCCATCATTTTTTATATCCATCACCTTTGTCTTCGTTTAATCACACCTCTCGGATACATCCTAATTATACAAGAGGTAGAAATTCCCCTTATCCATGCATGCCATCTTTATCCCATCATATAGTACATATCACATTACCCTACCTCATTTCTCCTGGGGGGAGAGGAGGAAGTGGGGAGAAGGATGGGCTGTCATACCACACACTCCAATTATTTGTGTGCAGTGATACTGCATGTCACCCTGGCTGTAGAGCTCATTGTTCCATCTTTAATATTTTTATCTAAACTTACAAAAATTGCACTGAAATAATGTAGCTGTGGTGGTCCAGAAAATGTATGAGAGGCAAAGATTTTTGTGAGTGATTATCTTTTATTTTGACTAACTGCATGGTTACAATAGACTTAAACAAATTTTTGGGAAGTCTCTGGGAAGGAAGCAGACACAGCAGACCTAAGTAACAGATGGAATGAGGCTTGTGTAAAACTCTGTATGTGATTTAAAATAGGTTATAAGACAAAATTTCAGGTAGCCAACCCAGTAAGTGGAAGGAAGAGCAAAACAATTTAGGAAATTTTCAAGAGCACGTTAGACAGACCATTGTCTGGCATAGTATAATCAGAGATGATCCTGCTTTGAGGAAGCAGCTGAACTGGATGACCTCATAAGGTCCCTTCCGGTCCTATTTTCATATGATTCTGTGATAACTTTCTTCTCTGCAGGCTTCTTGCATGGTTTTTTCCTTCTCTCTTTTTTTTTTTTTCTTCCTCAGGGTTTTGGAGATTGTGACAGAGGGCCATCCCTGGGCCTGTCCAACATTGGCCTGACCCTCTGTTTCTGGGCTAACCACCCACCTTTCTCACTTGCCACATCTTGATGGAACAATAATTATGATGTTACTCAGGCAGGAGGCTGCCCATTTACTACCCTGACACCAGGGGTCTCTATCCACCATTCCGAACTTCCCCTCTGTGGTGGTCCATGCCTCAGAGATGATATGTAAAGACTTTTAATTCTGACTTGACCTTCAGTGGCCTAGGGCTTGCTGCAGCCCTGTCCCTGTGCCCTCTCCGGCATTGGGGGTCTACACAATAGTGTGCCCTGCTATGAGGCCTCCTCCTCCCCAATAGCCTCAGTCTGGTCCACTGGTTAAAACAACAACATAAATATGAGCTCCTGGGCTATAACATAATATGAGTCATACAAGATCCACTCTGCCTCTTTAAAACTCCAAACTGCTTCTTGAGTATTGAGTGCCTTCCAGCCCTGGGTACCTTGTAGACCCTTGGAGCCTCATTAGACATATAAACGGTCTATACCAGCAACCATAGTGTTCCTGAGTAGTTCTTCCCTGCAAGAGCTCCTTCCCCTAGCAGCTTGCCAGAGAACTGACTCCTGCCAACCTTGGCCTTGGGGTTTATATGTGCCCAGAGCCCTATTTCCTTCTAGCCTGTGAGGTTCGGCTTTTAACCCCTGCCCTCCTAGTACTTGGTGTTCCTAAAGACTCTGGTCTTAAAGGGGCTGCCCTGCCTCCTAGTAACAGGGCTAGGGTTTCCTGTTACAGAGATGATTGCTTGAAACACAGTCCTTAAAGGACCAGAAAGCGAGGAAAGCTGTGGAACATTCTTTTCTTCACCTCCTCATCTATGTAGGTTTAGGTGGGTGGTGCATTTCCATGTAGTTTGCAGCACTTCCCTATGGCCTCTTGAAGTGGCAGATCTGCTTTGTTCCATTGTGGGTGGTGGGAAAATTAAACCAGAACCAAAATATATACAGTAAGCCATTTTATGAGTTTAGACTGAGAGTTTCAAGTCTCCTCCCTCTTGTTTTCTTCCTCCTCCCGTTGAAAAAGAAATCCAACACAAAGTTTTTGTAAAGTGGAAGTGAATTTGCAGACACATAAGCCCTACTTTGCAATATTTGCCTAGCTCTTGAATTTGCATTTCAGTTTCCAAATGTTGGAAAACTGGGCAATGTAGAGAATTAAGGTGACACTTCCTGTGCAAGCCATGTTAACTCTAACTAGTTTGGCAGCAAATGTAATACTCTGAAGTTTCATTCAGCCTTTGCGTCATGTAGGCCTTTTAGGTTTTTACCTCTGTATCTTAGTTTGCTTGAGTAGGGCTAAGTATGAAGTGATTTTAATCCATTGCTGGGGCTCCTATGTGTTACAGTCATAAACAATAAATAATAACTACATTCAAATATACAATTCCTTCTTATTGATGTGTGTAGCTGGGAGTGGAGTATTTTAGAGCTGTTAACATACTTGTTAATTACAGCGTCTCCACAGTTGCATCGTGTCATCGTTCTTTCCCTTTAAAGGGCGTAAGGTTAACTGTTATATTATAAAACATTAATTCTGAAACTTTACTTATGTTTTTAGACAGGGGATATACTTGGGCAGATAAGGAAATCAATCTAATGTAACTCTACAAAGAAGTTCTGACAATTGTCTTTGTGGAAAACTTAGCATGCATAGGAGTGGTACCTCAATCAGTTTGCAATGGTCACATGCTGTTGTTACATGGTGTTTCAGGAGGGCTAATCAGCTCTGCTATGTGACGGTGACAATTGGCCCATGCTAATTAACTCCTGCACAGCACTGTGCTGGCACACCTATACTGCTCCTAGTTTGGGAGCAGACTATTACATCTGAGGGCACCACTCATGGGAACAGTCGATTTATCATATAGACGTAACTAAACATGTATACTCCATTTGTTCTTTTCTTACTCTAGTAAAAGAAAAATATGGAGGAATAGGGGCAAAAAATAATGTTAGGGGAATGCCTGAAGACATAATGGGCTAAAACCACAAGGCCTACTCTTACAAAACTTCACTCAAGTCTTGATCTTTAAAAATGTGGGTAGTCCCATTCTGTTTCACAGAATGAGGCATCAAACAAAAGCATCTCTTTTGCAATACTCAGTGATTTTTAAAAAATGCATTCAGTGCATTAAAACTGTTTTTCTCTTTTTTGAGCCTCATCGACAGTTATCACGCATTGTAGTTTTGTGACAGTGTTAGGAAAAGTGAAGACAGAGTTGACCTCTTCTAGCATTTCTGTAACCAAGGGGCTCACACAAGCAGCTTGGCATCTGCCGGCACATCTTTAGCGAGTTGGCAGCCCCAGTGCCCTTTGCAGGTTGCAATCAAACCTGCCTTCTACAGCAGCCTCTTTCTGGCTGATTAACTTTAATGTAATTTTAATTAAAAACCACAGTGTCAAAGGGTTTAGCTGCTCGAGAAATGAGCACAGATTGTGGCACAGTGGCAGCAGTCACTTGGAAAATGGAAATGCATCTTGACAATATTGTGTAGGGGCCAGATAAACAAAGCTGCAGCTACCGTACCTTGCAAAAAGCTGAACAAGATCATCCTAGCAAGGAGCTTTACTTAAAAATAAAGTATTCAACTATTCTGTAGTCTTATATTCAGCATTTTAATTTTTTATTGTCATTTCAGACATTTAAGAGGAATAATTGAATTTAACCTTATCCTTCCCTATTTTTATGTTTGCTCAGTGAGATTTAAAATATAAATATAAATTTAATATAAATATAAAATAAATATAAATATAAAAAGCCACTTTTTCCCATAGCAAAGGATTTGCCTCAGTAAACTAATATAACTTTTCTCCTTACACTATAAAAAGAAAAAAACATCCAAGACTAGAGGTTTTTCTCAAAGCAGAAAGTAGGTCTCATTTTAGGGAGTATTTTGCTTTATTTGCTTGTCTTTTCTTGTCCCTGGAGGAAAATCACAAACAGATTTTGTTCCTTTAAATTCTGTCCATCTTAACGTACATTCTGAGAATGAAAACAAAAACAAAACCCTTCTCTAGGAAAGGGCTGTATCATATTTGATAGTATTTCATTCTATTGCATCCCAGCAAGCATGATGTTTTCATAGTGATTTATTGTCCAAGTGTCTATAAAAAAATGTTTTGTTTCCTAAGACAATGTGTTCTTTGAATAAACAAAATTGCTTAAGAGTTATCAAACGGCTGTCTGCAAGAGGTTCCTCATTTTTCAATCTATTCTCTCAATACTGCTTCTGTAGATGTATATACAAAATGAGAGCCTGACCCAAAGCCCATAGAGATCAGTGAGAAGATTCCCATTGACTAAAATAGGCTCTGGATCAGGTCCCAAAGACTGTACACAAAGGTAGATAGATATTCTGGTAAAATTATTCGCAGGAATTCCTTTCAGTGACATGTCTTTTATTGTTCTTAAATGCTACTGATACTTCAGGGCCAAAACCCCAGGAGAATTCCACTAGTGACGTCAATTCTGTGGAGGAGAACTTCCTCTGTCCCTGTTTTAGGTTTGTGGGACGTTTTAGAACAGATGGAGCCTATATAGGTGGGATAAGTTCCATCTGAACAGAAGGGTCACAAATGCACTGACTGAGAGGATAGACAGAGCTATGGGGGAGAGTTTAAAGGAGTGGACAGGGGGATGGGAAGTCTATACAAAATCCAACAGAGAGGAAGAAGCAGCTAAAATAAGCAGATGGGCAGACAGGGGGGAAATAATATTAAGTACTGAAACATGTTACACACCTATAGGAAAAAAATGTCAACAGGAAAAAAACTCAAGAGATAGAGCTGAAGCAATAGACAATAAGAAAGCTCTATGGAAAACATTTTTAAAGGGTCACAGATAAGCACAAGAAGGAAAATAGGGACTTCATATAATGGCTGTAAATAGTAGAATATATTTAGATGGATTTAAATTGCTTAGCAGTGTTGGGGTAGGATACAAGACAGCTCAGAAGCTATGAGATGGGCTTCAAGAAATAAAAAGAATAAATGGGGTGAGAGATGAGGTACTAGGGCAGTGGTCACCAACCAGTGGATCTCAATCCACCAATTGATCTCGGAGCCTCTTGCAGTAGATCTTGGAGCCTCTTGGAGTCCATCTGAGGCTGGGGTGAGGGGCTGAGTGCCCATGTGTGTGCGTGCATGCATGCATGCATGCGTGCATGCATGTGCCCCATCCCAGCAGGTCAGTCCGTGGGGGAAGGAAGGGGCAGAAGCTAGACTGAGCCCCCCCATGGTGAGGGCCAGTGCCGCAGAGGCAAGAGCAGGGGTAAGTTGAGTGGGGCCCTGGCAGGGTGGAACTTACCTGCTTGAAAGGCATGCCCCAGATAATTTTTCTCCCTCTGCTTCGATCTGCCCCTCCCTCCCTCCCCACAGACTTACCTGCTGGGCGGTGGGTGGGGAGTGGTGGGTAGCTGCGACATGCTGTAGATTTTGGGTTGCTTTTAAATGCCAAAGGTGATCTTCTACTTAAAGGTTGGACACCTCTGTACTAGGGACACCAACAAAATTTGTCAGGAATTCTCCACTCTGATATTGCCCCAGAAAATAAAAAAAAAAATAAGCCAGGCAAGTTATATTATCCTGTATTTAATACATTCTGTATTGGCAGTGGTGAGAGTGATAAGTTTACTATTAGACATGATTTTGTCAAGCACGTTTTTCCCCCCCACAAAACAGCAACAAACTCTCAAAATGTTCCAAATCTACAAACCTAACAGTCCATTACATCAGCTACCCCATTTATAAATACAACAGCCTTTTTATTGTTTAGATCGATGTTGTTTTTATCTTTTGGCTCACAATTAGAGATGAGTCACAATTAGAGTCCTTGATTTACATGCATCCAAATTAGAGGCTTTAGAATGCAAACCCAGATCCAGATCTGAATTTCAGTAGTCATCTGTATAAAATTTATAATGGACCAGACTGAAACCTGCAAATTGAGTATTCCCAAATTCTGAAGACTATTGGTGGACATGGAGAATCTGGCCCTTGTGGCTATTCCTATTTTCTCAGAAATCCTTTGAATACCAGAATCACTAAGCTTGTTTCTTGGTACTCTCTGCATCTGTGAGCAAGATTCTAAGGATGTTCCATATGGAAAAAAATGCAAAAGGTGCTTTTATGATCACCAAGAGATGATGTTTCCCCGAAGCCTTTTTATGTTTTCAGAATAAATCCAAGTATCTGCCTCAAGCCCATTCAAATCATATATGCAATTCACTTCCAGAACAAAGTTTTGTTGTGAATCTAGAGGAAAATGCCCAGGGGTCTATACCATACAACAAGAGGGAACGTACATTATTTCATTTGCATGCATGTAAGCCCTGTTTATGAATCAAGCCTTAGGAAATTAATCATAAGAGTGTCTGTACCTAATTGTATACATTGAAACATGGTTACAAATAAAATATATTGTAGGACTTGGGAAAATTAGCCATATAAAAAGGAAAAATAAAATACTATTTCTAAGTACATTTTAGATATCTTTAAAGTGGTAATTTCTTTGTCTCACTAAGGTTGTTGGATTTACAAAGGTAGGTATTAGTATGCTACTCTAACTACCTATTATGGTTCTACAGCTATAATACAAGTAAACAATAAAAAACTGTTACTATAGATTCACAAAATAGTTTGATTCTTCAATGCTAACAATGCACGTTCTGTTAGTTTTTATAAGTTTTATCTTAGCACTTGACTCCTTATTTATAAGACACTATTCAAAGCATATTTCACAACTTCCCTGTGGGTCAAGATAAGTAAACCTTGTGCTTGACTGATGGAATAATGAAACAAAAAGGCTAAATGGAGTTAACTGACTGGTTATTAAATTCCCACCATCTCAGAGAAGTTATTTAACTCCATATGTATTGCACAGAATGGGACACAAGGAAACAAATTTGTTGGTAATAAAAAACTCTTTAAATGTATATGTTGGGGTCTGAAGTACTATAAAACTTTGGGGCTAGGGCAAATAACATTATTTATATTATAATTTTTACATCAACAGTTGCTGGATGTGCTCCTTGGATTTAGCACAAGTCTTACCAGTGTATTATTTCACAATGCATGTGTGGAGCATATAACCAATATTCTATGAACTGCAGGTGTTGAATTTTTTTTCAAAGTTTTGTTAAAAACGAACATTTTAAATTCATTCTGCAGTTTAGACCAGTGATTCTCAACCTGGGTGCCCTGAGATCCTTTTAAGCGAAGTACAGAGTTCCATGCAATATTAGCATGCATAGGTATGCAAACACCTATACATGATTCCCAAAGAAAACACAAAGATTTCAAATAGGAATCCATAGTGTTAAAAACATTCTGACTTGTGGTCATCTTGAGTTGTTTGTAACAGTAGAATAGCTCTACTGCTTTGCTGTAATAAAAAAAAGTGAAAGTGTGGGGAATGGGGGAGTGTGCGGGGGTCAGGGGGCTGGAGGAGGAGGCAGGGGATGGGACCTGAAAGGTGTTTCCCCCTTGGTCCCCTTCCCTTCCCTTCTAGCCTCTCCCTCCCTTGCCCCTTACTAGCTCTGAGTCTGGCTCCAGCTCCGTGCTGCAGCAGGTTGGGACTGCCCAAATCATCGAAGCTCTCTGAATCTTTTCTGAAGATTCAGTGAGCTTTTAATAGATTCAGACCTTTTATTTGGTCCCCTGATTCAATTCAGATTTGGAGATTCAGCCACCAAATTGAGCTGAATCTTCTCTGAATCGAATTGCCACCCAAAGCTTCACGCAGCCCTAGCCTAGATGTTTTGTTCAAGTACGTTATTGCTGTCTAAATGGCATTTGCACTTTCTCTGATAGTGTCAAGATCAACTACACTTGTTATTTAAAATGATACAGTTTGGGTTGAAATAGCTGGTTTGTGGAAAGCTTCTATGCTGACTGTGCTTCCATGAAATCCTTAAGTCATGTTTTGTTCTTGTATTTATGTTAAAGGTAAAAAAACAAAATAGGTTGAGTAAAAAAATTACATTGTTTATTATTGTTTTCTTCTCCTTTCATGGGTATATTAAGATCAAGACAGTGAGAATGACACCTACGAACTCAAGTAGGTATAAAAATATATATGGCTAGGTCCTTTTAAACTAAGGTGATTAACTTGGCTTTGTTTGTTTTATTAAATATCGAAGCATTTTTGTAATTCTGCTGCACTTAAAGTATGCTTACATTTTTCTAAGACCAGTTAATCACCATCCATTTTGTGTTTTTCTGGTAGAAAACCTGGGGAAAAGTGTATATATTTTTGTAAGCCCTTTTAAATTCAATTAAATCCATCCAGAATAGTGAGAGAGCCCTCAGGCATATTTCTACATAACTACTTTTTTGAGTTATTAAATATTCAGTATTTTTCATTCTAAAAGTGTAATTTTAAATTTGTAATAAATTTTCATGATAAGTCATTTCAGGGTCTGCATTTGTCCTTGTTCCTCCTCACCCCAGCTGTCAACAGCAAACTTTTCATACCCATCAGCCATTCATGTAGATGCAAGAGTGAGTAGATGCACATGGAAATCATTTGAATACTGTTTTCTTTAGATATAAAGTTTTTGTACTCTCCTATGCCTGAAGAAGGGTGCCTGTGCCCAAAAGCTTGCAAATAAAGACTTTTTTTTTCAAATATCTAATTGGTCTAATAAGAGAAATCAGCTCTGTCACAGGTTCTGATTCCTTTTGCCTCTAGACCAATATGGCTACAGCCTGGATAACTGAAGCTTTTACTTACCATATTCTGTTGGAAGAGCTCTTATGTTAAAGAATGGTATGTTAAAGAATGGGTATATTAGTTCAGGCAACTGCTGTAGTCCCAAGTACTTATGAACTGTTAGAAATTCCACTGACAGCCCTTACCTATTTAAGTGCAACATGGGACATACAGTTCATGCAGACCTTCATCCTAAATCTCTAAAATGAAAGTTAGGGATGATGTAGATAAATATTAGGGCACTGGAGATGCATATTTACAATTATACAACATTATACATTAACTCAATATTCATGCTTAAAGGTCAAATTCTGTCCTTATTTAGGTACACTTGAACTTCAGTGGACTCTGTACACATCTCAGAACATACTTTGTACCTAAGATTTAAATTTCATTGAACTGTTATCTACAGAACAAATGGGATTTTTAGAGGTAGCCAACAGGGCTGTATGAAGCTTTAGTCCCTGATTTGATTTGGTGGAGATTTGGCCCAATTTGGTGGCCGAATCTCTGAATCCGAATTGAATCAGGAGACACTTTAATCTCTCTGAAACAATTCAGAGGATTCCGATTTTGATTCGGAGAGATTCAGAAAGACTCGATGATTCAGATATAGATACAGCTTTAAATGTTTTTTCTACATACCTCAAGGTACCAGGTGGCTCGTGAATGCTGAGATGGTGGGGTGGATGAAGTGTCCAACTGAAGCATGGGGGGCTCTCCAGCACGGCTGGTAGCAGACCCAGAAGTGGACCAGAAGGACTTCTGAGTCCACCAGGGAGTGCACAGGGTGGTTCCCCCGCACCCACTGGATCAGCAATTGGTGCTTCCTGGGTTTGGGGGGGCACCTGGGGCCCCCCAAGGCTGATTTCTGAGCTGGAGGGGAGTGCGGGGGGGTGGGGGCAGGAGGTCCGGTGCACTTGGAAGTAATTCCAGTCCACTTCTGGGTTCGCCGCTCAGCACACGGGGGCGCTGTCCCACGGTCCTATGAGACACTTCATCTGCTCCAGCATCACAGCATTCACGAGCCATACCTCATGTGGCTGAATTGCTGATTCTCTGAATTAGCATCAAATCTTCAGATTCGGATTTGGCCAAATTGAATCGGGGACGGTGATCCAAATCAACTAATCGAATTACTATCCCCAATTTGGGCCAAATCCAAATCGAATATGGCTCATTTCACACAGCCCTTGTAGCCAATGCTGTGGTTTTTGAGACATGCGTTACTTAGAGAATCTTTGAGACACTTTGAGAAATTGCTGCCTCTTTTTCAATCGCTTTTTTCTTTCAAACAGACAGGTTCTATATGTGAATATTATAGATTGATCCCTAGAATTGGAAATTGAACTTTCTAATTTCCTTATTATTGATCATTTTTAAACATGTTATGAGCCTGGAACTCCAACCTTGCCATGGAAATGTCTGAGAACTTTCCACTGTCTTAGTGGAAAAGTTTCATTCTTGTTGAATACTTTTTATAAAGTAGAGATGTCCAAAAATAGACTTGTTACATGCCAGCACACAAAATGCATTCTTTAGTTCTATAGGAAGGGTTTGTACCTGGGCCTCTTGTTGGACACCTTCCTAATTTCATGAACATCAAGGGTCATATAAGCCTACCTATCAGTCCTGTTAATTCTTAAAGTCCAAAGGAAACTCAAATAAGATTTAGCCTTAGTGATCATCATAGTAGCTCAAGTAGCCCAAACTGTTCTGGTAAGACTGCTGAGCCAGTCTATGTAGACTTTGGTCACTACCTTGTCACTGAATATCATATTGCAAAATGGAGGCCAGATCCAACACTCAGATCCAACATCATTTCATCTGACAGCCCAGGTGGCTGCTGGTTAAATGCACCGATATTAGTTAAACAGCTTAAGTCCAGAACACTTTGGTACATAACATAAAAATAAGATTAAATCATTGCAACATAGTGCAGATACTGTACCCAAATAAACTTTATACTAGTTAGCTCTGGTACTGGTAGCAATCTAATAACAGCAGCACAATATCATTAGGATAACTTACTCTGCTTCTGGGGAGCAAAATAAAAGTTTTCCACTATATCACTTATCTCTTAGAAAGTACTGTTGCTGCTATTCTGGACTATCTGTCAACTCCATAAGAGTATATTTAGTACCCCATCTATATACAGGTTTCCCTCACTTTATGCAATAGATGTGTTCCTGAAAAACTGCGCATAACTTGAATTTGCATAAAGAAAACCCACTTTACAAGGTAACAAATAGGGATATGATCCAAGACTTTGACTGCATCAGCAGCAGGTAAGTCTGCTGGGGCCGGGACAGTGCCGGGCTCTTCCCAGTGTGGGGCTGGGCCAGACTGAGCTCGAGGCAGGTGGTAGTGAAACAAGGGACTATGGGGGGGCTGCAGCCTCCCCAAAACTCGCTGTAGTCCCACCGTCCCCCCTCCCAGCACTGATGCCACCTGCCCAACCTCACCCCCTGCTAGGAAGAGCCTGGCCCCAGGGGCTGGAGTGAGTGGGGCTTCAATTTGCATCCCCATAAGCGCTGAGGGAGAGAATGGGAGTAGGGCTGGGGAAGGGATGCAGGATGGCAGGCATGGCTCTTGCTGCTATGGGCTACTGCTGGGGCCAGGGGCCATGCCAGGCTCTTCCTGTCAGGGGGACTTGTGCAGTGCTGCACTTGGGGCAGGCAGTGGTGGTTCTAGGAGGGGAGTTGGGGGGGGTACAGTGAATTTTGGGGTGGTTGCAGCCCCCTCCTGTAGCCGCACTGAGGACTTGATCTATCCCCCCCACAGTCCTTTCCCCTCCCCACTGCTAATCACATAGGAGTGAATTTACCTTGCATATAACGAATTTTATGTATAAAAAGGGCCATCGCATAAGAGCAAATTCGAATATACCCACATAAAGTGAGGGAAACCTGTTCTGCCCTTCTATCCAGGCACATGTTATATTGCTACCACCCATAACATCATATTCATATTGGTGCCCTCTCCTTCTTAGAACTTTATTAAAGTATTAGCAGTGCTAGCAACTTTTTATGCCTTAACAACTAGTTCCATATATCACTTTTTCCATGTCCATTATGGGTGTGTCTACATGTGAATTTATGCCAGCTTAAATTTACGACACAGTAAGCAAGAATAGGCCAGTGCCTACACGTGCAGGTGTTAAGGTGCATTAATGCTGTGTGAACTGACTTGGTACTAAAGTTATGCTAAGTCAATCCACACAGATTGTGTCACTGTGTAGTAATGCATTTATATGTGTGTTACTGTGCAGTAAGTAATTGGGCATAAATTTGATACCTGCGTGATGCAGGTATTAAATTTACACTCAAGTTGGCATAAGTCATCATATTTACTGTGCAGTATGGGTATGCACATGTAGATACATCCCCATACTGCACAGTAATTTAAGTTACTGCACAGTCAGTGCACATGTGTAAACACACCCACTATCAACTTAAAGGGTATGGAAGACCCAAGCCCTGTGGTGGTTCTCATGTACGTACTTTTTAACAAGGACACCCTTCACAATCACACAAGAAAGAATGATTATTCACTTGACAGTAGCTGTGGTTATGTGATAGAGATCCTACAGCCCATATTACTTCTCTACTTCTATCCAGTACTCTGGTATTCTGTATTGACAAAGGAACTGGGGACAATTGGGGTGCCTGTAAAGGTGCTGGGAGGCTGCTCTGATGTGCTGTAATTACAGCACACCAGAGCAGACTTGTTTAATCAAGTCTGCTAGAGGGTTCTAACTGGCATACCCCAGCCAGCCATACATCTTGTGTATTAGCTTCCTCGCACATCAAAATGGCAATGGGGATGCTTTAACTAAAGCTCATTCAGTGAGCTTTAGTTAAAATGCTTATCACCATTTTGAAGTGTGGGGATGCTGATACACAAGACGCTGTGGCTGCCTTAGCGTGGCTCTCAGAGCCACTTTAATTAAAGTGCCCCTCTCCATCTCCGGAGCATATGCAAAAAATATGCCATTGGGTTCTTTCTGAACTTTTTTGTCTCAGGTGAGGGGAATAGGGATAAAAGTGGGTCCCCCACTCACCTACCCCTAGTTACACTACTGCTACACAGTTTAGGCAAGTAAATAACAGTACCTTTTTCCACACAGCAAACATGGAAAAAATGTATGATATAGTTACAGCATTGGTGTGTTTATACTTCCAAAATGCCATTGATTCCTAAATAAATTAGTGCATTTGTGGGTTGGGGGTGGTGGTCATATTTTGCCTGTCATGATGGTAAAATATATTCACACTTGAGCTGGGGATCCATGGTGTCACATGCTTCTCTAAGAATGCTCCAGCAGCCTCACCATCATGTGTATTCAGCATCGCCACATTTCCAAATGATGGTGGGGGGTTTTTAACTAAAGCCAGTTTAAGGGCTGAGCCAAGCAGCCAGCAGGTGCTTGATTGCGGCAGCCATTTTGAGATGCTGGCTGCCTATCTAAACAGAGCAGATTGCTGTTGACAGGGCAGGCAGAAACATCATTTGACTGAGCTGCATGGAACATCTAGCAGGCAGGAGCTAGAGGCTCTTCGTCCTGGGCATCTAAAACTGCACCCTGCTGGGGCAGGATGGCCTGGTAGGGCTCCTGGTGGTGCAGGAGTCCCTAGAAAATACCCGCCCAGTTACCTCCCTGGTAAAAGGTGAGGAGGGGCACCTTAACCCCAGCCTCCATCTTTGGCTGGGCTTTGGAGGTAGTTGTGGGAGTAGTGGGGCCAGGCATAGGCAGCAGTCCACTTGCCAAGCCCAGCAGGTATGTGAGATCCTGGAGACCCCAGAGTGGGTAGTGTGAGGTGTGTAGTGTGTGGCCCTGCACAAAGTAGGGCTGAATGGAAGTAGGCCTGAAGTCCCAGCGGTCCCTGGGGCATGTTGAGTAGAACCAAACTGGGACTAAGCCTGAAGGGCAGCAGAAGAGCCAGCCCCATAAATAGTTCATCATGAAGATGAGAAGACCCCAGGGTGGGGTGTGGTGTAGAGGCCCTAGAGGGGGTGTAGTAGGAACCCCATGTGTGGGGAAGAGACCAAGGCATGGTTGTGAATGCCTGAAGCTGTAGTTTGGGCCAGAGGCTGAGTAAGGGGCTTAGCCAGAAAGTTCGGGGTGAGTCCTGACCCCGGTAAGTCCTCCGCTGCAAGGAGGCCGAGTATGGAACAAAAGTATCACCGGTAGTTGAGCACAATGACCTGGTGCTCCAGGGAGGGAGGGAGAGTCCCTGTGAGACCCGGGAGCACCAATCATGGTACAGAGTATGATTACAACATGTGGATGCCATCTGCAAGACATGGGCTGTGGTGTAGGGGAGGTCAGAGCCACAGATAGCGAGCCCTGGCATTGGGGCATGTAATAGGCAGTCTCTCACATTTATCAGCAGTTGATGAAAACGACAAAGTCGTGGCAGGTGAGATTGGGCAGGGGGCCCTACAGAGACAGGTGGGCGAGCTGGCATGAGTCGTGGCCCCGAGAGCATGTCCCCTGTCACAAGCAGGAAGCTTTCTTCTTGGAATGCTTCAGAAAGATTTCAGCTGTGAGCTTGTTGAGTTTATTCCTAGGCCTCCCCTTGAATTTTATAGTGGCAGACCAGATGAGCCTGGGATGAAATGAAAAGAACAAACTTGAACCTGCAAATTCTTACACAGCTGAAGCCAAAATTCACAGTAGCAAGCTTTGCAAATAAGATCTTAAAGCAGGGAGGGAAGAGTTCACAATACCATTACAGGAGTTGTTAGTATTGCTAATGTAATTGGTACATTTAATGAAAAATGAAATTATTTTGGAAGCACATTGCTTTTGGTGCTGGGACCAATGACATTTTTGACAGAAGAGGAAAAGTTAATAAACCCCCATGATAAAAAAACACAGTGTAGATCATATTATATAAAGTTGAGCACTTGGATGCAGCAACTGTTACAAGTTACTCAATCTTATGGGAATTTCTGAAGATGATTTTTTTCTAACCTTCCATCTGGTTTAGCAAAGACACAAATGGCAAAACACTGTTATGGGATGAATTTCCTTTAAAAATGGTATACATGCATCCTGGAAGGTGAGGCCCTCTTGTCAAAATGTTGTGCTAACTTGGACACTTTGGAAAATCAAATAAATGTTTTATTCTTTGGGAACCATATGGCTAACACCTCACATCATCTGAAGTGCCAGCTGCCAATTTGTTTGTTGGTGTTTGGGTTTCAGTTACTACTGCACGCAATGGGAAGGGAAGAATAAACTTGTAACTTTCACAATTATGGTTTCAGTTTCAAAGTCTGTCCATCCTAACTGAGATAGCAACCTGAGGAAACTCCTTTTTGAGAATTAAATTTCAGCAGAGATGAATTTTAACTCTGCCAGAAGAACTTTTGCATTTTTTAATGCTAAATGTTGGTACGAACTGATAAGATGCATGCAAGTGAATGTATATCAGTTCACTAAAGTTGCCTGTTATCTTTAACTTTTGGCTAGTACTATTGCTGGTTTACTTGTTCCTTCATTTTTATTCCCCCCAGCTGATCCTAAGTATGTGATATCTGAGCATCCACATTCCAGCGTCCTCATATACAGGTTTCCCTTGCTTTATGCGGGTTCTGTATGTGCGAATTTGCTCTTATACAATGACTTTTTTATACTAAATATTCATTATACATGAGATAAATTCACTCTCATGTAGTCAGTGCGGTGGAAGCCCACAGTTAGCTGCTTTGTGAAGTGCATTGTGTGAGTGATGTGCACCAAAATATAGTCTCCTGTGTAGATCCTCTTTGCTCATTGCCTGTGACACGTTTCTGTAGTTGCTGCCCCCATTATGATAGTGCCCTGTACTTGTGTGTACTGTCTGCTGTTGGTGAGTATCAAAATTGTCTTGTAAGAGTGGTAGAAATGGGTTTGGGGGTCAGTACAGTCGAGGTCTTGCAACATATCCGTATTTGTTGCATTGTAAAGTGGGTTCCCTTTACGTAAATTTGAGTTATGCACTGTTTTCCAGGAAGGCATACAGCATAAAGCAAAGGAAACCTATACTGGCTGACATAATTGACTGAATAATTATTTATTTACATTATGACAGTTCATAGAAACATTAGTTCTAACCAGGACCTCATTATTAAGCACTGAACAAATGCCTATCAAAATTATTGTTCCTCTTCCAAAGAGCTTCTATTTCCTGTTTGTAGAGCTCTTTATTGTAATGCATTGTATAAGCCAATCAAAGTAAACAGAAAGCTTCCCTTTGACTCTAATACTACTGTGTTACACAAATCCAAGATGACTTCAAATTTAAGATGACCACCCCAATAATTAGATTCTATACATGGATAATTTTAAAATGTGGTATAATAGTCCCTGTATAGAATCTAATTATTGCAGGGTCATCTCAGATTCATTCCCTCCAGCACTGCAACAGTAAGGAGGGAGGCAATGGGGCTGCCAGGAGCAGGGATTCAAGCAGCCTGACCGTCATCCCTTACCCCCCTGCTGCCTGTCGCCTCCCCCCCCCTTTCCCACCCCTACTGCCTGGCCCCGCTGCAGTGCCTGTGCCCCCTGACCTCTGCCCCCATCCTGGGATGTATAGTGGTGCAGTTGCAGCTCCTTTGATTCCAGCTCCACCAAAACTTTAAAACCAACTGCCTGGGAGGGGAAGCAGCATTTCTATTCAGACAGCCATCAGAGTCTATTGACTTCATGGCTTATTATCATCTCCTGGATTCCTGCTAATCCCTCTCCACTCCACAGGTGTTAAAGACATTCTGTCCTTTTTAATGGTCTTGATGTTTCAGTATTCAAACTATCCTTTCTTCTGCAACTTTGCTATCTGTTAGCCATTCCTGGTAATGTGTGTCTTCTATTTCACAGCTCTAGCTAAAAACCTTAACTTGGGTGTAGAAATGACAGACAATGGAGTACTGGAAGTTCTGTCAAGATGCTTAAGAAGGCTAGATTTTGTTTTATGAATTTGAATAGGAGATGTACATTTAACTGTAATCACTACAGGACTAATGACACTTTTTGTTGTTGTTTTTTTTTTTAACTATTTTTAATTATTTTGCCTAGTTTACAGTGTTTTTTGTTTTTGATTTTTTTTTAACCTAATACATTATCTAGCAAATTTAATACACATTCCAATAGTTATATTTGTTTCTGCTTTGATCTTAAGCTGAATAGTGTACCTCTAGCCCCTAGCATATTAGTAAAGCTTCTAGTTTTTCTTTAACTGGAGAAAAATGTGTTGTGTTATATGGGCTGATGTTCTGCACCCTAAGATTTTCAAAATCCTAGATAAACCATGCCTGAATGGGTTTATAACATGGTTTGGCCAGTCATGTTAAGTCTGAGATTTAGACACCATTTTTTAATCAAATGAAAAAAAATTGAAAAATAAATAGTGTGGGTATCCTTAAGTGCATTTTTTCAGCTTTTTCTTTTAATGAACTCTGCTACTCACACCCACCCTCAAATGTTTTTTGTTTTAGATTGACATAAAACATTTGATAGGCTTTTGGATGATCTAATCTTTTTATTTGTCCCTTAAAAAAAAAAAAAAAGAAAAACTATTACAAAACATTTTATTCAGAATTAAAAGTTTAAACTTCCTTTAAAAAAACCCACAAAATATTTCCCCATTTATATTTTGAGAAAAAAACTGACCCAGTTCACAAATAGTTTTGGTCTTGCGGAATTAACTAGCTGCCAAAAATTTTCACATAGTGAAACTAATGTAGGCAGAGCTAGACTTGACACTTTAATCTCAACACTTTGGAGAGGTGTTCCTCCCTGTCCCCCTTGTTTGTTTGTTTGTTTGTTTTATTAATTGGCAGACTTTTGCAAGCCTTTCCCCCTTTCATCTCAATCTCAAGACATTTCATGGGCCGCTATTCTTACACAGTTCTCTGTACAAACCTCAACTTAAGGATGTTTCTACTTGTGTGACAAAAATCAGTGAAAATTGGGGTCTCTGAGCCCCTAAGTGAAGTAACTCATTTTTATCATTATTTTTACACCACCAAATGTACACTCCCACCAGTGGTATTTTGTTGCAGCATGTCAACTAGGAAAGACCCCTCAGTGATGCTAAACTAGCAATGTTATAATAGACTGATAGAAGTCGATTCATATTTTAAAATGCTCAGATGTTACCAGCTCCAGTGAGGTGTGATAATGAGATTTAAAGGCACACAATAAGCACTTTTTGGGTTTCTCTAATTACATATTTTATAATATTCACACTAGCATTTTGTATATTTTTTTCTTTCTGGACCGAAAGTAGCACCTATATTTAGGTTGTAGATTATGGTATAAGAATACTGTTCTGTGCTTTTCAATACTTTATTTCACCAAAATTGCTTAGGCTTCTTCAGGTTTTTTGGTGGGGAGAAATGGGATTTGGCTAGTCTAAAACCTTAATTCTGCCTAAATCAGTTCTGAACTTCAGGTTTCCAAAATCTGAGAAGTATTTTCTTCTAAAAGAGGTATTCTGCATTGAATCTATGGATTTAATGGTATTTTTTCAATGATATCCACATTTCCACACTTGTTATGGCAGGTCTCCAAAAAAGACAATGATTAGATTGATAGTGGGAGGATTTAGCAAGACTCAGACATTCATATTCTACTGACTGGTGAAGGTAGGATAGTTCTATTAGGGAGTCAGCATTGTTAGTGTATATTATAGCCAACCTGATCTGCAAAGATATTTATCAGATCCTGGAATATTGTGAAAATACATATCTGTTTGAGTACAACTGTAGTAAGCCCTTGATCTTTTTACAAGTTGGTAGGTAAAATTTGCTACCAGTTTGTCCAGTTTTTCTTCATTACAATTTCATGTTATATCAGCATTAGGCAAGGGGCTGATGAATTGAACTAGGTAAAATATGAATCAGGACAGAAGCTTGAAATTCAGACTGAATATGAGTTACTTCGAGGAGGGTCAGCTTAATTTTCTATACCTCCGGTGCCTTGATGACTAATAATATTATTAGTATTTCATACTTCTATAAGGGTCTTCATCTCAAATTGCTTCACAAATGGTAATAATTTAAGCCTTGCATGACCTCTCTGAGGCATCTGTGTTTTGTTACCTTTTCACATACGAGGAAATTCAGAGCAAGGAGTTAAAATGCTTGCCAACAATGTTTTCAGAGCCAGGGCAGCATACAAGTAATCTTGTTTTTCCCAGGTTTACATTTTTAGTCACAGGACTATCCAGCCTCTGCTACAAAGTTATAAAGTTGTAAGTTAGAAGTTCACTTTCTCTTATTATTTCTGTCTTCCCTGCATTTATGCCCCAACATTGTGATCAGGATCTGTCCCATGTGACTGTATAGGGCTTATTTCTGTAGTTTATGGAATTGAATGGGAGCTTAATTATAGTAGAATTTGGCCCTGTATGTGATTACAAGTCAAACTCACAGAAAGAAGCTAACACACAATTAAGAATTAAACCTTTAATATAAGTTTCCAGTGAGTTGTCACATTAACCTCCGCAGCTCTCCACTATAGACGATATTGGCCATGTTTATTTTTATCAGTATTCCATTTATTTTGCTAAGTTTGACACAACTATAGCAGCTTTTGCCTTTTTGAGGGGGAGGGGAGCAATGACCTTAAAAGGCTTTGTTCTAAGAATTAAGCAAATGTCAATATTAGTCGTTATTTGGTGAATCTACCAAGAAAAGAAAATAGGAAAATGTAATGTGTAGATTGTCACTGAAATACTACAGACCAAAAGGAGCGGATCAGAAATAATCTTGGACAAAAAAGCAGTCCTGAGTTATCCAATCAGACACTGACTCTGGAATTCATCCAGGTGGCATCTATTCATATCACATGTGTAGCATATTCAATGAAACTGGGAAGATTACTCTATCTTTCTTCTTCTGTTTCATTGGTTAGCTAATCTTTATGATCATCTTTAAGGAAATAGAACATCATTGTTTCTCGGTGAGATAGGGAAAAGCTTTGCTGACAGTGGCCCTGGTCAACTGGAAGTTGCAGGTCAAGACGATGCTGTTTTAAGGATCAGGTAGCATCCTCAAACCCAGGGTGTATGATACTGGTAAAGTTAAACATAGCAAGGGAAGAGAAAGCTGATGTTTAAAAAGTTTGATCCAGCTACCTAGTTATCCATATAAAAACCCAGCCATTAATTGCAGTGTCACTACATACTGACCAGAATTAAACTCTGCATTTCCTTGACTTTAACATCTTCTATTTATGGGTGTAACTGTTTTAATTTTCCAGACACAAGTCTTGTCAAGAGCTGGGCTTAGATTATTATGTTCACATACAGTTAAGGAAGAGTCAGGCATGCAAGTTCTTCAACTGATTTTTTTTGTTATTTGCAAAAGTAGAGGGTAGAGAGAAGTAAAATGTCAGGTGACAGAGTTCCTAATCTCTCACCATGCTCGTGGAACTCCAGACAAAGGTATTTCCTTTTAACTACTTTTGCATTAGAATGTAGTATTGCCTATTATAGTCACAGTGAGCAAAAGAACAGGACACATTTGCATATAGATTTCTATCAGAGTTATGAACATTTAAATCCACATTGCTTGTGTAGTGAATGCACCATTATGGACGAGGCTTAGCACGTCACTGCACTTGGCATGTCTAGGTTTTTACTCGGCATATAATATTTTGAGAGCCATTTTTTTTCAAGCATAGAGTAATAGGCTTTAACTTTGCTAAGCTTTTCTGCCAGGCCTCCAGTGCCCTGCTGTTCTATTATATTGAACTTGTAAGCAGGACGCTCTGCCAGGCTCACCCAGATTACTGCTGCAATAAGGGCCCTGCTGAGTGACTAGTGTCATGATAAGTGCTAGGGAGGGAGTTCACCATCTTGGCATACTGTTCTCATCTTATTAAATTCAGCTTTGTGGAAGCAGGGAGTCTGCCTCTCAGCCTCACTGGCTCTGGCTCTGTCCAACTGCTACTGTCAGACAATATGAAAATAGGAACCACCACAGCTAATGGCAGGTGCTGCGCCACAGCTGAGGGGGAAAAAAAAAGGAGTTTTTTTGGTTTTTATAGGCACTTGACTGGACTGATTCAAAACCTTCAGCTTTTTAATATTTATTATTATAGTCCTCATACCCAAAGACATTTCATGGCCCACTATTCTTTTATAATGTGTTCAGCTTGCGCACCTTTTTCTGCCTCTGTCCTCTTTTAGCTATGTATGAAGAGTGGGAAGTGAAAAACAAGCCCTTAGAACAACACCACTTGCACTTAAGGCTGAAACTCTAAAGCCCCAATCCTGTAGCCGTTCCTGAACTAAAACTCCCAATCAAGCCAACAGAAGTTCTGCCATAGTAATACGTTTAGGATTTGGCCTTGTAGCTGGGATTTTTTAAGAGAAAGCTGAGGGAGTTAGGTACCCAAACCCCATTTGGAATTCAAAGGGACATTGTCTTAATTCTTTCAGGTTCCTTCAAAAATCCCACCTTTCATTCCAGATGGAGGGATCAGGAAGAAAACCATCCTCATAGAATGCAAATGACCAACCATGTCCTGGGCAGGAATCGGTTGTATTGAATAGTGTGGTAGAAGAGTGAGTTATTCATAGAAAGAATAAGGGGTTTACAAGGAGGAAATCAGCCCAAAAGAAAGATCAGGTGAAACCAATTTCTGATTGTGTATCTTCTCAGATCACATCAGTGGCAATGTGTTGGCCACTGTCAGGGTTGGATGGGATTACAAGTATTCCCTACTGAGACAAAGAAAAAACATCCATTTTGCTATAATTAAGTTTCAATATATTAAATCATTGTTTTTAAAAATATCTATTATCAAACTTTGAGGCAGACCATGCACTCTTTACTTTTGAGTGTAAGAGTCTGTCTGATATAAATGAAAATATTATTCAAAGGTTGTTGCAGAAAGATAGATAAATTGCCCCTACCTTTATTGGTACACAAGCACTTACAGAATTCTGCCTCTGCAAATGCATCGCTTACCATTGTTCAGCAATAAAACTTTCAAACAAGCCACTTATTGTCAGTTCAGCATGTCTGCAAATTGGACACGATCGACACATGCAGTGTAACCTTTCTGAAAGGAGTATTGATGTAGTCCAGCAAATAAGTCATTGAAAAGCAAAGCCAAGTTGGGATCAATACATAATCCAGATTTTCAAATGCTTTTATGGCAAGAGTCTCTCAGTCTGGCAGGTTGTGGTTCAGCAGCACACTTGTTGGCCATGTCAGTCTTCATAAGAGTGACAGATTTGATTAGTTTCTTTGAGAGTGGCTGAAGGAAAAATTCAGGCAAAATATGATTTTTTTTTTCCTGCCAATTTGCAATATCACATTTGCAGTCTTTTCCTGACTCAAAGGTAAGGAATAAAGGACTTAACATTTTAATCCCCTTTGAGAAAATGAATAAGGAAATTATGTCTCTGAGTGTGACATTTTTTTACTTGAGAAAATAAGCATAAAGAATTCTAATTGAAGCTGACTGTAATGTACTTCATGTCAGAACTTCTCACATCCTGAGCAGTTTACAGTTTTGACAAATAAAAAAACAAAACAAATTTGCTCATGAGTATATTTTGGATAAATTCTGTTTGTGTATTTCATTTTTCTGAGACATGAAAACATTCCCTCATGTCTATGGTTTCAGTTTCACTTCTAAGCCTTACTTTTTTCTGTTCACTATCTTTTCCTCTTTCATTTGCTTTTCCCCTTCCTTTGCTCCTCAGCTGTTTTTCTTTCTGAGCCCTTTTTTCCCCACTCAAGTCATAGTGACAGGTTTCTGATATACCTATAAAGATGGAACCTTGTTCTATGGTAATGTATTTCTATTTTCCATCCTTAACGCATGCTTGTGTTACTTACTAACATCAGAATTACTGCTTTTACTAATTTTCTCATGTCCTCCCTACCTTCCTTTCATTTCCCTGGTGCCTCTTATTCACAAGCCACTGTGCTTTTCAGAGGACAGATTGCTAGAAAAGGAGATGGACATTATAATTGTAATTTTACCTATTTCACAATACGGTGAAAAGTTTACTTGTCCTTAGATATCAATTCCACAGACAGTGTGAGTGGGCATCAGAGTTCTGGCCTAGAATATGGGTTGTCCCGAATGGAGACAGAGAGCAGGGGGTAAGAAGATCTAAAGAAAAACTCAGTTGAAGTCTTTCTTAATTTGGAGGATGTTTTCTGAAAGGCGACAGCTGAGGACCAAAAATAAGCTATCTTTTCCATTGGATTGGAAGACTATCAGAGTTTTAGATTTGGCTCTGGAGCCAATACATATGATGCTCATATGAACATTGTCTAAAACCCTCCTCTGTAGGGGATGTCTAGGATTTACTCAGACCTTCAAATTATACCAAGTCCTAGCTTAGTTCCTTCCGTAGTGACCCCAAAGGTACCCTCCATGGGACAAATGAAGTGTCTATTAAAGCTAATCAAGCAGATTTATCTTTGGTATTGATGCTCTAATCTGATTGACTCAATAGGGAGTTCCCTGACTCTAAGGCATTAAATTCTAAGGGATTAATTGAGCTTGGGATATGTCCAACTACAGGTCTCTCCTTAAGAACATAAAATGGGAAAGAATCAAGACCTCTGTGCATCTTTAGTGGCTCTGCTGCTCCAGGTGCTTTAAGATTCTGGGGTTTCTAAATTTAGAGTCAAGTAGGCAAAACTTTCTGCTTGAGGAAATCTTTTATAAAAGGTTCTTCATTCACAGCATAAAAGTAGCAAATAGTGCGTTACACAAAGATAAGTGTATCTCATGAATGCATTTCAGGCACTTTATGCATGCTTGTGTTACTTACCAACACCAGAACTACTTGTCTTACTAATTTACTCATGGTGATCTACCTGTGTTGGTTGAAAGACCCTAAGTCTTCAAATGTAATAAGGTACATGCAAATGATATGGCCAGGGAAGTAATTAAATTCTAAAACTGAGATGATACAATCAGTACCCAATAATTTTAATAAGGTCAAGTTATTTACATTTGACTTTAAAAAGAAAGTTCAAGTTTTAAAAAATCAATGAAAGCTGAATTTGGGGATGTAATTATATGTATATGTTCCTCCATGATGTTTGCAGTAGAAACACTGCATCATAGAAGCTACTGCACAAGAGCAAGAGAAACTAATGTATTTTTCATGTCCAGGTTGAGTAAAATTTGAAAAATCAACAAACAGCACAGATGGGGAAACAGTTGAAATTGTAAATACTCTTTCAGTGATAATCATTTCCAGTGTTTATAAAAACATAGTAGTGACATACAGTAAAAATATGTTATTTTGGCATATATAAATCTGTTTAGACAGATAAGTAATGCATCATTTTCAATTAAGCAGTAGTTTAAAATATTTTTAGAACAAAACCTCTTGGTTTCATTCCTATTTCCATATGCAAATATAGAAAAATTGCTGAAAGATTTAGCATTTGAGCAATCTGCTTTTGTTGATTTTTTTTTTTTTTGGATAATATAGCTGAACATTTTATAGGTTGTAATTGTATTGTTTTTATTGATTTTTCAAAGCCCCAAAATGTAAGCACAGACCAGTAAACCTGGAGTTATCATGAAATCTCTTGGTCACTTTTTTCATATTCACAAGAACAGAAAACAAATTTTGGAGGCATTCCCAAATGGCAGGTGCTAACTCTAACAAGGGACAGAACAGCCTTCCTGTTAATATGTTACCCACTACTCACCTACCACAGCTCTGTGTACAAAATTCATTGATAATTAAAGCTAAATGAAGTGTCTGAGAGATAAGCGAATATCTCTATAAATGCTTAAGACAGCTATAGAAACCTTATTCTAAGCTAAATACAAACCAGGCAAGTAAGCTTTCAAATACTCTGTGTTTTGCCATTTTGGATAGCATCCAAGAAACTCTATTTTCTTTCCAGAAAACAATTTTAAGCATCCTCTGCAAAATATGTTGCCCTGGATAAATGAATAGGGAAACTGGAAAGACAGATGGATGCAAGCAACTGAATCAAGTATCCAATAATATTGCCTCTGTAGACTGTAAGGTGCCTCTACATGTGAAGAGAGGCTGCTCCTACGTGTTGTAATTACAGTGTGTCTGAGCAGCTGCAATTAAGTGAGGTAATTACTGAACTCCAGCAGACTCCAGCATCATGTGTATCAGTGTCCCCATACTGAAAAATGGTGGTGGGGCACTTTAACTAAAGCTTATTCAATGGGCTTTAGTTAAAGCACTCCCATCACCATTTTTCAGTGCTGATACACGTGCTTTAATTAGAGAGGCTCTTGGAAATGGTCTAATTAAAGCTCCCCCTTCCCTGCCTCCTGGAGCATGTCTATAAATGCCCATATTGCTGTGCTTCATTGACCATAGAGAAATTTGTAGGAATGAATTTATTAGGGAGTGTTTACCTGATGCATTAACCTTAGATCCCAATATTCCTATCCCTATTAATCCTTGGTTTAAGACCCTGCAACCACTTCTGGTGAAATTTTATGAAGGAAAACACTCCACATTTCAGCCAGCTCTAGTTGAAAGGGAGATTGTGCCTTATTGATGCACTGTTTGCCACCCACTTGGCTGTTTATATCTACCCACTGCACTAAGGACATAACCACTTAGTGTGCCAACAACACTTGTAAACTGAAGGAGAGAGGGCCTCTTGGTATTGTTAATTTTGTACTAGGATACCCACATTCTTTCATTTTCCCAAGGTTTTGTAGCTAAAGCATACATTCCATCTGTGCCCTCATGGTGTCTGGGTATTTGACTTGCTGTTATTAGAGGCAGTTGTTATGTGGGCAATGATAATACACAATAGTATTTCTACTCAAAGTTCGCCATGCACAATAGGGAACTTAAATGAAAAGTATCCAGGTATATAGGTGGCCTTTTTGCCCTTACCTACAATTTATAGGCAATGTAGATATGCAAGGATACACCCATATACTACCAACATTCAGTAGGTTGTGCACTGGCTATATATGTGCGCCCAATGTGTGTGAATAAGTTGTGACACTGAAGGAGGACAGAAACCCAGGATGGGGTTGGGAAGAAGGAGGATGGATTTATTGTGTGTCAGCTCCGATAGCTGAATGTTTAAGGTACTTACTGAGGAAGCAGGATACCCAGATTCTAGGCAGTCATCACCACCTGGGCAATATATATCCTCAGTTAGGAGATCTGCTGTTATGATTAGCTCCTAGGCAGGTAACATAGGAGAGAATTCTTTCTGTCTTCCCTCTCTCTATGGTGGGTGCAAAACAGCCTACCACAAGCTGGTCCTATTGTCAAGATTTTTAAAAATTGTGAATGATAGGGAGTCCCTCCATTGTTGGGTTCTCAAAATGAGATTAGCTTTTAAGGAACCAAATTTTCAGAAACCATTGAACTTTTTAAAATCTCACTGATATGGTTAACTGTGTCCCTATTTTATCATTTGCATCTATAACAACTTTTTTGTGGGCCATCACTAGGCATAACTCCAAGACCATCAGCGCCGAAAGCTCCAACTGCTGACAAGAGATAGTTAGCCATGTTAGTCTAAAGTCAGAAAAAAAGGCAGGGTTGATATGTGCCTTTATAGACTATCTTGGGAATGCTCACCCCTGGCCTGAGGGCTGGATCTGGCCCACAGCACTATGTCATCTGGTCCACAGAGATTCTCATGGTCCAGAAATTTGGCAGCAGAGGAATGGTTACAATTAGCACAACTACCACTCCCCCACTGCAAAATTTCCAAGCAGCGCATGGGTAGATTAGCCTTGGTTGCACTGGTAACGCACAAAGGAATTGGGCCCCAGCTGTACTGGCCCCATGCTGAGGAATTGGGCCCAGGAACCCGTTCTGCCCTGTGGACCTTGCACCATTCATCTGGCCCATAAGGCAAAAAGGCTGGGCCCAAAGGTCTATCCAGTAAAGAAATAACCCTTTTAGCTGGTAGCTGTATGTTCTCTCATTCTTGGTGTGTCAGCCACTAGAGGGGGATGTATAATACTCACTGAATAATAGGTTTAAACATGTGCTGTTTCTCACAACTATTATATTGGTGAACCTTTCAGTTTTTACCACAAGCCTACATTTAACTCCAGGCCTGAGAAGTATCCAAGTAATAAGACACTCCCATATTTCTTTGGAAGGCACTACTTGCAACCATCTAGTCTGAAATTTAGTTAGTAGGTACCTATGAGGGGCGATAAAGAGAATGCAATGTTATATCATTTAAATTTAACTTTTACTCCTGAAACTTCTACCAGGAGAATTACAGTTTCTTGTGATTTTTTCAGAAAACCACTCATAGCAGTTAATAGTACAGTATGAGTTTTTCCAATAAATAATTTCTAATTGAGATGTGGGTACTAATCACAGGGAACTCAATTTATAATACTGAACCATGATGGGCTATTTTGAGAACAGTGCTGTACATACTGGAGAAAATTTGCACATGAGGGCAAAATGGAATAGACAATTGCTTTTGGGGACTGTGCAGATTAGTACATCATTGCATACTAACAAAGTGCTAATTGCTCCTTTTGACCACGGGCCCAGTTTACAAAGCTTTTGCGCAAATGTGCTTTGTGCACTAAATTACAAAACTAACACTGCATTATTTCTCGGTACAGCTTGCAAATTCTTGTAGGACAGTATGCATTAGCATTAATTGGATGCAAAGAAAAAGGACGGCACAGAGATACTTGCAATTTAGAAAGAACAGCCCTGGTGCTAATTACTCAAGTTACAAATGTTGCACTTGCTTTGCCATGATGCGAGTAAAAAGCAAACACTATATCTAAATTCTTGGGTTTAGGAAACTTAATTTTAGGATTATGTTTTAATATAAACTAGTGTATTTAATAGATAGCTACACAAGCCATAATTGGTCTATGCTTGGTACATTAGCTAACAAACCAGGTGTGAACTATTTTCAAGAGGATTGTTGGTACTGATTCCAAAGAAAGTTAAAAATAGCAGCTGTGTTAGAAGATCTGCCAATTAGTTAATGACCAATTCTCCATAAATGAGAAGGTAGAACAAAATCATGTGGAATAATCTCTCTTGTTTTACCGTGCCTAGGGTCTTATTCAGAACTGTGGGTATTCTGTTTTGGAAAAATAAGATCTCTTTTCCCCACTCCTTAAACTGAACCTAATCAGAGGTTCAGAACCGTCTGGCTAAGCAGTTCCCTACCTGTGTGGAAACAAGTAATGTTAATGGATATGTGAAGAATAAATTGTCCATTTTTTTCCTAGGTTGAAATCTACAGGTGTCATTCTCAACCTGCTCTGAACAGAACATATGCACATTGTATTTCATCTAAAATTCTGAACATTGTCTTTACTGCTAAATTAAATAACAGGCAGACTTAAGTCTCAGCTTCATCCTATGCTTTTCTTACAATCTTGACTTCTCCCAGGTTTTTCCCTGCAAGACCCCCCTTGTAGCTCTGACACCTTTAATATCTAGGTGGGGTCAAAATGATTCCATTTGCTAGTAGGCTGCAGCTGTAATTTTCCATGGTCTTCATATAGATTTCATAGACGTTAGGGCTGGAAGAGACCTCGGAGGATCATCGAGTCCAGCCCCCTGCCTGTAGGGCAGGAAGTCAGATGGGGTCACAGGATCCCAGCAAGATAAGCATCCAAATTTCTCTTGAAGGCATACAGTGTAGGTGCATGAACGACCACCACTAGCAGGTTATTCCAGAACTTGGGGGCTTGGACAGTGAAGAAATTCTTCCTTATGTCCAGCCTGAAACGGTCTTGCTGGAATTTATAACCGTTTGACCTTGTCATCCCTTGGGGCGCTCTGGTGAACAATCGTTCCCTGAGATACTGGTGGTCACCCCTGATAAACTTATAGGTGGCCATCAGGTCACCCCTGAGCCTACGCTTTTCCAGGCTAAAGAGTCCCATAGCTCTCAGTCTGTCATAGTAAGGTCTGTTTTCTTGACCTCTGATCATGCGCATGGCTCTTCTTTGGACTCTCTCAAGCTTCTCTAGATCCTTTTCAAATTGAGGACCCCAAAACTGGATGCAGTACTCCAGCTGCAGCCTCACCGAGTACCACGAGAGAATGTTGTCCTGGGATTTGCTTAAGAAGCATCTATGGATGCAAGCCAGCATTTTGCTCACTTTACTAGCCGCAGCATCACATTGATTGTTCATATTCATCTTGTGACCAATCATGACCCCCAAGTCCCTTTCATCTGTAGTGCTAACCAGCGTAGCACGGCTAAGCCTATAAGGATGCTGCAGGTTTTTCCTCCTAAGGTGGAGAACCTTGCGTTTTTTGGTGTTAAACACCATCAGGTTCTCATCCGCCCATTTGCTGAGCCTGTCAAGGTCAGCTTGGATTGCCCTCCTATCCTCAGGTGTGGATGCTTTACGCCAGAGTTTGGTATCAATGGCGAACTTGGCCAGTCCACTTCTGACTCCAACATCCACATCATTAACGAAGATGTTGAATATAGGATTCAAGTATCTCAAAATAGAAGACCCTGCATCTGCATCTGAGACCCTGTTTATATAAGTTAAATAATGGGTGGAGCAGGACAACATATATGGGTGGGAGGTGGATCATCACAAGGAAAGGCTAGAAGATTGGGTTGGGTCTTCTCTTTCTCATTGTTACGACACTATAAATATTGAATAACACAAGGCTAGGTCTCTTGTCTTTCTCTGTTATTATATGAGATAAAATAAAAATGTTGTAAACATAGCCAAAAAGGACATGTATGTGTCACCATAAGGGTGCTATGTGTCATACAGAATCTGTGCCTTAACTCTAACCAAAATAACCACCCACTCAGGTGTACAGAAGGTTAGGCTTGCTGTTATGACTCATATTTGGCTGATCAGAGTAGGAGTGGGAAGGTGAAAGTGCTAAGAGTACCTCGCACACTGTACCAGTTGTGAAGGGACCCCCACTTCATTTCTGTTCTTTCTGTTCAGAAAAAAAAATTGCATTGGCTGCATAGGAGGCTTCACATTACTTTGGTGTACCAGCTTTGGCGAACTACAGTGTATGTGCTACTGTTGACTAGGGATTTGTTAACTGCATTGAATAAAATCTGACCTGACCTGAGACTTTGCCTGGCACTGAAATTATCCCCATCCTTTATGAAGATAGAAAAAACAGATGCATTTTAAATTAGTGATATAGTTTACCCAAGGACAAGCTTCCTTGGGTAAATGTGATATCTTTTTATTGTATCTAAAATAAAAGATATGTGATATCTTTTATTAGGGCAACTAAATAGTAGTAAAAATTGTTCTCTGCTAGCTTTTGGGTACAAACACCCTTCTTCAGGCAGAGGGAGAGTCTGCAGTTGTATTGGGCTCTCCTGGATAGGCTAGAAGCCAGTATGCAGGAATGTAGGTCAGTGATGAGGTAAATGCCTGGCAGTGAGGAATCACAGTGGGTGAGAGAGAATAGATGAGAGAGAGGTCGGGGCAGGAAAAGGGGGAATGATGATCTGGTAATAGAATGTAACTGATAAATTGTAGAGAGGATAAACCAAACTCACTGTTCAGGTGACAAGAGGTTTTAGGATGGATTCAATGAAACCTAATATTTCCTCAGTTAGAGTTCCATGGTTGGATATGATAGGTCTGCCTGGGTTCCCTTGTTTGTAGATTTTAGGGAGCATGTAAAAAGTCCCTGGGTTAGGTAGTGGGGGGATCAAGTTCTGTAGTTTTTCTAAAAGTTGAGAATCCATCAAATCCATCCTATTAGCACTGAGCCTCGCCAACCTCATCACCTGAAGCAAACTGCCTATGGCCCAGAACGCGCTAAATGGATCAAGACCATGCCAGGACAAGAAATGTAAAACCTGGCAACCTATCTCCACCACTCCCACAATAACTACATCCCACAACAGAACCATCACCATTCCTGTATCTTATACCTGCGCCTCCAGAAATGCAATATATCTCATCCAGTGTACTAAATGCCCTGATGGAGAATATGTAGGAGAAACCAAACAACAAATGTGTACCAGAATGAACGCACACTGAAAATCTATCAAAGACTAAAATACCCAGTTACCTGTGGGTGGACATTTCTCACAAAAAAGCCACTCTTTCTCCAATCTCTCAGTTCTAATCCCCAAAGGGAATTTACAAAACATCTTTTGCAGACAAGCCTGCGAACTTTACTTCGTCAATCTGTTGCAGGAGCGGTCAATTATTTTGGGTGGAGGGCCACTTACTGAGTTTTGGCAAGCCATTGAGGGCTGCATGATAGGCAGCCAGGGGCAGATAAATATTAACTTCTAAATTTTTTAGGGGCCAAGCGGGCTGGATAGAATGGCCTGGAGGGCCGCATTCGGCACGCGGGCCATATTTTGCCCACCCCAATCTACTGGATACAAAAAATCTTGGACTAAATATAGACATTGGAATCATGGCATATTATAATCTACCTACTGTCTGATAACCCCAGGTAAACTCTCTACAATTTGTCACCTACATTCCATCACCAGGTCACCATTCTCCCTTTCATCCCTTCACCTAACTCTCACTTATTGTCTTTAACTCCCTCTGATTCCTTACTGCCAGACATTTGCATTTTCACTGACCTGCATTCCTGAATACTGACTTCTATCCTATCTAGGGGGTGCTTGTACACGTGATGGTTGTCACGATATACATGTGATGAAAATGTCATTTGTGTGGCTTTATGGCATCACACATTACATGTATGCCAGTTTGGGGGTTTTAGATGAGCTTGCATCATTGCAAACTAAATTACATATGGATGTAGTTTAGTTTGCAATGATGTGTTGCAGGTGTGAATTCACGCTGCAGCCACAGGAGAGGCAGGCCGGTTCTGCAGAACAAAAGGATTGGGCCCCCTGCCACTTCTGCTTTCAGCAGGTATCTGCTGAAGGCAGAAGCAGTGAGGAGCCTAATCCTTTTTTTTGGCAGAGCCTGCCCACCTCTCCTGTGACTGGAGGGCACAGTACTGGAGGGCCGAGCAACCCCTGAGTTGTGTGTGTGTGGGTGGGGGACAGTCCTTCCCTCTGGTGGCAGTGCCCCCTGGGGCTGCCCGGGCAGGTTGCTAGTGGGCTGGGTGTTGCCCCAGCTCAGAGACAGCATCCAGTCTGATGCAATTCTTCCTCAAGGCTGCCTGAGGGAAGGCATCAGGGCACTGCTCCCCAGGTGGGTTTGGGGAACAGTTGGATTGGGCTGAGTGCTGTCTCCAAGCTGTGGCAGCACCCAACCCATTAGCAGCCCACCTGGGCAGCCCTGGGGGACCCCACCACCACAGAAGGAAGGCCTGGAGCTCCCGCAGGTCAGGGGCCTCTCAGCCCACCAGGAGCTCACCCCCCCTCTACCCGTCACAGCTGTGGGCAGGCTCCGGCTCTGACAAAAAAAAAAAAATCAGGCTCCTTTGCATAACATGATGGAAAAATTGAAATGGTGGTTTTGAATTAAAAACCCACCAGTTCAATTTTGGGAGCATAGAATAAAATCCTGAGGACTAAACCCCTGACAATACAACTGTGGACTCTCCCTCTGCCTGAAGAAGGGTGTTTGTACTCAAAAACTTGCAAAGACATTTTTTTCCAGCTGTTTAGTTGGTCTTATACAAGATGCCACATTTACCCAAAGAACCTTGTCTGCCTCTTGCTATATAAAGGCAGGTTTCAGGTTGGTGATATGGGTCTCATGACTGTTCTTCACATACCAGATGCAGTGGAGTCTGAGGTCCCGACTGTAGATTATAGCTTTTTTGGTGTGTTTGGGATGGTTGTTGGTTTTGCAGATGTAAGCACAATGGTCTGTGGGTTGTATATAGTGGTTTGTAGGATGCCATCCCAGTTGTGGATTGTGGTATCTAGAAAGCTGATGTTAGCGTAGGAGTAGTTTGGAGAGAATTTGATTGAGAGGTGATAGCTCTTAAACCTGTGGTAGAAGTGAATAACTGACTCCAGGTGTTCATGGCAGATGATGAAAAGATTACCCATGTAATGGATATATAGTACAGGTTTGGTACCTTCTGAGGTGTTAGAACACAGAAAGGCTTGAATAGTCATTGTTTTATTATTTTAACACTAAATAATACAAAAATTATATTTATTTGTAGATTTGAGTGAGCATTTTATAATGGTTACACTTTTAAAATTGTAGTTCCCATTGAATAATTAAGGGCTTTAAAAGCTTCTGCATCTGATCAAACCTTAAGCTGAGCACTGTTTACATTAGTAGCTCCATTTCCTTCATTTGGGCTACTTATAAAAGTAGGCACTTTCCAAAATGAGTAATGATTGCCGAGTCAAGTCCTTAGTAAGGTTAAGATGGATAATTTCTGTATTCAAGGCATTTTCTGTAAGTAGTGTCAGATTGCACAAAGTAATGAGCTTTAACTTGGTTAACACCAACAAGAATTTACGAGTCATCAGTGTATGCTGTTAATGCATCAGCTTTTTAGTGGCAAAATGAGAAACTGCAGTTACAACCTTCATGTCTAAGCTGCTAACCTAAACAGAACTATATAGACATGACCTCTCCCAGAATTGAAATTATTTTCTTGCCTAACCAGTTATGTTTAAAGAGGTACTCATTTAAAGTAGAATATTAAAGAATTACAACCTCCTTCAAGTAGTGAATCAAGTGCCCCTCTTTACACATTTGCATTGTTTGGAAAGGAAAGAGGTTGATTTATCTTGTTTTGTGATGGTTCATGTCACTGCTTTTTCTCCCACTGACTGAACACAGATATTGAAAGTCTGTTCCATCTCCCCTATGTCGGATGTCAACATCACGTCATCCTTAGCAACAGCAACAGCAGTCGCCGTGACAGTAAAAGGCAAACAATGGAAAACCTAGCCAAAATGTTGAAGTCCCTGCTTCCCTGCTCAGGGCTCACATGGTATGCAGAGACCTGAGTTCTGAGCTCAGGACACAACTGTTAAAAGCACTTTAGTTCTCCAACCTAGATCTCTGGGAAACTTGATGACTGAAAGTGAGTTGGACAAATCTGTCTTTTTGAAGCAAAGCACAAATTACATTTTGAGGATTTTGAATTGGTAGCTAGCGACTGAATAAGATTTTCAGGATTTTCCACTTATTATTTCAAACTTTCAAAAGGGGGAAAGTACATTCTTTTAACTATGTTTTGTTTTAATACTGTGAATTTAACTGCAAAGCATGGTCCATGTTATGGGTATATGAAAATGATATGCAGATCTTTGTAATAGCCACATGCTTACTGTACAACCCCCTGCACCATCTAGCACATTCCAGACATACCAACAACTTATATTTATATGGCACCTTTCATTTGAAAGAAACTCAGAGCATTCTGTCTGTACTGCGGTGCTCAACCTCCAGCTGATGGGCCAAATGAAACCCATGGAGTCATAGGTATCTGGCCCATGGGGCTCCCCATGGAATGAGAAATTTGGTGATGGGGGATCAGTGGAAATAAATATGGCCACCCTCCTCTGCTGCCAAATTAGCAAATACTGTGCAGCAGGTTAGGGGCAGGTCAGGCCCCCTCCCTGGAGCCCTGTGCAGCTAGATGGGGCCAGGACATGCCCCCTTTCCCCATGGCGCTGGGTTAGGGCCAGCCCAAGTCCCCTTTCCCCCACTGGGTTGGGTTGGGGCTGGGCCACACCCCTTTCCCCTGTGAGGCTTGGCTATGTCCCTTCCCTCCCATCTGCAGGGCCGGTTGGAACTGGGATGTCCCCTTCCCTAACAGATGGGACCCTGCTGTGACTGCTCTACGCCACAGTAGGACCACCAGATGGATCTGGCCCACAGATGACCTGGGCACTGCCCATTAGCCTGCTGGCTAAAAAGGTTGAGCGCCACTGGTATACAAAAATCACTTCACCCACTGCTGAAATATTGCTTCACAGGAGAGATGACTGTATATATTTAACAGGGGATGTGTCTACATGAGACATTTACTATGGAGCTCACTAATTAGCACCACAGTAAAGTCTCAGTGTCTACACATGTAGCCCTACTGCAGTGAACTAATAAATACTGCTGTACGATAGCACTTGTAAACACAAGTACTATAGAATCATAGAATAATGGAAAATTAAGTTTGGAAGACACCTCAAGAAGTCATCTAGTCCATCCCCCTGCTCAAATCAGGACCATCCCAAAATCTATTATCCCAGCCAAGGCTTTGTCTATCCAGGTCTTAAAAACCGCCAAAGTTGGAGATTCCACCACCTCGCTGGGTAATCTGTTCTAGTGCTTTACTACCCTCCTACTAAGAAAGTTCTTCCTAATACCTAATCTAACCTAAACTTTTCATGCTGCAACTTGAGACCATTGCTCTTTGTTCTGTCATCTGCCATCACTGAGAACAGTTTGGCTTCATCCTCTTTGGAACCACCCTTCAGGTAGTTGAAGATTGTTATTAGATCCAGGTTGGAGCAGCCCTGGGCTGGCAGGCTTGACCTCCTGTGACCCCTGCCAGTTGGGGCTGCTCTGACATAGGTCAATGTGGTGCAGTCCCAGGCACATGTTCAAATATGGTGCCCAGGAGTAATAAACTCCAGCACAAACTGTACCACAGTTTATCCATTCAAATTAATTGCATGTGTAGACACATCCAGTATATAGCAACACCAGAAAATAATTTTAAATTACTGCATCTGAAAACTGAAATAGGTTGGTTTGGAGTAAGCTGACCCTGTTAATCTCAACCTTATATTAACATTGAAGTCTAATGATGCAAGCTAATTTTAAGTCTTATTAAGTATTCTGTTGTTGAACAGAACATATGTATGAAGATCAACACATGTCACCTGTATGCAGTGATTGTATGAAACTGAAGGATGAATTACTGTAAGGTATGAATTATGCATTAAGAAGAGCTGAGCAACTTTAAAAGATCACTTTTTATCTGGTGTAAGTTCAGCATAGCCTTTTAATGAATGGGCTGCTACTTTTATTCCACCTCTGGATGTATCCATTTGACATTTCAGTAGAATGAAGATAGGCAAAAGGTACCAGAATAAATACTGTATCAAATCAGTATTACCTAAAAAAAAATACAATGGGATCTGTAAGTGACTGGGATGTTGGTTTTGTATGTCATGTAAGAGATGGCGCTGGGAGAAGACTCCATCAGTATAGTCCTAGTTTATTACTGATTCAGAGGAAATAGTGCTAAGAACTCAACACATTTTGTATTTTAAAAAAATCCTGTCAAATATTGCCTTAATCATTTTTCCCAGATCATGGATTTTGTTGAATAAATGAAAAAATGTAGTTAAGTACAACAGGAACATTTTTTGTAATATGGACAACAAAAATATTTTCCATTGCCTATATTATTACTAAATTTTGTTTTTGTAGTACTTGTTACAATTTTTCATTTACTGACATACCATTTTTCTGCAACCTAAATTTTATGAAAATTATTTTGATAAAAATGTTGCAAGGATTGGCCCTTTTTAATTCCTCTACATTTAAAAAAATTAAGAATGTTATTAAATTTACCTTCCTTTTGTTTGACTGGTAGCATCTCCTGACTCACCAAAATAATTTTCTGTCACCTTTGGGCTTCTTTATGGGATTTCCCATCTAAATACTGACCAGGAATGACATTGGTCACCTTGTAAAATCTGATACGCATCCAAACCAAAATAATTCTTGTATAGCTCTTGGAAACTAAAAGTTGGAGTATAACTGCAGTACAGTTACAACATAGTTGTTAATTATTATGATGGAGGCACCATAATTAACACGGGCTAATTAAAGCCAACACCAATTTTATTTGTAAGGCACACAAGAAATCACTGGATTAAAAATATATATTGCAAGGGCCAACTAGCAAAAGCACACAGATGAAGATTGCATACCAAAAAGCAACACTTCTATAATGCAGTGTTTTTGGTGAATGTTAGAGCCCCATGTGTGTCTCTAAAGTAAAATGCAGGGCAGGGTAGCATGTTGGAGACTAAGTTGTCCAAGATGCCACCTGCCCTGCCTTTTTCCTGGCTTCATACAAGCATGGCTGACTACCACCCTTTAGAGTATAGAGAATATCAGCAAACTGCATACTTATTAGGGCTGTGCAAAGCTTTGGTCCCTGATTCAGTTTGGCAGAGATTTGGCCCAATTCAGCGGCCAAATCTCCGAATCCAAATAGAATCAGAGGACATTTTAATCTCTCTGAATCAAATCGGAACCCTCTGAATTGATTCAGAAAGATTTGGCGATTCGGACATAGACACAGGTTTAAATGTCTTTTTCTACATACCTCTAGGTAGCAGGCAGCTCATGAATGCTGTGATGCTTGGGTGCATGGAGTGTCCCACAGGAGCATGGGGGGCTCCCCAGCACACTTGGCAGCAGACCCAGAAGTGGACCAAAAGCACTTCTGTTCCACTTCCGAGTCTGCCGGGGAGTGCATGGGGTGGCTCCCCTGCACCCCACCCCCAGCTTGGTAACTGGTGCCTCCTGGGTCTGGGGGGTACCTGGGCTCCCCCTGCGGACCCAGAAGTGGACTAGAAGTACTTCTGGTCCACTTCCAGGTTCACCACTGAGCAAGTGGAGGGCTCCCCCATGCTCCTGTGGGATGCTCTATCCATCCCAGCATCACAGTGTTCACGAGCTGTGCCTGGTACCTCAAGGTATGTAGAAAAAACATTTAAAGCTATGTCTATGGCTGAATTGCTGATTCTCTGAGTCAGCGTCGAGTCTTTGGATTCAGCCATATTGAACAAGGGGCAGTGATTTGAGTCAACATATCAAATCACTGTCCCCAATTTGGGCCAAATTCAAATTGAATAGGGCCTGCTTTGCACACCCCAATTACTTATGTTTACCTTGGAAATGGGAAAATAACTTTGTCTAACTGCTTTCCCTGACTATAGTGTAAGAGCCACAGACAAAAATTAAAACTAAAAGATGCAAGATAAATTTATATTTAGAAAACAATGCAATTAAATGTTTTTGGGTTTTTTCCTAATGCAATCTAGAATAAGCCAGTGCTACTACAGGGAAAAAGACACCTTTGTGAATAGCAAAACCATAGACTTGACTTGTTGTTTGTGCAATTCACACCTTTTTCAAGTAAATTCCTTAGAAACCTATGTAATTGGTGAACAATGTTTTATTGAATTGGTCTCTTTAGATTGTCAGTGGAACAGAGTGAGAAACTGTAGTGTGTGACTGCCAGTTGCATGCTTCAGCTGCAGTTCTTCTCACGAAGAGGTCTAACTTCTTGAAGAACAGAAGCAAAGTTTCAAGTGACAGATCAAATGAAGCCTATGTTAAGTCAGTGGGGCCAGAATTTCACCATTGATCTTGCAGTTAAAAATTAGGACTTCCTAGCTGCATCCCACCACTTATTTGAAAATGTGTTTTTCTCTGATTTTTTTTTTTTCCTCTGCTAGTGTCTACAATCATATGAAATCCTGTTTATTATACCTGGGTTCTGAGGTACTTCATGTCAGTACCTGAGGTACTTTCATGACATATTGCCCTTTTTGTACTCATGCATTCTTGGAAAATCTGGGCCAACTTAAGCTGTTTTCAACTGCTGCTGCTGACCCATGTAACTGTGGCTGTTTCCAAAACCCTTTCTAATACCATGCCACTTAATTTAAGTATTTTTCATGACAGTCTCAGAGTCCATACTATGTAGATATTTACAGGCATGGAGTTGCGTTGGGTGTTTAGAGTATTGCTCTGTCTGAGTTTATTAACTCTTGTCTTCGATTGACTAGAACAACCTGGAAGTGTTCCTGGGAAACACTGTAATATAAAAAAATATGGATCTGTTATGTTAGTGTGCATCTTTTTGGTATCGGTTGATGAACCATGGAAAGATGAGGCTCCAGATCTGTTGTAGATACTAAACACTCTTCCTGAAATCCCCCCTATCTGAGGACGAGGGAAGTTTTTAACTAGATCATAAGACTTATTTATGACTTTCTCTCAGAAAATATGATACAGGGTAAATCCCTATAATTAAGAGCCGTGCATTTCACATGTGTGTAGAGGCAGCTATTTTCCATGCTGAATACAAACATAAAAGTATTTGTAGCAGGGAAACATGAAAGTCGCTCCTTATTTTTAACACACCTATATTATTCCAATTCAAATGCAGTAAGTTCTTCTGAATTCCTGCATGGCCTTCTGAATTAGAAGAAGCTTATAACCAGGGCTCAGGGGAAATGGTTTTTATTTTATTTTTTTATCACCTTAATTTTACCACCTATTGCAGGGATAAATAGTTGTGGAGCTGTATCCATGTTCTTTAGCATTGTTATGTTATAAAAGGATGTGATCTAGTACAAAATCTGATAGAAAGGGAAAGAAAAAAACATAGAAAACCTCAGGGCCACTGAAACAGGCTGTCATTTTATAATTATGCTAAAAACACTGTGAAATTACCAAGCTTCTTATTAACTCCGTTTCTTATATATAGACCAGTGATTCTCAACTAGCATGCCATGGGGTGCCATAAAATCCTTTTAAGAGTGCTGTGGAGTGCTGCTCAATATTAGCATGGTTAGGTGTTCAAACACCTACACAGGATTCACAAGAGACTTCAAATGGAAATCCATAGTGTCACAAACATTCTGACTTGGGGTCTTTCTGAGTTCTTTGTAACACAAGAATTGCTTTATTATTTTTCCATAGCCAAAACAAAAGTGAAAGCTAAGAGCTGGACTTTTCCAAAGGCTGCCTTGAGTCTAAAGAAGTTAACAGTGACTGGCATAAACCAACATGCTTCCTGTAAAAATTAACCAGGGGGTATTATGGAGGGAATGGTGTATACTGTGTACTTGTGAATTTCATGTTGTGGATTGTCTTGTGAAATGGTATGTACTTTTGTGAGTTTCATGTTGTGGATTGTCTTGTGAAATGGTATGTACTTTTATATGCAAAGCTTCGCCCACAATGGATGACTCAGAAAAATTAAAGCAACTCCAGTGAGAATGTTGGAGTGTTGTCATTAAGTTTTATCTGACTATCAGGATGACTTATCAACCACTGTAAGTGGGATGATGCACATCATTTGTTTAAAGTAAAAAATTTTCTTTTACAAGAAATTTTATCTAGGAAACTTTTGGCAAATCTCAATCATAGCATAAACAAAAATGAAATCTTAGAAAAGTAGTTTCTGACATGGAGGTGAGTTACATAGTTGCTTTTTCCACTCCAAAGATTATAAAAATCTTTAGGTCTAGGACAGTCTAGGTCTGTCTTTCTGTTGTTTGGTAGCTAATGGTCATGCTGTTCTTGATGAACATTTCTCTGCCCCTATAAATATAGCGGCCTCCAAATATTTTATCTACTAATAGAGTCTACACAGGTCACAATGGTTCACAAATGAAATAAAGAAAAAAGGCTTGCACCTCAATGACCCAATACCAAGGCCAAATGATTGTGAAAGTCAGCTTCTCAAAATCATTGTCCATTGTGTTGTTGTAAACAAAGAAGAATGTTGTTGCCTCTGTCAGTCTTGCACATGAAACTTGGAGAATTTTAAGTCTCTTTATCTTGCATGTGGTAAATGATTTTAGAAGGTGGGTGTCAAAGGAAAAACAGACTCCAAAATTGTATTTATTAGTTATGTTTTGGTTTTAAATAAGTAACTGGGAATAAATTAAACCTGATCCTAATGTTAAAACAAACAAAAATTCTTAGCTCTTTATGTTTTAAAAATAATTTGTGAGGCTTTTATTTTTGTGGTAATAAAAGCAGACTAAGGTCTTGATTTGAACATGTGAATAGTTTAGAAGACAATTTAAATGTCACAGGAGGGACTTTCTAGTTAGTCAAAATGATAAACGATTCAAATAGGGTATACACTGATTCACAAATGTACCACATAATATAGTTGCATAATCTTTTATTATGTAAAAGATTATTAACAAAAGCGGCAATATTACATTGGCACCTGTTGGTGAGGGTGGATCAGAGGGTGGAATAAAGGTCAAGATGTCTAACTACCACATTTATGAGCTCATGTTGTTGATATCGCAGTTTAAAATCCTTAAGAGTGCATTGAAGGGGATAAAAAGAAGGAAGTACCTGTGCTTTCCTTTCCCTGGTAAAGGAGAACTTTGTTAAAATATTTAAGGGAAGAAAAAACTGATACAGCAACAGAAATACCCTGGAGAGAATATAAAAAGCAGAGAAAATCAAACTCACAACCCAGATGTAGACCATAGATGTCAGTGTGATTTTTCCTGCAAAACAATCCACACGGACAGGAATTCCAAATGTGGTGAGCAGAACAGGCTCTGTGTCAGCTCCAGGACCTAATGGATGAGATTACTCATAAATTATATAGAAATGCCCTGGAGATTTTAGAAATGTGATGAACTGCTCTAAACCTCAATGTGAAGAATGGGAAAGATACTGATAATATCAATAATAACAATCACTGGTGATATTTTAAATCAAAATAGGATTAAAATTTTAAAAAGCTGTTAGGTGTCAGGCAAAAAGACTATGCAAAAACTTCTCTTTTAAGCGGGGGAGAATGATTACAATCCATTGTCTATAGGAAGGGTAAGTATGTATGAGTCATGGGTTACACAACCAGGCCTGGGGACAGAATGGAGACTTGACAAACAAAATAGAAGCTTGACACAACTTATGCTAACTTACCTATGTAGGCCTAAATCATATAGTACCAGTAAAACAGTAATATAGAACTGAAAAAATTAATATAAACATAATAATTATACAATATAAAGAAAGAGAAAAAAAACAAAACAAATACAACTTGCTACCCAAATAAAATGCTGAAGCTTATCCTATGTCTTAGCTCACCTATACTTACCTATAGGAAATAGAGAGGGAAAGAAAAAGTCAGAAATGGTTGGGGAAGGGGAGGGAATGCATTTTAAAAGAAATTGAAAGAAAAAAGAAAAACTGGGGGTTTTGATACAGTAGAATAGAAGTCTAATATTTGTACTCAACAACTTTGTTTTAAAGCATTTTCCCCGTAATAAAGTGAAGTGTAAAGAGTGGGAGAATTAAATATTTTGTTACCTGTGCTGTATTAACCAGGGTTCTTTCAGTGGGGTTCTAAAGAGGTATATGGGCAGATTCATCAACCTGTATTTTAGTTATACTGCAAAGCAAAGTTTCGGATAGCAGTTTTGAAATAAATTGCTTTGCATGGGAGTGTCCTCTGCCCTTAACTTTTATATCATCTTCAAAACATTCTTAAGAATCCTAATTATCAACTTTTTGTACATCGAGATAGGCCTGTATGAATAGGGAAGTATTCGATTCAGATTGGGATTCAGATTGGCCGATTCAGGGGACCGTGATTCGATTTGGTGGTTTGAATCAGTGTCCCCATTTGATTCGATCAAATCAGCTTTGAAAGATTCGGCACTGATTTGGAGATTCAGATCAGCTGGGGAGAGGCAGGTACAGCCTGGCAGTTGCAGGTTCTCCTGAGGCTTCTCTGGCTATGCCTGCATCTCCCCTGGTGGAGGGAGCCATGGGAAAACCCCCCCATGGCTGCCCTGCCCAGTCCCATCCCCCGCCTGACCCAGCCTCCTGGCAATGTAAAAAACAAAAAATCCTTCACTCACCTATTGCAGGAGCGGCGATTGGGGCCTCTGGGTGCTGATGGCAGAACCTCCCTGTGAAGCGTGGGGCAGTGGGGGGAAAGCAGGGATTACAGTGGCCCCAGCTTCCAGACAGCATGCAGCACCCTGCTGAGCCACACTGCACCCACACCATGGGGCATCTGCCATACAGGTGCCAGGCAGGGGGGTGATCCCCACTGCCCCCACTGCCCTGTGCTGCATGGGGGGAGCTCTGCTATGAGTGTCCAGAGACCCCAATTACTGCTCCTGCAGCCAGTGAGTGTGGGGCTTTTTTATTATTATTAAAGTTCTAGGAGGCTGGCCCAGGCAGAAGATGGGGCTGGGCAGAGCAGGGCAGCCATGGGGGCTTCTCCCATGGCTCCTCTGCCTGTGCCTGCCTCTGTCTCAGTAGCAGGAGTTACGGGGCCTATGCCCTGTAGCTGATTGCCAGCTGGCACAGGGCACAGGATGTGGACACAACGGTGCTGGGAGTGGGGGCTCTGCCCTGCTTTTTTTGCCCCCTTTTGCCTGGAGTGAGCTGTGCTCACATCCTGCCCCCCCACTGCCTCACCTGGACAAGTAGCAGCAGGGCAGAGCCCCTGCTTCAGCGCTGCTGCGCCTGCATCCCACCCCCACCCCGGCTGGGCAGCTTGTCTCAGCCCCAGCCCCAATCCCTCCCTCCCTCACGCCCCTTCCCTCTCCCCTCCCCCAACCTCAACAGATTTACCAGCTGGAGGCAGCTGTCAGCTGCCTGTTTAGTCTATGGCCCAATCTCTGAATCGGCCGAATCTTTTTCCAAAGCTTTTCCAAATTGATTTGGATGCTTCAAATTGACTTGGAACTTTTACTTGGTCTCCGGATTAGATTCAGATTTGGAGATTCGGTCCCCAAATTGGGCCAAATCTCCTCCTGCAGCCGGTGAGTGCAGGCCTTTTTCAGCTACCAAAGCTTTGCACAGCCCTAATGGAGATACCCCAAACATGTTCCTTGCACATGGGTCTGTTCTGTGTTTAGCCATAGTTGTTATATTTCCAAACTTTCACCACTGGAGGATTCTCCTATATAATCAGTTAAATGTGTTCTTTTCTTCTGGTCTCAAAATTCAGAATAACTCTGACTTCAGCAAAATTAGTCCAAATTTATACCTCTGCAATAGAAATTGCAATCTGCCCTCACTGCATCATTCATCTACTTCACTTATGAGAAAAGAGATTTGCCTGTAATAGTGAAGACGGGATTCTAATCCAGTTTGCATAGATGTATAACATGCATAGCTCTACTGAAGCTAATAGAATTACTCTTGCACTGGATAGCTAATTGTAACCATTCTTCCCCAGCAAATTAAAAAATGAAAGAACTCTGGGACAGATCTTGATTCTGTTTTTTCTGAATTTATAAAATCAAGGAAGTCACTGCATATTTATGCCAGGTTAACTGAGACCATACTCTAGCCTTTTTAAGCAATGTGCATTGGATAATTTTGTTCCAAGACCTTTTGAACAGTGTACCTCCCACCCCCAGTACTGTTTTGCTAGGAATCCTGATTAAATGTGACATTTTTTCACTCCTTGAATTTTGTCCATATTCAAAGTGACCTGTATGCAGAGCTGATTAAAATCAGCAAAGCAGGCATAAGAACATGTCTGTTTGTTCTGATTTTTCTGGGTATAATATGAAATAAAAGACTTAAATGGAATTAGAGGGGAAAAAATTTAAATGACTCACAATTAGTGAGCTCAGATTACTGACCTCTTTGTTTAGCTGAGATATGAAGACAAGATTTAGCTAAAGTAGAAAGTTTGAAGCATTTTTATAGCAATATCAAAACACATTTCTACTAGGTGCTGGATTTTCTACTATGGTTAGCTTTTTGTTTCAATTTGCTTTTCAAGATTTATGTCTGGGGCACAGTAGCAACCACAAGTGAAGGCAAAGTATGTATTTATGGTTTGATTTCTTGTACTTACCTTTCCAGTTACTGAACAGGAACTAAAAAAAAAAAAAAAAATGAAAAAGAAAGTCATAATATGGTGGGAATGGAAGATAGAGGAAAAGACTCAATTAAAAGTATGTTCTCGAAGATTTCATCTTTAATTTTCTAACCCTCATTCAAAATATTATGTCAGAAGAGCATTTAAAGACATTAAAGCATAATCTCAAAATATGTTGAGAAAGCTTGCAATATTTGGGGGTGCTCCCATATACACATTAGTGCAGCAGATTCAATTCGGAGGAGATTTGGCCCGATTCGATGACCAAATCTCCAAATCCAAATTGAATTGGGAGACCAATTAAAAGCTCTGAATCGAATCAGAAGCCTCCTAATCGATTCGGAAAAGGTTCGTCTGATTTAAAGAGTCGACCTAGACTAAACAGGCAGCAATCCTCACCATGCTGGATGCACTTGCTTCCAGCTGGTAAGTCTGTTGTGGTGGGTGGATGTGGGAGGGCAGGGAGGGATTGGGGCTGGGGCTGGGACAAGCTGCCCAGCGGGGGCAGGGAGCACATGACTCAGCAAGAGGGGCTGTGGGGCTCAGGATGCAGGCCTGGCAGCCCTGGGAGCAGGGGCTATGCACTGCTGCTGCTTGTGCAGCCGAGGTGGGGGCAGGGGGTGCAATGCAGGCACAGCTCACTCTGGGTGGAAGGGGGCAAGCAGTGGCTGGGCATAGCCCTCGCTCCCAATGCTGCTGCACCTGCATCTTTCCCCTCCCTGCCCCAGCTGGGCAAGTGGCCATGCCTACGTTAGTGCTGGGAGTGGGGACTCTGCCCTGCTGCTGCTTGCCCGGCCGGTGTAGGAGGGTGGATGCTGCCACCGCTTGCCCAGTTGGCATGGGGGCAGCATGGGGGGGAGGGAGAGCGACACTGCTAGAAGCAGGGGCTATGTCCTGCTGCCATGAGTTTTCAAAGATGGTGGATGGACTTGTACACATCCAGCTTTTCTAAGTAGTTCCTAACCTGTTTTTTTTTTTGCCATCTCTTTCCTATATGATGTCTGCCACCTTCTCCCTGTTACTGACTTTTTGTAGTACAGTTACAGCTTATGCAGTCCCATCCTGACACAGTTCTCAACTGAGATGTGTGCCTGTACATGAGCAGGTTCCTGGTCTTCTACAGGACCAGACAAAATGGATGGGGTACACTGCTGCCTGCTCAGGTGTCTGTACAGTGCCACCTCTCTGGTCATGGTTTTGACCCCATCACCATTATGAAGAGTAGGATTACCATCCTCCTTGGCATATGGGCAGTAACAAAGGAGGTGGTTGATTATTTCTGCCTTCCTTGGGTGGCTTTCCCTGGGGCAGTTTGATTGGCTTCTCTGCCCCTTTTGTGTCTCAGTGAAAAGTACACGGAAAGTACCTGATAGGTTGCTTGCTAGTTCATGTCTCTGTGCTGCTTCTTCAGGTCTTTGGAGATCTGTGTCCACACAGCTTGGCAGTCATCACTAGGCAGTAAGTCCAGTTGTCAGTCTGTCTCTTGCCTTTGTGGCCTCCCGTATCGTCCAGTGGTTGGTCATGGTCACTGGGGTCTCATTGTGCAGTTTGTATTTGTTTTGGAAATATTCTAGGACCTTGTAGAACCACAGCTGTTCCATGGTTCATGGTCTCCCTTTGGATAGTGTGTACAGCTGCCAGCATCACATCAGATGCCCTGTGTAGAACTTTATGAAGCAGGCTGTTTTGGACTCTGTTTTGGTTTCCAGTTTGCAGATCTGGCTCAACTTGACCCAGAGGAACAGCAGGCTGTCTAGCATTCCTTTTCCCCCAATCCATTTTGTTCTGTATAAGGTTTTCCTTAAGACCTTCTCCTATCTGGAGCCTCAGAAGAAGACAGACATGGCCCTTTGAATTCTGTGGCCTATCTCCTCTGATGGGGGGTTGGGGGGAGACCAGTGTGGTGTACAGAAGTACTGGTAGCAGCACCACCCTTGTGACTGCCACAGGCCCCCAACTGACAGATGGTGCATGTACCATAGTCCCAGTCTCTGTTTCACTTTGGCCTCTGTCTTTTCCCATACCCTCTGGCCGGTCAGCTCTGTGTTGAATTCTGCTTTGAGGATCTTGACATCTAGGTGCTTTTGCTCATGTTGAGCTTGGACCCTGCTGCCGCTTTGCATACCTGTGTGTTTCAACACGCTTTTGACTGACCACTTGTCCCTGCACATGGCATTGAGGTAGTCCGTATAGGCCAGGACTCTTGTTTCTTCTTCATTGCTCTCAGGAATTGGCACTCTGCTAATCCCACGATTCTGCCTGAGCCACTGAGCTAGTGGCTCCATTATGCAAATGAACAGGATCAAGGAGAGAGGGCAGTCCTGCTAGACGCCAGACTCCATTGCAATTGGAACAGTCAGGAACCCATTCAGTAGCACCTTGCTGCTAACATCAGTGTACAGTGTCTTTATCCAGGCAATGAAAGTTGAGAGGACCCCCGTCTTCTTCAGTGCCTCGACCAGGAAGCAGTGGAATACTCGGTCTTTTCTAGGTCAAAATGTGCTATAATACCTTGTAGCTGTACCAGGGCTCCATGAATCTGTTGCTCACGCACTGAGTGTGACTGGTCCTCATATATTAGTGTCCTTATGACAGATTTGAAACACCTGGCAAAGACCTTGGCCAGCAGCTTATAGCTTATATGTTTAGGAGTAGTATGGACCTCCAGTTTTTTAGGTCTGCCCTTAGCCCCTTCATGTAGAAAACAAAAAAAAGCCATGATGCTCTGGCCCATGCCCACCCCCCGATGGTCCTTCCACAGTGGTCCCTAAAGACCTCCAGAAGGTGACATAGAACCCCTTGGGCAATCAGTCTGCTCCAGGAGTCTTATGGCTCTTGAAACTGTGGAGGGTCTTGCAGATCTCTCCAGCATCCACTCCTTCACCAGTTTCTGTCTCATTCTTCCCGAGGGCCCCAGGTGAGTTCCTGCACACGTTCCTGCATGCCCCTCAGGGCTTCTGGACTCTCAGTAGAAGACCACTGCCCCTTCTAGCATCCCTTCATTCAGTCGCTGCTCTGCAGCTGTCCATCTGTCAAGCTGTTCATGGCCTCCCTTTTGGTCTCCTTCAACCTGCTAAAGTAAGCAGACTGCTCCTTCCACTCCTCATCCTCCTTCACCCAGGGGGCCCAGGCCTGAAAGATCATCTTCCTGGCCTGCTTCTTGTACAAGGCTCTGATCTGAGTCTTCACCTCCTATATAGCTTTCCTCATGTCCCATCTCTTAGCCACCTGTTTGCACAGGCTCTATAACTTGTGGTTTACACATTTGTGGTGCCTCCTCTGGAACTGGCCTTGCCTCTTCCTGGCCTGCTGGAAGAAGGTCCTAATTCTCTCCTTGATGCTGGCCCACCACTATATGTGGTTCCAGAACCTTGCCTCTGTCTTGTGTAGCACTGCTTGAACCACACTTCTTTGCCCCCCCCACCCTTATCTCTGCCTGCATTGTTAGGAAGTAGTGGTCCAAGAACCAGATGGGTGTGAATTTTGCTTTCACCACGTTTTGCCCTTCAGAGAGGAAAACAAAATCTATCTGGGATTTTGTGTTCCCAATGGGCTCTACCTGGATGAAGTTTACCCCAGGGCCCTGGGCTCCTTTGCCCACATCTTCCAGACAGCGGCCATTGACGAACTGCTTCAGCAGCCTGGAGAAAGCTGCCCAAGCCTGTCTTTTGGGTTCTGCTTCTCCTGTCTGCCTCATTGATAATACAGTTGAAATCCCCTTTTTCCTTACCTTGCTCCTTCATCGGGCTTGCCAGGTCTTTGATCATTTGCTGCAAACATTTCAGGTTTTCTTTGCAGTCTTGGGAGGGGGACAAGCCTTTCTCTTCTGGGGTATTTCCACTTCCTGTTTCTTTCCCTTTGCATTCTCCTTCTTCCCCCTTGCTCTCTGTTACTGTTGGGGGGAGGTCTATGGGGGTGGAGGAAGCACTTGGCCTGCTGCACTCTCCTCTTTCTTTCTTTTTGCCTTGTTCATGTAGCTTTGGGGCATTCTTTAAAGAGTCCTTCCTCCCTGCACAGGTTTCAGTGCCACTCTTTATCACATTCCTCAGCCACACATCCTTTCTCCTTGCATTTGATGTATATGTTTGCTTTGCATTTTGCTACCAGACATGGGCGACTGGTGCCTCTTGAGCTGGGGGGGCACTTGCCCTCCCAGCGGACAGTCAGTGACTGGTCCACTGCAGCTGATCCTGTCAACCCACAACTGGTAGCAGTGCACTGTTGGCACTTCAGGGTGTGCCACTTGGCACTTCTGGGTCAGTGGGATCGGGTGCTGCGGGACTGCTTCTCCTGCTCCCCAGCCGGTGCTCTTGGGGGGGGAGGGGCTCCAGTGCTCTCACATGCCCTTCCCCACATGGAAACACTGGCTATCAGGAGGTGCACAGGAACTCTCAGGGGGTGCACATGCACCCCCTATGTGTTGCCACTACTACCAGATGCCCCTGGTCCCCACATTTGAGGCAGAGCTTGTGCTTCCCCTGATATTAAACAAAGCCCCTGTGGGGTCCAGGGAGATCATTGGAGGGGAGGTATTTCAGCATGCCTGTGTTTTCAGGTTTGCTTTTCAGCATTACTTTAACCTTCCAGGCTTCGACTTTGTTTAAAACTTCCTCCACTCTCCCCCTTTTCTTACAGTGTCTTTGGAGCCAAATATTGCACGTCCTCCTCTCCTATCTCACCAGTAAAATTTGGATCATTCCCATCCTTTCCCACTAGCAAATTCAAAAGCTTCCATTTGGGGATTTCCCCTTACCAATTTAAGCAGTTGCCAGAAATCTGAGTTACAGTATTACCAGCCCCACCATGTCAAAAATTATGAGACAAACTCTTAAATATCAAAAGATTTGGAATGTAAATCATGAGATGCTGTTTTTGAAGTGTGTGTTTGTGTGTGTGGAGGGGGGGCTGTGAGTGTGTGTGGGGAGTTAGAGCCTGGGGAAGAGGGGGTTCCTGCACATCCTGGCAGGATGTGGGGTACTGTGAGTCAGGAGTGAGGGGCAGCAGCAAGGATGTGGGGGCTGTGGCTTCGGAGTGATGGGCAGCCACAGACACACACAGACAGGCTGGGGTGGGTCATGAGGTGGAGCTGCAGGCGGCTTGTTTAGGAGTACAGGGCAGGACATGGCTCCCTGCTCCTGCATGCACCCCCCAGATTTGGGTAGGGGGCAGAGGTAGGCTTTAGGCTGGGGCTTTACCTCCTGGAGTGCTGCCTTTGCTCCAGGAGCCATGTGATGCTGCTGGGTGGGCAGGGGACATGGTGCAGCCAGCATGTGACTCCCAGAGCAAAGGCAGCCCGCCTCTGCCCTGTGCACAACTCTAGGGGACACATGCCCCCTTCCCTGGGGGTGCATACAGCAGGAGAGCCTTGCCCCCCTCCTGTCCTGTGCATCTGGACGAGCCACCTCTGGCTCCATTGCACAAGCCACCATGGCTCTGGGGCCCCATTCATTCCAGCCACTTCCCCACTCTTTCTCACACTTTGGAGCCTCTATCTGTGCCCCCCACTCCCACCACAGACTTACCAGCATGGCGCAGCTCTACACGTCAGAAGGAAAAATCTGAAGGTTTGAACTCTATCCGGTGATCATGAAATAGTTTGACTTGGAAATCAGGAGTCTTGTGACTTTTTTTTCTGCAAGAGTTGGCATTACTGGATCTGCTTTCTGGATTCCTGAAACTCAGTTGCTGTTCTGATCCACTCGGCATGCAAATTAGATAATGCACATTCTTCATCTCTACTTTAATTGGGTTTCTCATGATCTTGAGTGCAACGTACTCTCTCTCCATTCTATCTGGTGTCTTTCCTGGGTGTAGGTATTCAGACTTCACCTGGAACCTCACTGGGTAGGTTTTTCTCACTGCCATGTTTTGCTTTGGCTCCTGACTCAGGCTCCTGAGACTCCTGGAATTGGGGTTCTTGTTCCCTCCTGCAGAAGCACAGAGGTAGGTCAAGTCACACTATCTGAACTAATAAGAAACACACATGATGAGACCTGGAAGTGGACTGGATGTGCTTTTGGTTCACTTTTGGCTCTGGTGCTGAATGCACTGGGGCTTCCCCACACTCCTGTGGGATACTCCGTCCACCCCAGCATCTCAGCATTCACGAGCCACCTGGTAGAAAAAACAGTTAAAGCTGTGTCTATGTCCGAATTGTCAAATCTTTTCAAATCGATACAGAGGGTTCCAATTTAGTTCACCAAGATTAAAGGGTGTCCTGATTGGATTTGGATTCAGAGATTAGGCTGCCGAATTAGGCCAAATCTCCGCTGAATCGAATCGGCGACCAAAGCTTCGTACAGCCCTACTAGCTAATGAGAGAGAATTAATTATGTACATATTTACACTATGTAATTACAACACTAACAATCATTACATTATTATTTCAGCGATTGGCCATAGGAATTGCCATTGTAGGCATGGCAGAAGTGATATTTGTCATGCAATCAGCCCCTTGCAAGTGCTCTCCAGCCATGCTCTGGCAGAATTGCAGTTACAGAGCTCTTTAAAAGTGCCTGATCACACAACAAATTAACCCTCATTTAATGAGGGTTCAGAAGAAGGTACTCCAAAGTTGATTTCCTTCATTAACCTCTGTTTGTCCCTGCACATGAGCTACATGTCTCCAGCTTCTCTCCCCTGACCCCCCTTTTCCACCCCCAGATCTGTCTGCAGGTTGGGAGGGAAAGAAGGGAGGGAAGGGAGCCAACCTGCCAAACCCCACTAAAGGGGGGTGGGTAGATTGGAGACCCCCTGAGGTGGAGTGCTCCAGTCTACCTGCACCCCCCACTCCAGTACAGGCTAGGCAAATCTCAGACTGGAGCTCTCTTCCGTACTTTCTTGCCCTCTCATTCTGCAGACAGCACTGAAGCTGGGGGGAGGGGGCATGATTAGGAGAGAAGCTGCAGACATGTAGCTCCTTCTGAACTGGCTCCAAATTGGAGCTCGATCCCCTCCCTTCCATCCCTCAAACCCAACAACAAATGTCTGTGGTTGGGGAGGCACTAACTCATAGCACTTTATGTGAAGCACCATGAGTTACAGTGGGGAGCTGCACATCTGTCAGCACCCAGCAAATTGAAGTCATTCTATTCCATTATCCTACCTGTGGTACCAGACGCTTCAAAAACAGTGTGAGAGGCTTTGCAGTTTGCCTGTAGGTAATAACCTGCACCTAGAGAAGGATTTCTGTCTAATGCAGTGTTTTAGAGATTGGTTTATGTTTCTAAACCACTTTATTTTTAATGTTTACTGTTATAATTCTGTATATTCTTGTTATCCATATGAATAGCTAACACTTATTTAATCCTGTTAAGGTGTTTGCTACAATGATATCTCTTGGCAGTGATTTCCACAAGCTAATTTTGTGTTGTATGAAAAAAAAGTACTTCCTGATATCGCTTTAGAAATTGCCATTCAATTTCTGTTTAATGAAATCCTTGTTCTTTTACTGTGAAAACTTGCCATAAGGTAGTTTAATTCTTTTATTATGACCCTTCTTATTCCTCTTTTCTTTAGGGTGAGCATATTCCTAACCATTCTACTGTCATTTTTAATGCTCCTACTCATTCTACTCTCCCTTCTACAAGCTTCTTTTAATTCTGCTGCACCCTTTTTGATTATTAGAATTGCATACAGTTACAGGTAAGGGCATTACATTTATTTAAATAATAAAATTATAATATTTTCTGACCTATCATCCATCCAATTTCTTATGCATCCTTATATTTCATTTGTTTTTCTACCACTGCTGCATACTGAGCAAAGGACTTTTCTCCATTGTCTACAAATAAAAGTTCATGCTATATAAAGGTCTAATCATCCAGGTTTCTACAAGGAAAAATCAAACCTTGCTAATCTGTTAGAATTTTACAATGTGTCATTAAAATAGTAGATAAAATAGAAGCAAGTGGCTTTCAGAATGTCTTTGTCCAGGTCTCTTACTAGCAGCTGCTAGAGAGACTAAGTTGTCAGGGAATGAAGTGCAAAATTCTCACAGGGATCAGAAACTAGTGGAGAACCAGTAAACAAAGAGTAGCAAGGTGAGGCAAGACAAAAGAGTGAGGATCTTCCGAAAGATTTAAACAAGGGAATGGACAAAATGATGGGAGGTGAAGTGGAATGCTGACAAATGCAAAGTAGTGCACGTTTTGAGGGAATAATCTGAACTGCTTAGCTACTGTGCTGTTTTTTAAATTAGCTATATCAACTCTCTATCAACTGCATAAACACAATGGACATCACTGTGGACAGCTAATATATATCTTGGTACTGAAAAGTACTCCTTTTTTATGATTCTCACATAATCCTCTCTTTTGCACCCATGGGTAGATCCAGGAGGGACGTATAGTCATACCCTCTGCAGCTCTATGGCACATGTGCACTGAGCTCTCTGAGATCATCAGCCTGTTAGTACAACTCCTGCTGGAACTCCATGTGTGCAGTGAACTTTCTGAGCTCACAATGTGAGTTTTTACATAGCTCAGAAGCCTGGGGGTGAACAATGCCACTATTTGCTCTCTTCACTCTCTTCCCACTGAATTCAGTGGCAGGGGAAAAGTAGGGGAATGAGTAGCAGCAGTGATCGCTCTGGACCTGAGGAGCTGTGCTGACATGTGCAGGTAACACACCAGTGAAGAGGGCACGTTCCTCCCTAGATTCACCCCTGTAGCCATACTGTACTGTTTTATAACAACTGAATTGTGCTTAGGCTATTAGTAGCTACAAGAATGGAAGAACTTGGGCTCAAGTTTTGTGCTGGCATAACTTTAATTGTAGGCCAGAAATTACCCCGGCAGAGAATCTGCACAAACCATGATACCCTAATAGTTTTCATAATTGTTTATCTCCAGTAGGGCTCTGATCCGCTACAAATACCATGGGCATGTCTACACGAGACGCTTAATGCGCAGTAGCCCGATAACTCTGCGCGGTCACATGCCAGGCAAGAACCGTGCTAATATGTTACTATGCAGTAGTATTAGGCTACTGTACAATAAGCATCACTAAAAACCTGTGCACTGGCACTACTATGCAGTAACTCCAGTTACTGTGCATTTAGTTAGTACTTCATTAAGCAAGTACTAAATTAAATGTGCAGTAACTACTGTGCACTAATGAACATGTAGCTGCAGATGCAGCCATGTCTCCTACTGCTGTGTGGTGAAAGGGAGCCCAGGGAGGATCTGCACAACGCCAGCACTGCCCATGCACTGAAAGACTGTGAGTACAGCTTGCACAGTAGTGGGTGGTATTTCACAGGACGTCCATGCAGCAGGATGGCATTCTGTAACAATACCATTGGTATTGCCTGTGCAGGGGGGTGCCCTGGGAGAGTATGGGCTGTCGGCACTGCCCACATGGTAGAGGATGTCTCAGTGTATGCCCTGCATAATGTATGACCCTGGCTGCACTGAAGTTGGACATGCCTAGTCAATATCACCAGTGTCTCTTCTGTGGCTTGTCAGTGTGTGTGTGTGTGTGTGTGTGTGTGTGTGTGTGTGTGTCCGTCCATGTATCTTTGCATCCAGCAAAGATCATAGGAAATTCCATGCACTCTTTGTTGCAAGGAATCAACTTTCTGTGAGAAATCCTTGGCTGGCGTAAATCAACAGGACTCAGATGTTGATATATAGTTTGACCGGTTTACAGCATTTGAGGTTCTGAGGTTCTGATCTGCTTTTCTGGCACTTCCATTTTCACAAAGTGGGAGGTGGTTCTCTGCTGCTCTTGTGTATGGGATAGCAAGATATTTGTACATGGATGATGACTGAGGACCTCAACTGCTATATGCTCCTTCCCTGCAAGAAGGTTTTAGAGATGATGCTTGCAAATGGCCAAATTGGTGAAGCTCCTTTGACTTTATTGAAACTACACTGATTAACTCCAGTTAAGTTAATTCAGCTAGGGTGGGATGGGGGGTTGTAGAACTCCTCCATATAGAAGGTAAGGAAGAACTGCTACTATCATGCCACACAGGTGCACACTGGACTTGAGGATATACTAAAATACTGGGGAAAAGAGTATTCAGTAAAACTGTTGGGAATGTAGTGAAAAAGAAGCAGAGGGCTGGTTGTTTGTTAGTTCATGGTTTCAGTCTGTGGCTAAATAGAACTTCTTCACTGTTGAAATGTCACTCTAAAACAAGTAGGTTCGGCTCCTGCATGGCACAAAACTGTTCTATCTTTTGGGCTACTCCACATTAAGCTGCTGGCTTAGGGGGGCTTAGTTTATATGTAGCCTGTAGATCTTCAGCTTCTGTAACAGTTCCTGTGGGGCTGTAAGTAGAGCAAATTCAAGTGGCTCTGACTCAAGACAGGAAATCAGCTCAGAATAGAAATTCCAAGGTTCTTGATAATGTCTCCTCAGCTGTAACAAGCACTCAGCTGCAGCCAAGAATCTGGTCCTTGTGTTTTAAATTAGAAATGACACTGGTAACATTTGGCACCTGCATCATAAATTTATGCCAGCATTGAACATAATTAAGAATATTGATACAAACTGTGGTCTTCCTACAAAGAAAAACTCTACTACTGTGCATCAGACTAAGGAGAGTGGGTAGCTAAAAGGGAAGATGGATGGCTCTGAAAAAGGGAGATGCATCTCAGTAGTAGAAACCCATCAAAATGTACAAACCAGAGTGTGAACTTCAGTTTTCCCAGCAGGCGAGCTCCTGAACTTCTGCACCTTGCCTCTTCAGTGACCCTCACCTCGGCAATCCTCCTCATTCCAAAGCAGCCTCACACTCGTGCCTGGTCACCTTCTATCGAATCAAAGTGAGAAAATAAGATGGCGTTAGACCTATTAACACATTTGCTCAAGTGAAATGGAGAGATGAGGAGTCAAGGCCTTGTCATGTTGTGCATCGAGCCGATGCAATGGGGTCTGCTGGGGCCCTGGGCTTCTGAAGTGGAACCTGGCCATGGGCAATTAGAACCGTCAAGCCACATAGTCAGTGGTAGCTCTTAGCAGAGGGGGAGAAACCCGGGCTTGTCAGCTAGAATCCCAACTCTATTATCCCTTTTTTGGTTAACTTCAATCAATACAGATCATTTTATGGCTTCTGTGAAAAGTGACAAGAAAAATAATTTGCCACGATCTCCTCCTGTGCATAAGGTGAACATAGCTTTTATTTCAGAGCCAGCAAAGAGTGTATCAAAAGTGAAGGGCTAGTGTCTCACTAATTCTCTTCTCTTTGTTTTGTTTCCAGCTGTTTGCTTTCTACATTTAGCCAAAGAAACCTCTCTGACTTTAGGGAGAAACAACTAGCATGGGAGCCTCAGTCTAAGTGAAGAGTTTGTTAGTGAACGGCTCTCCTTCTGGGCATTGTGTTTTCATCCTAGACAAAGGTTTAGAGGAGTTTGTGCGTCTGCCACCAGAAAATGGCTTATATCTGTCATATAATGTCATATCTGCCAGTTTTCTTACTTAGAGATGTTGAGGGAGAATGTAGTTGAAAAATTGCATTTCCTGAAGTATGTTCTCTGCATGCCATAGGGGAGACGTTTTGTTTTGTTTCCTATAGTCTTTGCAGTGACTCAGATAACTTTGGAGTCAAATGAATGAATGATAAGGACTAGCTTGGCAAATGCATTCATTATTTTGTTGGGGGAGTTACCAAAAAAGGAACTGAATAAAAATGTTATATTCAGGAACTACAGAATAAAGTGTTGGCCTATTCTACTGCAGTTATACTGTTCTTAGAAGAGGTTTCACTTGGCATTGAGTCTTACTGGTGTCTGTGACTGAAACCAAAAAGGATGACATAGCACTTACCCAGCTAACAACATGCCTCCTGTTGCTTAGTAAATGAGCTGACAGCCCCTGAGGTACAGGTAGCTGTCCTGTCTGTCTGTGAAGTTATGGAAACTATGTGCAATGGCAAATTGGATATTAACTCAGTGAATGAGTAGAATCTGAGCAATAACCATCAGTGTATGACAGCAGAACACAACACTGGAGAGAAATCATCTCACATGGATTTTTCTAGATCAGAAAGTTAATGCAGTTTAGATAAAGCTGAAGGGACAGTGTTATTTGCTTGTCATAGCTGCACTGGGAAGCTGCTGGTAGAAAGAGTTGTTCTGAAATACTCACAAGCTGCTTTATTGATTACTACTAGACATGTGCCTCATAGGATAAAATCCCAGGTCATTTTGTCAGGTAGTGAGTAAAATATGATTGAAAGACTGCTTTGCCCAAAATCTTACCTGAATAAGTATTTCAAATACCAGGCTAATAAACTGCTTCTGCTTTTATTTTCCTTTTCTGAAGATCATGATTAGCCAAAGACTTCCACAAACAGGAAACCTGTCCCTTTTTGGATCAACTGTCAGACATAAAACTCCTCCTGGATATGACTTGACAGCTTCTAGTTTACAAGGGAAAAACAGGGTATATGCAGATAAGTATGGACACTAGTTCATTTTTCCATTGGCCCCTAGTTAACCTTGAAATATACAGTTATCCATTACCTGCCTAGATGGTTTGAGGTTTGAAAGAGCTAAGAAAATAGGATGTCTATAGCAGAAGATTTTAAACTTCCACCGCAGTTGGAAGAAGGAAAAGGGAACGTGGAGGAATAGAATGGTCTCCCATGTCTTCCAGACGTCCCATTTAAATCAAGTATGGAGAGTTCTGGCTGGTATTCTGGGGAGTCAGAAGCTGGTTTTGTTTAATAAAAGAAATACTGACTTTCTTTCATAAGGGGTAGTTACTCCAGCTCCTCTGCAGGCTAATGCTAGTGGGACATATCCTCCATTTCTGCCATCATGTGGTTAAAAAAAATAAACAGAAATTGGGGGAAGTTTTCAATTGAAAATTATTCTTGATGACATATTTTCAAAAGCTTCAAGATTAATAATTTCTACTTGGTCCAGTGAGAAGTAGTCCACAGCATCTCCAGTTTCTGATCTAACAAGGAAGAATGATTCCTTCCACTCAGGGATTACTGTGTTCAGTGTTTGGCCTGCTTTATGAAGGAGGTCCAGACTAGATGATCACAGTGATCTACTTTTACCTTAAAAACCTTGATTTCTCCAGGCCAATCTTGAGTTTCTAATCCTCCAAAGGAAATTATCTTTGGAGACCTCTTACAGCAGTTTACCAAAATATTAGGCTGTAGAAAACCTTTCTTACACCAACCAAAAAATCCTCTTTATTTTCTCCAGCCCTTGCCTAGAGCTAGACACCACTCGTGTGGCAACTTAGTTTGTGGAGACTGTTCTGGTGGTATCTGTGGGAAGCTAAAGACCATCAGTTATTGGAGTTCTTGCTACTATAGTTGTATATCTCTCAGGTCTAATTTAGCAGAGCCACATGTACACTAGTAGGAGTGCCTCTTTTGCCAGTTGAATAATTAATATAGCAATTATAATATTGGCCAGATGAATTCTGTGAAATTTCTGTAAGAGCATAGGTGACATAAAGGTTATGCTCTTTACCGCACCTAACCAAGGTAAAGGTACCTCTGTGTAAATGATAATCAGCCTTAAATGCAACAGAGCTTGCAGCAACATTAATGCAGCCAAACAGACAAGCTGCTGCATCTGAGGCTGATACTTATATTAGCACTGTCTGCAGTTGGCATGCTGCCTGATATAGAAACACTCAGTGCACATGTAACCCAGAGGTCATTGTGCGCTACATGTACCCGTCTGTGCGAGTCTGTTACAGCTCTCAGCTGTGGAGCCTGTTTTTTTAACCCAAGCTGTAGAAAGCCTATATAAGCTAGATCAAGCTTTATGCTGTACAAGCACATACATATGCTGTAAGTCATATTCTTATATACTACATTAGTAGTTCTCAACCTTTTTAGCATCAAAGTATCCCTCCATAACTTTTATGAATATTTTGAATATACATTCAAACAGTTAGGGAGGGGGACTTGAGGCTAAAAAGGTTGAGGAACACTGATCTAGCTAGTGCCAGGTAAGAGCAGTGAGGGCAGGATTTAATACTGCTTTTCCAGCTGTGGACTCCCTTCCATCCCTCTGATCTGTTCCTGAGAAGGCAAAGGTGGTGTCCACTGTTGAGACTGATCCTGCAGTGTCTCGTTTGCTGGCCTCAGGAGGATGGGAGGAGTGGAGGGAATAAGCCAGGCTGCACAGCAGGGATTTATCCATGCATCCACCCAGCCACCTGCAGTAAAGCATGCTGCTGGGAGTGTGGGGGCAGCTGGCACAGAGGCTGCCTCTAGGTTGGGGGATGGCAGCAGTGGCAACAGTTTTCAGAGAAGCTGCAGGTGCTGCTGGAGTAGCTGCAGCAGATACAGGGCATCAGATGGAGGAGGAGACAATTTACCTCCTCACACAGGCTGGGAGGCACAGCACTCCTAAAGGGATCTTGCAGGACCTCAGGGTTCTACATCACCCCAGCTGAGGATCACTGGACTTTGCTATGTATATTGCAGCATAAGTGGTAGCATGTTCCTAGAACAGAGTACTATATAGTACATACGTACTATACATCATAGCATTATACATAATAGTAGCATGCTACTAGCATATAGTATAGCAATAATGTCAATCATGATGCTGATGAACCATGAATGGATTGGGAAATTAAATGTTCTTTATTTTTTGGGGTTGATAGAGCAGAAATTAATGGAAGTTGTTTCTGTGAAGTGCCTTTATATGGCTTTGAGGTGGTAAGACTAAACTATTGATGATCTTCTGTGAGTGCATTTACATATGGCTGTATGATTCCTTTGTTACTGTGCCATCATTTAGTACTTCCTTTCAAAAGTACTAAATGATAGCACAGTAACAGCCTGTACCGTGCTCTGCTGGCCATGCATGGTTATTTTTGGCCACTATGTTGCTGTAGTGATGCTCTGTAATGAGGGAGCACATCAATATGGCAACGTAGTGATGGCATCATGGTCTTGGTCAATGGACAGTATGGCGCCATAGCATCTTGTGTAGATGTGCCCTCTATATAGTTTTCCTAATGATAATCTGATCATTTGTAATACACCATGAAAGGAAGTTTATGGACAAGTGAATGGTGCTGGACTCCAAAGTGCCTACAAACTAAACAGGCAGATGAATAAGAAGTAAAGAAAAGGGATGCAATGAATAAGCAGAGTACTAATTCTTTTTTATAATAAAGAGCAGTGCACTTGATGTTAAAACAACACTGGATTCTTTCGGTCTTTGTCAGATAGCAGGGTGCTATTGCATGACATAATATACATTTATATAACAGAAAGGCAGGTCCCTTCCCAAAAAAAGATTATATTACAATTGATTATCTTGTTGACCTTAACAGTCTCCTAAGTACTTCAGCAAAAACCTGCTCTCTGCCTTAAAAGCTGATGTTCTAAATTTCAGTTGTGACACAATGAATATGGTAAACAGCAGAAGAGGACTCTAACCTTAGAGTAGGGCATGTTGAAGGAAAATGACTACTTTTAGTTTTGCTACAAGTGAAAAAACAAGATGTTACAAAGTGAAATATGATTTTTAAGCTGCTTTGTGAGATGGGCATGTAGCAGACTTTTCTTCACAGTCTTGGGAATCTAAAAAAGAAAAGCATTACATTAGACTGCCCCTGAAGCTATGCATGTACAAGAAATGGTACCTACAATTAAGAAAAGCAGTTAACTAACTAATGCATCAGCATCAAAATTATATATCCAGGTGAGAGAGGGGCTTCTGTAGGGAAGGCAACTTTTTGATTGAGAAACTCGCACACAATTCATGCTACATATAACTGATAGGGCTGTGTGAAGCTTCAGTCCCTGATTCAATTCGGCGGAGATTCGGCCCGATTCGGTGGCTGAATCTCCAAATCCAAATCAAATCAGAGGACCCTTGAATCTGTCCAAATCAAATCGGAACCCCCTGAATTGATTTGGAGAGATTGAGAAAGATTTGGCGATTTGGACATAGACACAGCTTTAAATGTTTTTTCTTTAGGTAACAGGTGGCTCAGGAGTGCTGCGATGCTGGGGTGGATGGAGTGTCCCTCAGGAGGGTGGAGGGCTCCCCAGCACACTCAGCAACAGACCCAGAAGTGGACCAGAAGCAGTTCTGGTCCACTTCTTGGTCCACTGGGGAGTACATGCCCCCCCGCACCCCACAGCTCAGCTACTGGTGCCTCCTGGATCTTGGGGGGCACCTGGGGTCTCCGTGCAGCCAGTCACCATGCCAGTGGGACATGGGGGTGGGGTGGGCCCTGTGCACTCCCCGGTGGACCCAGAAGTGGACTGGAAGTAAGTACTTTCAGTCCACTTCTGGGTTTGCTGCCAAGCATGCGGTGGAGCCCCGCCTATGCTCCTGTGGGATGCTCCATCCACCCCAGCATTGCAGCATTCACAAACTGTGCCTGGCACTTCGAGGTATGTAAAAAAAAAAAACCATTTAAATGTTTGAATCGCTGATTCTCTGAATCAGCATCGAATCTTCAGATTTGGATTCAGCATAATCAAATCTCTGTCCCTGATTCAGGCTGAATCCAAATCTGAATCGAATAGGGCCCACTTCGCACACCCCTAACAACTAATATTTTAGAAGAGTTCCTCTCTATATTCATTAGCTCCATTAGGAACTGCCTGTGAGGAAATACAAGTCACTAAATATATTAAACTTCTTTTGCCTTACAGGCTTGATTTAAGTCCACTGAAGTCAATGGGAATCTTTCCATTGAGTTCAGTGGGCTTGAACTCAGGCCCTAGTAGAGAAATCTTAGGCAGACAAACTAGCCTTAGCCTAAACTGGGCATTATCTAGCTCTGGTATGTATCATGATGAAATTAAAAAAAAAAAGTCTCTGCTAACTCCTACCCTCAAGTATTGGCAGCCAAATTTCCACACTGCTGTACCTTGAGCGATAACAAAAATAGCTGATACCACAGACAAGACAATCTGTGGCAGTCAAGAGGGAAGAACTGAAATAGAAACAGCTAAAGAAACCACTTGGTGCCCTTCCCTGGATACAACATGGTACATTGTATATATTGTAACTGTATAAGATAACTGTAGGCTTATAACCACTGCTATAATGGGCACAACTGAAAAAAGCCAAAAAGTTTACTTCACATTTTCCAGAAAAATACTTTCTGATGGTTTTCAAACATAAAAACTTCAAACTCAAGTTACAATAAAGTAACTGTATAAAAGCCTCATTTATCTCATTTATCTACAAGCTTCAGAAAAGCTGCCATGGTAAGATTTTCAAGAGTGAATTTTGATTTGAAGGGTTTCAGATCTTGGTACCCATCTTGAGAATGGTTTTCAGGTAGCAGAGCCCAACACCTTCTGAAAATCAGGTGCATCATGTTATGTACCTTTGAAGTGGGGCATGCAAAATCACTACTAACTTTTGAAACCTTTGGAATAATTCTACAGAAATATACTTTATTGCTTTATTAATTGTACTGTAATTTAAGTACCCAGAAACAATCTAATCATTTCAATTGCAAATATAAACCTGCCTTGAAGAACATATAGTGTAAGGTGGGTGTCAGAAAGCTTTTAGGAGCAGTGGGCTGCTTTAACAAAGGTGGGATGCTGCTTTCAACCTGGCTGCCACCACAGTTAGGGTTGTCCCTAGGGGGAGTGAATCAGGGTGACTGCCCCAGGCCCCATGTTTTGGGGAGCCCCTCAGAGCTGGGCGGAGAGGCCTCAATGACTCCACACTGCCCCTGGATTCACATTCGGCTGCTTGGCACTCCCCCTGCCACCGAATTTGCCGCCGATTCCACTGCCTCCAGCTGCTCCGTGTCATCTGCCCCCCAACTCCCCTCCCACCAAATCCACTGCCGGCTTCCTCATGTCCGGGGGCAGGGCCCCGCACAGCCTGATTTGTCCCAGGCCCCACACCCTGCTTGGGTCACGTCTGACCACAGTGACACCTTGGCTGCTGTCCCCCACACAAGTCCATCCCCATTGTTCTCCCCCTACTGTGGTGATCTGCCACTGAATCACTGCGACTTCTCATCTTGGAGAGCTGGATCCAGTCCATGGACTATTAGTTGCCAACCACCAATCTAAGGTCTTGTCTATAATGTGGATTTGCCTCAAGTACAACCACTTGTATCCAGAAACTGGCATATGTATGATTTAGCTTCAAAAGTACAGCTAAATCACTGACTGACCACTGATGTCTGCAACCATAACAGATTACTAGTATAATCAAAGCCTAAACATGATGCAATGCTGTACAGTCTAAAACAGGAATAGGGAGGGAAAAAAAGTTAACGTTAATAGGTAAGATGGTGTCTCAGTAAGTTGCACATATCTGGATAGTTTAGTTTGAGAACTGTAATGCATAAAGTTGAAAAACAAAGTACATAGGTGGCCTCTAAGTCTGATGAAGTATTAACTTCAGTCAAACCATCTTCTCTTGGTTCAACTGAAGTGTATCATTTTTAAAAAACAGGCTGGGAGCAGCCACAAAAATGAGCAATGGTTTAGGAAATGAGTTATGAGAAGTTAAGAAAATAACACATGAAGGCAAAAGGACTGAACAGAGAAGTAACAATATACACACTTAAAGGAAGTTATGAAGAGATGATGATAATTCTTCTAATAAGCCAATGAGGACAGAGCAAGAAGAAGTAGACTTAAGCGTGAGTAGGGAAAACTCAAGTTATAGTTAGACACTAGAAAAACTAAATTTGTATGCTTCTACAAAGGAACTATTAGGTTTATGAATTGTCCCCATTGGAGATTCCTTGAGCCATATGTACCTGTTAGAGCTAATTTGTGGGAAATTAAAAGAATTATTGTCCAGACTAGGTGTCCCTTCCAGTTCAAATGCTCCAGTTCTTCACTAAGAGAAAACCAATGAGAACTATAGTTCTTGGAGAAGGCAGGGTAGGTATGCATATTACAGATTAATTAAATAAGATATAGAGAGAGAACAAAAGCTTTCGTGAACTCTAGCTCACTTCATCAGGTGCTGTGAAAGAACAACATAGAGCAGTGTATGAAGTGGAATAAAATATTTTAATATAAAAGATGGGAAAGGAAGAGGGAGAGGAAGGGGGAAGGGTGGACAGTGCTTGGGGGAGTCTTACAAGCAAAGAACCAATAGGAACAAAGGGGTCACAAAAGCTAATCCAAGTAATATGATAACAATCCATAGTCAATAGTTTAAACCATACTTAACACAATCCACTCCGTGGATGACTTCTTGTTCTGCAATTTCCCATCCAAAGTGTGTTGTTTTGGTTTTTTTTATTTAGTTTCTTATTGAGGCTGAATGTTCTGGGTGAACAATCCCTTATGCAGTGACTTCTTCACTTTAACCTTTCAATATCTTATTCTGGTTTTGTTTCTTAAGAAAAGCAAGGTGAGAAAGAAATGAGAGGGTGGAGAAGATACAAGATAATGATATTACTCAACCACGGAGAGGGAAATTTCTCCTGATTTTCCACACCATGCCCCCAAGTTTTCTGACTTGTGTGGAGCACAATTTAGTTTTGATTTTATTCATGGGTTTCTTTCGGGCATTCCTCGTGTTTTTCTAAGCTTCTAAGAGTTGCACCTAACATGCAATCACATTCACATACAGATTTAAAATAAAAAAATAAATTCACACAACCAAATATTGTCTCAAAGTTGTATCTTTCTTGCTGTAGGAATAGGAGATTGCTTCCTATTTGAGTTCAGCAGCAATAAAACCTGCAACTGAGAGCATACCTTGGCTTGAGTTAAAATTAGCATTAAAACTCTCTTCGGGCTTAACTGGAGGAGGGTTGACTGCAAAATTACTTCACCCTTTCTTTGCTTTAGTAAGAGGTTCCATGCAGTATGTTTTCCTCTTGGACTACACTTTGGGTTCCCCTTTCCTATTTACTTATTTCATAAGGAGCCAGGCATCTGTAATTTTTCTTATGTTCCCCACCCAGGCTGGCATATTATATCTATAATTTAGCCGAACGCCTTTCTGTAACCACCCACCTTTCTTTTACCCAGCCCACTTTGCTTTATTTTACTTGGAGACCATAGTACACTCTCGCTATAGAAGCCATTGTATTTTATATCTAAATTTACATCTTATTTTCTATTTTCCACTCATTTGGGTTTTTTGGTTCTGATAAGTGCAGACTAGCTTGCATGGCTCATTAAATCATTTCTAAAACAGCTACAGCCGAGCCTCAGCTAGTAGCCTCTGCTAAAGAGGTGATATATTTTTCTTGGTTGCGCTCTCCTCAAAAAAAAAAATAAAAAAATCACGTTTGTATAATTCATGTTTTAAGTTCATCCAATAAAATACAGCTTCTCCAACCTATTTTTTTATCCTCTTCGTGTGAAAATAAAATTTATCAGTTATTAAGCTGTTTATTTTTTTAAGGTATCTAGCTTTGTGTCACTGTTGATTTCACTATTTGCAAACTGGCTTTGTCATTTTATTGATAGCACTTGAGTGAAGAACTCTCTGTTAATATATGCAAACTCACAGCTCTCAACAAGCTTTACAGCTCCGTTAATGAGGGGATTAACAAGAGCACTGCAATGTATTTAACCTGCGGCACTAGCTCTGTTTCAATAAGACTTCAACAGCCTATTAAATAGAGTGGGGGCTCAATTAACCCAGACAAAGGCCACTCTACAGAACATGGCAGGGAGGACCACAGTTAGCATCTGCCTAAGCAGCTTGTTCTGAGCTGGAAATAAAGGGGGTGACATGTTCTCGCCCCAAGCTATGATATAACTGAAATGGTGATTCTAGTTCATCTGGGCTGACTGAATAGGTGACAGCATTGAAACCCACCACTATCTCGCCATATGACAGTTTGTAAAATCAGAGTGCACTCAACGGTCACCCACCCCAGAGCTTCCTGCATGGTGGAACTGAGGTATTGTTCCTAGGTTGGTAGGAGCTTTTGATAGCACAGGGCTATGATGCAAGCATGGTGTTATTTCTGGACAGTTTGTGGAACATCACATCAATAGATCTTCAGGAAACAAGTTTAAACAATCTTCTGATGAATAAAAGGTGGACATAGCAGTGTTGTGGGTCTTCACTGAAATTGATGTCTCATCCTGGCTTTGTGGGTGATTAAAGTGAAAACTGGAACATGAGATAAAATGGAAGGAAAGTTATTAATTTGCACCATGACCCTAATTTAATAAAGCACTTGCTTTTCTCTAAGAAATGAATATTTAAATTTATTCAAAATGGATTTTCCATTTACTTGAAGTTGAGCATATACTTTAGTTTGTTGCCACATAGAGATACTTTAGACTAGTGTGACTATGTCAGGTCACTGGACTCAGGGCAGGCATCTACATGTGCAGGTGTTAAAGTGCATTACTGCTGTGTGTGGACTAACTTGGGACTAAAGTTAGTCACTTACCCACACAAACAGCATTAATGCACTTTAACACTTCTACACGTTTTATTAATGCATTTTAACTATTTGTGCCTAAATTTGATACCTGCATTTGCAGGAATCAAATTGAGGTGCAAATAGCCTAAATTTGCCATTTTTTTAAAATGTGCATTAAGGGCGTGTGCATGTAGACACACTCCCAGGTTCAATCACAAAGCATTGTAAACAGAAAATATTTTGAAGAAACCAATGCATGGATAAAACTGAATTTCTTGTTATAATCCCCAAATCATGTGTCTTGCCCGTATACCATAGCAATGTAAGGATATAAGGAAAGAAATTATTTTTCTTTAAAAAACTTGTAGTTATCACCCTGGTTTCCTCACTACAGTAGCCAGAAAGTAGCATTAAAGGTGAGCTATAAAAGAGAAATTGGGTTTGTGCCCTTTTCTGTTTCTTAACTATCACTGAAGTGAAACATGAAAAGTGGTCAGTTAATTTTTATCCCACATTTGATATTCAGGTCTTGTCTGTCATGGAAGATTTTGTGTTGAGCTGAAAACTGTGCAGTCACAAAAGTCAAGAAACTAAAATCCAATCAGCTAAAAAGAGAAGGGATTCTATAATTGCTTGGACCAGACTCGGGTATAATCAAAATATAGAGAATATGAGTCCAAGAGGCTGTGTGAAAAAGGTGGCTTAAAGTTCATATTTGCACTGTTCAGTCTACACTCCATGCCCTTGTAATGTTATAGATCAATGTGACATTTTTCTGCTGCCTCTGACACTACTTGAGGACATACAAGTTAGAATTCAGAAAAAAGATTCATGGTAACTAGGTCGGATGCAAAATAAAGTGTGCGTGCCTGTCGTGCCTTCTTATCTTATGCACATTTGTTGTGACATACTTTTCTAAGAGATTGCTCATGTTATCTTTCAGTAGAATGAAGGAAGCATTTGATGGTATGTTGTGTTTTAAAGAAGCAGCCAGATCCAATTTCCAACAGAGATTAAATTATTATTTTAATATTGGGATGAATGGCCACCGTCTATCCAGGTATCATCTCTCTCCAGTAATCTAGTCTCGTCGAAGTAATCTTACAGTGATTACACTGAAAACTTTCACCAATTTGAATGATTTTACACTTTTTTCCTCATATTTCCCCTTCTCTGAATAGTATATCTTTTGCAAACATTTTATAGGCAGCCACTGAATCTATGTTCTTACACTGCACCTATTTCCTAGGTATTTGATACACCATTGGATAGCTGTTCTTCTTGAATGTCTTGATAAAGACCAATGGTTTGTAGAAAAATCCACTGAAAAGTCTAAACCTAGAAAAAGAAGCTTATAAAATTAAATATTTCTTGGCACAAGCAAATGATATTTTATCTTTAAATAGTGCCACAAGAGTAGAATATGTGGACCCTTTTTTCTCATCCTAAAAATATTCAAGCAGAAATAGAATCCTGTCTTTTTCTTTTAGTTTAGTCATTGTTTAGTAGACCCAGTTGGAAAATTGTTGGGGGGGAGAGAATTAAAAAGAGGGTGTGGTATGTTGGTTTTTTCCCCTTTTGTGTCAAAATATTAGAAACAAGGCTAATTGTTTAGCATTAAAATATTCCTTTTTAAAAAATTATTTTTGTTGATTTTTTTTTTTTAATGCAACATAAAAATCAGAAACATATATATGCCAACTGTAGCTCCCTGTCACATTGAGGAGGGAATATTGGACAAAGGTTTCCGATACCAGAGAGAAAAATATATATTTTTGGCCACAGTTTCACAAATGATGATGTACCTTGATTTATGCATATATCTGTCCAAAAAAAAGTAATAACAAGAAAAAGAAAACCAAAAAGGACATAAAAGGGAGGAATAGAAAAAGTGTAAAAAGTATTGTTTTTTACCAAAATATTATAAGAATGCTTTCCAAACTGCATCAAACTTTTTGAAGCAGTTAAGCCTGCAAAACATTACTTTTTTTATAGATCCTAGCTGTGCTGTCTCGCTATACCGGAGTTTGACCTTTGGAGATGTCTTGCTTTTCTAATGTAATAATATAATCCTAATATTAATCACTAATAAGGCCTACTCTAAGAGTGAAATTTGGGCAGGATTTAATTTGAATTCCTTAGGAATATGCCCAAGAACATGCATATTTGCCAAAGGTGCTGTATTCAAAACTAGTTCTACCTTATTTTCAAGATATTAGTAGGGATTGAGAGAACATGCAACCAAGCATTGCCTCCAATGCGTAACATCTCCAACGTGCATCCACATTGTGGAATGTGGAAGTATATTTTTTAACTCTAGATGGAGCCCAGTGCAGATAAAGAAGATCTTGTGTTGTATAATACTAATTGTCAATGTTTCAATATTGTGAATTGCTGATTTTTCACTGGGATTCTCTCATCTGGATACCTAGGGCTTCATTCCACATAAGTCTTAAGCCATTTCTACCTGATAAAGGAATACACTTCTAATAACTGGCCTAAATGAAAGAGAAATTAGGAGAATTTTTGTAATCATACAACCAAATACTAGTAGAAAGTGTTTTGATTCTTCCATTCTACAGTACTTCAAAAACCTGGCTGTCATTTTCTTAGGCAGAGTTCAAGACTCTTGTTGGATGCTAGCTACTCAGTCTTAAGATTCCGATCTTGTCTGTATTACATTTTTAGCTTCTGGAGTATTTCCTCCAATACAGTTTTACTAATGCAAGCCCTTAGTATGGTCATGTTGCTTTATTGTAAAAAGTGACTTGCACGTTTGGACCATGTTTTCAGATTGATTTACCCTGGTGCAACTGTTTCTAAATGTAGAAGTATTTATAAGCACAACTACACTGGTGAAGCTGTACTGATGTTAAACCCACTGATGTATGTAATGCCCCTGAATAAAAGCTGAAAATGGCCAAATTTTAATCCCCCATCATATAGTGGAACAATGGCCAGCTTACCTGTTTTAGAGCTAATGCTATAGTCTCTCAAACAGCTAAGTGATCATTTAAAGCAGGCTTGTCCAACTTACGGTCCACAGGCTGCCATGTGGCCTGCCAAGGCATTTTCTGTGGCCCGCGGTGCTGCGATGAGAAACAAATCGTTCCTGCCCCTTGTCTCTCCCCCAGCCCCTCAGCAGCTTCCTAATGGCTGCTGAAGGGCTGGGAAAGGCACAAGATTCCCACACACACCGCGTGAACTTGATGTTCTAGATGCGGTGCGTGTGGGAAGAGGAGTGCAGATCCGGCCCGCCTCCTCCCGTCCCCAGCACCACATGGGGATGTCACCGCTTCCTGGCCCAAGTGACTCACCATTCTCCACCCGCACTCAAGAGGCAGCCCAGCACGGCCGCCCAGCCCTGGGTTGTTAGCGGAGCAGTGCAGGCAGGTGCCTCCTCCCGCCGGGCTGTTGGCATTGGCCGTGCCCCAGGGGAGGCGCCGTCTTTCCAGCCTGGCCCGGCCCAGCCTGACCTGTGGTGCCCCGGCCAGGCAGGAGGCAGCAGAGGCAGACGATGAGGGTGAGCCCGGCCGCCGCGCCACCTCCGCAGGTCCGCATTGCCGCACCGCACCAGGCTGGAGGGAGCCGGGGCCGGGGCCGGGGCCAGGCAGCACCTTGGGGCTCAGGTGGAGCCTGCACTCACTGTGCCCCGAGGTGCTGCCTGGCCCCGGCTCCAGCTCCCTCCAGCCTGGCGTGGTGCAGCAATGCGGACCTGCGGAGGTGGCGCGGTGGCCGGGCTCACCCTCATTGTCTGCCTCTGCTGCCTCCTGCCTGGCCGGGGCACCACAGGTAAGGCTGGGCCGGGCCAGGGTCAGGGCGGAAACACGGCGCCTCCCCCGGGGCTGGGCCAGTGACTGGGCTCCCGGCACGTGTGTGTGTGGGGGGTTCCCTGCCTTTCACGGTCCCCACCCAGTGTCCCTCACTGCTCCTACCTCCAGACACCAGTGCCCCAGTGTGTGGGGCATGGGGGGCCCCAACTAGCCCCTTGCAGGCTGGAACTCTGCCAGCCCACAAGAGAAAAGCCACAGTAATGTTTTTCTCCTTTAAGGGAGAACCGACTTTTAATGTTTGCTCGTGACCCTTTCATATATTCTTGAGACCTTCATTGGTGTCAAAGGTCACGTGACATCACTTCCTCATGTGATACCACTTCCTGTGAGGTCTTTGAATATGGCTCACCGGCCCACTGGGTGATAAAAAGTTCATGATCCGGCCCCACATTCAAAAAGTTTGGGCACCTCTGATTTAAAGGGTTCTTCTTGGTTTCTCACAGCACCAAAAGAAAAACGTACATAAGTTTGATGTTATAATGCAGTATGTATTAGCTATATATGGGGCAACTGTTTTGGTTCTTTTATGGTTTTCTTCATTAGTCTTATTACATAGCTTGTGAAAGTCACTTTTTTAGACAAATGATATGGTGGCAACGACAGTACGCAAAGGCACAATTTATTTCCTAATGTGTCTCTATCTCCTATTTCTGGAAAATGGCCAACTGTGAATTAGTAAGATGCAACTCACATCTCACATCGAGGGAGGAATGTTGAGCAAAGTTTTCTAGTCCCAGAAAGGAAAAAAATATTTTTGGCCAGTTTTACTGGGGATGCACCATTTTCAAATTGTTGTTGTCATTTCCCAACAGAGGAATGTAAACTGAGAGCCAGCCTTAGGGGTGGGTGACATGAGCTACCACGCAGGACACAGTAGTCAGGGGAGCACCAAACACGCGCATGCACACACACATGAGCAGCCCACACTCACAGCAGCACTCTTCCCATACCCTGCCCTGCCCCAACTGATCTCCACCACAGGTAGGAGGAGTGGTGCCTAGCCAACCCGCCAGCTCCAGCCACTGCTCAGGAAAAGCCAGGCCAGGCATGTGTAGGTGGGGTAGCACCTGCTCCAGTCCTTCTGCCTTACTTCCATAAAGCAGTAGCAGTGCTTGCCTGCCTGGCATGCTATGCCCCTCCCCACTGGACTGTGTCATTTGCCCCTGGATTCATGTCTGAGCAGGCTGGGGGGAGCAATCTGAAAGAACTTACCAATAGCTATGGATTTTCCAAGTGCATTATATGATGACAGTTCTTCTTCTCCTCTCCTGCAGGGCCAGTCCAAGGGTAATCGGCACCCTAGGCAAACTTTGTACCTTGGCATCCCCCAAAATAGAGGAAAATAAGAACTCTAGAATGAACTTTTACCTCTGAGATGTTTTCAGAGGTCTTTCTCCCCTTACTGAACCAAAGGTCTTACACCAAGGAGGAGCCATAGCTGGCCACAGCTATTATTTAGAATGATATTCCTATTATTTTGTTCTGCATATAATTTTAGTGCCCCCCCCAAATTTTGGTGCCCTAGGAGTCTGACTAGTTTGCCTAATGGTTGGACCGGCCCTGCTTTCCTGCATCTTTTATGCTGTAGTATACAGAAGACAAGGTGTAGGAACCATCTCCACTGGATCTGTTGCCTATGGAGGAGTGCTTATTAGAAGAAAATGTACTGATGGACTCCTGGCACACATACTTAAGACATTGTTACCTAGCCACATGTTCAATTAATTAATGGTGTGATAAAACAAGGAATAAGCCACAAAAGTATTATACAAAAAATGTGTAATAACTTTGTGGCTGGTTCCTATGATGCCATTAATTGAAAGAGTGGCCAGGCTGGGGCTCCCAGACAGGTAAAGCCCCATCAGTTGACAGGGATCCTACGTGTGGGAGCTTGCTGCTGCAGGTGAAGCCTGAGCTCATGATCCTTGGCTCCCCTTGCACCAGCAGGTGTGATAGGAACTGTGGCATGGCAGGAAGTGTGATTGTGATCATTGTACATCACATCCCATGGTGTCTTTATTTACATTTTTGTCAGGGTCCTCAGTCTTTTCTGTCTGGGCAACCCTGAACAGAGTGGTGCATAAAACCTTCCCCACTTTCTCTGATATATTTACATGTTCTTACTAGGAATGAACTGACCCAAGTCCTTTCTTTCCTACACTCCCCCTTCTCCAAGTTCTTCCCTTTGAACATTGGGTTACTGAATAGAAAGAAGAAAATCATGACTTGGAGAATGTAAGACAAAGATGAGATGAAATAACAGGACAGAAATGTTCTAACACATACAACCTTACTAGTTATTTTTTGGTAGCCAGGTGCCACTGGAGTTGATAGATAAGCTAGTGTTTAAATGGACACTTGTTCTGTATGAAGGTATATGATAGTTCTTTGCTCCCTATAACTTCTATATCAGATTCTGATCTGGCTACCCAGTTCATATAAACGGGAATGCTAACATCTTCAAAGAGGCAACTTTATTGGCAGCCAATTCTCTTGGAATATCATGAAGTTTAACTTCATGGGGATGAAGATACTTCACCTTCCTGTGTATTCAAATTACTGCTTCTATTTAAAAGCTTTGTTTCCTGCAGTCCCTTCACAGCATCTGATAAAGTGAGCTGTTGCTTAGGAAAGCTTGTGCATCTCTGATTTAGTCAGTCTGCAAGGTGTGACTCTACCTTGCCTTCTGCATGACTTCAGGCTAACATAGCTAACTACCTCTCTCTAGGCTAGGATACAGTTATCATGAACAATTCATTGGGACATAAAAGTTATGGTGTAAAAGTGGAGGTTAATTTGATGCTGTATTGTCAGAAGAGGTGTACATATAATAATATGTATGACAAATGGTTTTACCAACACTCTGAAATTACACTATAATGTGAACACATTATAAATTCATAGGAATAGGAGTTAGGAAAGCTGAGGTCACACATCAGGTTAACTGTTAAAGGAAAATGACAGGCAATATCAGATTTTAAATCCTAATCAAATGTTGTCAGAAATAATATGCCTAGGAAAGGAGAGGTTGATAGAGAAAAGGATACACTTGGATAAGGGGTAAAGAAAGCAAGTGAAGGTAAAAAAAAGACAATATCTGGAAGGGTGAAGGCAAAACTGATACGTACATTCAGCTTCACAGCTAATTTATCCCCACAGCTCAGGAACAGATGATATTGGAATCAAAACAAAGCATACACCTTAACCTGCAAGCCTCAGCTAAAGACAGTTTCCTAACACAAATAGCCTCACCTGTGAGAGGTTAGATTGAGCAGCCCTTTGCTGTGCTATTAAACAATGACCTGCAGGAAGAGACAAGGAAATTTGCAAGCAGAGAAAATGAACATCTTTCTGGGGTTCTTGGCCAGCTGCCAGATCACACATTAGGCTCTGTTTTCCAAACCAATTGTTCTGTTGTTTCAAGTGTAAATAGACTTCAGACTCTGCCTAGACTTTCAGCTTTTCACAAAATAAAGTTGCCAGTGTAAATGTGTGTGGTTTTCCCTTTAACCTTCAGATTTCCTAAGCATTTAACAGCATGCAAGTTACTTATTTTAGAAGGTGGGGACCTGTGGATGAGTAAGAGTGAATAGATATAATTCCTTTGCTTTTGGCTAGAGCTACCATGTCAGGGCAGGACTGTTAGTGATTTTTTTTCTTTCTTTCTCTGTTTATAAGAAATCATTAAACAGTGAAAATTTGCAAGGGGCAAAATAATAACCTCGATCCTAACAACTCATATTGAAGCCCAACATTGCAAGTGAACCATAATACATTAGAACTTTGTAAAATATACAGATTAATTCACCTGCCAATGTATGTTATTTTTGTTTAACAGTATAAGACTTCAATAGCTATTATATTGCCCATTCACATAGCTTGTTAGGTCAGTCTGTCCTCTAGTCTTGACAAGCTAAAGTATCATTGACTAATTTTACCTTCTCATTACTAGATTCCTTTTCAGACTATTAATACATATCATAAACAAAATGCGTTTCGGTGCAAAAACTGGGAGTAACTCTTTGCTAACCTTTTACCATGATGAAAACTGCTACTTTAATCCTGCTTTTTGCTTTTCTTGCCAGTTTTTGATAAGTGACCATACTTTTGTGCCAGGTGCCAGGGACAGGCTAGCCAGATTGCCACCAGCTGGCTCTGCTTACCTGAGTTAGCTTGGTTGTCAGTGGCCTAACTACCCCAACCTGGCTCCAGTTGCCTGCTGGGCTGGGCTCCCTGCTTTTAAGCAGCAGCCTCAGTGCTGGAGTATCTTTACATGAATAATCAGAATTATTTTGGTCACTGTATGTTACATGTGAAAATGGTTGCTACTTATTCTTAAATATATTCATATTTAAACTGAACTAAGAAGCATGAGAGTCTGGAATACACTAATATAGATTATCTTGCATCTAGCAAGTATATCAGGAATCTGATGAAACAAAAATAAATTACCCCACTGGATTTGCAATTTTTTTGTATACGCCTATATGAACATGCATCACAGATCTTCCTATGGTATTCTGTACTTCTTCAAATGATCATATATGCACTTATAGTAGATGATTAATGGCAGTGAGTTGTAGAACAGGTATTTCTGCCCACTTAGGGGCTACTCTGCCTGAACTTACAAAGTTTGTATCCAGTTCTACTTAACTTGAACTCAAGTTTAGGAAAGACCTGAGGAACAAATAAAGGAAATAGAAAAATATTAAACAAATGTAATGAAAAACGCTAGAACCTGACTACTTGAACATCTCTACAGACTAGATAGGTTTTATTTTATTGTGAGGGCTTTGTTGGATAACATGTACAGGATTGTCTTCTGAGAACTGTTTCATAAAACCATTCTATAAATTACACTCCTTTTTGCGTGTGTGATTTCTCTCCCAAATTTATTTCTTCGTTTGCCAAGTGAGTTCTAGAAAATTAGATAAATCCATGAAGATCAGTTACAAGCATCTTTATGCTGAGGACCACCATGAACTACTAACTGTTAGCCTAGTTTCAACTAGAGAAGCAGTTCCCAAACTGTGGGTTGCGACCCCAAATGGAGTCACAGTATCAGCAGATAGGGTCACAATAAACATGCTCCCTGAGCTTTCTGCACCCACAGTGGGTGTGGGGCTGCAGCTGGGCAGGAGCTGCCTCTGTGACCTAGCAGGTGCGATGCATTGTGGGAGGGAGTGCTGCACTACCATGGCTGCTAAGGTGCGCCACAGCAGCAGCAGCACGGAGTTGTGCCCCCAACAGCTGTTGCATGAGCAGGGGGTGCCTTAGCTTGGCAGTCATGGTGGCTGGGCTGCAGAGCCCCTGGGGCTCCCCCCCAGGGCAGGAGGGTGGGGAGCCCTAATCCTGCAGTGAACAGCCCACATCCTTCCTGCCTCGTGGTCTCTGTGCTAGCAGCGCTGCCCGTGGGGGAAGGGGTGAGCTGGGAGGGAAGCTGGGTTCTGCACTCTGTTCTGAGACCTGGGGTCGTGGGAGCTGCAGGTTGGGAGTGAGGGGTCATGCTGAGGAAATTGGGTCATAAATGGGGTGACATTGATGAAAAATTTAGGAAGCACTGCCATAGGGGTTTCATCTTCTAACAGGTCTGCAGGAAATGTGGGGAGGAGTGACAACTGATTGCACAATGGGCAACCAAATTCTGTGCCATGTACAAGGAAAAGGGACATGAAAGCCAGGGACAGTGAGCTGGAATGGTGGTGCAATCTGTGTGGAAAATAGGAGCATGTCTTTAAAGAATGCCCCAAAGCCTATGCTAATGTAGGAAAAAAACAAAACAAAGACAGCAAGAAACAATGCTCTCACCCCCCTCATCCCCCCAACAGCAACTGAAGCATCAGGAACAGAAAGGCAGGGGGCAGACAGGATCTTAGAAAATGTGGGAACAGAAGGAGAATCTAACCTGTTCGCAACAAAATGTGATAGCCTTAAGATTTTATAAATGTCATAGACATTAGGATTGGAAGGGACCTCATAACATCATTGGGTCCAGCTCCGTGCCCAAGACCCAGGAAGTCAGCTAGGGTCAAAGGATTGCAACAAGATAATCATCCAAATGTTTCTTAAAAGTGTCCAGAGTAGGTACTTGTACCACGTCTGGGGGAGTCTGTTCCAGGCCTTAGGGGCTCAGACAGTAAAGAAGTTTTTCCTTATGTCCAGCCTAAAATAGTCTTGCAGGAGTTTGTAACCACTGGACCTTGTCATCCCTTGTGGTGCTCTGGTGAACACCTGATGCACACCCCTTATGCACCTATAGGCTGCCACCATTCACCCCTGAGCCTGCACTTCTCCAGGCTGAAGAGTCCCATAGCTCGCAGCCTCTCTTCATAAGGCCTGTTCTCTTGCCCTCTGATCATGCATGTGACTCTCCTCTGGACTCTTTTAAACTTCTCCACATCCTTCCTGAATCATGGAGCACAGAATTGAATGCAGTACTCCAGCTGGGGCTTCACCAAGGCCAAGTACAGCAGGAGGATGACATTCTGGGTCTTGCTCAACATGCATCAGTAGATGCAATTCAGGGTTTTGTTGTCTTTGCCAGCTGTGGTATTACATTGGTGGCTCATGTTCATCTTGTGCTCAATCATGACCCCCAAGTCTCTTTCAGTCATGGTGCTAGCGAGTGTAGCATTACCAAGCCTATAAGTGTGGTGCAGGTTTTTTCCCCCGCAAGGTAGAGCACCTTGCATTTCTCTGTATTGAGCTCTTCACTTCACAGGTTTTCATGTGCCCATCTTGCAAGCATATTGAGGTCAGCCTGGATCATCAGCCTATCCTCAAGTGTGGATACTCTTCCCCCAAGTTTGGTGTCATCAGCAAACTTAGCCAATCCACTTCTGACACCAGAATCCAAATAGTTTATAAAGACATTAAAGTGTACAGATCTGAGAACAGAGCCTTGGGGGATACCACTGGTCACTGAGTGTCAAGTTGATTCAATCCCATCAACCAGCACTCCCCGGGTCCAACCTCAGAGCCACTTCCCCAGCCATTGTTCTGTGTGTTGCGAAATGCCAGATTAGAGACTCCGACACTGCTTGGTGAGCTGCGGACTTTACGGAGTGAGCAAGTACGCGGCTTGTGGGGCGGGATAAGAGGTGGCTCGTCGACCGCCCTCGAGGTTCGCCTTACTGGCGCAAGTAGGCGAAATGCTATACGCTTTCAAAATTTATAGTAAAAGGGTTTATTCAACTCACCTGGCCTCACCCTCTTACAAATAAGAGGGGAGACCGGCTGGAGCGAAGTTGCAGCTAAAGTATAAGCGTAGAGGTATGGTAAAAGCGGGTATGCTGAGAGGCTGATGTTCATTGTCGGGTTTTCGAGGCCTTTGACGGGTTTTCACTGGGATATGCCCAGACGGGAGGCTGAGGACCAGCAACAGGGTGATCAAGCCTGAAGTTTATCCAGTCATCGTCTCTGCCGTTTCTTGCTTCTTCGCCTCTTTATTGATGTTGGTTGGACCGCCTGTATGACACTAACTATGATGTAAGCTAAGCATGCAGGGATAGGGTAGTTTCTTTTACATAGGTGTTGCTAGGCAGATTTTTTACATAGGTTGCGTTTCCGCAGAAATGAAACTTACAGGATAGAAAAGAAACTTACAAAATACGCATGCGCAGCTTGATACAAAATTCGCACACACGGTAGACAAAGGAAACTTGGCGCGCGCGGGAAATACAAAACTTCGCGCGTCCAAAGCGTGTGCAATAGGATTTACTAAATAGACATTTTGGTTTGGACTAACTTATAGATAAGACTATAAAGTTACATAAATGTGAAAAATGCCACGCGGCAGTTATATAAAATGAAATAAAATATTTACACTGTGGAGTAGTCAAGGCTGCAGTTGCCCAATTTGTCTATGAGGACATCATGGGACACAAGGTCAAAGGCTTTTTTAAAGTCCAAATATATGATATCAACCTCTTCCCTTTTGTCCAGGTGATACATTGGCTTAAGAAAAATCTTTGAGGAACTCAGAAAACAGGAGGATAAGTATGAGCTTGCTAAAGAAATGGGAAACATAGAAAAAGGAGAGAGGGAATGGGAAAACCAAAACCCCCAAGGCAGAGACCAGGCAACAACCCCAGAAGATGAAGAAAGTGAAAACTCTGACATGGAAGGTCAGGGGGAAAAAAGGGGGAGATCCCAGGGACACTAGAGGCAAATCAGTACCCCTGTGTAGCCCCCCACCAGTGTAAGAGAAGTAGGTCCCCTTTTAACACACACCAGACAGCTTGGGGAACTGCAGTCCCAGGAAGGGCCTTGCAAACTGATGGACCAGAGGGTTCTGCAGATGAGAGCGCCCCGAATTACATAAACTATAAAAAGGTAAATAAAAGGAGTACAGGCCTACCCCATCAGCACATTTTTACTCGTGGGGATCCCCATAGCCACAGATAATATGAGAAGCCTACTTAGGAAGGAGAAATAGTACACAATTAAAATGGCCCTTGGGCAATTGCAGGTGGACATCCTTTGTCTTCAGGAATGTGGCTGCCCAGTTCTAAAGATTGTTTCATTCAAGGAGAAGTGGTAGTATGGCCCCTCATTTTGGTTGAGAGCCAATGATGATTGGGCAGTGGGAGTAGCAGTACTCCTGAGAAATGGAGAGCACACCCTGCAGCACAGAGAAATTAGAAGCAGGTCACTGCAAGTCACCCTGGAAACAGAGGAAGGGACTTTTGATCTTTTGAATGCACATGTGCTAGTGTTACCAAACATCTGGGTTTTCCTGGACATGTCCTCTTTTTTGGCCCCCTGTCCTCCTGTCTGGGTAGGTTTTTAAAATGTGAGCAAATGTCCGGGTTTTTTCTTTGCCTTTGCTTTTCCTGGGCACTTGCAACTTGGCTGCTTAGGGCTGTGAGCAGCGGGGCAAAGTGACTGCTGTCAGGGGATCATATGCTCTGCAGGTGGGCCCAGCAGATAAGGAAGGCAAAGACACAGAGACAGAAAGTATGTATGTGTGCATGCATGACAACTGTGTGGGCAGCAAGGCTGGAGTGGGGCAGGGGGCTGCAGGTTGGGAGTGAGGTGCATCAGCACTCTGGCAGGGCTGGGGGGCAGGGGGCTGCAGGTCAGAAGTGAGTGGCACCAGCAGGGTTGGGGGGGTAGGGTACAGTCAGTCAAGAGTGAGAGGCAGCAGCAGGGCTCAGGGCGCTGTGGCTTAGGAGTGAGGGGCAGAGGCAAGGCACAGACATCACTGCCCCCCCCATCATATACCAGTTCCCTCTCTCCTCCCCCTTTCCCCTGTTCCCCTTCCCCCCACAGGTGTCCTCTTTTTTGATACTGGAATGCGCTTTCTTTAAAAACATGATAACAGTGGTGCCCAGTGCCTAGTCAGTGATGATTGCAGGAGATCGGAACTGCATTATTGAGGTAGGAGACAGAATAAGTAGAGGCCAAATGAAGGGACTGGACAGGTCCTCCAAACAGTTGCATCAGCTTATCTGCAAACACAACCTAGCGCATGCACGTAGAGAAGCCAAAGTACTGGGGAGAAATTTCCCCTGGGTAGACCCTTCAGTTAATCTAAATCAAGTATTGACTTCCTCCTCCTCCCAAAAGGGCAGATAGTATCTAAAGCCAAATCCAGGCCAGTCTGCTACTTGGACCACTGCCTCCTAACAGTGAAAACAGAAATGAGGGGGTCAAGAGAGGTAGGGGCATGTGGAAAATGAACGTGACCGTTTTGGATAACAAGAAGATGCAGTGGGGGTTCAGACATGTTGCACAGGATGGAAAACCTCAGACCTGGATACAGGAATCACACAGAGAGAGTGAGAAACTTCTTCTAGAAGGCTACAAGGAGGTGAGCCAGGATTCTGAGAAGGCACCATGAATGCCTAGACCCTAAGTTGCAGAGTCTGCATGAGAAGGTGGCTTAGGGTTGGGACATAAGGAAGGCCAAGCAGGAAGTGAAGAACCAGATTGGGTCCTGGTACAGGGAGCAGGCCTGGCCTGGCCCCTTTGGTGGAGGAGGGGAAGGAGTGGTCTGCTTATTGTAGCAAGATAAAGGAAATCAAGAAGGAAGCAATGAGTGTCCTGGTAGATGGAGCAGGGATGGAGCACCAGTTAAGCATGGGAATACAGGAGATGAAAGCAGCTTTCCACTGGGATCTCTACACTGCACACCCAGAGGTCCTTGGGGCCATGCAGGAATGCATATAGAAGTTCTCATGTGTCCTTGGAGAGGATGAGGGTCAGAAACTGGAGGAGGAATGGATGCTGGAGGAGATCAACACAACACTCTGCAGCTTCCAGAATGGTAAGACTCCTAGGGCAAATGGTCTGCCCAAGGAGTTCTACATTGCTTTCTGGGACCAGGTGAGCCCAAACCTGCTGAAGGTCTATAGAGAGCGGCTGCAGGAGAGTCACCTGGGAGCAGGAATGGAGGAGAACTTCATAACCCTTCTTTACAAGTATGGGGAGAGGCAGGACCTGAAAAACTGGCATCCTATAATGCTTCTGAATTTTGACTATGAACTAATGACTGAAGTCTTGGCTGAGCACTTTAGGTCTGTTATAAGTGCAGTGATCCATGAGGACCAAGCATGCACAGTGCTGGGGTGGCAGATCCACAAAGCCCTGATGCAACTATGAGACATGCTACAGTACCAACGAGAGAGAGAGGGCAGAATGCTGCCATGCCGAACCTTGACCTGGAGAAGGCCTACGACTGGTATCCCATCAGCTCCTACTGGAGGTGCTGAAAAAAATGCAAGTCCCCTCAACCTTCATCTCCTGCATAAAGACATTGTACACCAGTGGCAGTGGAGTCGGGCATCAAACAAGGCTGACCATCTCCCTGATGCTGTTTATCTGCATGACAGAACCAACTGCTAGCATAGCAGCTCACTCAGGACCCCAGGATCAGCAACTTAAAGATCCCTGGCAGTAATGGGGACAAGACAAAGATCCTAGCCTATATGGACAACCTCAGTATTATATGCAGAGATAAGTACTCAGTTGAAAGAACATTACACCACACCGAGGTATACAGAGCAGCAGCAGGGGCCAAGCTCAATATGAGCAAAAAACCCTACCTAGTACTGGGTGAGGCTCAAGGACTTGTCAGCCCTGGGGTGGGGTCTGAGTACCTCACAAGGGGATAAAGATTGTCAGGGTGGAGTTTGACCCAGATCTGACCAGACAAAGGGCATGGGAAAAGACTGAGGCCAAGATCAAGCAGAGGATGGGACAATGGCAGTTGCACTGCCTGTGAATGAGGGGGGATGCATGGCACTCATGCTTCTACACATTGCCCTAGTCTTCCCCCGCTCAGGGCAAGTCATCCACAGAATTCAAAGACCCACGTGTGTCTTCTTCTGGAACTCCACATGGGAGAAAGTGGTGAGGACTGTGCTGTAAAAGCAAAATGGTCCAGGGACAGAGGAAAGCCAGACATCCTGCTGTTTCTCTGAGCCAAATACATTGTCCAAGTTAGCAAACTGGCAACAGGAACAGAATTCAAAACAGCCTGTTTTGTAAAGTGTTTTGTAGGGCAACTACTGCGACAGTGGTGGGTGTACACAACTACCAACATGAGCCCATGGAGTTCCCATGGTTCTATGAGATCCTGAAACACTTCTGGGACAAAGATAAGCTGCATGATGAGACCCCCAGTGATGCTGGTGAATCACCACAAGATGCAGGAAGTGGTAAGGGCAAGAGACATCACATCACCCATGGCCCTGCACACCTGTTGATAGCTGCCAGGCCATATGGGAGCAAATCTTCCACAAGGACCTGCAATAGGAGAACAGAGACTTGAACTGGCAGGTAGCCCACTAGGCACTCCTTGTGTGGGCAGTGTGGGGCCCATCCAACTGCCCCAGCAATCCTGCCAGTGGGAGGCAGAAACAATTGACCACCTCTTCTGGGACTGCCCATACACCAGAGAGGTGTGGGAGAGAGTTTTTATATTCTTCCTAGTGTACAGGCAGTTGACTAAGCAGCAATGGGTCCTGACAACCTACTTTGACCAATTCATCTTCTGGTTCAGAAATGCCCTGTGGAAGACCAAGAACTTGCTCATAAACACTCAGACACACAAACCTCCCGGTTGAGGACTGTATTAAATTGAGACTGAGTGAGATGTACTGGTACTACAGGAAGAGAGAAGATGACTATGGGAAAAAGATGGTGGAACTCATGTGAAAGAGAGGAGACTGGCATAGACTTTTCAGAGGCAAGCTCTTCAAAGAGAGCAATGAGGATGACGATGATGACAAATATGATGATGAATAAAAGGAGTGAGTAAACAGGTGGGGGAGTTGGAAAGGGAGGGGACTGAAGTAATCCTCTGTGTAACTGTGATGGTTTCAAGGTGATACTGATGGGCATGTGGGAATGCAGGTGTGCATTCAGTCTTTGTAAAAGGATTAAGAATGATGTAACTGTAAAAGTATTTTTTGGGCTGTCAAGTGAACCATAGCAGTCAGAAGACAGTAAGAGGTAGTTATATCTGTACCTATAACTATATCTATACCTATACACACACACACACACGATATATATATTTACTTTTTTTTGCAAAAATAAAAATTTGTACTGTACATAAGTAGGTACAAATGTGCTGCTTAGGCATGTGTTTATGGAATATCTGTGCTAAAACTTGCAGCAGTTTCCAAAAAAGGTAAAATGAATCAATTTTAGATGAATTAAGTCGGTGGACACCCATAGTACAAAGTCATTGTTTTCAAATTTGTCCCTCACTTCCATGTACTCGGGGAAAGCAAGGTCTAACTGTAAGGGGTGAGGGGCAGAGAGGAAGGGACTCCAGAGGGAAGTTGCAGAGCACCAGACCTCCGCCCCAGTTTATTTTCCCTACTGTAGCAGTGGGAGGGGGACAAATTCAAGGCAAACCTCCAATAATTACATTCTATATCAGGAAATTTGCAACAGATATATACATTTTCCATATATAGAATTTAATTGTTGGAGGTTCATCTTATATTTGAATAAATATGGTAATTGCCATTAAAGAGACTTGATAGGATAATCCCTGTGACTAGAATTTTAGTACTACCTGTTCCAGACAGATAGATAGCTATAGGGAAAATAGAAGAGACATTGTACTCTATATCAATGAGCAACAGATCTGTGGAGTGTATCAGTGTGAAGATAAAGGTAGAAAGAGCAATAGTAATATTGTGGCAGGGATCTATAATAGAGCACAAAGTCAGAATGAAGAAGTGAATGAAACATATTTCACTCGGGTAACTAGAATGTTTAAAATGTATAAGCCAGTAATAACAAGGGATTTTAACTTTTCTGATATCTGTTGGAAGAAAAATATACAGTATTTACCCAAATCCAAGATGACTTTGAATTTAAGGCACCTCCCCCCCAGTTAGATTCTAGACCTAGAAAAACTATATATTTTTTGTAATTTTCCTTGTCTAGAATCTAATTATTGGAAAGTCATCTTAAATTTGTCCTCCCTGGCGTAAATAGCTGTAGGGAGGCAGGCAGTGGGGATGGTGGGGTAAGTAACAAAGAAGTCAAATGGCCTGACCCCTGCCCTTTGCGCCAAGCTATTCCAATACAAAGGAAAAATTATAAACATTGCTAAAGGCTGATGTGACTTCACAAGAAGCTTTTCAACTATTTGAAAATCTACAGTGATAAGTACAGGGAATGGAAGTCACTAAGAAAGTATGGAAAAAGAATAACAAAAATGTGGAGACATAATCAAGAAAGTAAAAGTGTGGGGGGTAACAAACTCAGTGACAGTGGTAGTTATGACAGGACATGTACAAGAGGCAAAGGCTTTTTTGTGATATCTTTTACTGGATTAGCTTTATAGTTGAGAGAGATGTTGGACAAGCTTTTGGGCATCAATTGCCCTTCTTCCTGTAGAAGTTGTGGTATTTCTTTTATTAGAATTTTTCAGGAAGAGGCTAGATAGATCTCTGGCATTCAGATCTGTCTGGCATTAAGAATATTGAATTCTGTGTCTGTACAGATGATCCTTGTGGTTCCTTACAAACCTATAGTTATTTGAAGCCAATAGAAAGACTCTTGTTGATGCCAGTGGGATTTGGGATCAGGGTCCAAACGGGAACATTTACACTGTTCTCTTTCATTTAATGTACTTCCTTCCTTTTCCACTACATTCATTCCAAAGTACAAATGTAGCATTTTTAGTTCAGGTACAATACAGGATACCTGACTTGAAGACCACCTTTATTTCATACCAAACTTATTAGCTAAGGCTAGATTGCTAGATATGGAAGAGTAGTTTAAGACTGTTTTTCACTATCGCAAGGCAGTCAGCTATGAAGGAAGGAAGAAAGAAGTCTCCCTAGGTACTATCTTAATCAGAAATGCTACACACTGCACACATTTCTATCAAGAAGAAATGCCAGCATTCACCTAGTTAAACATCAAAAAATGGTTATTATAAGAGAAACAGCCTACTTTTTCCATTGGTTTTCTTTGGATTCTTGATGACTGGACTAATCAGAGTCTGTCAACAGTGAAACACTGACCATAGCAATAGTAATCACTCTTTAACTTTTGTGATTGAGATATACAGATATTTATGTTGGGTTTTTTTTTCATGAAGGGAAAACAGACTGACACTTTATAATGTTAAGGCAAGACTGTCAGACCCCACTGGAAATAATGAAGCCTGGCAGTTCCTTGGTTAATACCCATTTAAATTTCAATTATTCCTGACACCAATGATGTTTGACATGATATTTATGTGAAGTAATAGGTTGGCAGCTTTCCTTCAAACTTACAAAGAAAAGTATCACAATAAAAATAGGGTTCAGTCCTAGTAGTATGTAACTTTTTCTTAATTTAGTAAAGATCTTTTTACTGCCTCCAACTACATACAGTAGACAAACTTAAAATCGTAAGCCCTTAGAACATCTTTTTTCAATTTAAAATCAGTTACCAAAATCTATATTCTGACACCTTAAAAGTACCTGTTGCTTTTAGATTCCCTTGGCTTCAGCAGGAATTACGACTTTTCAGTAGCTAGCAATAGGGTTGTTGGTAGCTATCTATGATCAGTCTACCAACCTGAGGCCTGTTCTTCACTTAAAAGCTTGGTGATGCAATGGCATTACTGGAAAACTTCCTAATGAAGATTCAGCTTTTACTAACAAGACAATGCTTAGCTGTTATGTGAAGAAAATGTACTGGCAAAAAGTCCTTTTATGATGCAATAACCACATCTACACTAGGGCTTTTGCTGACACGGAAACCTTGCCAAAAATCACACCTCTGACCAACATTGCAAAAGTTTCTAGTGTAATTCTGACCTGATTAAGTTTCTCCATGTGGATTTTGGTATTTAATTTTGTGCGTCAAGTGTGAAGATTTTGACCCTAGTGGGAAGCTTTTTAACTTGAATGGTTAGTTTAAAAAAAAGCAGAAAAGGGAATTGGCTACAGCCATATGCAGGTGTTATGCTTCTACCAGGAGAATCACTGCTCTCCCAGTAAAAACTATAAGTATACAAGTGTTCTCTTAGTTTCATCTGGGAGAAAGAACTTCCACTAGTACACCTGGAAGATCTTCCTGGAAGACCTGGAAGTTTGCAAGAAGGGGGAAGAAGCTTTGCTGCATTGCTCTCTCTACTTGGCCACTGGAAGCCAAGTGGAGGCACAGCTGCTCCTTGCTCCCCACCCCTTCCCCAGCTGAAGAAGCAGGTGAGGGCTTTGCCTCTCTCTTCATTTCCCATCCCAGATGAATCTAGCAGAGGAGGGGTGCAACCACCACTGCTCTTTCCCTCTTCCAAAAAACCAGGGACTACCCAACTTGTGTAATGGGCTGGAGGTCTGGTCCTCTTTCTCCTTGAGACGGGGAGCAAAGTAGAGGAAGCTGCTCCCCACTGGATCTAAGGAAGGCACAGAAGCCAGATCCAGATGTGCAGCCACATGCATTTCCCCAGGGGCAAACAGCAGCAGCACAATATGTGCCACTGCTATTGGTCCCTATGGAATGGCACACAGCACATTGCCCCAGGTGGGGCAAGGAATGCTGGGGCCAGCACCTGGGCTGGCCCCAGCAGCCTTACCTGAGGTCCAGGGGGTCTCTTGGGGCTTCAGCAGTATTGATCTGGCAGCAAGGAGCCTGACTGGCAGCTCTAGTGTGGCTCTGTCTGGCCAGGCTCTGGTTTTGGGCAGTGCATGTTGCTGCCACATGCACTGCCCCATTTTTTCCCATTGCAGGATTTCCTGGTGTCAAAAAAGCCCCCTTTGCTGCAAATTAGCAGTGCAAGGAATGCCTGCATGTATGGTGCGTGTGGCACAGCAGGTGGGTCTGTGGCACCACATACTGCATATGTGCGCTCATCTGGACATTCCCAGAGAGGTTTTCCCCACTGCTTCACTCCCTTTGAGCCTGGGAGGAGTGGAGCAGCCACTGCTCCCCACACCTTCCAAGATCATTTCTGTCTTGTGAAAGTGCAGACAACAATGGGAGAGGATATGGCTGCAGGCTGAACACCTTCTCCCAGAAAGGTTTCTATTGGTGAAAACTTCTCAGAAATGTTCACTGATAGAAATGAATGCTGGTTCATGCCTACTACAGCTTCAATTTGACTAAGTTTCTTATAGTGAAGTACAAGCACTATCAAGGAAGGCAGTAGTCAGAACTTGAGATGGACAATATGTCTGATGGCCCGAAACATTGTTTTTTAAATGAGTGAATGCAGTGCATGTAAAGTCAGGGGCAAGTAACACTTGTAGTCCAAGAAGCATTGCACAACATGCTTCACACAACTGCTTCTATACTGGTGGTATCATAGGGCAGATTAAAGGGAGAGTGAAGGTTATTCTAGTAAAGGAGCAATCTGTTCCTAACTTTGCCCGAACCTCGTGTTTCTATGTGAGTTGATTATTCACTAACTGTGTGAAGCCTCACTAACCCTATATAAAAACTTTGCATAATTAGCAGGGATCAGTTTTCTTAGAGGCCTCAAATACTAGTACTGTACACTGATTCCAGCTGTTCAAAAACAGAATTTTCCTTTGCCAGAAAATGTTGACATTTCAATATTTCTTCTCTTCTGAATCAAGGAAATATTAAGAAATAATGAAAACAAGCTACAGAAAAAGATTAGGATAAGAAAAGACTCAGATAAGTTTGAAATTGAAGAGGCTGAGATTTAAAAAAATCAGTGATTTTGATTGAAATGAAATCATTTGGCTTGTCAAAACGAAAATTTCATTTCAAATAGAAATGAAACAATTTTTCATTTCACTTGAGCCAACTGGATAAATTTAAAAAGTAATCAAAATTGATACATTTTTGTGGAAAACTTTCACCAAAAAAACCATTTAGGAACATCATTTTATAGAAAGATTTTTGGTTGGAAAATTCTGACTAGGTTGAATAGTAATTTATGTTTAGCTTGGCAGTTTGCACATGCCTTAACATATCTTAAAATGTGTCTTATGTCTCTCTTCTACCTGTTCTCATCTCTTCATTACTGCTTTTAGGTGATTTACTTCACTCTTTGAAAGGACTTCTGCATTATGCATGTCTAATTCAGCATGTCTTCTTAAATCACGTGTCCTCAAGAGGAAGACTATTTCCTTCTAGCAGCCCTGATCAGCAGATTGGAGAAAGTATCTTTTAATCTAGAGTCACATAACAAAGAAGGTACTTATTCTCTGGGGGCTATGTAACAATTGCACAAACAGTCATGTACCTATTTCTTCCCTCTACCACTGCCTATTTGTGGGATCTAGTTCTTCCCCAGGAGGACTTAAGTAGCTTTCATTGACTTCAGAGATACAGCCTCGAGTGGGGGTTTTTTGTGCTAGTTTCCTGTTATGACCCAAGCCTTGGGCTGGACACAGATATGCCAGTGTAATTTATATTGAATTTGTACACTAACGTAAATTATACCAGTATCCAAGAACAGACAGATGCCCAGCTATTCCAGGTTAGCTGCTTGCAATAGGTGCACCTTATCACTAGGTGTCAGGAGAGGCTGTTTTCCTGTAGCAAATGGCTATTTTGGGATAATTCCAGACACATGAAACTTACAGCAGCGTAAGTTCTACACCTGATTTTTCCTGGACAATTCTACACTGGATCCACGTATGTTATTAGATAGCATAGAGCTAAAGGCAAGGTAAGGTGGCACCTTAGAAACTAACTTTAGAGAGAATAGAGGCATAAGCTTTCATAGTCATCAACCTACTTTGCCAGATGCAACAACTTCTTCAGATACAGCCTTAGACTGTAGGCCATGCGTCCACTTCTTGTTAAAGGCTGATTACATAAACATAAACGTGCTGTATGTCCAAGTCTTCCTACTGCCGTAGCAATCTTCTAATCTGAGTTCTTCTGAAAGCCAAATTTTCAGAAGTGCTCAGTGTTGGCCTTAATTTCCTGCCCTGAAATCAATAAGGGTTTTTACAGCTGACTTCAGTGGAAAAACAGTTATGTCAACAATGAGTGCCTTGGAAAATCCCACTCTGAATCTGTTGTGCTTTTACGTTCTGTCTCTCCCTCTTTTTTGCCTCTCCTCTTGAAATATGAGATAGCAAGAGTCAATAGGTGAACAGTGAGTGCACCAAAAAAACCGTGAACTCTTTGCTTCACCCATTTTGAAATCACTTTTGTCATCAATGCTGCAGCATCTTGCTGATGATTTTAGTTGCTTGGAGTTCCAGTGATTTTTGTTTCAAGCACCATATTTACCCTTTTGCATTGTTCTTCTATTTGTGGCTTTACTTAGCATGGAATGGAATAGTTCTAATGGGTTCTTAAAAAAAAAAAATCTGTCTTTTTATAGTCTCCCTATTCAGGGAAGGGATACAGTGAGACATATAATAGAAGAAAATGTTCCTTTCCTATTTCAGGAATACTTGTCACATTTTATCTTGGTATCATCTACTGTGTGTACATTGGTTTCTAGATAGCTGCAGTATGAGAGATTGAGAGATATAAGAGATAAGAGATGCTTTACTTAATATATTAATTTATCCTTTCTTCCATGCACTCCCATTAATCCCTTTCAAATGGTCCTCATCCAGGCTTTTTCCACTGCAAAAAAAAAAAGAAACAAAAACAGAATGAAAGTAGAAGATGAAAACCTGGTCTGAATTATGCCATTGACTTTAATTTAGCCATGATTTCACCAATTTTACAGCAGTGTAAGAATGATGTTGTAGCCATGGTGGTGAGACCCGATGAAGAGTGCCTTGCAGAAAGCTTGTCTGACTATATCCCGACTGCATAGTTGGTCCAATAAAAGATATCACAAAGTATTCGTACATGTATGCATGTACAAATCTAATTAGCTAACTAACTCTTATCCAAGATTCTCATCTGCCTCAGTGTCACAATGGTGTCTGAGGGCCTCAGAATAACCACATGACAGGGTACTTGTAATGAGAAAAAGAAAATAAAATTATGATATTATAGCTAAGGGGCAATGTGGTCTTTGTTCCATAGGAGCTTTCTGGGCTAGTCTTTCACTGACAGTAGTGTACCCTCCTCCTCTTACCAAGTGCTTGCCTCTTTGATAATTGACTATATAAGTAAGATTTAGAACAAGAATGAGGAGCACAGCAAATTGTGAGCTTCTGTGAATAATTCAGTCTCTTAAAGACTGTATTCGAACCTTGAACTTGTACTCTCTCTCTGGTTGTGCTAAGCTATTTTCAGTACCTTTGGCTGAACTGACGCCAGCAAAAAGTGTCATTTCCTCTCCTGCCATTCAAGGAAATGAGGAAATAACAAGCTTTGTCAATGTTTTTGTTATTCAAAAGTGCTTTTGTACAAGATAGAGAAGGAAAAGACTTAAGCCCCTGATATCAGCTCACTAGAAAGCCTGTTATCAGAATGGTCTAAAGCACTGTAGCTTACAACAGTATTACTTATAAAGGACACTGTTTCAAAGAGTTGTGCACCTGCTTCACTTTATTCACTGTGGACTTCATTCTTCAAGATGCTGAGCACTAAGCTTGTTATTAGTCCTCATTTAAATTAATGGGAATACAAGTGTTCTTAAAATTCAGCACATGTGTAAGAGCTTAAAGGTTCAGAGGCCCTAATATAAATACATTTGTGGTTGGCTCATATGGAGTTACAGCTGGTTCACATCCCTGAAAAATAGGTTTCTAAAGCTAGGCAACCAAAAATACAAACACCAAAAAGGAGAGTTGACTTTTGAAAAAGTGGAACTTCACTAGAGTCTATTTTCTGTACATGTTCTCAGAGTTCATGGATAAACACATTTTATGTACTGAAAAATGAATCAAAAGTATTAGAAATATAGAGAAATTTTTCAAGAGGGCTTTTTGTTATCTCTTTGTATAAATTTAAATTAAAAAATAGCTTATCTTTTGTCACAGAGACTTTATGCTAAGTAGCAAAAGTTGAAAGTATAATGACCTTGCAGTAATTTCTGAGCCATTACCATTTTTCTGAGCAGAGTCAGGGACATCCCCTTCAACTGGGATCCTGGACAGACCATGGGGAGGCGCAGCTAGGCCAGGGTCAGTGAGGACCTAGTCAGCGAACTTCTGGTGGGACTGGACATGTTCAAATCAGCAGGTCCTGACTATCTCGACCCCAGAGGGCTGAAGGAATTGGCAGAGGACATTGCAGGACCCCTGGCACGCCTTTACAAGCACTCGTGGTGCTCTGGCAAGGTGCCAGAGGACTGGAAAAGGGCCAATGTGGTCCCCATTTTCAAAGAAGGGAGGAAAGAGGACCCAGGAAACTGTAGGCCAATTAGTCTTACCTCAGTCCTGGAAAAGCTCTTTGAGAAAATTATCCAAGAGCACATCTGCAAGGGGCAAGCAGGGGAGATTATGTTTAGGGGCAACCAGCATGGGTTCATTAGAGGCAGGTCCTGTCAGACCAGCCTGGTTGCCTTCTACAACCAGGTCACAAAATCCTTGGACACAGGTATTGCGGTGGATGTAGTCTTTCTGGACTTTAGGAAGGCTTTTGACACTGTTTCTCACCCCATCCTCAGTAAAAAATTAGGTGACTGTGGTGTCAATGCCTACACAGTTAGATGGGTTGCAAATTGGCTGGAGAGCCACACCCAGAAAGTGGTGGTGGATGGGTCATTTTCAGCCTGGAGGGATGTGGGCAGTGGGGTTCCCCAGGGCTCGGTCCTCGAGCCCGCATGTTCAACATCTTCATCAGTGACTTGGACAAGGGTGTGAAAAGCACCTTGTTCAAATTTGTGGATGACACTAAGATGTGGGGAGAAGTGGGCATGCTAGAAGAGAGGGATGAGCTACAACTAGATCTGGACAGGTTACAGAGGTGGGTGGATGAGAATAGGATGGGTTTCAATACTGACAAGTTCACGGTATTTCACCTGGGGGGGAAGAACCAGCAGCATACCTACAGGCTGGGGAACTCCCTTCTTGTCAGCACAGAGGCAGAAAAGGATTTTGGAGTCACTATTGATTGCAAGGTGAACATGGACTGCCGATGTGGGGATGCTGTCAGGAAGGCTAACTGCACCTTGTCGTGCATCCATAGATGTATCATGAGCACGTCCAGGGAGATGATCGTCCCCCTCTATGCAAGATTGATCAAGCCACAGTTGGAGTACTGCATCCAGTTTTGGGCGCTGCATTTCAGGAGGGATGTGGCCAGCATCGAGAGGGTCCAGAGGAGGACCACTCACATGATCGGGGGCAGCAGGGTAGGTCCTATGAGGACAGGCTACGGGACCTAAACCTGTTCAGCCTCCACAGGAGAAGGCTGAGAGGGGTTCTGGTGGCTGTCTATAACCTGGCCAAGGGGGACCAGCATGCAATGGGAGAGTCCCTGTTCCCCTGAGCACTACTGGGAGTAACAAGGAATAACGGCCATAAGTTGACTGAGAGTAGATTCTGGCTAGACATCAGAAGGCACTACATCACTGTCAGGGTGGCTAGAAGCTGGAACCAACTTCCAAGGGAAGTGGTGCTGGCTCCTACCCTGGGGGGTCTTCAAAAGGAGGCTAGATAATCACCTAGCCATAGTCATTTGACCCCAGTACTCTTTCCTGCCCACGGCGGGGGGTCAGACTTAATGATCTGCTCAGGTCCCTTCCGACCCTACCAACTATGAAACTAATATAACATTTAGGGGGGAAGATGAAAAGGTCAGTTTTGCCTTTGTTACTGTGAAACTTTTATGCTAATAAAAACTCTAGGAGTAGGGCCCTTTAGACTTCAACTCTTGTACATGAGGCACTTCTTTAATTTTATGCAATATGACTAGCCCTTCAAGAGAAGACCCCAATTCAAAAAGGTGTTTATATTGAATTCAATGATACTACTCAAAAGCTATTTGCTGACTGGAAGACTAGGTAAATGGGGAGATCTAGCTAGCCTCATCTTTGATACCCTTTTTATGTGAGGCAGAATAATGTGCAAATTAACTAGAGCCAGCCTTCTATGGTTTTCTGAAGGGGAACCCAGAGGCTAGTCAGAAAGTAACAGAAAATACTGTGGGGGAAAGTAGTCACAACTTGTGACTCCTCAGCTATGGTTCCTCACTTGTACATTTGCTCACTGTGTGTGGCTTGTCATTAAATTTGTTGCGTTTAGATGGGCTGCACTAACCTATCCTTATGGTAGGCTCCCATCAGCATCTTAGCCTTTTGGCTATGGTCATGCATTTTTGGCACCATAGGAAGGGTTTTGGGGCTGGCTCTGCCTCTCCCAGTTTCAGCCTGGTATTTCAGTACCTCCAGGCCCAGTGCCAGTTCCCTGCAGAGGGAACACCTGCTCACTTTTTAAGGACCAAAATAATAATAATAACTTGTCATTAAATATTTCCTGGTGCTGAATTGTCTGTTTTTGAGTTTACATATGTCTTTAAATGAAGCATTATTTTTAAAGGAAACAAGGTGACTTGTTTTGGGATAAATTATTTGACAGGAAGATAATGAGCAAACTGCAGGAAATGTTTACTTTCTTTCTTAGTTTGAAACTGATTTTTTTGGTTTTAATTAGATACCTCCTTCTATGCATGGTATTTGCAAGATATCCTGGAACAATGCTCTCCAGGCAGAAGATAGAATAAATTTTAATTAGTTTTCAGGTAGAAGAATGGGAATCCTAGTATCTTATTGCCAAAATGAGTCACTGGATATTTGCCCTCAGACCTTCTACCTTGGACATCCATCCATTCTGTCCTCTCCAGACCAACTTCCTAATCCCTTAATTCTACAGGGTTAAGGATGAGCAAGATGGACTGAATCAGGGCTGTCTGACTGGTGGCCCACAGGTTGGATGCAGCCTATGAGGGGTTAATATATGGTCCGCGGGCTCCTGCCCAGCCACCACTGCCCTCATTGTTTTTGATGAAGCGGTGGCTAGGGGCTCGGAGCTCCCCTTCTGCCCTGGATTTTGGTTTCTGCTCATACTTCTTGGGGTTGGGGTGGCATAGTAGAAAGGGATTAGGATAATTGCATTGCATGGCTGGCTGCTTGGCACATGCAGTGTGGAAGCTGGAGCTAGGGTGCCTGTGCTGCACATGCAGTGAGAGGGGGCCAGGTTATTCATGTTAGGCATGCAACAAGGGAAGGAACCAAGATGCCTATGATGCACAAAGCAGCAGAGGGGGAAGATGCTAATCCAGCACACCCAGCCAGAAGCAAAGTGAGGCTAGGTGTGGGGTGAGGCTGCATGCGTGGGGGTGAGGGCAAAAAGTTGGACAGACCTGGACAAGGCCAAAAAACATTTCCCTCATCTGAGTCCCCCTTGAGAAGCTGTGGAACAATTTATGGGCATTTAGTTTGAATTTCTGGAAATCAGCAAAAGTTTGGTAGACTCATTCTTTTCTTAACTGTTTTTTCTGCACGTTGTTAAGAAAACTGAAAAGTGCTTGTGGTGGACTTTCAGAGTTTGAGTTTTAGACAACTGTTAAGAGCAAGAGAATCCAATGCAAAATAAATAACAACTGAGGGAATGGAGTGGCTTAGGGTAATGACTTGAAATCGGTAGACTTTTACTTCTGTACGGTCCGTAAAAAAAATTCAGCGTAATACAATACCGATTGATAATTAGGGCTGCGTGAAGCTTTGATAGCTGATTTGATTCAAAGGAGATTTGGCCCAGTTCGGGGACTGAATCTCTGAATCCAAATTGAATTTGGAGACCAATTCAAAGCTCCAAATCGATTCAAAACATCCAAATCGATTCGGAAAAGATTCAGCCACTTCGGAGATTCAGCCATAGACTAAACAGGCAGCTGGCAAGTCTGTTGGGGTTGGGGGAGGGGGGAGGGGGGTGCAGGATGTGGGTGCGAGGGATTGGGGC
>NW_017728886.1:70495766-70497382 GCF_001723895.1 Crocodylus porosus | reverse complement strand
CTCAGGGAGGGGGGCGAGGGGGCGTGGGATGTGAGTGTGGCATCACTGGGGGTGGAGGTTCTGCTCTGCTGCCACTTGCCCAGTCAGGGCACAGGTTGTGGGGGCAGGATACAGGCACAGCTCACTCCAGATGGAAGGGGAAAAGTGGCAGCAGGGCATAGCCCCTGCTCTCATCACTGCCATGCCCACATCCCATGTTTCCCATGCTGGCTGGCAAGCAGCAGCTGGGCAAAGCCCTTGCTCCCAGCGCTGATGCAAGCTATGCCCTGCTGCTGCCCGGACCGAGCCACACCTGCATCGCCCTCCCTTCCCCACCCCCTGCATGCCAGCTGGGCAAGCAGCAGCAGGGCATAGCTTCCATGGATCCCCCTGCCAGGGCAGAGGCAGGTACAATTGGCGGAGCTGTGGAAGAAGCTCCCATGGCTGCCCTGCCCAGCCCCATCCCAAACCCCAGCCTCCCAGCACTTAAAAGCCTCACACTCACTGGCTCTGATAGTGGTGATTAGAGCCTCTGAGATATCATGGCAGAGCCCCGCCATGCAGCACAGGGCAGTGGGGGACAGCAGGGATCGCCCCCCCTGCCTGGCACCTGAGCAGCAGCTGCCCCATGGTGTAGGTGCAGCATGGCGCTATGCGCTGTCTGGGAATTGGGGAGGTTCCATGTGTCAGCAAGAGCCCAGCATCGCTCAGCCCCAGCAGCCACAGCTTCCAGGCAGCACACAGTGCCCTGATAAGCCGTGCTGCACCCGTGTGATGCCACAGCTGCCGTGCAGGTACCAGGTGGGGGGAGGTGTTCCCCACTGTCCCCCACTGCCATGCGCTGCATGGGGGGCAGGAGGGACGGGACTCTGCCATGAGTGCCCAGAGGCCCCAGTTGCTGCTGCTGCTGCAGCCGGTGAGTATGTTTGTTTGGGGGGGTTTTTTCTTTTTAAAGTGCCAGAACTAGGCTGGTGCTGGGCCAAGGAAAGGGCCAGGCAGCACAGGCATGGGGGCTTCTCCCATGGCTCCCCCCCACCCAGGGAAAGGCAGGCACAGCCAGAGGAGCCATGGGAGAACCTCCACCTGCCCAGCTGTGCTTGCCTTTTCCTGCTTGATCCGAATCACCAAATCTCTCTGAATCAGCACCAAATCTTCCAAAGCTGATTTGACCAAATCAGTTTGGGACAGTGTTCTGAATCAAATCACTGTCTCTGAATCAGCCAAATCCAAATCAAATACTTCCCTATTTGTACAGGCCTACTGATTATGTCTTCTCTGTGTTGACAGTTATGTTCATCAGGTCATCAGCCAGCAGTGTACCAAGCCAGACAAAGCTGCTGTTGGCTGAAGCATAGCTTACCCAGGCATGTTGTGATCAATTGTGGTTTACCCTGCCTATACTCTGGGCTTATATGAGGACAGCCGCACTTCTAACTGATCAATGATGACTAGAATTCCAGGACAGGTGTTCATAGGTGTTACCATGAGTGGATCTAGGATTCTGAAAAGTGGTTACATCATCATGTGTAACTCGATGCATGTTATTTCATAGTTTCATAGTTTCATAGTAGCTAGAGTCGGAAGGGACCTAGGTAGATCATCTAGTCCGACCCCCTGCCTTGGCAGGAAAGAGCACC
>NW_017728886.1:70474766-70495744 GCF_001723895.1 Crocodylus porosus | reverse complement strand
CAGGGTACGGTTGGGCTTCTTGACTGCCTCCCCACACTGCCGGCCCATGTTCATCGTGGAGTCAATGACGACTCCAAGATCCTTTTCCGTCTCTGTGCTGACAAGAGGGGAGTTCCCCAACCTGTAAGTGTGGTGCCGGTTCTTCCTCCCCATGTGCAACACCTTGCACTTATTATTATTATTATTATTATTGTCAAGCTGAAAAGAAACTAGAAGCTTTAGTAATAAGCTAGCAGCCTAAAGCTATATTATTTGGTTGGGGGTGAAAGTAACTACCTTCTTTGAGCATCTGTAAAGCAAAACTAAGAGTTACCCATAAGGCAATCAGATGATTGGACTTTTGATTTTTCCAATTTTGATTATATTATGTGGTTTACAATATGAGAAAAAACAAATATAAATGTATTAGAATGTATATGAATTTGCTATACTATATATTATGCATAAAATACTAGAACAAACTAGGCAAAATAATCTAAATTTGTTGTTTTATTAGTCCTGTAATCATTAGAATTAAAGCAACATTTCTTTTTCAGACTCATAAAACAAAATGTAGTCTTCTTGAGCATCTTGCCATTGCATCTAATACTTCAGTGGAAGTTATTTCCACATCTGAGTTAATGTAAAACCATTCTTTTGAACTGTGAAAAAGGAGCTACATTACCAGGAGCAGCTACCAGGCAGCAAAATTGCAAAAGAAAGGCTAGCTTGTTTGGTTGAACATTAAGACCATTAGATAGGAGAGAAGGTTATTAACACCTGTGGAATAAATAATTTGGAAGGCATCAGGAAGATTATGAGTTAATTGACTCCATCACTGATGCCTGAATAGAAATGCTGCTGTCACTGCCCAGCAGTAGGTTTTAAACTGTGGGGTAGACCTGAATGAAAGCTGGGTGCAACTGCATCACTGCACCCTTCCCCCTGTCCCCCACCAGATCCACCCCTGGGTACTAGCATCACATGGCTGTTTGGTGGCTTGTCTCTAAGTGCTCTGAGGCATCTCATGCTAATGCTTCTAGTGGTAAGGTGTCTATATCACTAAAATCAGCCCCTTATAACAATCTCAGCAGAGAGGTCAAGAGCTGAATAGGCACAGAACCTCAATTAATTCAATCAGTGTAACCCCAGCTTATCTATGTCTGCTAGGGTTACCATCTTTCCATTTCCAAAAAAAAAGGTACACCTGCCAGTGCCCCTCACTCCCAACCCACAGCCCCCCCCCACAGTCCTGCCGGGACCCCCCAGCTCCCCCTGTCCCAACCAGGCCAGAGTGCAGCAGCTCCAGATCGTGTAGGCAGTCAGTGGTGGAGTGAGTCTGGCCTCAGCGCAGGTGGTGGTGGAGTGAATCCAGCCCCGGTATAGGCTGGAAGAAGGAGGATGGGGTACAGGTGGCACCCTCTGCTCAGGGCTGGGGCTACCATGCCATGCCAGGCAGCCTGGCCATGTCCCTCTGGGCAGCATCTACTAGCTGCCCCACCCCTTCAAGCACAGGCGTGAGCCCCTGTGCCACCAGCCTGGCCAAGGAGCTCCTTGCTGCCCTCAAAGCCTCCCCCTCCCCTTGACTTCCTTCCTCCATTAGAGGGGCACATGCCTCCCCCTTGACCAGCCCCAGCCCCAGTGCCCAGACATCTTCCCCTAGCACCAGCAGGCACCTACACACACACACCATCCCCAAGCCCTGGCCCTCCAACCCCCACTCCCCATAGATTTACCTGCATCCAGCTGCCGAGCCTGCTCCCACCATCCTGCTTGGTTGCATGCCAGCCATGTGCAGACACATGTACATGGTGTCCCCTGCTTCCAGTTGCCCTCCCTCCACTCCCACCAGTGGAACCAAGCAAGATCCCAGATATTTGTTCAGATTTCAAAACAGCACCTGGAAGGAGATTAGAGGACCCAAAAAGAGAACATGTCCCAGACGTATGATAACCCTAATGTCTACCCCTCAGACTTGGAACTGATGCCATTCAAACAGTTGCAAACCACTGACTGCATGTGCTGAAACATTCCTGAGTATAGAGGAGGCCTCAGTCATCTTCTAAGAGCCATACCCTACAGAAAGAAGGGTTGGAGATTGTGTGGGCTGATATGAAGCATGTTTTGCTCTCGCTACTTCCATTTTACCTTTTAATCAAAGGTTTGTTTGCCAGTATATCAATCCAGCATATTTTGTGAGTTAAATAGTTTTCTCCTTGGAAAGAAATATGGGGATGAATGTTTCTGGGAGCTGAGCATTTCTAATTGGTTATTCATTTATTGGGGAAAATAAATGGTTTTGGCTTAGTTCTAAAACTATTGACTGCAACTAAGAAACATAAAATATTTCTCCACTAATTGTGAATACTGATGGATGAAGGAAGAAAAGCTGACAGTGTGTGGGAAGCCATAGGTGGGAAAGTGAGTGACCTGACATTTCATAGCAATGCATTGCTGAGCTTCTCTCAAGCCTTTTGAAAAGAGGAACAGCAGAACATGATTACTGCAGTTAATCTACCTAATCAGAGGCAGGGTTTACACCCCAAGCAAACCCTGCTGATGGAAGTGAGAAATACCACTGGGTGCTAGAGGGGTAGAGGTCCCAACAATTGGGTGGGGGAGGAGAGGAGGAAGTCTTCCTGTGGTTTGCCTGTCCTGGTCGCTGCTGCTACAGCAGCACATATACCTGGTGGCTGCTGCTGCTGCTGCTGGGGTCAGGTGATGAACTAAGCTGGCATTGGGCCACCTCAGGTTACTTTACTGTATCTAACTATCAGGAAGGGATGAACAGACTAGATGCCCCCTCCCCCTCCCCCCCCCCAATCCTCCTGAAATGCAGAAGCACTGAACAGAATCAAACCTTGACTTACTGAATTTAAGATATGGCAGAGGATCTGCAGGGTGGTCAGAGAAAGGTAATAATTTGCTTATGTCTGTTAAATAAGAAGGAATAAGGTCTGTTTTTTGAGGTGAGTTTGCCCCTCCACAAAGGCCAGCCCAATCTGTGCCTGGATTTGTGATTTCTGCTTCCAAACATGTTGATGCAAAGTTTCAGCTGACACTATTCAATCATGCTTGTTCCAATATTTGCTGCATGAAAGAGACATTTTCCAGCACCTGTATTTTCATTGGTGCCTTCAGCAAAGCCCTGCAGATGAACCATTAGAAATGCATGCTGACCTTAACGAAGAAGGAGCCGACATACTTCACTCATAGCACTCAGAAAGCAATCAGATGGCATCCCAGTGACATTCATCACAGCTGCCGGCAACGGCCTTTAATTCATCTGGTATTTAACCAGGGTGAAGTGCCCTCTAGCTATATCATGTTTGTTGGTGTTAGATGAACCCAACTCATCTCCTGCTCACTAAAGTTCAGGATTTAACACCAATCTATGGTTTCCAGGCAGTTCAGCTGCTGCACAAAATACTTGTCTTCTGTTTGTCCTTTATTATAAATATGGTCTTTTAAAAGTCTCCTCTCTCTGTGAACATCTAGTTAAATACTTTATATTGGGTATTGAAGCAGCACTGAGTTCTAGCACAAGTTAGAGATGCAGAACACCAGTGACATAATCAGGACTGGTGACTATGGGAAATTACCCAGCCTCTTCCATTAAAAGTTCAAAAATATCAGAGGTGTTAAGGATGGAGCTGCAATTCTCAGTACATTTCTGAGTGTGAGAGTGCTGCTTTTTTGTTTTCAAGAACATTACATGACAGGATGTTGTTTAAACATCATGTGGAATGGGACTTTAAAGCTATGGACAGACATTACACATAACCTGGTTTAAGGGATCAGAAATGGATTTAAACCTATAAAGGAACAGACATTCAGTGCACATAAACCAATTTCAAAATGTCTGAACATGGTTTGAGATAAACCTGGTTGAATGTAATTAACTGCTTGAGCTCAAACTAGTTTATGCAATATCTGTCCCAGATTCATTCCTGGTTTAAGTTAAATCAGAGTCCTCCAGCATCCTAACGTGTTCGCTGGGCTGGGCTGGGCTGTGCTCTCTGCTCGAGAGCAGAGCTGTCCCCTCCCCTCTGCTCTCTAGCTGGAGCAGGGAAGCGCTGAGCAAGACACTGGCCTCATTAAGGCAAAGTGGGCAGGGAGGGGGTTAATTCTTCCCTCCTTTGCCTCCCCTACCACAGGGGTTAATTCTTCCCTCCTCCCACCGCAGTCAGGGTCTGCCTGTTTGCCAGGTAGCAGATGGGTGGGGGCTGCAGCAGTGACCCCTGGGGCTGACAGACCCTGTCTGCAGGGCAGAAGGGGCGGAGAGAAGAATTAACCTTTCTCCTTGCCGCCTTCACCATAACAAGGCCATGCCAGGGCTCTGTTCTGTGCTGAGGGGGACCCTTGCCCCTTCTTTTACTCCCCCCAGGGTGGGGGGAGGCTGTCTGGTGCTGGAGGGGGAATCCTCCTCCTCCCCCTCTCTCTTACCACTGTGGGGCAGGGACAGGGTCTATGCGAGGCTGCCCAGCCACAGAGGAGGACTCTTTCCCCCCATTCCTCCCCACCATGGGGCAGGGAAGGGAGTTCTGGTTAGTGCTGGGGGGTAGTACTCTTTCCCCTCCTCCTCCTCCTCCCCCCCATGCCTCCTGCCACTGCAGAGGGGGGAAAGGGGAGCTCTGTATGGCACTGCCTGGCCTGGCTCAGCTGGGACACAGGAAGTGGCTGTAACTGAGCCACAGCTGCTGGGGGTGGCCCCGCCCCCACAGCCTAGGCCAGCCTCCTTCAGCCCTGGCTGAGGCAGCTGCACAATGGGGCCATGTGGAGAAATAAACCTCCCTGACTGCCTGTCTCACCAACGTAGGGCTACAGCCCCAAACCCCCCACTCTGGTTACAAACCCTGGCTGCTGGATGCACGTGGTCTCCATGGTAACAGGATTGTAAATTCCTCAGGGGGAGGGGGGGACTTGCTCGTTATCTGTCCTGTGTAACCCTAAACTCTCACCTGAAGGTACTAACATTTCTTAAACTGATCAACCAGCATCAGCCATGGTTTGGGGATACTGGCTTATGGTTGGGTCCAAAGGATGAGGTCAGAAAGAGTCCCTCTGTCTTGGGAGAAGGAAGAGATCCATGTTGTGGGGACATAGCCAGCAAGCCATGCTGCCTCTAGAGCAGGCTCAATCAACCCCTGGATGGAATTGTAACTTATTTGAATAATAGTCAGTAACTTAGTGTTCTAGACTTAAAGGACCCATGAGCCTCGTATATTGTTTTGGTCAAGGTTGTTTTCTTTCAAAGTTCCTTTTAGTTTATATTCCTTCCCTAAGCCCTCCCTCTCCAATCATTAAAGCTATCTATCAGCAAGCTTTCTTGCTCCCTTAGTGTGGCTGACTAAGGGAAACTACTTTCTATGCTTCAGGCTAATAGAGGATCCCAAGGTCTACAGGACCTGTATCTTGGGCAACACAGGGCCCAGACAAAGGCCTGAGTTTGGGTGGTGGCAGCAGTACTTCAGGCTTGTGGGTGTGCTCCAGGAAGGGGGTTGGCCAGTTGTAGGTGCCCCAGGGGAGACGCTCGGAGCTTGGTAGGTGGTTGGGTGCAGTGAGGTGAGCGGCTCAGCACAGGAGCATCCCCTACTGACCCACCATGGGCTGGACTGGGTCATGGGGGGTGCAGCTCAGTGATGGGGACCTGAAGGCCCCCCCCTCCCTGACCCCGCAGTGGTGGGGGGAGGAAAAGGGGGAAGAGTCCCCCTCCAGGGCTGGGCAGCCTCTCAGAGCTCCCCTCCCCGTCCCATGGTGGCAGGGAGGGGAGGAGAAGGTGGAAGAGCCCCAGCACTGAACAGAGCCCCCTCCTCGCCCCACAGCAGTGAGAGAGAAACAGAAGGGGGAAGATTGTTACCAGCTATCAGGGGGCTGCTGTGGCAGGTAGAGCTCTCCCTTTCTCTCCCCCTGTCATAGCAGTCTGGCCACACTCCCTCTTCCTCTGCCCACCAAACCCTACAGGCCAAGATTGGGGTTCTTCTCAGTCTTAGTTGGGCCTGGCCATGCGCCGTTCCCCAACCCCTGCTCAGCTTAGATTTCCTGTGGAAGGGAAGGGCTGCTCTAGCACCCCCAGGCTTCTGACCTGAGCCACTGAAGGCATGTGCCTGCATTTCCAGAATAAAAAGGGAATGTCTATCCTCTTGCAAACCAGTTCAATCTCTGCAAATTAAACTAACCTGCAAAGACTGAATCAATTCAGATTTGGGCTTTTTGAATGTCTGTCCCTAGCCTAAGTGGGAATGTTCAGACATTCAAAAAGCTTGAGGTGGAATCGATTTAAGTTATGCAGTTTTCTGTAAAAAGCGTCATTTAGATTGGTAGAGAACAGAACACACATTTGTCCTTCAGTGTGAGGTGCGAGCAAATTTTAGAATGGGTTCCTCCCTTTTTAAACCAGTCTATGTGCGCCAAACTTCTGTTCTGTTATGGGTATAGGCCCGTTTCCGATCACTTAACTGGTAAAAGTGTAATGTCTGTACCTGGCCTAATTGAAAATGTAGTTTCGAAACTGAATATTTTTATACTACATTTGTATTGCAGAATCTGTAAAGAAAATCAGTTGAACTTGTTTTGGCTGGAGTCTTCATCCATGTAGTATAGTCATGAAAGCTATGCTGAAGACCCCAGTGAGATCCAGTGCAGGCCAAGGGGCATTATTCAGCGTCTTGTGAAGTCTTTGAGAATATCTCCATTAACTTCAGTGATCTTTTTATCATATCCATTCTGAAAAACATGGGAGATATTTCATAGTTGGTAGGGTAGGGTCGGAAGGGACCTGAGCAGATCAAGTCCGACCCCCTGCCATGGCAGGAAAGAGTACTGGGATCAAATGACCCCAGCAAGGTCCAGCCTCCTTTTAAAGACCCCTAGGGTAGGAGCCAGCACCACTTCACTTGGAAGTTGGTTCCAGATCCTAGCCGCCCTGACAGTGAAGTAGCGCCTCCTGATATCTAGCCTGAATCTACCCTCTGCCAGCTTTTGACTGTTATTTTTGGTCACTCCTGGTAGTGCTCCCAATGCCTGCTGGTCCCCCCTGTCTAGTTTGTAAATGGCCACTAGATCCCCCCTCAGCCTTCTCTTGTGGAGGCTGAACAGGTTCAAGTCCTGTAGCCTCTCCTCATAGGGCCTGTCCTGCTGACCCCTGATAATGCGGGTGACCCTCCTCTGGATCCTCTCCATGTTGTCCACATCCCTCTTGAAGTGCGGCACTCAGAACTGGACGCAGTACTCCAACTGCGGCCTGGCCAGTGTCGCATAGAGGGGGAGGATCACCTTCTTGGACCTGCTTGAGACTGTGGATGCATGACAAGGTACAGTTGGCCTTCCTGACCATGTCCCCACACTGTTGGACCATGTTTATTTTGGCATCAATAATGACTCCAAGATCCTTTTCTGCCTCTGCACTGACGAGAAGGGAGTTCCCCAGCCTGTAGGTATGCTGCTGGTTCTTCCTCCCCAGGTGCAGTACCTTGCACTTGTCAATGTTGAAACCTATCCTGTTCTCATCCACCCACCCCTGTAACCTGTCCAGTCCAATTGCAGCCTATTCCTCCTCTAGCATGCCCACTTTTCCCCACATCTTAGAGTCATCTGTGAATTTGAACAGGGTGTTTTTTACTCCCTCGTCCAAGTTGCTGTTGAAGATGTTGAGCAGATGTTATTTTGTGCTTATAAATATATAGCTGGAAAAGTGAAACTTTATGGATGAAAGCCTGGCTCTTTCAAGTCAACAAAGGTCTCATTGTTTTTAGTGGAACCAATTTTTGCCCCACTATAACTCTAGGTACAGACCATAATGCGGGGTGTCATAACAACATATAAATGACTTTAATTGCATATCTTTCATTGCCTCAATAGCACCTTCTCTGGGAATTCTAGTTTTCCAGATCTCTGAACAGCATCAAGATTGACACTTAGAATAATAATTCTAATTTAACTTTTAATTTTACCTTCCATCAACATAACTCTTAAAAATTTATTAATGAAATATGGGTTTCCTTTTCATAGTTTCATAGTTGGTAGGGTTGGAAGGGACCTGAGGAGGTCATCAAGTCCAACCCCCTGCTCTGCGTTTTAATTCAGCTCTTCATTTTGTCCACTGAGTTATGCTAGCTAGAGGTACAGGACAGAAATGCTTCATGACATATGAAACAGAAGAAGGATTTGATAGCCCCAATATTTCTAAAAATAAACATAAGGTGTGCATCTACACAAGTTATTTACTGTAGAGCTGCCTAATTAGCTCCTCATTAAAGTCTCCGCGTTTACATGTGCATCCCTAGTAGGCCGCAGTAAACCAAGTAACTCTGCCATGGGTTTGTACTTGTAAATGAAACTACTATCCTGTGGTGGAATTCTTTGGTGTGCAGCAACGCACATGTAGACACTGACAGGACTGGTTGGGGCACAAGGGTGCTTCAGTGCCAGGGCTGCCTGCTGCCTAGCCCCACACTGGAGCACCCTCGTGCCCCAGCCAGCTCCTCTACAGGACGTTGAGCCAGGTCAGAGCAGCCCCAGGCTGGCAAGCTAACCCCTGGAGCGTGCTGCCTGCTGGGGCTGCTCCAACCCAGCTCAAGTGCTGCAGTCCCAGGTGCAGGTATAAATGTAGTGCCTGGGACCAATAAACTCTAGTGCGATATGTGCTGGAGTGTATTGATTCACATTAATTTCATGTGTAGACATACCCAAGGAGAAAGAAGCTGAAGGTGTTCTGTGGAGGATGCAAGAGTGAGAAGAGAATCCACTTCTCTCTCCCAAGGTTGGACTGGTTCTGCTGGGCCTTTTGAGCAGTGAAAAAACAACAGTACATATTTTTAACAACTCCAAACAGTCAAAAGTCAAGCAGGAAGCTCCCAAAATCAGATGGGTTTAAAATCATAAGATTTTAAATAAGAATAAATCTGTGTTTTTCTGTTCGTGTTCTAATGTCTAAATCTTTAAGGTGCGCTTGATTTGTATTGAGGCTTTTCTGTACTGTGATGAGAGCTACCATTCCCCTTTTTTTAAAATATATTTTGAAAAAAAGGAAACATGAAATCGTCCTGTAATCACCCAAATCCATGTAATCAAACTTTAAGAAAAACATCAGGTGTTACAAAATTTGTGATAAATTGCAAGAGTTGGTAATACTCAGTAAATAATTATGTAGAATAACATGGAGGCAGATCTGCTGAATAGAAAGATGTTGAAAGAGAATTATGTGATCTTTTGGAGTAGAACCACTCTTGATGTAATGACACAACGGTCCTTGTTATGAAGGAAAAGCCTTGTTTAATATGTTTCACATCTTTCAGTATGATCTTACATTGAGAACCATATAGGCACAGGATGAAGACCTTCAACTATAAGCTATTTGCCAAAAAACACTAGTCTTTTTTCTCTCTCTTGCAAGTGCTATGCACATATACTTATGCAATAATTATGATAATTATTAACAATGGTAGATAACAGGTGCTAATAGCAGCAGTGAAGATGTTAATATGCCTGTTTGGGCTGTAGGAAACAGCACCATTTTATTTCGACATCCGTTTTGCTGTTTCAAAGGGACAGTGCTTCGTTTAGTTTCGAAGCACTGTTCTGTTTCATTTAGTAGAAACTGTTATGCTGTTTCGATATTTTCTGAAAGGCTACAATGGGGAATCACAAAACTGCCTATAGCTTTGTCATTTTTTGTCTAATTTGAATGAAAGCAGTGGGGAGAGTATCCCCTGCTGAGGCCACAAAGCCTGTCAAGTTTCAAGGAGATAGGTGCAGGGGTTTCTGGGAAACTGCACCTCAAGCTGCTGACAAGCAAAACTCGTGACATGTGTGACTTTGTGTGTGTGTTAAGGCATGCCCTCGCTGGCACTGTGACCTCTACATGGCATGGTAGTGTGCCCCAATGAGGCCGCCTCCTCCCCTAGCCTCAGTGCCAGCCCACCACTTTAAATAGCAACAGGTAAGCAGTGCACTGGAGCACAGTAGCACCAGCAGCATCTTGGGTAGCCAAACTGTCTTTTTTTCCTTTCCTGCAGGAGCTTCTTCTCCTGCAGGTGCCAGAGAACTCTCCCTGCCAGCCCCAGCCCTGGGGCTTAGATGTGCCCAGGGCCCTGCCTCCTTCCAGTCAACTGACCAGGGGCAGGTAGTAGGGGTGCTGGTTTAAGGACATGGCACTGGCAGACAAGGTCAATCTGGTATCTTTTAGCAGACCAACTGAATAGTGGGAGAAATATATCTTAGCAAGGTTTCAGGTTGAAAAAACCTTCATCAGGCTAAGGAAGCACCTGTAGTTTGTGTGTGTGCTGTTCCTGGATGGAAGGAATAGTAAAGAAGCCAGAGGCTGGCATGCAATGCAGGCAAGAAAGCCAGTCCTTGAAAATGGAAATGGAGGCATCAGGGGGTGAGGGACAGGCTGAGGTGTCATGGGGGGTGGGGCCGGGAAAGGGATGTAGCAGTGCAGGTAAAAGTGGAGAGGTACTTGGGGAGTCAGGTGTCTGGCAGGTTGTAGTGTGTCAGAATTCCACTGTCTATATTGAGTCCATGAGTTCCTGTACCAAGGAGGTTGATGAAGTGCAGTTCATAGGCTAATCAGTGAAAAGTGGTTTGTAAATTCAGACAAGCACTGAACCTTGCTAACCTCATCACTAGAAGCCAACTTCCTACAGCCCAAGCAACAACTGCGTACCAGAATAAGCATACACCAAAAATCTATTAAAGACAAGAACACCACCTACCTCCAATCTCTTGGGCCTGATCCTCAAAGGGAATTTACAAACCACTTTTCACATATAAGCCTCTCCTTGCTGCCTATAAAACTAGTGGAAGCCTCATGCCTGCTTGTTGTAGCGAAGAGGCTGGGTCTCAGTTTACGGGGTGGGGGGCCAGGGAACTTACAGCTCTCACTCTACCCCTTCTTCCATCCCTTCCTGAAGGTTTGTCAACTGCCTTTTCAGCATGCTTCCTGGTGTGTGTCATGTATTTATCTATTTATGTAATAAATAAAATAAAAAAACATGTTTGTAAGTGTTCCTGTAAAAATGCTATATTATAATATGCAATATATGCTGTGCTTCCCTGCACAGTAAATGGAATGCACACTGTGAGAGAAAGCACAGATTTGAAAAGAATCAGAATAGACTAACAAAAACAAAAAGAAGATTTTGGGGGAGGAATACATTGAAAGGAATGAATGAATATAATAATAAAATAAAAGGGTATAAAAAGCAAATGGTATTGATGAATCCCACTTACTAGGCTAGCAAGTAGGAAATGAATGATAACCTTTGTTGTCTGATGCTGAGGCAGAAAGCAGCTCAATTCAAACAATGCTGCTTTTTATGCTGTTTTTCCATCCTCCCCCAGAGCAATGGGACTGGAAGGGACCTCAGGGAAGGATCATAGTCACTGGCCAGCTGCACAGTCAATATCAGAGCAGTCCTCCCCCCCTCTTCCTCTTCCCTCTCCTTACTTTGTTTCCCTGCAAGCAAGCCCAGCTTCAGCTTTGAAACTCAAAACATTTTGAAACTTTCGAAACGTTTCAACTGCCTTCGTTTCATTTTGAGGCTGTTTTGACTTTGCTGTTTCAAGCTCAAAACAAGTTGAAACAGTGTTGAAATGAAACAGCCAGTGAAATTTCGCACAGCTCTAAAGCCTGTCCCAAATGGTTTCCTATGAAATTTTGCTTAGTAAGGCAGTGTTACTCCTTCATATCTCTAGCCAGATTTTTCACATACATCTGTTGAACTCACTGACTGATCTTCCATAATATTGGGGGGGGGGCGACATTCTCTTAACTATGTTTACTCCCTTTCTTCCTTCCTTTTAAATTGCACTAACTGTGTTTTATGTTTTGGAGGATTGGCTATGTTCCTTTAACTAATGGAAAATGTTGGTTACATTTCAGTGTTACCAGTTCTCACACTTTTATTCTGATTCTCATAATATTTGGTCACATGGTTAACTCTTGCACTCAGGTGGTAACAAGAGAATCTCAGCTTTTATTTAAAAAAAATTCTAACCCAGATGCCACATTAGAAAACTTGAATATGTAAAACTAAAAAGCTCAAAAGACAGAAGCAAAATAAATAAATGTATACACACACAAATAACTAATTATTTTAAACCTCGATCATGAATTTTGGAATCTAACTAAGAGGTTTTGAACACTTGCAGTTCACAGTGCTGGATTTATCCATGACAAAGATCAATTTATTCATTGTAAATAAATATTACGACAAATGTACCCCTCTCTGTTTGTGAATTATGGATGAACTGATTTTATTTTTCCAAAACTATTTATTCTTATGCAATACTTGCTATGTAGCTTATTCAAATACATTCCTGCCTGACTATTGATTTACAACTAATATGTGCCCAAAATGATCAAAAGTGTCAGTGAATTATTGTGCCTCAGTTTTAGGGTTCTCAGCTTGGGACATCTGTAAGAAGCCTAATGTCAAAGGGGGATTCTGAAAAGACAGTTATGTTGTTTTAAGACGACTTATACAGATGCCTATATTTGAGGTACTGATCTTCGAACAGGAAGGTCTTTTCAAATCCTGTAGCACATTCTTTAGATACTTGTTATCAATGGGGTTATGTCCATACAGAAAATGAAAGCATAGTTCTAGCATGTGTAGTCATATATATATGCTGCATTTAACTCACAGCTAGCACACGCAACAATAGCCCGTGAAGATGATCTTGTGCATATTTCAGGGCAGAATAGCAACCTGAGAAAAAACACAGGGTCACTGGCAGGCTTGTGCAGCTCCAGCTAAAGTGTGCCATTGCATCTTCATTGCTGCTTTGCTAACTGCTTTAAAGCTAGCACAATAACTCCTGCAGATGCTGTAAACATACCCTTACTTGCAGTACAGTGATGCTGGATTTTGAGCTCACTTGCATCAGTGGCATTCTGCTGACAAGTTATCCCAGTTTACATTATGCTCAGCAGGACAAGTCTAGCCATGCAGGTGCAAATAGGATTTAAATACACTTAAGTGGCAAAATGCCTCTTACTTGTCTACTTTTAGATGTGTAAATAGCACTTAGATGCCTTTAGGCAAAATAGTATTTGGCATGTGTGTCTCCATGGGATCCAGGTTGCAAAAATCTTGTTGGTCTAATAAAAGATATCATCTCTACTATGAGTCCTGATTGCCTCCTCTATGTACCACTACATTTTGTAGGAACTATTGGTCTGATGGATATTTGTCCCATAATGAGGAAATAACATCAACAAAATAAATAGCAGTGACATCACTGACTGTGATCATTCTCAGAAAACTGACTCAGTAGAAAGTTAGTTTATTCCTCCATATTTATTTATCACTGACCACTCCCATATTACCATTTTTCAGTTTGTGTGTTAATAAAGCTTTAATTTCTAGTACTGCAATGCCCTGTTTTCTAAAAGAAGATAATTCTGACACCTATACATTAACATATGTTTGCCTAAACAATCTGGTGATTATTCACAAATTGCAACTACATCTGTATAAATCAGGATCCATTTGAGTATCATTTACAAAGATAAACAAGAGGCTGTATTCACAAGGAGCTGTCTTCATGCAGTCTATCTTCAAGTACAACACTTGTATGAGTATATTCCACTTAAGAAATGTAGGATTCCCATCACCATCTTTATTTTCTATCTGCATCCTCTGTTTTTCCATCAGTGTTCTTTCCCTTCACACTGCCCATATTCAGCCATGTAGCCCAATCTCTTGTCAGTTTGACCGTGTGTTGGTAGGTTAGATTGCAAGTTTGGGGGCACTGTCTCTAGTTTTGCCTAAAACCAAGCACCACTGTGTAATTCGAATAACTGCTGCTGTCATTATCAGAGAAGTATGTAGAAGAGCTCATAGTTCCATTCTCCAATGAACAGCTGGAAAGACCAGATTTTGCAAACTAGCATGTCCATATATGCTTGTGCCCTTCTCTTTATGCAGAAATTCTCCCATTGCACAGGTGCAAGTTGAGGTTGTGCGCTTGCATGTAGGTTTACAGGAGTGTATAACACTTCTGACTCAAAACATTCAGAGCTCTCTAGGAAGATACAACATCAAGAACCTTCTCTTTAGGGAAAACCAAAAAACATAATGAGTTTGTATGTTTACAAATGATAAAATGAACAAATCTAAGCAGCAAATAAGTTTTAGGAAGGTGATCAACCTCACAGTTTCAAGCAGTGGTGTCCATTAATGGCTGAGGTTGAAAACACCTGAGGCAGTTGCTTTCTGGCCATACCTGGAGGTGTAGCCCAGAGCAAGAGGGTGATGATGATCCATGTCACAGCAGTGCTCTTATACTATGCCTAAAGGTGGTATAGATAGATGTGTCCCTAGTCTAAAATGTTCTCATTTCCCATCCACCTAAACTTCACCTACATGTCAGGTAAATTCCATGGTAGTCAGCCAGGCAGCCCTGCTTGTCTACTTTAGTCCAGGTCCACATTACCAGTTCCTATTCCGCTATGGGTCTACATAGCACAGTTTTGTAACTAACTCTGCTGCCAGCCTGCCGTGTGTCTTATTAGTTCTTACTGCATAATTCAGCTCTTTTCTGCCTCCACTTCTTGGGACACCATGAAGGCAGCCATCTTTGGTGGGGAGGGGCAGGGCCCTTGAGGCCTCCACAGACTCAGTGCCTCTGCATCCAGGGCATACCATACTTTCAAATACAGCAAAAGCTCTGTTATCTGGCATCCATGGGAAATGGGGGTGCTGGATAACCAAATGTACCGGTTATCTGAGAGGCGTCTTTGCCTGGCTGTGCAAAGATGCCCCTCCCGGCACGTCCACATCTCAGATTAACCATGCTGCCCCTCCCCTATTGTCAGTGTGTCAGGGGAAAGGAATGGGGGGGGGCTTCATGCAGGCTGCTTTACCCCATGCAGGCTGCTTTCCCCCGGGCTCTGGGATTTGACAAAACCAGAAGTCCCACTTCCAGTTTTCCTTTAGCCACATTGACTGGCGTCAGCCGGCATACCGGTTAATAGAGCACGCTGGTTAATGAAGTGTCAGTTAACGCGGCTTTTACTGTAGCTGGTTTTCAGTGCAGAGCTTACTCTTTTCTCATACTTTTTTATTATTATTAAATTTTGTGTCTCAGGCCAAATCATTTCAAATCAGTTCTAAAACCTATTGGCTGAGTAGAGATCAAGTGTTCAAGTCTATGTGGTCCTACCACTGGCAAGTATCCTACCTCCCAGACTCTTAGCCTGGTGCTTTAGAAATTCCCAAATCCATGCACAGCATGCTCATTTGTAGGCAACTGCCAGGATGCAGTTTATGACTTGAACTTTGTCTCTGATCATGTTCCTGTGGCCTGAAGCAAAAAAGCATAGTACATGGAATTACGGGTAAGCAACCTTCTCTTTCATCTCGATGAGGTTGCCACACATGACTTTCCACTTCCTGCTTTCCAGAGGTGACAGAGTTCCATTTTCCTAAGCTTTCTAGTTCTGGTAGCAAACTTCTTTGTGTGCGCAATGCAGTATTCGTTTGTCTAAAGGAGGATGCGCACAAGGTGCTTAGATGTTGCACCTCTATTTGAAAATCAATTATTGGCTGTAAAAGCATAAGGCAGAACAATTTTCCTCATTTTGGTGCATGATCCATCTGCTGAAATTAGTGAAATCCTTTTGTTAATTGCAATGTAAATTACATTGGTTCCTTTGGGTTTTTTTCCCTTTTCCAAACAGATAGGAATTTCTAGTTTTGAGGTTTGTTTGGCTGTTAGGAGCAGACAAAACTTCAGGTAGCTTTTGGTTTTGATTTTGAAAAAAATCTTGTGGGTTGGGTCTTTGTTTGACAAAGACAAGAATGCTTCAGATCCTGGTTTCATCTTATCTGGAAGTTTAGGGTGGAGAACCAGATAAATGTCCATCTCCATCCTAATAATTTCACTCTTGGTCCATCTCCATTCTAATAAATGTTTATAGAGGCTGCCTGTTATTTGAGTCTTTGTTTTGCAAAGCCACTAAAAGGGTTGATTTAGACTGGGCCCTATCAAAGGCTAGTGCATGGTGATGGGACATACTGTCAATGCAGGCTCAACTCTAATACTTTTAAGAGGAACTGTGTTTTTCATTTTTTGCAAACAGTCCTAGTAATACAACTGTGGAAAGCCACTTGGAAAATATTTGTTTTATTTATAACTCTTAGTGTTTAGAAAAGCTGACAGCCCAGTGCAGTCTTTGTTTTATCACACCATATTGTACTCAGTTTTCTTTCTCTCAGGATGACAGGCTTGGGATCTAGATGCCAACCTATGGAAGACAGATTTCCAGACAAAGCATCTGGCTCCATGTATGAGTCCTCAGGCAGTCAGTTGAGTTGGTGGCTTTGGAGTTGCCTCTGGCTCTAACATGTGGTTCAGTTAGTCACTTGATGGGCTGTGCTGCTGTTGTGCCCTCCTGGATGCGGTCTCATTTTGACTTACTTTTCAGTCTGAGTCACTTTGCTCTCCCTGGTGATTTTTGTAGTCATTGTCATGTATGAGGGAGGAATTCTTTCCTCATAGTCACCTTAGTTTCTGCAGATGAGTATAATAAAACATTATAAGCAGCAGACAACACCTGCCTGACACAAAACTTTTACATACAAGGCTCTTCTAGGCCATTCCACCACATACTGGCTATATAGTAGCTGTTCTTTCCCCTTTCTGAGTCGTGCAGGAAATGTTGGCTCACAAACAATTTATGTGTCACTTAGCCCTGAATTCCCCTAACCCCTCCCTAGGAGATCTACCTTTTTTCTGAGTTAAGTCCCACCAAAATAAAGGAAAGAACTCGTTGCATATTACATACACCAATGCATATGTAAAATAAGAAGTATTTAGCACATGTGGAAGTTTTGCTATTTGGGCTTGTAGAAAAGACTGCTCATCTTTGTAGGTGCTGGACAAACTAAATTTCTACTGATAGCAGACAGAGTTAGGTGAGCAGGGCACTTTGAGATATTAAACTCTAACTCCTGGTCTTGGTCCAGCAAAGGTCTGATTGCATCCATACTCAGAGCTGTAATAACAGAACCACCTGTTTTTCTGGAGAAAGAAGAATCTCTCCAAATGAAAGAAGGCTTCTGCCACCAGCAGGCACCTGGCAAAAGGCACGTGTAGACATGCCCACCCTCTGCACTAGCAGAGACAGCCTAATGTAGACACGTCCTAAATATTCAGGGCTGGATTGTACACACACAATAACATTTTCATTTGCAGGAAGTGCCCATCATCTGCTAATGTGTTCCTGCTTTTATAGGCTAGTGTAAACAACTTCACCCTATTTCACGTGATCCTTGGGGATGTTGCTGCCCTAGCTGTGTCTGCGTTGCAGAAACAGGTTAGGACTAGAAGTAAAGAGGGGTGCAATGTGTAGCTGGGCTATCACTCTTTTAGATACCATGTAAACAAATATACCTTCAACCTGTGGGGGACCCTTTTTCTTCTGCAAGAGCCTGAATCCATAGAGTTCTCATCCTGCTATGTCCTGAACAACCTTAATTAGCATTGATAACATTGGGACATACCAGTCAGTGCTCAGCACTTTGCAAGATTAAACTTTAAAATAAAGAGAGGTAAATATTTAATAAACAGGGCTGTCCTGCAGACATATTCATCCAGGTGCAGTTAACTTTGCAGGATGTAGTCCTCAGTGATTAGTGTTAAGTATTTGTTAATGGCTATGCTCTTGGCATGCACTAATTAGTATTGTGTGATTCTCCCTTTTTTCCTGTTATCACAAGATCTGTTACTGCAGGAATGGCTGCAAAACTGGAATTAAAGGAAAATTAATGACCTTTGCGTGACAGCCATTTTCCTGGTTGGTCTGGATCTTATGTAAACAAACACTGTATTAAGCTGCTGCTTTTGATGAGAAACAGAGACTGAATCAGATACTAAGTTTTCATGACATTTGTGACTGAGCATAAAAAACTTCATCTTTAAGGGGCTGGCTTGCCCATTTGGGGTCAGCACAAAAGAATGGAACAGATTTTTTTATAATTATTTATAAGATGTCTGATTGTATAACACTGTTAGTTGAGTGTCTGACGACCTTGGGAGGGGGGCCTTTGCCTGTCTTCCCCCACAACTGAAGTGTGCGACATTCTGTTGGTCATCAGTAATGATTCATTTATTGAAATAGGGAGAGACTTGGCAAATCCACCTAGGCTCTCCCGCTGCATTATCTGTCTTTAACTGGAGTGCTTTGAGCAATCTGTGAATTATGTGGACTCTGAGGCATAACCTGGCCTCAGGATTGTAGGTACACAGATGTTTATTTAGCTTTAATCACAAACAAAATACTTGTTTGAATGGGGAATAGTTCTTTTAAGTTATTTTTATTCTGAAACTAGAGTTTGGAACCTTACTGTATCAAACAGTCTTATGAAAATGTTCTGTGGCATCATCAATACAATAAGCACATCTGCGTACCCATACTGTTGATCTGAATACTCCCTCCTATTATAATTATTATTTCTATGATAATGGAACTTAGGGGCTACAACCAGAGTGTCAGGTGCTGTACAAAGGCTTTTTTCGCTGTAATAAAGCTGACATTCCTATTTTAACTTCAGTTAGTTGACAGCTGACTTAAATCGCACATTTGTAAATGCTAATCTAGGCACTCAACAGATCTTGATTCCGGGACTCACGTTTTTGTGATTTAACTGAGATTTAGGTGCTCCACAGGTGTTTGTATCCTGGGACAAATCTTAAGTGTTGTCTAGACTGTCGTTTATAGTCATGATTAGTTATCTCAGAATTATTAGCAATTATTAACATGAATTAAAATAAAGCTAAAACCTCTACTTAAGGTATCACTAACGAGAGAGATAGTCCCTGCCCCAACAAATTTATAATCTAAATAGACAAGGCAGATGAAGAGTGGGAGAGGCACGGGAGTGACTGGTTTGTTAGACAGTCTTGGCTAACAAGATATAATATCCTAGTATACAAATCAGTGGATGTAATATGTAACCCCAAAAAGCCAGAAACCTGAAAAATAGAAGGCCAGAGTTCACTTTAGCATGTCACCTAGAGAGGTGACGTGAGATCCCAAAAACACATGATAGGTCAACAATAGTACAGGGAATTTAAGCTGTACTTTACCCACTTAGTACACTACTTTACTAAAAAGATCATGCTGCTTCCCCTTCCCCTCTTTTTTCTAAGCCTGACTCAGGCCTTTTTTAGAGCTCTGACTTCTTTCAATCTGGAACTTGTTTCCTGCTTCAGGGAATTACACCTCTGCTTCATAGGCACCTGTCTGTGCCTCATAAAAATGTCTGATGAGTTGAATGACACTGTCTCTCTATCCATGTTCTCATATTTACACCCAGTGCCAGTGTATCTTTCAATTAAAGACACAAGATCAAATTCTTCCTCCACTAAATTCTGAAACCAAACATTTTTTTTTTAAGTCTCTATTCCTGGTTAGATGTAAGTTCAGTCATGTTTATGTTGACATCAATGTATGTTATTCAGGAACGATTCTTTAAGATTGATTGGGAACTTGATTATGCTCAGCTCGTAACAGGGAGAAAAGAAGGCAAGGGGTGTTCTTTCTATCCTTGGCATCTTAATGGGAATTGAGAACAGTCCCCTGTGAGAGATGAACCAGCTCCCCTGATCATGTCCTTGTGAATGCAGCCTGCAATGGGCAGAGAGACAGAATGAGTCTTGTTTTTTACATGATTTCCCAACCTCCCTACAGAACAATTTTGATAGGGGTACTAGGACTGTTAACAAAAAATCCATCAAATGTTTGGGTTTTATATTTATTTATTTATTTCAGACATATGATTTTCTGAAGGAAAAAAATATAATTTTCCATGCCAAGAAAAAAATTATTTTTCTACTAGTTCTAGACACGACACAGGGACTAGCCCAAACTCTCTTAGAAAAATCCCTTGTGGAGGCTTTGTCCGCATCAGAGAATTGCAGTGATGAAACTAAATCATCTTCTAAATGAATTTTATTCAATTTGCAGAATACATGTGGACACTTTTCTTTCAGTTTTTTTGGATCAATGCTGAATGAACTAAGTCTATAGGTGCTATATTCAAATTGCTACAGCTATGTTTATTTCAAGGTCAGTTTCTTCAGATTTGCTCCTCACTTCTATGTACTTAGGCAAAGCAGGGTCTTACAGTAAGTGGGGGGTGGGGAAGGTGCAGGGGAAGAAGTTGGGTGTCACTTGACACCCCCCCCCAGATTTATTTTCCCTGCTGTAGCAGTGGCAAGGGGTGCCAAAGTCAAGACAAACCTCCAATAATTAGATTCCATACCTGAAAATTGTATCAAATTTATAAATTTTCCATATATAGAATCTAGTTATTGGAAGGGCATCTTATAATCAGGGTTGTCTTATATTTGAATAAATATGGTAAATGCTACCTCTGAATGCAGAGTTTTTCTACCTGTTTGATGTCATCTGCTCACAGTGTTTTCCCCAGCATGCTCCTGCATCTCAAGTTCAAAACATGCAAGAGCAACTTGCCTCAGCTGGGATGCTCCTGAGTGTAATGCACCAACCTATCCTTGTTTGCACTTTCATATGATAAGGATAGATAATTTGATTATAAAAAAAACAAGACAAGGCTCAACCTGCAGAAAGATGTAAAAATTTTTCTTTGTCTCCTATACTTTCAGTTCCTATATGAAGCATATCTCAGTTGGAATTAATAATCCTATTATCCCTTGTAGACAAAAGACTCGGGACAATTTTAGCTGTAAAGAAAATAAATATCCAAATCAAACCTCAAGTGGAAACCTTTGAATATTTTCCACTACATGCCTAACTCCAGTTGCCAGTCATGACCAAAAAAGGATGTGCATGATGGTATGTTAAAAGAGAATCTTTGCCCATATCAGCATGGCTATCAATATTCAGATATGGCAAAATTGCTCTGGGTAGTTCTTTCATAGATTCATAGATGCTAGGGTCGGAAGGGACCTCAACAGATCATCGAGTCCGACCCCCTGCATAAGCAGGAAAGAGTGCTGGGCCT
>NW_017728886.1:70444723-70474666 GCF_001723895.1 Crocodylus porosus | reverse complement strand
TCTGTGTCTCCCAACAGATGTCCGGGTAGTTTAGGTCCCCCATGACCACCGCCTCTTTAGCTTTTATGGTCTCCGAGAGTTGCCTCGGAGTTCTGTTCAATTGTGCTATATAGCATTAAATCTATATGTCCTAAGAGATGCATGACAAATGGGCTGATGACACATAAGTGATTTGATATTTCTCATATGGAAATAGGGAACTACTCTTTCCTATAAAACAGAAACTTACTTGTGTCCATGATAGTATGATTCAGACCAGTAAATTTTGCTTTGTTTACAAATACCTGTAATGCCACTGTCAGCAGTTCTTCATTGGCTAATTCTGACAGTAGTTTTCAGAGTAAGTACAAGGTCATGATTAGAGCAGAGGCTTGCAGGAAGAAGGCATGATGGTAATTTCTTGTGTAAATCACTTATTTTTTCCATGATCCCTGTTTCCTCATTTATAAAATGGAAATAACTATGATTATTATGATTATGATAATAATATATAATAATTATAACTATAATATAACTTAAAATACAGAAAATGTGGCCTTGACTACTTTATAGTCTGGTTGCTAGGTAACTGGCTCTGTGGCAGGACCCGGAGAGTATTGACTGACAGAACTGAGTCATCATAGCAGAGGGTGACCGGTGGTGTCCCTCAGGGTTCAATACTCAGGCCAGTGCTATTCAACATGTTCATCAACAATTTGGATTTGGATATTAAAAGTGAACTAGCAAAGTTTGCTGACAACACCAAACTATTGGGGGGGGTGATCATGCTCGAAGGCAGGCTGGCAATACAGACTGACCTGGACAGGCTCATAAGTTGGGCAGACCTCAACCAGATGTCATTTAATATGGAGAAATGCAAAATGCTCCATATGGGGAGAAATAATCCACAATACACTTACAGGCTTGGCAGTGCTATGCTTGCTAGCACCACATCTGAATGAAACCTTGGTGACACGATAGACAACAAAATAAACATGAGCCACCATTGCAATGTCGTAGCTGGCAGAGCTAATCAAACACTGGCATGCATCTACTGAGGCATCTCGAGCAAGGCTACAGATGTCATCCTCTCTCTCTACTCAGACTTGGTGAGACCACCGCTGGAGTTCTGCAACCAGTTCTGGGCACCACACTTCAGGAAGGATGTGGAGAAGCTCAAGAGCATCCAAGGAGGGCCATATGCATGATTAGAGGCCTAGAGACCAGGTCATATGAAAAGAGGCTGAAAAACTTGGGACTGTTCAGCCTGGAGAAGAGAAGACTCAGAGGGGACTTGGTGTCAGTCTATAAGTACATCAGGAGCATACATCAGGGCCTTGGGGGAGCATCTGTTCACCAAGAGCCCCCAGGGAGAACAAGAAGTAATGGGCACAAGCTGATTTGAGGAATGCTTCAGGCTAGTCATAAGGAAAAACTTCTTTACAAGTCGAGTGCCTGCGGTTTTGAACAGGCTCCCCCCAGAGGTGGTACAGTCACCCACCCTGACAATCTTCAAAAAGTGTCTTGACACCCATCTTGCTGGGGTCATCTGTTCCCAGCAGTCTTTCCTGCCCAAGTGCAGGGAGGCTGGACCCAATGTTCTGTAAGGTCCCTTCCAGCCCCTAACAACTATGAATCTATGATTTTACACACCAATACAGTTTACAAAAACTTTAGAAGAGGAAAAAAAGTTGGCAAAACTGTGACACTTCAGTCTCAAGAGTAAATACTATGAGTATTTATTTATCAAAAGATCAGAAAGCCTCTAAGAAATGCCTTAAAAATTTACTTCGTAAAGTGGTTCTTTTAAAAAAGAACAATCTAGATGGGTGTTGGAGGGTTCTGAATTGGTATATATATACATAGAAATACTTAAAAATACACACCCAATAAAAGGCAAAATTCTGCACTTGAGAGAAAAATCAAATGTGCAAATACAAAATGGAATATAACTAGCTAAGTAGCAGAACTGAGAAAAAGGATCCGGGAGTGAGAGTAGATCACAGCTGACTGAGTCAGTGTGCTGTTGCAAAAAAAGGCAGATGTCACTATAAGATTTGTTAACAGAAGTGTCATGTATAAGACAGTGAGTGCATCTACACATGCGTTTTACTGTGCATTAGACAAATCTAATGCACAGTAGTTTCACTGTCTATATGTGTGCAGCAACTACTGTCCAGTATATTAATTTAAAGCACCATTTGCTAGTACCAACAGATACGCAACAGTGTATTAAACTAATGTGCCGAAGTGCATGTGTAGATGCTAACCGGGAGCAAACTGTTCCTGGTCAGCCCAGGCAGCAGGGGGCCATAACTGCTGTGTGGCTAAGCTTTGAGCTCTGGGGGGCAGTGGAGAACTATTCCTATCTTCAGGGGTAGCTCCAAGCTCTGTGCAGCTGAAAGCTGCCATGACAGCTCCCCCCACCCAGCCCCCTGGAGCTTGGAGCTAGCCTCAAGCTCCACATGGTTAGGAGCTGCTCCCAGAGAGCTGGGACCTGTTGTGGCAGCTCCCCTCACCCCCTGGAGCCCAGGCCTGACTCCCTTGTGCCCCCTGTCAGCCCAGGGCTGCCCTCAGTGTCCCCTGCCAACCCAGGGCTGCTCCCAGTGCTCCCTGCCAGGCTGGGGCTGATACCTGGGGGAGCCTGGAGCTCCCCCTGGCTGCTGCAAGTGGGTAGAACAGGACAGGAGCAGCCCTGGACTAAGCTGCTCCTAATGGGCTTAATTTGTTCTCAACCCATTCACAAATGTAGGCATGTGCCTGGGAGCAGTTTAAGGCACCTGAATTTACTATGCAATAAATTCAGGCACATTAATTGCACATGTAGATGTGCCCAGCAGGTAACTATTCTGCTCTACTTGGCATCAGTGCTGTCTCCGTTGGAATACTGGTTTGGGCACTAGACTCTCAGATATCTGTAGGCAAATGGAAAAAATGCAGAAAAAAAGCAACAAATATAAGAGTTTTAGAAAACATGACCAATAAAGGCATTTTAAAATTAGATTAGAAGGTTACATTAGAAAAGAGAATACTAAGGATATATCTACCAAATTGTGTGCACTTTTATTTTCAAAAGTGCATGCACTCTTTGGTTATGCAGTCATGGAAACAAATTAGAAATGCAATTACATGTACATATTGTTGGGTAATTGAGCATGGACATAAAAGGAGACTGGGATAATGGGGCAGGATTACATACAGGAAATATGCTAGGAAAATAAACCTGTTAAGCCAACTAATCACTCTGTGAATTTAAATAGCATTTCAAACCAATTTCAGTGAAAATTCCTGAATACATCATGATTAGAAGGGATGTCTTTTTTAAGTTAAATTTTATAAGCCCTGATTTAATGAGCTGTATATTAATGTAAGTCCATAAATTTCATTGGGGCTAATCATATGATTATACTTAGGGAGGCCTTTAAGTAGCTTTTTAACCTGTGACCCTCACATGCATGTGTAACAAAATGGTCAAATGTGGTGTTGAAACATAAGAAGAAGAAGAACTTGTGACCATAGTAACGAAACTCTTTTTCTATTCTAAAAAAGAGCCTGCTTGAGTTAGACTCATGAGCCGTGTCCAGACGAGTGAGGCCGTGCAGTATGTGGCGCCACAGATGCATCTGCGGCACCATATATTGCATGTTCCATTGTTGTCCATGCTGCAAGGGAGCAGTGTGGAGGGTTTTTTAGACCTCTGGGTATAAACCCACTGAAAAAAAATCAGAGTCCACATGAGGCAGCAGTGTGCACTGCCCAAAGCTGGAGCCTAGCTGGCTGGAGCTGCCCTCTGATGCTGGCCAGGCTCTGCATGGCAAGAGCGATGCAGCTGCAGCTCCAGGAGGCCTCCAGGACCCCAGAAAAAGCTGCTGGGTCCAGCCCAGTGCTGGTCCCATCCTCCCCTACCCTACCTGGGGTAATTTGCCATGCACAAGAGTACACATGGCACAGGCATTTCCTGAAGACCACTAGTTGTCCCCAGGGATCCAAACATCCATGCACATCTGGATGCAGCCAAGGGGGTCCTCAGCTGAGGCTAAGGCCTGGTCCTCTCTTGCTGCATCTTCGCTCTGAGTGACTTGCAGTGTACTTTAGCATAGGGAGTCCCCTTGGCTGGGCCCCCTAGGTAAGTGCCCTGGTTGCTCCCACGCAAACTGATTCTGGCTAGGAAAGAAAAGGGTTGGGCCTATGAGGCCAACCCTGGGAATGTTTAGGAAAGTAAAGGTGAATCAGCTAAAAGTGTAAAGTCAACATACATATATTAAATCCCATTAAGCTCCAGTGTAGATACTCTCTTTCCAGAAAAAATGGTTTTAGTTCTTTGTCCTTAGACAGTCCTTTGAGCAGAGGTTCCCAACCACTGGGCCGCAAAGGGTTGGCTGCCAAGTCATGACACAAGCCCCCCACTTGGACTCCCACCTGTCCGCCTGGGCGAGTGGCTTCTGCCTCCAGCAGTCATATGTGGAATTAGCGCTGGGTGGCGGGACATCCCTAGGAGGGCGGCAGCTGGCTCTGTGCGCCCTGTCCTGCTCCCATGGTTGTGCGCAGTATAAAAAAGGTTAGGAACCACTGCCTTAGAGGACAGTGGAGAACTAAGTTCACTTTACTCTGGAATGAGAGCATTGACAAGAAGATTTACCATACTGAATGTGCACACTTAATGTGCACTGTTTTCACACATTTGTTTGACTTACCTAAACTTCCCAGAGTACCCCCATATATACATGGTCTTATGTAGTGCTATGAAGCTTTAAGATTAGTGGGATCTTCATATTGTAACCACAACATTACTGTTGGATTGTCTGTGTGGCATATATCAGAAGACAGTCACCTAGACAAAGCTGGAGAGCTTCTTGTAGTTGAAGACAGAGTTCTGGCCATCCTCTAATTCCCCTTATGTTATGAGATTCAGTGAAAGAGTCCCCCATAACTCTTCATAGGTGAGAAGCCATGTCTAGGGGGCTCTCAATTCTGCTCCCCAATTTTTTCATTAGTGGCACCACATCATTTGTGGAGCAGTGGAGAGCTTTGGCCTTAAATGTGTAAAAAAGTACTGGAATTGTCTTATTTAACATGAGACTGATGTGGTCCCAAGCAAAGATTTCCACCATTTCATTCCCTTTCTCCCTCAACCTCCTTCCATTTCTGTAGTTAAGAGATGATACAGTCCCAGGCTAACACAGGCTAAGCCCCCATGGCACCCTCTTTCTGAGTAGGGATCATCAATCATGCCGTATTGTGCCAAATCCTTTACAGTGGTTTTGTGATGTGAGGTAGTACCCGCAAGAGTCACTGAGCTGAGACATGAACTTGTTTCACAAAGGGCTCGACCTGAATTCCCTGAAGTGAAAGACTGGTTCTTTTACCCACCAACCTCCCTTTTTTTGTATTTAATCAACTACTAAATCCTCTGAAGTGAAAAAATGCACATTTTGTTTTCAATGATTTGCTGAAGCTGAATGCTTCTCACAACCAGCAAGGTCTATGAAACTAGTATTTATTAAGGATGAGTGATTTCTCACACTTATTCCGTTTCTATCCAAGACTGCAAGCTTGGTCCACCTGGGCCTCTGAACTGAGATATCACATTTCCCACGTCTCATGCCTCTTCTCTATTTGTCCTGAATTATTTATCATGGCACTGAGTGCTCCTGGGGTTCATTGTCAGCCAGGGTCAAGCTACTTTGGCCTCACCTTTGCAGTAGCAGAAAGGCAACTGCACCAACAAGTTTATTGAGCAAACTGATGCTGCAATAGTCTGTTCTGTTTTGAATTGAGCAAATAGGAACTTGAGAAGCTGCAGTGCTCAGTGAAGAGAATACAGGCCAGGGTCCAAAGCAGACAGGATGACTCCAGGGTTCTGATTGAATTCCTCTAAGTCCATCTTATTAAGATAAGAGAGTCTAATTGGCATCTCTATTAGTAATGTTTTGGCTATCATTCCAGGAAGGCTAGGGTGCTGGCAATAACACCCTTAAAGACGCAGTTGATCACATTAGCGTAATTCATTTTTTTCTTTCTTACAGTACCTCTAACAGTGGTTGTAATCATGTAAAATCATACAAGTATATAGTGGGAAGAGACCTCAAGGGCCATTTAATCCAATCCCTGAACAGATGCAGGATACCCTAGTTGCAGTTCTTCCCAAATAAAAACCCATCTAGGGTCCTGAAAAACTCCAGTGAAAGAGATTCTATAACTTCTGAAGCAGTTTGTTCTGGTGTCCTACTGTTGTGACGATAAGGAACATTTTTTTTCTGAGATGTAATCTAAATCTCAGAATGTCTTTTTCATCACATGTGTGATTAACATGTACATCCGTGAAGACTGAAGATTCTAGGACCTCTTATGCATCTCTAGCCAGCTGCAAATTAGGAAAGAAAAGAGATGACATAATGGCAACAGAAAAAAATTAAGTACTATGGTACTATAATAGGCACAGGCCACAATCAATTTGGCAGACAGTGAGTGTTGTCGTCATTCATGCTATAGTTCATGTTGTTTTGGCCCTTTGTTCCATGTGTGTAGAAATCAAAGTTTTCCCTTTTCTTGTGATGCCATTTTTCTGGCTCACAACTTACTGACTTCAGAATTGATGAACTGTGAAATAAAAGTTGCAGAAAATGTACTGTATGTTTGCAAAAATAATTTAATGCACAGCTCCACCCTACAGTCTTAACTCTAGAAAAATTTCCATTGGTTTTATAGAGGGGCCAAGGGAGAGATCATATGTGTCTGTGTCTTCCTGATTTGCTAATGTCTCCTCTGTTGCTTTTTTTCAAAACCTTTCCAAGTGGGAGACAATGTAGTGTTTGCTCTGTGTGTGATGGATAGCTTGAGAACTTAAAAGCTTTTAAAAACTCTGTGAAAAACCACCACATGAGACATGGGGAAAGAGAGAAATAATGCAGAGTGCAATAACATTTGGAAGCTTTCTTTCTTTTTACTAATGTCAGATAGCCTCAGCAAGAATGGGACCCCTGTAATCCACAGAGTCTCCAACAAAAACACAGCAACAGCTGAAGAATTAGCACAAGCCGAAGCTTCAGGGAAAACCTCCATGAAAAGTAAAGGGAAGGGGAAAAAAATGCAGTTTTTTTAAAGCTCTATACATATGACATTTTGATGAGTTCTTCCACTTTTTTTTCTCATGCAAACTGACGGTCTCCTGTTGGGATAGGTCCACAGTGCTTATGGATACCTCAGGGATTTGTTTTAAAGTTAAGCTGGACTCAAAAGCTAACAAAAGCTTTTGAGTAGGGGGTTGGACTACATGACCTCCTGAGGTCCCTTCCAACCCAAATTTTCTGTGATTCTATGAGAAGCTAACATGGCAAAGGGAGAAACTTAGGCTGTGGCTATATCCTGTGTTTGGTGATTTCAGGAATTGTGTTGTAGATAGCATATGCATTTGGGTGCCAGTTTTCATAAGATCTCTATGCAGCCTAGCATCGGTTAAACATGCAGTGACTCATTCAGAATATTTGCTTGAAGCCCTCATAACACGTGAGTCCAGCTTTGAAAAATCATGAGGGTGACTGAAAAAATCATGAGATTTTATAAATGCAACAAATGATGTCTTCTTGTTTGCTTTCTGTTTTGTGAACACTTGAGGTTCACCTGGGTTGCATTTTCAAGATTTTATTTGCAGCCCCAAGACTTGGGAAGTTACTTTAATTTTTAATGCTGAAGTTTTTTTATGCTCATATGGCCCTGGGAGATGGGCTTTTAAGACATCTGCCAGATATCACAAGATTTATGGTAAAATCCCAGGGGAGATGGGCTTTTAAGAAATCTGCTAGATATCACAAGTTTTATGGTAAAATCACAAGAGTTGGTAACTTCATATATGGTTTAATCTGGCCAGTGTGGAGGAAGAGAATCATAAAACTATATTTTACCTATGACCTCTCTGGCCTTGGATACCCTTAGTCTCTGCCCCTCCCTCCCACCCAAGTTCCCCAGATTTACCACCACTGGTAGCATCAATGGAAGTAAAGCTAGTGTAGACAGGACTTGGGACTGAGTGATTGCATGCACAAAGACAGACTAGGGAATGACTGGCTAGGCTGCAGACCTGGAAGTTACAGTGGAGCATAAAGCAAATACAAGTCAACAGTGTGCTCTTGTTGCAGTAAAAAAGCCAACAGCATATTGGGATGTATTAACATGAATGCCTCTTGCAGATCAAAGGAAATTATTCTTCCACTCTATTCAGCACTGGTGAAGCCTTGCATGGAGTAGTGAGTCCAGTTTTGGGCCCCACACTTCAAGAGAGATTTGGACAGATTGAAAGGAGTCCAGCAATAGAGCAGCAAAAATGATTAGGGGCTTGGAAGGCATGACTTATAAGAAGAAGTGAGAAGAATTAGGATTTTAAAGTCAGGAGAAGAGAAGACTGATGTGGGATTTGATAACAGTCTTCAAATAGCTGAAGTGTGATTACATAGAGGATGGAAGTGGGCTTTTCTCTGTAGGGGACAAGACTAGGAGCAATGGTCTCAAATTGCAGCAGGGGAAATTTAGGTTAGAGATTAGAAGGAAATTTCTGAGTATGAGGGTCAAACATTGGAAGAGGCTACCCAGATAAATTGTAGTCAAGAGCAGGTTAGACAGACACTTGACTGGGATAATTTAGTCAGAGATGATCCTGCGTTGAGCAGGGGGCGGGACTAGATGACCTCATGAGATCCCTTCCAGCCCTACATTCCTATGATTCTCCTGTGGTTGAATTTATTTTTACTGCCATCTTTAGACTATATGTACATGTATGTATCCTCACTATAGTATCAACTTGGATGATCAGACATGGTTCTGATAACGCTGGCTAGCACTACAGAAGAAAGAGACTTGGGGGTCATCATTGACTACAAGATGAATATGAGCCTGCAATGCGATGCTGCGTCTAGTAAAGCGAGCAAAATGCTGGCTTGCATCCATAGATACTTCTCAGGCAAATCGCAGGACATCATTCTCCCCTTGTACTCGGCCGTGGTGAGGCTGCAGCTGGAGTACTGCATCCAGTTTTGGGCTCCACAATTCAAAAAGGATGTGGAGAAGCTTGAGAGAGTCCAGAGAAGAGCCACACGCATAATCAGAGGTCAGGAAAACAGACCTTACGATGACAGGCTGAGAGCCATGGGACTCTTTAGCCTGGAAAAGCGCAGGCTCAGGGGTGATCTGATGGCCACCTATAAGTTTATCAGGGGTGAGCACCAGTATCTGGGGGAATGTTTGTTCAGTAGAGCGCCCCAAGGGATGACGAGGTCGAACGGTCACAAACTCCTGCAAGACCGTTTCAGGCTGGACATAAGGAAGAATTTCTTTACTGTCCGAGCCCCCAAGGTCTGGAACAGTCTGCCAGTGGAGGTGGTTCAAGCACCTACATTGAACACCTTCAAGAGTAAATTGGATGCTTATCTTGCTGGGCTCCTATGACCCCAGCTGACTTCCTGCCCTTTGGGTGGGGGGCTGGACTCAGTGATTTTCCGAGGTCCCTTCCAGCCCTAATGTCTATGAAATCTATGAAACTGAGCCTAGCCTGAGTATGTAAGCGACTACACTGAAAACCCCCATACAAGAAATTGTATCCTCACTGGTGCTGTACTATGTTGCTAGGACTTATGGGGGCACATCCCATGTTCTTGTAAGTGCACAAAGTGGACCTGCTCCATGATTCTTTCTCGCTGTATCCTGGAAAAACTTGCTTGTCCTTGTCCCACTGGGGGTAATTGTGGGCAGACACTGGAGAACTAAATAAATGGTTTAGCCTTTACCCTCACTGTGAAGTGGGTGAGTCAGCAGTCCAAATGAAAATCTCATTCAGGCTTTAGGCCAAGGATCAGCAATGTTTTTGGGCAGTACCAAAAACACCTGCAACCTCAACTTGTAAGATGATGGCATTCCAGGAGTAGACAGTGAGGGAACCGTAAGGGGCCCAATACTTATTGCGGCAGTGCAACAGGGCCCGGCCCTTTCCCTGCCATCTGCCCCAAGGTATGTGTGCACCCACTGCCAGCAGCAAGCCAGGCTGGTTCCGTGGACCACAGCGCAGCCGCTTACAGCCTCCTGAGTGCCTGTCATGGCCAGTCCAGGCTCTGGGCAGGCCCCTGCCCCCCACTACAGAGTCTGTGCTGCTCACAGCAGGCAGCAGGGAGCTGTGTCAGAGTTCATGGAGCCCCGACCTAGCTCAGTGCCAGTGGAAGGTGTATGTGCACCTCAAGGTGAATGGCAGGGAAGGGGTCGGGGCTATACTGCCACAACAAGTATCAGGTCCCTCATGGCTCCCCTACCATCTGCCCAGAGGCACGAGTCCCAAGCAAAATGCCTTCACATGCCACCCTTGGCACATGTACCTGGGGTTCCCTACCCCTGCTTTAGGCTGTACCCCAGGTCAAGACAGGAAGCTGGGGCTGAAAGCACATTTAAATTGAGGTCAGGGGGATTATTTGTGTGGATGGGAAACGAATTGGGGGAAATAGTCAACTAAGGTACTCATTTAAGTCTGCAGTGAAGACATGCTATGAAGCCATAGCAAAAATGCCATAATTAGCTTATCAAATTGTTCCTCCACTCTTAAAATCATCAGTGGAGCTCAGTGATCGGAGATTTAGGAAAGACCGTTTTGACCTTGGAATACAAACACATGTGTCCATCTACTGGCCTTGGGCAAAACAGAGGCCCCTTCTACATGTGCAGGTAAAGGTGCCATTGGATGTGAGTTTGGACTGAGAGCCCTGTATGGGCTGGGGGTTTCACAACCCCCAAGCCTTGGGAATCACAGTAGCTGCAATCTGCAGGGATTGGGGTTTTCATGCTGAGCAAGGCGTACTCCTGCAAGTACTGTCAGCTGACAAGGCTCCCTACTGCAAAGGGTTCCTGCTGCACATTAAAGCTTGAGAGCAACCAGCTATAAAGTTAGTACACATTTTCAGGGCCCAACCTTATAGCTGATTGGAGCTTTTTATCATGTGATAGCTACTTTGCTGTCTAGCTGAACTTAAGATGATTGTACAATTAACCAGTTAATTGCATAACACTAACATGTAGAGGGGACCATATTGGGCTAGGTCTTCTACTGTCTTGAAGCTTACTGTGCAAATGATTGATGGTGGGTGTGAAGCATGCAGGTTTATGTGGTCACATTTCACACCCACAATGAACAGGTGTAAGTGAATGTAAAAGGTATAAAGCATGGGAAAGTCAAGCCTCTTCAACCTTTGTTGTAAACCCTGGAGCTTATCTGCATTTAAAATTGTTCGGTGGCAAAGCGGAACTAATAAACCCCCTTAGCAAAGACACAAGTTAAACCAGAAAACGAGTTCTTCCACCAGTGTAGCTTAAACTGGTTTTCAGATGAAGTAAGCTATACTGAGCATAGCTTTTTTGTAGGTATGAATGAATCTGTATTAGGGTCTTTGCTAGTATAGATATGTCATGGAGGTCATGGTTCTTTTCACTCCTCACCAACATAGCTATGCCAGCAAAACTTTTAAATGCCAGCCAAGTCTCTGTTGCTTTGTCTGTGTAGACAGGACATCAGAGAAAACTGAAGTGTTTTGATTGGCAGTACAGCAGTCTGAAAGTTCACAATGTGAGACACACTTCTCACCAAGAACATAAACTGCAAACTGCATTTAGAAATAACATTTTTAATTAAAAGTAGCATTCCTGATCCTGTTGGCAATGGCTGTGGGGCATAAGTGAGGATATCATTTGTGACAGGAGACATTTGGGACCTTGATGTAAGAGATTGTAAACCAGTTTCAAGCCTACTTGAATAATCAAATTAAGAATTTTCATTCTTTGGGAAACATTTTTGGAGTGACACATGCAGAACTCTCATCACTGATAAAACAACCAACAGTCGGGGGTGCATTACATGAGACACTTACTGCGGAACTGCCTAATTAGCTCCACAGTAAACATCTCAGCATCTACATGTGCAGCTCTGTTAGGCTGCAGTAAACTAATAAACTCCATTGTAGGTTAGTACTTGTTAGTACTTGTAAATACAAATCCTGCAGCAGAGGGTTTTTTTAGTGCACAGCAACACAGATCTAGACTCTGACCCACCTCCCTACAGTGTGTAAGGCTAGCCAGCAGGCAGCCCCTGCACTGAAGCACTGTTGTGCCCCAGACAGCACCTCTGCAGCACATTGAGCTGGATCAAAGCAGCCCTGGGCTGGCCACCCCCACACTCCCACCCCAACTCCCTGCCAGCCAGGACAGCTCTGACCCTGTTCAATGTACTGCAGTCCAAGGTGCATGTGCAAACTGTGCTCTCAGGAGAAATGAACTCTGGCACAACATGCACCAGTTTATTGCTGCATATTAATAGCACATGTAGATGCACCCAGGGTTGCCTAGATTAGGGAAATATACGTTCATGATGATACAAAGCTGTACTGGTGATACATTCTACGGGTGAAAAATGGGTCTTGCATTATAGTGTGTGTTCGAGTGGACTAGTGTAAAATCCAGCTGAATCACCTCTTCCCCACAGTGCTTGAAACATTGCAGACTGAGCCTCACTCTGCTCATCTCACTTGAAAACCAATCTGATGCAGTTCTGGAAGGTGCTAGGTACATCCTGAATAGATAAACTGGAAGTATGGTGCTGAATGGACACAGTGGCCTGACACTGCTAAGCCAGGGGCCCTAAATGGCATCAGTATAATCTCATTAGTACACAAAAAGGTACAACAGAGAAAGCAGTCAGGGTTTATTTTTCATGTGAATCCAGAATATAGGTGTAAGTGACAGACACTTGTGTAATTAAGGAGTTTGTACTCTTTTCTCTGTCCCTGACACTCTGTTGTAATTCAACCAGCTAATCATCCCCCTTTTGATTAGGTGAGAGCTTTGTTTACATACATTCCCCAGCACTTGACCAGTCCTCTTCCCAAAGGTTTTGAAAGTTAAGTACCTGATAACGAGCCCCTACTGTTCTGGGCTTTCTTAGGACTCTACAAAGCAGGAGCAGTCAGGCCTCTCCATGCATTATGGATGCAATCTGTGATGGAAGAGTTGTGTGGCAACATATAATCTAACAATAGCAGTGCAACCTATTTCATATTGCCAGTGCATCTCAGTTCTCCTGGTACCCAACAGGAAAATGAAAATCACAGAAACATAAACCCAATCAAGTGTAGGAAATAGAGCTGGCTAGATAATTAAAACAAAGAGCCCAGTCCTGGGACAGAAGAGGATCTCAGTCATCTTGCTCAGGGAAAAAAAAGAAACAAAATAATGGTTCCAAGTCTCTCAAACTGCTGTAGTTGTTTTGTTTGCTTGCTGATTTTATGGTACCATGTTACAGTCATTACATAAGTCACTGGGGAGGGGATGTGGACAGCCTAATGGAAAGATCCCTTTTTAAAAAGGGAGGCATTTTCAGTGCTTGTTTCCATCACCCACTGCAGCATGACTGTTCCTTTTATTTTACATCGCAGTCTTTATCAGTAATTTACCTCATCAGTCTGTTTTGTTAAAGAGCATTATAGAGAGATTTGCTCTGATCAGCTCTTTAGATCCAGCCTTGTGAAGGTACAACAACAAGGCAGAAACCTGAAACTCTTGTTTTTTTTCCTTAAATCATGCCACCTTATAAGAGCCATATGCTACTTTATGCTGCAGTCTCCCAGTTAAAAGAAAATGCTTTAGATCTTAAACTCTTCAGGGCAGAGCTATTAGCCTTGTGGATCATACTTTATCTACTGTAAAACACCAGATAAAGTGATAACACTAAATAAACAACAGTTGATTAATTCAATGAAATATCTGCTAAGGAATCACTTAAGGAATTGATGAGATGAATTTCTTTGGTTATTATTTAGTTTTGGATTATTATTCTAAAAACCATGAATTAGGTCTCTCCACAATTGTAAGATTTGTTTAAAATAATAAGATATTTTTAAATAATGTATTTTGCTTCTGGTTTGTGAGGCTTTAAGTTCTCATTTTCAAGCTTTCTTCTCCAGGACCAGGAATTTACTCTGAGAATAAAAATTGAGAATTTCAGGCAATCCCATGACACTAACAATCCAGCCAATGTTATGAAACTCATTACAAGGGGAGTTAGACTAGAATAGTTATGAGTGACTAGAATAATTATGATACTTATATTCTAGTTAGTCTATAACTGTTATAGACTGTTATAATATATTTAAAATATATTATTATGTCTTATTCATATATAACAGTTATAATAGTCTATAACTGTTGTAATATAAATAACAGTTATTATAGGCTGTGTCTTTTCCTGGGGCCAACCCTGCCTCAAGGCGCTACCTCAGTATTGTATATCTATAATATATAATTGATAACATGATATTGAGGCAGTACTTTGAGGCTAAGCAGGACAGGGTTGGCCCATGGTTTCTGCCCCAAAGGATTCTGCGAAAAAGGTGGGCAAAAACAGCCTTCAGTACCTGTAAGTTCACTTTGGGCTTGTTTCTAGACAGATTCTGGACTAAGGCAGTTCCAGTGTACAGCTGTTGCTGAAGGCAAGATTGATCATAGTAAGACCTTTTTCTTTAAGATACACAGGAAGATGGAAAGGTTATGGAAGCTGAGCCCAAAGTAATTTGGGCTCTCAAAACAGGATCAAATAAATGTTTTTCTTAAAGGAGTTTTATATCTGCAGTGTGAACTAAATATGTTATAGAGAGCAATTAAGCTATTCAGCATGAATCAGGATCCTATGCCTGTATTACTTATAAAGTTCTTAGTTTTCATCAAGATTCATTTTAAATGGTTGAATGATGTTTCTGACTGCCAACTGTTAACATATGAATGTTCACACTTCTGAGTCACTGATATAACCAAGCAGTGGCTTCAGTATCAGAGAGTTTCCTTGGAGTAAAGTGAACCTGTGCCCTCAAAAACATCTGAGTCATGATTTCCAGGGTATTCAAGCCCACCCTTGTCAGAACAGAACAGACTCCTACATTCTCCTTTCTCACCACATCCCAAGCCCCCTACAGTGGTATCTGTGTAGTTTCTTTCTAATTTGACTTGTCAACCTGAAAGTTACTAACTGCTCTTGCTTCTGCTGACAATATTAACATGTCCAAATGGGCCCTCAAACTCCTTGCATATAAGTTGAAGAGGCACATGGGCAGTCTTTAAGAATTCCTTTCACCTTGCAGGGTATAGGAAATCTTAGATATATGGAGGATGTAAAAAGTCAGGAAGACAGCAACTGCATTTCTCAGGTGTGCCAGCTGACAGCACCAAAGTATCTCATGCGTACCCAGAAACTGGACATGGGATGTGAAAGGGTTGTAAATAAATCTTCAGGATGTTATCAGCCTAGTTAACTAGTAAACTCTAGAATAGGTAGGAAGTCATAGGGGGGGGGAAATGCTACAATTTAAAAGAAATGTGGGGTTTTTTTCAAATTTCAAATTTTGAAAAATATCAGTCACCCAACTGACATTGCTTGGAAACAGGGTTGAAGGGGATTGCACAAACTGATTTTTTTTTGCCTTTTTTTTTTTTAAGGAAAAGTTAAAATTTAAAATATTTGTATTTGCTCTGAACGTCATAAAGGGCTCTTGCCAGATCCTTCCAGGCTTATTCTGGCTCTGAGGGAATCTCCCAACCTATGCATAGCTAGTCCAGCACCTCAGTTTCTTAGTCTCTATCATAGTCTTCCTTCCTTCTTTTCTGGATCTCCCTGAAAGCACTCTGAGGGCCTGGAGATCCACATGGAAGATGGGCATTGTCCTTCCATAGCCATCACAATGCTCACAGCTGAAATGTAGTGCTCCCTTATGCTGTTCACAGAGTGGGGTGCTCAGTGGAGAAGATCCCTGAGGCAACTGCTGGTTGAAGAAGCCTGGAGAGCATGAATCCAATGGCACTGTACTGCGAGGGAGCAGAAGGTGCACAGAGCTAACACAGAGGTACTCGATGGCCCCTCCAGGACACAGATTTGTGTGTTGACCCTCTCTGCCTGTTTCTCTATGGGCAAAAGCATCCCCATATCTGTTTGATTATATTCTTTCCAAAAGTCTTCCTCTTTAGCTCCTTTGTGCAGGTTTTTCCATAAGAAAGCAGTCAGGGTATTCATCCTTTCTTATGGGGATACTCTTCTTTCAGCCTCAGTTTTACTAGTTGAGCTGTAGCTATGTCAATGTTGCCAGCTGTGAACTAGCCTTGCCAGCGTAAAGGAAACACACAAGTACCAGGAGCAACTGAAAAACAAAATAACTTATATTCCTCACAGCCCTTTTGTCACTTGGCTGTTTTTCTCTCATTTCCATTCATTTATCATGTTATAAGTCTGTTCATTCATTTAAAAAATGGCGTGATTTCCCTCTCACTTCTGCTTTTATGAATCAGAACTGAGATAGTTAACAATAGTGCAAAATCTGAATGAGTAAAAGAATCAGGCTCAATAACTCTTATGTTCTTAGGTTCTTGGAATTGCAGTAAGCTGCTTTCAAAAAGTTGTCCAGCAAAATATCTTCTGTATTCTGTGCATCTCTGAGAAGCCAGCTCAAACAGTTTTGTTTTTCTCTGAGGCTTGCAGAAGGACAGCTAACAGAAAGCAGTTTGAGAGACTTTTTCTCTCTTCAGTTCATGCCGCATATAGCTAGTAAAGTCCGCTGAACCCTGCAAATTATACACAGCCCTGTTGACTTCAACAAAGCCATGCATGGATCTGATATTCAGCCCTCCAAAACACCCCAGCACATTTCATTTTTCTCTCTAGGATCTGAGGGCAGCTTAGACGACGAGAACTGTCATTAACTGCATTGGCTGGGTAATTTAAACTAACGTAATTTTAAAAAAATTAATGGTAGCAGAAATAAAATTAATCATTGCATGTGATGATATTCTATTATTAGGGCAGTTTGGGGGGCATTGTGAAGTTATGTGTATTCTGGCCCTATAACCAGTAGTTTCTGATTTTAAAATTGAAAAACCACTTTTAAATCAAACTTAGCACAGCAACTTTCTCACTGAAGACAAGCCACATACCATCTCTGATGCCTGTACATCTGAGTTACTTGGGTATAAATAGAAATGTATAAGAAATAAAAGTTTCTGACACCTGAAAAATGGCACAATGTAGGCTCAATCTATCTGACCCCAAAGGAAAGCACTACAGCCTTCCAGTGACTTGAACAGGTATTGAATTGGGCCCTAGATGTGCTAAAAGCTCAAAATAAATGAATAAAGAGGCTATCCAGCTTAAGCTGAGACTTTGGCCTTGACCACAAGATACGAATAAGAAACGCAATTCAACACTGGTGCAATTCCAGCAGTAGAAGAAGCTGTAGTGTGAAATGGAGGGTGTGGAGGGGAGGCATTTTTACTACTGCTGTAGTAAACTTAACACTGCTCAGACTGAACTTTCATTATACTTCAGCTTTTGCAAAACTGAAATGGTGAAGAATTGCATGTTTTAATGTTGCCATTACAGAAGCATCACATCTGCTTTGTATTGGCTGATGTATATGCCACAGTCCCCTGGTGTGTGAATATACCATTGCTTCCTGCCAAGTGTCTTGTTTCTTAGGGCAACTAGCCTGCATTTAAATGGCCCTAACTTGGCTTTCAAGTTAATATTTCTTTAAGGGAAATTAAGTGATGTACTTAGGTCTTCAATTGTTTGTTTTGGGACAGTTCTGTGAAAGACTGACTTAACAAGGAAGCAAAATTCTTGGAATGCTAGATTCACAATAATGATGCATTGCACTTCTTTAGGCTTTGCCATCTTCAAAGTGCTGCACAAACATTGACTGATTAATCACAGTAATGGGGGCTAGAAATGTCATTGTTTTGAGAAGAAAGCTTTTGGTTCCATATAAAACAAACCGTTGTAAGGAGCCGTTAAGACTGCACCATCCTCTTACTCATCCTAATTTACGAATAGAAATAGAAATTTGCATTTGTTCATAGTTTTAAGTAGCATCCTTCCCTGCTTTTATCTTCAGTCCCCCTTTGTTTTTTATTATATTTTTTCTGCATTTGAACTTTAATTTAAAAGAACCAGAACCATAAAGTTTCCATGCCTTGCCCACCTGATTGAAGGTAAAATTCTGCATACATATATTGTTATTTTGAACCCTGAACCAGACAGGGTGAAACAACAGGCTGTGTATAAAATGTCACCCTTAACTTCAAAGAGGTTAAGTTCTAGCACTTAATTCAGGTAGTTTAAATGCTAATGCTGCAATTTCATTGTTGATTGTCATATCAGAAACCTTCACCTGACATGCTGAATTGGTGCAGGTCCTGACAGGTCTGCAGTCATTTGAAAAGACATCAAGGAAGAATGAAGCTTCGAGTGCAAACTGTTCAGCTACTGCAATCACCAATCAAATGGTCCTTTTAGTTAGTCCACAGGTGATCTTCCTGGTTTTTGAGAGTCACTTTCCTTTTTTAGGTTTCTCACTCTCTAGTTCACAAGATATGCTTATTTCTTCTCTCTTTAATTCCCACTGATATAAAACGTTTTTTAAAAAATGCATTATATTCCTTTTCCACATTGATTATGTGAGATGTTCTTGTTAGTAGGAGGCTTCTCTCATTCTTTCTTCTCTTCCTCTCCCTTCAAAAGTTCACTCAGGTCAAAGTTAACTTCTTTGCCCACATCTTGTTAATACAATTTCAGGCAATTTTAAAATGCGACTTTATTGACATGACAAGGAATGCAAGAATGCCCTCCACCCCCAAAAGAGAGAGAGAGAAAAAAATAAGAGAAATATAGAGACTTGTTTGCTGTACGTGCAGCTCTGAGCCTGAACTAACAAGAGTTGGAGAGCAAATTCTGAATTCTGAGACTACAGACAGGGAGGTCTGCATCTGAAGTGTTCCAAATCCTAAGCCCTCCATATCTGATGTGCTTTGGCACTGTGCAGACATATTATCTGGCCCCCAGTGTGCTTCAAAATGGTCACAAAGGCTGCACTGCTCTCCATAGGACCTCTGGAGGTTCCCAAGGACAGCTGATCTCACAGGAGAGCACTCATTGGCTGTCTGTTCCACCCCTCTCCCCAGCTGGGGAAGTGGAGCACTGTGAGATGCTGGAGGACTGTTGGAGCACAGATATTTTACAAAGCACTTTAATGTAAACAGGATCATAAAGATCAGAGAATAGCCCTGTTCAACTCAGTTCTTGGCCTTTCCATCAACTCTGTTAACAAATATCCAATTAGTGACAGTTGCACTAGATTTTAGGGGTGGAACACCAGACACCGGGATCTATGCTAAGAGCAGGGGATTGGACTAGATGACCTCCTGAGGTCCCTTCCAATCCTAATTTTCTGTGATTCTATGATCATTAATTGATTTGACATATACAACCAAGCAGACTTTCAGTTACTGTTGATATTCGTCCAGCTGTCTCCTCAGTCATCTATAAATTCACCAATAACTTGCCTATTTAGTAGAAAACTGTCACCCTCCTTTCAAGGGACTGCCAGCAAGTGAAAGTGTATACCTTCTCTGTTGACCAATTTATCCTGTCCCCCTCTGAGCATGGGGACATTATCAACTTGAAAACCAAACAAGCTGAAGCAGCTGCAGGTACAACAATGGCCCCTGAGTGTGCCAGCCGTTTCTGTGGTTTTACAGTCTAATTTTCCTACTTTCCAACTCACATGAGCAACAGGGCAAACTGACTAATTTTGGCCTGGTCCTGCAAGCATTTGTACATGTTGTAAATTTAGACATAAAGTTCCAGAATTTGGAGCTAACTAATGATATAAAAAGTAAAGAAATATTAGAGAAAATGATTTTTTCTTTAATTTTTATTATTTGTAATAATAACTAGTGAACAATATCAGCTAGAGTGTGACATTTTATTGCAAATACCCCTTTCAGAATGCCTGTTTTGTAATAAACAGCCTTCTCTATCATTTCCCATTAAATACACTGAGACATAAATTAAAACAGTCAACCAAAGGAGGTTAGCTTGAGCTTTTGATACTGCAAAGACTTTACATGAGAGTAGCTGCACATATAAGTAAGCCTGTCAAAGTCAAGGCTTAAAGGCATAGTTATTTGTAGGGCTGGAATAAAAAAGATCATTCTTATATCACATTGTCACTTTTTTGAGGGCACCAGGCATTAGGGAGAATTTAGAAATGGGTCACTTTAAGAAATAAAGAGAGACTGCACCTTCAGAAAATGACAGTGGTGCTAGCTCTGATTTCAGAAAGCATGTATGTTTTCTGCTTTCTATCTAAATATATTATTGTCTAGTGACAAAACAAAAGGTGGTCTATGGTTGCAAAGACTTTTCCTTAAAGGTGTTTGGGTTATAAGCTTTCTGGGGCAGGAACCATCTTTTTATCTATGCATTGTACCACAGTGAGCACAATAGGAGCATCTATGTGAACAATTAATGCAAAGCAATAAACTCTGGAGTAGTTGAAGCCAGAGTAAACTGCTCCCAGGCACAGTGTCTACGTGTGTGCCTAGGACAGCAGCATTTTGAGCCAGGGCAGAGCAGGCTTGGGCTGGCAGAGAAAATGGGAGGTCACCCCCAAGCTCTGGGTGGCAGTATTGGGGGGCAGAGGAGCTGGCTGGGGCACAAAGGTGCAGAACCTGCAGAGCTGTGTGGCTATACAGAAAGAAGGCAGGAGTCTCACTGGTTATGCCAGGGCTGAGCAAAATATGGCCCATGGGCCACATCTGACCCACCAGGCTATTCTGTCTGGCCCACAGGGCCCTTAAAAATTTTAGTAAATTAATATTTATTTGCTCCTGGCTGCCTGTCAAAGATGGATCCAGGGGGAGCCAGCAGCAGGCCCAAGCAGCTCAGCCCCACCCCACCCCACCCCCAGCCATTTCCCTGCTTTCCTGCCTCCACACTGTTCCAGCACCATGTGGCCCCTGGCTGCATTGCTGAACCAGGGAGCACAGGCTGCACTGGTACCAGTGTGTGTGCGTGTAGGGAGGGGCAGAGCGTGTGTGTGTGTGTGTGTGTGTGTGTGTGTGTGTGTGTGTGTGTGTAGGGAGGGGCAGAGTGTGTGTGTATGTGTGTGTAGGTTCATAGGGTGAGTCCCATATGCACACCTCACCATACACATGTACCCCCCTTGCACCTCCACACCCCCTCACATATCCCAGCCACCCTCCCCACACACAATACCCCACAAACCCCATACCTACCCACACCCCACATATCCACACCCCCCCCACATGCTTCCTCACCCAACCCCATCCATCCCCCACAGACACACCCACACCCTCCTCCACACCACATATATCCACACACCCACAGCCCCCCACAAACTTATACCCACCCCCATGCCACTGTGTACACTACACAAACGCATGTAAATCAGGACGAAAACGTTTTTTGAAATCAAATTAATGAATGTTGTAGATACTCACTTTTAGAATATACTTGGTATTTTTCTGGTTCTGAGACAGCAAACCCCCTTGCTGAAAGGAATACTTCTGGGGGCAAAGGTCAGGGCTTAAGTGGCGGGATTTCTGGTTACAAGATGGCAACCAGGAGGTGGGGCACCTGTCAAGGGGCAGGGCTACCCATGCAGCCCTTGATAGCTTGCTAAAACTTGGTAAGCAGCCCTCCACCCAAAATAATTGCCTGCCCTTAATTTACTTCTGCAGTCACCAGCTACATGTGCGTTTTGCTGCAGTGAATTACTCTGCCATGACATAGTACTTTCAGGGACAGACAATTAGTTTACTGCACCCTAATATTGGCACATGTGTAGCTGGTGGTGTTTTACTGCAAAGCTAATTTCACAGACATTAGACATCAGGGCTGGAAGGGACCTTGGAAGATCTTTGAGTCCAGCCACCTGCCGCAGAGGCAGGAAGTCAGCAGGGGTCATAGGATCCCAGCAAGATAAACATCCAAATTTCTCTTGAAGGCGTTCAAAGTAGGTGCTTGAACCACCTCCAGTGGCAGTCTATTCCAGACCTTGGGGTCTTGGACAGTAAAGAAGTTCTTCCTTATGTCGAGCCTGAAACGATCATGGAGGAGTTAGAGATCATTCGACCTTGTCATCCCTTGGGGTGCTCTGGTGAACAGGCATTCCCCCAGATCCTGGTGAGCACCCCTTATAAACTTATAGGCAGCCACCAGATCACCACTGAGCCTCCGCTTTTCCAAGCTGAAGAGTCCCATAGCTCTCAGCCTCTCATCATGTGTGTGGTCCTCCTCTGTACTTACTCAAGCTTCTCCACATCCTTTTTGAATTGTGGAGCCCAAAACTGGATGCAGTACTCCAGCTGCAGCCTCACCAAGGCCAAGTCCAAGTCCAAGGGGAGAATGATGTCCTGGGACTTGCTTGAGAAGCAACTATGGATGCAAGCCAGCATTTTGGTCGCTTTACTAGCTGCAGCATCACACTGCAGGCTCATGTTCATCTTGTGCTCAATCCTTACCCCCAAGTTCCTCTCATCCGTAGTGCTAATCAGTGTAGCACTGCCGATCCTATAGACATGCTGCAGGTTTTTCCTCCCAAGATGGAAAATGTTGCATTTTTCGGTGTTAAACACCAGGTTCTCATGCGCCCATTTACTGAGCCTGTCAAGGTCAGCCTGGATTACCCTCAGGTGTGGATGCTTTACCCCGAAGTTTGGTATCTTTGTCGAACTTGGCCAGTCCATTTCTGACTCCAGTGTCCACAACATTAATGAAGAGGCTGAACAGAATAAGTCCAAGGACAGAGCCTTGAGGGACCCCACTGGCCACAGGGCACCATGATGATTGACTTCCGTCAACCACCACCCTCTGGGTCCAACCATGGAGCCAATTCCCCAGCCAGTGGATCATGGTGGACCCGAGGCCGCAGTTGGCCAGTTTTGCCAAAAGATGATCATGGGATACCAGATTGAAGGATTTTTTAAAGTCGAGATATATGACATCAATCTCTTTTCCCTTGTCCAGGTGATAGGTCACCTGGTTGTAAAAGGAAATAAGATTGGTCAAGCAAGACTTCCCTGCAATAAACCTGTGATGGCTATGCCTCAGGATGTTCCCATCAGCCAGTCTGTTAAGAATGGTTTCTTTGATAATCTTTTCTAAGACCTTCCCCAAGACAGAGGTCAGGATGATGTGCCTGTAGTTTGCTGGATCTACTTTTTTCCCTTTCTTGAAGGCACCACATTGGCCTTCTTCAGATCTTCAGGCACTTCACCAGAGCACCAGGAGTTCTCGAAGATCCATGCCAGTGGCTGAGCTATAATGCTTGCCAGTTCCTTGAGTACCCTGGGGTGTAAACTGTCAGGGCCTGCTGACTTGAAGGTATCCAGCCTCTCAAGGTGTTCCTTTACAAGGTTAGCATTGTTGGAGGGTAACGAATCTCCCTCACCTAGACCTTCCCATCCCATAATGGACAGGGTTGTCCCTTGGGACTGGTGAAAAACCGTGCAAAGTACCCATTTAGCAAGTTGGCTTTTTCCTGGGCGTGAGTTGTCAATTATCCCCATCTGGTTTAGCAGGGTCCAATGTTGTCCTTGCTTTTCCTCTGGCTCCCCACATATCTAAAAAAGACTTTTTATTGTCCTTGATACTTGTAGCTAGTTGGAGGTCAGTCACAGACTTGGCTTTCCTGGTTCACTTCCTGCAGGTCCGGACCAGTGCAGAATATTCCTCCTTGGAGGTGGATCCCGTCCTCCATCCTTTGTAGGTCTTTCTTTTTAGACACAGGAGGTTCGCTAGTTCCCTGCAGAGCCAAGGGGGCTGCTGTGCCCTTTTGATGCCTTTCCTCTGAGACAGGATAGACTTTGCTTGTGCATCCAGGATTGCTCCCTTGAGGAGCAAACACTCATCCTGAATTCCCCTCCCCTTTGAGTCATAGTTCCTTAGAGCCTCGCTGACAAGCCTCCTGAACTTGTCAAAGTCAGCTTTCCTGAAGTCAAGGACTTCCGTATTGCTGACTGACTTGCCAGCTTTACAGCTGATGGTAAAAGTGATCAGCTCATGGTCACTGTCACCCAGTCACCTACTCACATGCGATCATTAGGTTGCTGATTTGGTCGTCCCCTGTTGCCAGTATCAGGTCAAGCAGCACTTTACCTCTCATCAGCCCATAGACTTCTTGAGTCGGATAGAGTTCATCCACGCATTCATTAGTCTACTCCACATTGAAGCGCACTGGTAGATGTACCCAATGGGTACCAACTAGGGCCCTGGGCTACTACCACTGGCACTACTACCACAAATTATCATAACATATTTTTAAAATGACTTTCTTCTGGCTCGAGTAACATGGTGGTTACATGGATGAAAAGCATTCTCCCTTTTCTGCTTTTAATGCATCCCTTGAGCTGACTTCTTTCAGCTCACTATCCACAACTAATATGTTGCACTCTGGTATTCCCCACTACTATTCTCACAATTAACCACTACACAATATACTATGCTTAGGATATTTACAAAATACATCAGATCAGTGATAGAACTCACTGGGTGTGTCTACATATGCGTTTGATCTGGGATCAGTTTACTCATGAATAAACTACTCATGAGTAAATGCTGCTGAGCAAGCATCTACATGTTCAGGGAAGTGGGAGCAGATTTGCTGCTAATGGCAACACACTGCTCCTGCTTCTTGGGGCCCTGCAATGGGCCCCTGCAGCCACCAAGGGGAGCTCTAGGTTCCCCCTGGGTGCTAGCTCAGGGGCTGGCAGGGGGCACAGAGCCAGTAGACAGTTCATTATTGTATGAACTAAAGCAAGTTCCGATTTCATTTTACTGTAAAAGGGATTATAACTTTTAAGTGTCCGCATAACTTCTAGTGATCTATTTTCCATGCTAAGGTATTTCGGAGAGGATCCAGCTGAAAGGGGTGCTCTAGTTGTACTAGTCACATGCGAATAGTCTCTGTTCAAAGAGCTTCCAACATAAATAGACAAGGACATCACCCATTTTTACAGATGGGAGACTGACACAAACTTGTTCAAAATCATGTGGGAAGTCTCAGAAAGCACGATACTGAACACAGATCTTCAGAGATGGTCTCAGTTCAACGTATTAGCTGCAACACCATCCCTCCTTCCACCTTTCTCTGTTCTATTTCCTTCAAAATTTAGCTCTTTCATCTATCTTTTACCAGCCATCATCATGCAGGAACAATGAGCCGTCATGAGGGAATAAAGGTCAGTTTTGAAAGTTCTCTTCCGGTGGTTTGTGGTCCTGTCATTAGCAAAGCCTACCTTACATCATTATCCTATCATGCCCTGCATAGGACAGAGAAGAGACAAAAAAATCTCCTCTTGGGTCATTGCTTTATTGGCCAGGGCCAAATGCAGTCTTGCCACTTCAGCCAGACAGAAATCAGAAAGTCTTATAGCACCCCTTGCAAAAGATGGTACCACATGCTCTCTGGACAAAACTGTTCTATCAAGGTACTTATACAGGCCACGTCATAGCAGTATGTGGGCCCCACACAAAAACTAGTGGATTGCAAGTCAGAATACCATTACAGTGTGGAGGGGGAAGTATTATTCCTATTTACAGATGGGGGACTTAGCCATAGGATAGAGTCAAAGTACATTCATCTAGGAAATCTGGAGAAAAGCCAGAAATAATCCAGTCCCCTTGCCACTAAATGAACCTTCCCTACACAATCTCTTTTTTTATTTTTCCAGATACACTACTGTTTTCAGGGTTTCAGTGGCTAAACACCACAATTTAGCTCTAAATCTAGAGCATGTTATTTCCTGCACTTTTCAGTGTTTCACTTACACAAGCATTTGCCTGGCATAAGAAATTATGAGCTCAAGATTCCCAGGGTAAATGGAAGATATGATCTCAAAATAATTTGGTATTTCTTATTTATGCTGAAATATTCTGTTACTGATTGAGGAGTGTAAACATGTCAGTGACTGTATGAAACTGTTTTACAAATCATTAATCTTTAACAAAAATAGAATGGTAGGGGAAAACATAAAAGAGAAAGAGAGGATCTGACCTGACATTACCAACGCAGAAAAAAAACAGTATGCTATGCACTGTCTCACACCTTCTGCTGTCCTCCGTAAAAGTCTTTTGGTTACAGAGCAGTCTTTCCTTCTTTCTGTTTTTCTTAGTAGCTGTTCTTCTTTATGTGGAATACAGATAGTCTGCTGCCACTGGTATTTAAACTCAGTTTCATTTTGTATAACACTAAAATAGGGATTACAGAAATGGCTGAAATTATCACAGACATTCACAGATTTCCTTTCAGTGAAGGCCTAAGATAACTATAGCAGTATGAAATCTAGTTAGTGTTTTAAAAAATAAAAATGTCAGGAATTATACTTTTGTTTAAAGACTACCTCATTTTTGACAGGTTAAAACTTTCTTTTTTTTTAATTTCCTTTGTCCCTGTGTGTGACCTATACAGAAAAAGGGGGAAACTAATTTACTGTATATAATAGAAAAATATGGAATTGATTGGTATAGTTAGCTAGAAAATGTCCCTTAAAATGACAATAATTTTTTTTTACAATTTCACCCTCCCCACCTTCTCGACCCATTTATTGTCCATTTAAAAATGAGTGAAAATGCAAAAAGCAAATAAACAGAAAAAGGAGCATATTTACTATTTCTTTAGTAAAATTATATGTAATGTACTTTCAGTTACAAAATTTCTAGAAGTCCCTTTAACTTTAAATAAAAGCAGGACTTCCTAAGAAATTATAAAGACTTCTCTACAGACTCATCCACACACTACTACCTAGACACAAGATACAAGCCAGAATATTAGCTGAAGCAAGTTTTGACCATTCTTTTCCTCTTATAGCCAGTTGGAACACAGTAATTTATGTTCATGGACTTATGCACTTCAATTCAGATGCATGTTGGATGAAGCGATTAACTCTTTGATTTTCATCTTCATTTTCAGTAATGACCTTGGAACACACTTAAACCATTAACACACAAAGCAGATCTTTAACAGAAATGACTTATTGCCAGTATTAACTGAAAGCTGCTCTTCAGACCTTCAAACCTAGATGATGTTTTTAAAATAGTATGTTTTCATTTGAAACTGCTTTCAGTTGTCCAAGGTTATTTAGGATATGTCTTCACTGCAGAGTTAAAGCAGGGAAGTGATTGGCCATCCAGGTGTGTATTAACCAAGCCCTGCTGTGACTATAAATCTGAGTTTACCCTTGTGTATGGCTAGGACTTCTGGGTGCACATTCCAGAGCTTGCAGCACTGTAAAAAGATGAGTTGTTTTATGACTGTTTTCTAGTGATTTATAGAACTTTTCTGTTCCTGATATGTTAGAGGAATTATGGAAGACTTCAGAGAACATTCTGCCTTCAGGTGGTTTAGCAAGTATCCTCACTGAAAAATGGGCAGATCACCAGTCTGAGTGAAAGCAGCTTCCTAACTGCAGACTGTACCCCAAGATAGGATTTCTACAACAGGTGAAAAGCGCCATTAAATTTAGGTAGGAGAATTTTGTGTCTTGTTGAGAGCTGGGTTAGGAGCCATGCTGAAAAACTGAAGTAGTTACTTCTGAAGTGAAGATAAGGCTTACAAACAGTGCCCAGTGAAGTCAAGGGTTGTCCTTCCGTAGAATACAGTGTCCAGTAACTTTTTGTTCATAGTTACTAAGAGCATCCTCTGTCCCTCAGGGCTACCAAAAGAAGAACAAATCCCAATGGTTATACTAAACACAATGCTCCCATTATAGGAAACATGAAAGGAAAACCAGTTTCTCTGTGAACATTGTCTCATCATTCTGAAAACAAAGTACCGTTGTCAGTACTTTCCATAATTTAAGAGTCAAAAGATCTAAAAGGAAACCTGATGAATTCCCAAGGATCCTATACAGTGGAATCCAACTGCCTGAAACCTTAGTAAAGTTACTTTAGGTTAGCAACAACTGTGTTTAAATACTCTTGTGTCATTACTTCCCTGATAAATGTAGACAAGATGTTTTTTTTTCTTCTGAGGATTGTGCTAACCATAGCACACTGAAGGGCTTGTTTGTAGTAGAAACTTGCACCAGAGGATGTAACACAGAGGTTCCCAAGCACCGGGCCATGGCCCAGTACCAGGCCATGAAGAGTTGGCTTGAGCCTCCCACTCGGACCCCTATATGTCCATCAGGGCAAGCAGCTTCTGCCGGCAGCAGTCATATGCAGGGTTAAAGCGAGGCAGCAGGGCAGCCCTGGGAGGGAGACAGCCGGCTCTGTGCACCCTATCCCTCTCCCATGCCAATCCACAGTATAAAAAAGGTTAGGAACCACTGATATAAAGAACTTGCACCCTCCACTTGGACAGTTGTATTTGTTTAAATAGAAGTCAGACTTTAGACTGATGCAAAGGCACTGAGGATACTCTCATTCTATTTTAGTTTGGTTTAGCTGGAACTGAATAGGAAATGGTGATTAATACCTCTGTATACTGCATTGATAATCCTGAAGCTAGAATACTTCATGCAATTCTGGCACCTACATTTTAAAAAGGATAGATTAAAACTGGAGAGGATGTAGAGGGGAGCCATAAATATTTTTGAGGATTTATTTGAGGGTTGGAAAAAATAAAGTGTACAGTGAGAGACTTAAGAGCTCAATTGCTTACCAAAAGGAAAATCAAGAGTGGCCAAGAGCCACTGACTAAAAGGTGAAGCTAGACAAATGAAAAATTTATATATATATTAACAGTAAAAGTGATTCTTACTGAGCAAAATGCTGGAATCTACATCTTGGTGCCTGTCTGTCAAGACCAGATTGCATGTTGGAAAATATCTTGTAGTCAAACACAAGTTATAACTTTTAATTCTGAGATAATTGGGTGAAAACCTATGTCCTTTGTTATCCTGGAGGTGCAGTTTGATAATCTTAAAATTTATGATTCTGTGGATAAATCAATCTGCTTTTAAAATGAAATTTGCGTTTCTAGCTGGCTTTTTGGAATGACATAGTTAAAACAATGCTAGTTTGTCCACAGGCAGGCCTTAATGGGTGTATCCACACATACAAGCGTGTACACTTGCAGCAGCTCAAATAGAAGTGATGCAAATTTGAGCCTGGGCTTTTTGCCTCAGCACATGTGCTTGGATATGTACTTTGTTGTGCAGCAAATTGTGCCACTTGGGGCAAAATAACCCTGCCCAGCTCCTCCCAGATCTGCAGCCAGGGGGAGCTAGAGCCCAAGGCCAGCACCTGTGCTGTCCCCAGAAGTATAAAAAGCTGCCCTGTCATGGCCCCATTCATACAAAAAGCTGCCCTGGCAAGCAGCTCAGGGCTACTCACTCTCAGGAGCTTCTGGAGCCCGGCCACTTGGTACCTGAGGACACTATCCCTTATGCCAGCTGGACTGCTGCAACAGCATCCCAAATTCATTTTTAAAAATACCCCCAAATCCATGTTTTTCCACAATTAAAACAAAAGACCACTTTATACACACACACACACACACACATATACACATATATCTAGAGAGAGAGAGAGAGAGAGAGAGACAGCAATTGGTTTGGCAATGCTTTATTAGTATATTTTCAATGTTAAAGCAATGTGGAAGCCTACCAGTGTCTCTATCATCATGATAAAATAAATTCTAAATATGTATATGTGTTGATGTGTAATTTTGGTTTTCTTCACACATGATGGATATGTGATGGGGATGTGGTGTTTGCAGGAAGGGAGTGGAAAGGGGTGTGAGGCAGGTGGGTGGGTGTGTGTGGAGGGATGTGGGTTGATGTGTGGGTAGGTGTAGGGCGATTGCTGGGGGGACTGTGGGTGTAGGAGGCCATGTGGGGGGGCTGCTCAGGAGGGGTGGTTCCCCTGGCCCCCACAGGGTGCAGTCCCCCCTCCACATTGCATAGAATGCTTCCCCCCACAGGGCCCCAACTCTCCCCTGGAGGGCCACAGCCCCTATCCCCAACAGGGCCCCAGCCCCCCTGCCCAGGGTCCCAGGCACCCTGGAGGGCCACAGCCCCGTTGCTCAGGATCCCAGCTCCCCCCTGGAGGGCCACAGCCCCCCTGTCCAGGGTCCCAGGCACCCTGGAGGTCAACAGCCC
>NW_017728886.1:70420168-70444623 GCF_001723895.1 Crocodylus porosus | reverse complement strand
CACCCAGGGCCCATAATTTACTTTGAGCAACAGCAGTGGGAGTGAAGCACTCTGAGCCATGGTGGCAGGACCCGGTGTGGCACACAGGGACCACATGCTGGGCCCAGCTGGGTCCTGCCAGCCCTGGGGCCTCTCTGCCACCTGGTAGGACTGGGCCATGGTGACAGGACCTGGAGCATGATGTGGGGACTGCATGCCTGTCCCAGCTGGGTCCTGGGGCCTCTCTGCCACCTGTCTGGGCCAGGCCATGGTAGCAGGACTTGGTGCAGCATGTGGGGACTGTGTGCTGGGTGCAACCGGGTTCTGCCACCCTCGGGGTCCCTCTGCCATCTGGCTGAGTGGTGGCAGAGACCGCACACCACACCCACACGGGTCCTGCTGGCCCTGGGGCTGCTTCTGCCACCTGGCCAGCCCAGCCGGGTGGCAGGAGCAGCTTCAGGGCCAGCAGGACCCGTCTGGGCACAGCACACGGTCCCCATGTGCCACGCTGGGTCCTGCTTCTGCCCTACTGTGCCTCCAGGGGGGGTGGCATGCAGAGGGACATGGGCCAACCCTGTGTAACTCACTAGTCCAGCTTTGCACCAGAGTGGGTCACACAGCTCTGGGAGGCATGGGTTCTGCACACACCTCGCAGAGCCTTGCGACCTGCTCTGGTGCAGAGCCGGATTAGCGAGCCACATGGGGCTTGGCTGGGTCCATAACCCCACAGCCCTGGGGACATCCCCCCTGCTATTTCCCAACCCCCCCCCACATTCCCCTGTCACCCTCACCCACCCACACCCATGAACCCTCCCCCCCACCCACTTACCTTGGACAGTGCCGGGGGCTGGAGGCAGCAGGAGAATGAAAGAGATGCTCTGGCTGAAACCAGAATGTCTCTTCTGGAGGACTGACTCCCTGGCACGATCTGTGACTGTGTCTTGCTCTGCTCTTCTGCGGAGCAATTTTTTTTAGACCCCTGGATATCCATTTTCCCTGGGGGAACATTTTTTAGTTCCCACATGTGCCTCTTGCCCTGCCTCAAAGCGGTTTGAGACAGGGCAAAAGGCACGTGTGCACTCGTGTGGACGCGCCCAATGAGTATAGTTCACTGATGCAAAATACCCTACTTTTGACCTGTATTTGGTCACTTCTCCATAGAACTAGGGACACGAATAAGATCCAATTTGTTTGCCAGGGTAGCTTGCAGACATTTTGTATAGCAATGTTGATATCAGAGAGCTGTGGGCACATATTTTCTGTGGTGACTGAATACAAAATTATAATAAAGAAAATAAGGGAGTCATAGCCAGTTCTCCCCATATTCTTTTTGTGCAGTACAGCATGCTAATTTCCAGTTACTTATGTGGCTGCTGCCTTTGCCAGAGGAAAATTAGAAACCAAAATCTTCTCTGGTGCTGCAAATTCAAGACTCCAACTACTTCAACCCTGTCTATGCTATGGCTTCCCCCAGTGCTACTCCTGCAGGAGAATTGTGGGCCACAATTTGCTAGACCTTGAGCTTGCTTCACTTCAGGAGTGGAAGAAATGGCATCTGTACGTGTAATCTCTAAGTCATCTTGAGATCCTCTCTTATGAAAAGTACCTCACAAAATGTGAGTTCTCATTATCATATGACCATGTCTGCACCTTCTAAAGAAAGCAAACTCCTAGGAAGGCCATGGAGATGGAAAATTACAATAATCAAACCTGGAGAAGACAAAAGTGTGAATAAGACTTTCAGCAGATGTGTGATGAGACGGTGTTGAATATAGGGCAATATAGAGAAAGTGTTAATAAGCAGATTTACAAAGACAGGAAATGTGTGAAACAAAGGTAAGCTCAGGATCAAAGAGAGCACACAGATTTCTTTCTTTAGACACAAAATGGCATCAAAGATTTCAAATCACCAGCAGAAATGTTAATGCCTCTTCTTCAATGGCTACTATTAGGACAAAATAGAAAAGGTAAGAATAATACAAAAAGGACAAAGCAAGTAAAATATGGTTCATAGCAATCAATTTATAACAAGATTAAACTAAAATCTTTCAAAGTTTTTGCAGAAAACCACAGACAGAGAGAGAAAGTAAAGTAGCTTCAGCAGCCAAGACTGATACAGACCTATGCCAGAATAACCAAAACCTTGTGGGCATACATCTCATGTAAGGTATAGGAGATTGAGATTCAAGTTTCTGGTTTGAATCTGATAGAGCAATGACTTGAACATGGGTATCTCACACCCTACCTCAGTACAATAACTAGTGAGCTGTTAGAAATTCCAGTGTGGCTCTATGATCAAGAATCCATTTTGGACCTTAGCAACCTTTGTCACTGGAAGTCTGTTTGAATACTGGTGTGTTCCGTCAATGTTTTGTTTTCAGCAAATTGACATTGTCCAACAAGAGACTATCTTGTCAAAATATTGCTGACCAGTTCTCCAGTTTTAGGCCAAGACCCAATTTGTTTACAGCACTCTAATTTGAAGTCCAACAATGGAGCTTCTGCAGACTGAGATGTGTATGCCAGCTTCTTCTCCCAGTGACACTAATAATGATCAGTTTTTGGCATTTCTGTCACTGCCGGTGTCAGGGACTCTGCTCAGACAGACCAGCATGGGCACAGTACTGCCAGGGATGCTGATCATCAGGCAGGCCAGCCTGAACCAAGCCACACCTGAAGCAAGTCTCTTGATTGGCTGCTGAGAGCACCACCTATCCATTTAGCACCAACTGGTGCCCTGGGTCTGCAGGCTAGTTAGCAATTCTGCTGTGGCAAGCCTTCTGGTTCCTGCACTCTGGTTTTCAACTTATTTCTGGACTTCTGTTCTGTTTCCAGGTATCTGCCCCCACTTTGGTTCTGTTTTTGAACTTTGCCTTGTGGATTGCCCTCTAGATTGATAAGATTCCAGGCATCTAATCTCTGGATCCTGACTCTGGATTGTGTCATGAACTCAGCTTCTGGATCTCCCTTTGGCTTTGGTATATGCTTCTGCCCCTTGACCCAGCCCCAGGCCCTGCTTGGAGGGAATTTAGAAGCCTAACCATTAGAACAGACTGCCCACACCCTGGTCCCTTACAGTCTCTATGCAAAGATCTCAAATTATGTGAATAAATTAAGATTCAAAGGCTTTGTGGAAACACTCCATTCCCATTTTGACAGATAGATAAATTGAGGCACAGAGAGGTTTCAAAAACATCACAAGCTTGAAACTAGTCATTTAAAAAAAATAAGTTAAAAGGAGTACCAGCTGTCACCCCTGCCACTGAGTCTCCCCTGTCGATGCTGGTGGTTTTACAGTCATATTTTCCTATTTTTTTTGTCTCCCCTTTTGCTGAATGAAACTCTTACAATGGGGAAAGATGAGTGGCCGTGCACAGTGGGGAAGAACAATGAAACCTACTGGGCAAAAAGATCTGTTAAATGCACAAGGTATACAAACAGAATGTGTGTTTCTTTTGGTAACTCAGTTATAGCAATATTAGGTACTGTTATAATAATTGTTAATAAAAATAGCCAAATGGAAGTCTGATCAAGTTCATAGTGCCCTATAGTTGACTTTGATATGATGTGAGTCATGCAGGAAATCTGTGATAGAGTTGGTCACAGGATCCAGGTCTTTTAGTTCTCAGTCCTGCCTGACTTGGTGCTTGGTGTGTAAAGGTGATGATGTACAGCAGGGGTTCCTAAAGTTTTTATGTTGTGGCCCAGCAAACCGCAGGCCAGAAGTGACTGTGGCCCAGCAAACTGTGGCCCAGCAGTCACAGCCGACTGCAGCCAGAATTTCCAGCCAGAAGACAGGTAAGGATACCCCCAGCCCCTGGACAGAGGTGGGTGTGGAAGGGGGTTGGGCCAAACCCTGTGCTGCTGCAGGCCCTGTGAAAGTACCTGCAGCCTCTCCACTCGGCTCTGGGGGCTACAGTTTGCCAGTCTGTGGCCACTTCCAGTCCAGCAACTGACCATGCTGCAGACCAGAAGCTGACCCTCCGTGGCCCGGCACCAGGCCACAGCCCGGGGATTGACAACCCCTGATATACAAGGTTACTATACGTCTGGGATTTTCCTGGACATCTCTTCTTTGGCTCCCTGTCCTTGTGTCCAGGCAGGTTTTTAAAATGCAAGCAAATGTCCAGGTTTTTGCTCTGCTTCTGCTTTCCCTGGGGACTGGCAGCTTGGCTGCTTGGGGCTGGGAGCAGGGGCAAGGTGATTGGCTGTCAGGGGTCATGTGCTCTGTGCTCAGGCCCTGGCAAGCTGCTCCCAGATAAGAGACTATGTGTGTGAGAGTGTGTGTATGTGTGCACATGTGCAACAGAAATGGGGGGCATGGTGTTGTGGATTGGGAATGAGGGACACCAGCTGGGCTGGAAGGGGCAGGGGGCTGCAGGTTGGGAGAGCAGAGCACTGGCAGCATGGGAGGACAAGGGGGTGCAGCTCAGGAATGAGGGGCACCAGCAGGGCTGGGGGGCCAGGGGGCTGCAGGTCTGGAGTGAGGAGTACTGGCAGCACTGGGGGACAGGGCTACAGGTCGGGAGCGAAGGGCACCAGCAAAGCTGGGGGCTTAGGAGTGAGGGGTAGGCAGGCACGGGCATATCACTGCCCCCCCCAATCATATACCCCTCCCCCTCTCTTTCTCCTCTCCCCATCTACTCCTGCCACCCCACCTCCCCTCCATAGGTCCTCTTTTTTGATACTGGAAATATGGTAACCCTAACGATGTAGGTAAAGAACCTTCTGAGCCCCATGCACACAGCAGGAATGTATTGTGCACTATATCGTAAGTGTCAGATTCTCTCCTGTCTTGGAGATCAGTTCGGCACAGGAAGGAGCAGGAAAATGATACACAGGGAACTGGTTATATGAGTCCCTGATTATGTGGACTGGCCTGCTTTACTTTGATCCTACTGCCAGGTCTAGTAGCTGCTCTAATTTATGCTCTTTAAGAACAGGTGAGACTGATTTTCATGTCAGCCCTGATGTATCCACTGCATTTTTTGACCCACCAGTTATCCATAAGCACGGCTCATGTGTGTCCTGGTACACAGGAAACAGTTCTGCTGACTGTACAATACTGAAGTTCTGTTCCTCATTTCGGGAATTCTTAGCTTGTCACTTATCTAGATTGTAGCTTCTTTGTGACCTTGAACTATGCAAAATCATCATGTTAGAAATAAGAACCCTGCCCTAAATAATGTATCTTGACTAGGCTGAGACACCTCTGTGGATAGAGCTTCAGTCTAGTCCACTGTCCTGTAACAGGGGCTGGCCCATCCTATCCTGCAGAACTTGCAGCAGCAGGGAGCCTTGCAGCCAAGGGGCCCCCTGCGGCCAGGAACACTCCACCATGCCACGTTGCTACTGCCGCCGAATTCACATCCAGCTGCTCATCCTCCCCCCTCCCCCCAGCTTCTTTGTCTCAGGGGGCCTCAAAACTATATTTGGCAGGGGGCCCAAAAATTGTGGGCCGGCCCTGCCTGTAACTGAGCTCCTTACAGTTTGCTTTCTTAACGTTGAATCTAAAAGTTCTGTTTTCCAGCTTGGGACTGTTACTCAGTAGGTAACCATCTTAAATGCAAGAGTTCTTCCCTCTCCTTTTCAATCTTTACCTCTCGTGTATTTGTACATGGCCAATCCTCTCTCTGTTGTTTCTCTCCTAGAATGAAAAAGGAATCAGTGGAGTTCCATGAAGGAAAAATGTAGCCTACAAAGTTAGAAACCATTCATGGGGCATAGTGATTTATTTAAGAAAGAATCCAGATCTCAGCACAGCCTCAAGTTAAACTTGGCACAAAAAGTGAGACGGTTGCAGTTCAGTAGCTGAAGAGGAGGATGGAAAGATCAGTGACTGCTTCAACATTTTTTTTCTCCTGCAGGCAGGGCTGGATTAACGTATAGGCAAGCTACGCATGTGCCTAGGGCCCTGAGCTGTGGGGGGTCCCCGGTCCTTCCCTCTGTGGCAGCAGCATGAATGGCTCTGTCTGCCTCCCCTCCCTTTCCTTTCCCTCCCCTCTCCCGGCCTTGCTGCTGTGGTGGCTGCTTCCTAGCAGTTGCTCCAAGCCCCACTCCCCACTGGCAGTAGCATTGGGGTGGGGAGGGGGAGGTCTTGACCAGCGCAGGGCCCACAAGTTTATTTGTCTAGGACCCACTAAATCTGGCCCTGCCTGCAGGTCACCCATAGGCCACATGCTTCCACTTCTGATATGCTACTGCTGTCACACTGAGCAGGTGATATTTTCTGCTTGGTACCTCTATTATTTCAGGGCAGGAGACAGCACCACTTCCCTTGGAAGTTGGTTCCAGATCCTAGCCACCCCGACTGTGAAGTAGTTCTTACAGATGTCTAATCTAACCCTCCTCTCCAACAACTTGTGGCCGTTATTCCTTGTTATGCCAGGGGGCGCTAGGGGAAACAAGGTCTCTCCCCCTAGTGAGTTTATAGACGGTCACCAGGTCGCCCCTCAGCCTTCTCTTGTGAAGGCTGAACAAGTTCAGGTCCCGCAGTCTCTCATTGTAGGGTCTGCCCTGTTGTTCTGGGATCATGCGGGTGGTCCTCCTCTGGACCCTCTCAATGTTGTCCATATCCCTCCTGAAGTGGGGCGCACAGAATGGACACAGTACTCCAGCTGTGGCCCGACCAGTGTTGCATAGAGGGGGAGGATCACCTCCTTGTCCCTGTTAGAGATGCACCTGTGGATGCACGATAAGGTGCGGTTAGTCCTGCGCCTTGTCGGCCCATGTTCATCTTGGAGTCAATAATGACTCCAAGATCCCTTTCTGCCTCCGTGCTCTCAAGAAGGGCTATCTTCCAATCATCCAGCACCTGGCCCGAGCACCCCAAGTGCTCATAAAGCCGTGCCAAGGGCCCTGCAATAACCCCTGCTACCTCCCTCAAAACCCTGGGGTGGAGAGCATCTGGATCCGATGATTTGAACACATCCAGCCCCTCCAGAAGCTCTCTAGCCCAGTCCTCCCCAATCTGAGGTCTGGAGGCATACCCCCTGAGTCCCTCTTGCATCACGGTGGGGAAGTCCCGGGCCCTGCCCAAGAAAATGCAGGTGAAGAATTGGTTAAAGAGGTCTGCTTTCTCCTCTGGTGCAACCACCAGATTGCCCAGCATATCTTGCAGGGGCCCCATGTTTCCCGGTGCCTTCTTCATCCTCCCTATATATTTGAAAAAGGACTTTTTATTATCTTTGATCTTGGACAGTAGTCCTAGCTCTGTGTCTGCCTTAGCTTTCCTGACAGCCTCCCTACAGGCCCAAGTAGAGAAGGTATACTCCTCTTTGGAGACAGCACCCACCTTCCACCGGTTGTACACTGCCTTTTTGGCAATCAGGCATTCCTGGACTCCCTTGGTGAGCCGAGGGGCTTTGGGGCACTCCTGCCCCCCTTGCTTCTTGTTGGGAAGCCACCGTTTGGGCCCTGAATATTGTCTCCTTAAGGAACGACCACTCGTCTTGGGCACTGAGCTGCCCTGCTCTCCAGAACCCCAGCGCCACTCCCACTAATCTCAACTCGTTGAACTTGGCCCTCTTGAAGTGTAGGGCTACCGTCTTGCTGCAGGCCCTTGACACCCTGTGCTGGATGGTGAATTCCAGCAAGCAATGATCACTATCACCCAGGTGATCAAGGACCTGGAGGACCCTTACCAGGTCGTCGTCTGTGGTCAGGACCAGGTCCAACAGGGCATTTCCTCTGGTGGGACTGTGCACCTCCCGAATTAAGTGGAGGTCCTGTATCTCGGCCAGGAACCTCCTGGAACGGTCCGACCTAGCTGACTGTTCCTCCCAGCAGATGTCCGGGTAATTAAAATCACCCATGACAACTACATCCCTTGCTTCAAGTGCCTCTGCAAGCTGACCCGAAAATTCCCAGTCCAGCTCCTCCCGTTGGTTGGGGGGTCTGTAGTAGACCCCCACCATTAGATCCCTCTCCCTACAGCCCCCTTGTATCTTGACTCAGAGCACTTTCATTTGCCCCTCTGACCCCATTTTGCTGGCAGAAGATGTGTATTGCTCCTTGACATAGAGCGCCACATTTATATCCCTGTGCTTCTGAATGGTACCAGTTTTACACTAAAAGGCTGGATTTAGTCCTTAGTTCATATAATTTCCTGTATGAATGCCTCATCCTATTTTATTGGTGTATTTTAAGTCTGCATTTTTGGAATGATGTCCGATATAGCCTATAATTTGTATTCATAAGTTCTATCACCAACCTGTTTTTCTGTCTTATTGACCCTAACTAGTTTTCAATTAGTTTATTGATTATTTTGTTCATAGACTCTGGATCTGCATACTGTGCTCTGTGTGCCATTTCCTGTTGAGTTTAGTTCAGCTATGATGAATGCAACCACAAAAATAATATACTTTCTGCATTAAAATAGTAACATTGGGTTTCCTAGCTAAGACCACAGAAGTCAGGAAATTCAGAATCAGTTAAAAGTTCTAAGTTGACATGGCAATTTAAAAAAAAATTGCTACCACAATTAGCCTTTGAATGTCAAACAGGGTTTTAAATATAATTTTCGATGTGAACATTGTACCTTTTGGCTTTTGTGGTAATGTTAACTTTGGCTTCCTGCTGCTGAATTAGAGTACTTAATATTTTAAATCCCAGCCCTATTGCTAAAATATTGTTCTGCAAACTATTAGAGTTAGATTTGGCAGTCCTTTCTTGGGCATTAAGACTGTTTGAGATCCATGGGGTTTTGATGAAGTATGGACTGTAGAATTGGGCTCATATAGGATCAAAGATGGAAGTTTGACTGTCAGGAGTTAGATTAAGCTGGACATAGACAAGAATCCAAGCATAGACTCATTTGGTTGCTAATCTTTAAAAATATAGAGTCAACTTAAAACTATCACTTCCGCCTGTTTTTTTTAAGCTGACTGTTGTTACAAGTAACTAGTTTACTATAATTGAAAGAGGTTATTGAAAAAGGCTTTTTTTTTCTCTCTTTTCCATTTGTTTACTCTGTACATTTGACAGCATCTTATGCTACTCATTTTCATTGTTTCCCCTGTGCAGCCAGTTAGTCAGAATCCCCTAGTTTGTGTGGGTTCTTCAAACAGCAACAGTCGGAGGGGGGAAGCATTTAAAATAGGAAAATATGATGCAAAACCACAAAAAAAAATATTAGGGGGGATTAAGTAAGTATCCAAAACTGATTTGACTAGATTTCAAGTTGCAAGGTCCTTCTAAGCGTTGTCTTGGAGTGTGAACTATTTGGCAGGCAGTCTTATGTTGCGTATTCATATTATAAATGAAGAATGCAATAAAGAAGGTATGTCTTGTATAGCACTTGAGCTATTATTATATGGAGAATAATGTGAATGGACCTGTTTTGAGGGTGAAGGAGTAAAAACTGGGTTGAATTTCAAGTATCCTGTCTCTTTAAAAAGTCTTTAGCACTGATAAAGAGATTACAGTTGTGGTGTTTGGGGTTTCTGGGGTCCACTCCATCAGTGTGCACGTGATTTTCATATACTGTTCTAGTTTAAATGGAAACATAGCAGGATTTCTGCTTATAGGTTCTCAGTCAATCCTTTTTGTTGCATGCATTTTTTTCCACAGGAAATTGCTCTTTTCCTTTTCTTAAGAGTTGAGTTAAGGAGAGGATGAGGAATGGGGAAGGAGGAGGGATAGTGAGGAGAATAGAGAATCCAGGTGACAGGGCTGCCTTCTTCCAAGGGGAAATGGGAAGGCCTATGCTTTGAGGACCCCTTAAATGCAAAGTTCTCATGACAGCGCAACTTGCCCTATCGTATACAACTACTAAATGGATTTTGGTGGAGAAAGAAAGTCACTTCATAGTTTCATAGTAGCTAGGGTCAAGACGGACCTGAACAGATCATCTATCCTGACCCCCTGCCACAATGAATGAATCCTGGGTTCACAAGACCCCAGACAGGTGATCATCTAACCTCCTCTTGAAGTTGCCCAAGGTAGGGGTGAGGACCACTTCCCTGGGAAGTTGGTTCCAGATTTTGGCTACCCTAACTATAAAATATTGATTTCTGTTCTCTAACCTAAACCTATTCTCCATCAACTTATTACCATTGTTCCTTGTCACCCTGGGTGGTACCGGGGAGAAAAGGGCTCTACCTATTTGCTGTTGATCTCCCCTGATGAGTCTGTAGGCAGCCACCAGGTCTCCCCTCAGCCTCCTCTTGCTGAGGCTGAACAGGTACAGGTCCCTTAGTCTTTCCTCGTAGGGCCTGTCCTGCTGCCCTCTCACCAAGCAGGTGGCCCTCCTCTGAACCCTCTCCAGGCAGGCCACATCCCTTTTGAAGTGTGGCACCCAGTACTGGATGCAGTACTCCAACTGTGGCCTGGCCAAAGTCGCATACAGAGGGAGTGTCACCTCTCTGGACTGGCTTGAGATGCATCTTTGGATGCATGACAAGGTATGGCTGGTCTTGCTGGCTGCTGTCTGGTATTGGTGGCTCATGTTCATCTCAGAGTCAATAATGACTCCAAGATCCCATTCTGCCTCTGTGCTTTCAAGAGGGGAACTCCCCAGCCTGTATGTATGCTGTGGATTCCTTCTCCCAAGGTGCAGCACCCTACATTTTTCTACATTGAACCCCAAACTATTCTCACCTGCCCACTTTTGAAGTCTGTCTAAATCTATTTGCAGCCTCTCTCTCCCTTCAAGTGTGTCCACCTCGCCGCACATCTTAGTGTCATCAGCAGACTTGGACAGCATGCTTTCCACTCCCTCATCCAAATCGCTGATGAAGATGTTAAGCAGTGCGGGCCCGAGGACCAAACCTTGGGGTATCCCACTGCTCACATCTCTCCAGGTTGAGTACAACCCATCCACCACTACTCTCTGGGTGCACCCCATCAGCCAATTTTTTACCCATCCAACTGTGTAGGCATCAATGCCACAGTCACTTAAATTATTGATGAGGATGGGGTGAGAGACAGTGTCAAAGGCCTTATTAAAGTCTAAAGACCATGTCCACGGCGACACTATCATCCAAGGATTTAGTTACTTGGTTGTAAAAGGCAACCAGGTTGGTGAGGCAGGATCTGCCTTTGATGAACCCATGTTGATTGCTCCTGACCATGATCTCCCCTGCTGGCCCCACACAGATGTGCTCCTTGATGATTCTCTCCAAGATCTTCCAAGCACTGAGGTGAGGCTTACAGGCCGATAGTTACTTGGGTCCTCCTTCCTCCCCTTCCTCCTCCTTTCTTGAAAATTGGGACCACATTAGCCAGTTTCCAATCCCCTGGCACCTGGCCAGGTGACCATGAATGCTCATACAGCTGAGCCAAAGGCTCCATGATGACCCCTGGCAGTTCCCTCAACACCCTTGGGTGGAGGGCATCTGGACCTGCAGATTTAAAAATGTCTAGCCCTTCCAGAAGATCCCTAACTACATCTGCACTGACTGAAGTCCTGACGGAGCTATCCTCGAGATTATCCCTACCTCTGGTAGGTGGGATGTCCCGGTCCCTGTTCAAGAAAACAGAGGCAAAGAAACTGTTTAAAATATCAGCTTTTTCATCTGGTATAGCAACAAAATTACTGTTTGCATCTTGCAGGGGCCCTACATTGCCTGCTGCCCTCTTCTTGCTTCCAGTGTACTTGAAAAAGGACTTTTTGTTGTCCCTAATCCTGGACACTAGCCTGAGTTCCATCTCTGCCTTGGCCTCCTAATAGCCCTCCTACACTCATGGGCTGAGGAGTACTCCTCCTTGGTGATAGCTCCTCCTTTCCACTGGTTGTACACCCCCCTTTTAGTCCTCAGGCATTGCTGAATGCCCTTGCTGAGCCAAGGAAGTTTCTGAGCACCCTTATCCACCTTGCTTCTCTCAGGGACTGTTATCCTTTGGGCCTGGAGGATTGCCCCCTTAAGGTACAACCATCCCTTATGGACTTCCATCTCCTCTACCTTCTGGGCCCCCAGTGCCTCCCCCACTAGTCTCCTAAGATCATTGAAGTTGGCCCTTCTGAAGTCAAGGGCTTTAGCCTTGGTGTAAGCCCTTGACACCCTGTGTTAGAGAGTGAAATCCAGCAGGTGATGATCGCTATTGCCCAAGTGGTCAAGAACCTGCAATCCCCTCAGCAGGTCATCCCCCGTGGCCAGGACCAGGTCCAGCAAGGCATTACCCCTAGTGGGGCTGTGCATTTCCTGGATAAGGTGAAGGTCCTGTAATACAGCCAGGAACCTATGCAAGCGGTCAGACCTGGCTGTCTGCTCTTCCCAGCAAATGTCTGGGCAGTTTAGGTCACCCATGACAATAACATTCAGTGCCTTCATCCTGAGTTAAAGATGAGAGGGTGAGGCTGAGATTCATATTTCAGTGTCACTGATATACATCTGGAAAAACCTCAATGGGATGACTCTAGGGCTAGGTGCAGACATTCAAAAAGCCCAAGGTGGAATTGATCAAACCTTTGTGGGTTTCTCTAAATTGCATAGGTTGGATTGTGGACAGACAGAATACATATTTGGGCTTGGGGCACAGAGAACAGGACGTGCAGGCTGCCTGTATTGGCAGAGGTCAGCAAGTTGCAGGTTCTCTTGCATGCTTCCCAGCATGCCAGAGACTGCCGAGGGCAGCCAAGTATAGCTAAGTGGCAGGCCACCCCTGATTGGCTGCCGGGCACACGTCCCTAATGCCAAATTTGGAGGATAAGTTTACAAATGAAAGGAAGACAGAGCTTTGGAGCCAGGGCCAATGGCACACACAGATGTAAAACTCTGACTGGTCTAAGTGGCTAGCCAAAGATCAGAGTGGGAAAGCAACAAGCAGTTGGCTGCTTTTGTCAAGGCATGGTAGCTCTGAGATTGTTCTAAATTTCTTCTCTGATCCTCCATCTCTCTGGTTCTGACCTGCAATAAGTTCAGCTGGACGCAAGAACCAATCCTCTAGTATCTGGTTGCTTCTAGATCCCTCCTATTCCTCACAGTTCCATGTATTGGTAATAGTGAGGGGCTTGTTAACAACTCTGAAGGAAAGTTGTATCCCTTTCTCATACATACATGTGTTCTCTATCATTCTCATACGGTATGATATTCCTGTATAAATTACAGAAGAAGAGTAAAACAAAGACCAGCTGTCCATAGAGTTTCACCTAAACATAGCAGTGGAAGACACCGTTTAAATTCTAACACAGTACTTAACCCACATGCAGCAATATCAGACCACAAACACAACCTCAGTCAATATGACATCTAAAATATACAAAATATATTGCTACGTAAAAACGTTGTTTTGGACAAGTTTGAAGGCTACGTACTTCACCCCCAAAAACCAAAGGAATAAATAGCTTAGCTATTCAACAGCCCATCTACAAAGCAGTCATAATTTCCTCTTTTCAACCTCAGAAATATCCTTTCTGTCACCAGTTACCCACATATCTCCACCCTCATTCTGAAGAATCAATAGGCAACCTGCACTTCAGGGTACTATGGTATTATGTCTCTGTGTTTTGAGTGCTAAAGAATTGATTTAATACATTTCATTGTACTTTCAGTTGTGAAATGTTGCTGCCGCTCTTGTCAATGGAAATTTTGATATTGCCTTAAATGTAGAGTCACTGCAAGTACAGTAGCACTACATTTTAGATAAAAGAAAGCAACCTTTGCCTTTCTGAAATCATATTATTATAATTAGTGCACATAGTACTTAACAGTCAGTCAAAAATAAGGTCTCTGCCCTGAGCAATTGATTTATAGTGCAATGAACCTGAATTTAGCTGATCCCTTTTTTGATATTCTAAAAAAATATTAACTTTTTAAACCTTTGCTGTCATGGGTTACCTTCTGGTTTGGAAGTGGAAGTTTTGATGCACTACAGGAAAGAGTGTTTTCACTGTATTTCCTGGCTGTCTGGAAGCAGAAAGGACCAGACATCTAATACATGAAAGTTAGATGTTATACCTAGTTTTGCAGACTTTTGAGGCTTAGAGAGATCCTTAAATAGCTACCCAACCCCTAGGATGCTTATCCAAACTAATCATAAGCTCTTAATTCTATTAGCTGCAGTCATCACCTTTTCATAAGTATTTGGGAGAAGAGTGATTCTTTTCCTTGCTAGGTAAACATTTTTATATGGAGAAGTGAATGTAAGCACCTGAAAATAAAATGCTGGCTTCCTCTGCGGAGCCAGCAATACTTGTGGCTGCTGCAGCCTGGCTGCATAGCCTGCCAGGGAGGGAAAGGGCAGGGCAGCTGTCAGCACAGCAAGATGTCTGCTGTTTCTCCCCATCCCTCCACCCCTTGCTGCTTGATTGGCCATGAGGACTGTCTGTGCTGCTGATTAGCAGTGAGGAGCAGGGCTGCATGACAGGCAGCCCTCACAGCCAGTGAACAGCGACGGGGAGTGCCACTGGGGCCCCTTGGTCAATCAGAGACATGGGGGGACCTGCCTTAGTCCATGAAAATGGCTATTAGCCCCATGATCTACACGTGATATCAGCAGGCAGCTGCCTTGAGTCCAGTAGACCCCTATCCACAACCTCTCCAGAATGTGATAGGGAAGTATTAGCTAAGGAGGAAACCAGAGACAGCAGGTGAGCGTGAGCTGGAGGGCTGAGATGTTGGCTGGGAATCAGTCTGTTGCAGGCTGGTACGCAAACTGGAAAATAGTTGCCGCAAATTGTGGATAGCAAGTCACCTGCAAGCAAGGATGAGCCCAAACAGTGCTATTAGTGCCAGACAAAAAGTATGGCCTTTGGCCAGGGGGTCTTCAGACAAGTCTGTTGTTGTTACTCCCAAGGGAAGGGTGGCCAGAGCAAGTATGCTTGGCAATAAGTAGTAGGAGCAGGGTAGGGATCTGTTATGCATGTTGTTTGTAACTGAAAACAATCAGGCCAAGGGTAATTGCACTGTTGGTTTCTGCTAGGAAACCATCCAACCAAACTGCTAGGAAAGCATCCTTTGTTAGTCATCAAACTTTGAGTGTGTATTGAAACCTCCTAGGGGCTGAACCTGATAGAGCATGTGAGGTACCCGCAAGCTACCAAAAATCTAAGGGACTGTGGTGATGACTCACCTTCACGTGCAGGTTGAGGACTGGCCACATACCAGGATTCACCCTCACCTGCAGTGGAATGATTCATCCTCATGCACTTGTGACCTGACTGACTATCCTGCTCGTGATTCCTGTTGGTCCACATTGCATAGGAGGCCACTTAGTCATTTAAGGGCCTTGCTGGGAAACACTAGTAGTCTGCTCAATGGCTGCATCTGTAAACCGGTGACCACAGCTTCTGGTTTTGCCTCCTTTCTGGTAACTAGAAATAATTGCTACAGACCTTGACAGGGACTGGTGTACCACAGTACTGACAGTGACCTTCCACAGAGCGGCTTGTAACAAGATCTCAAATTTTGGACTCAAAATGAGTGGCTCTTTTTGAAAATGCTGGTTGTAATGATTTGTCTCAAGTTAGAGAAGAAATCTGTGGCAGAGCAAAGACCAGGACTCTGATTCACCTGCAGTGCCGGATTATGACATGCTGAGGCCCTAAAATGTGTCCAGTTTAAGAGGCCCCATATGATAAAAAAAAAATCCACAAAATCCACGGCAATGGATTTTTATGGAATTTTAAGATGAATTATTATTTCTGCACAAATTTATGAACTCAAGATGAATAATAACTGTGGAGCTGTGTGTGTGTGTATATACGTATTTTTGTCATATTAGAATGAAAATGTCCAGGTTTTTTTTCTTATTTAGAGGCCCCATATATTGTGAGGCCCTAAACTGTAGCTTAAGTAGCTTAAGCTTAAATCCAGCACTCTTCACCTGACTACCAGCCCTGGACTTCTACCACAACTTTATCCTTCTCGTCTTGACACCAGCTCGGAAAAGGACAGAATTCTTACTGGAACACTGTTTAAAAAAGTAATGTTTGAAGAACAGGAAAGGCTGGGAGAGAAAGCTGTGTAGTTTTCCTAACGCCAAAATATGAAATCTTGAAGCTAGGTTCTATCGTATGATTATCTCATCACGTCCTCTGTCTGTAGGGGCTCTCCAAATGCTTTCTGTAATATTAGAGGTGGTGAGATTTCAATACACAACCCAAAAGGAGATGTCTCAACCTGAGCCTGCAACATTTCTCACCTCTGACAGAGAGGAAATCTTATAGGCAGCTGGCATTGCACATCTGCTGCATAAACCTGCAATGACATCTCTTTGGCTATTTTTTTATATAGCACAGTGCTACGTAATTATAGAACATAAAACAAATAGATAAGCACATCTTTACAAGTTACTTTATATAGAATTTACCATAATAAATATCCCTATGTTAGGGTAATGAGTAAGGACTAATAGCCTAGTTTTATACAGGAATTGTGCTGACACATATATAAAGGGTCAAAACAAGTCGCTTACCAACAAGCATGAGATTTCCAGTTTGCAAGCAGCATAATCCCTTCAGTGGTTTGCACCTCTTCAATTATTTTTTAAAATGTTTTTGATATGCTGCCAATTTAAAAGGTGTGATTTTTTTTGTCAGCCCTGTGCTCTTCTTAATGTAGGGATTCTTTTTTAATTTTGGTTTGGGTTTCAGCATTTGGGTGTGTTTTCTATTTTACGTAAAGTCAGTGGTATAATTATTTCTTCCAGTTGCACAGCATCATTGGCTTTTTAATGCATTATCATTAGAAAAATAAAACCATCAAAAGTAATGTTTCTTCACTGTGACTTACAGAAAGATTTCCAGGTGTTATCATTGTGTAAACAGCTGCTTAGTGCAGAGAGAGCTATTTGCCTCCAAACCTTAGGGCTAAGTATAGACAGTCACAAAACCCTAAGCTGAATCAATTCGATGTTCACAGATTAGTTTAAACTGTGCAGATTGAGCTGATAAGGAAGTGAACAGACATTCACTTTTGATTCTGGAAATGCAGCCACATGTGTGCAGTGGCCCAGGCTAGAAGCCAAGGGGGGTGCTAGAGCAAGCCCCCTGCTTGCCTGGAGCAGACAGCTTGGCCCAAGGCTAGCTCACCCAATCTGGGAGGGGAGTTTGTAGGAAAGGTGAAAAGCATCTTGGGATGCTGGGGGACTGTGAGTTAATTTGAATCTGGAGGGGATCTAGGACAGAAGTTCAATAAACCAATTTAACCTAAGTCAGTTCAGTCTGAGACTAGAGCCATCAAGATTTATCTTAAACTGGTTTGGGTCATTTTGAAAATAGTTTATGTATGCTGAACTTCTCTTGCGTTACAGATTTGAACTGGTTTCCAATCACTTATATCAATTTATGTATGATTTCTGTCTCTAGTCTGGGTGAACCATGCTTTGTTAAAATGGGGGACGAGCTTGCCTGGTTCCGTTCCTGTCACCTGAACAGTGAAGTTCAGATCCACTTGGGGAGTGGAGAGGAAGTAGTAGGTTTGACACCCATTGTTGACTGTGGTTGGAAAAACCTACTTTTTTTTTAGTGTGTTAAGTGGCCATTCCTATAACGTTTTGACACCAGATTATAACTAAGGGCCATTTTTACACGTTACACTGTGAGCCACACAAATGTTGATCAGTGTTAGTGCTAGCTTGGAATCACACCCTTAGTCTAGAAAACTTTTTTGGCTGTTCCCCACCTGTACAACTGTAACTTGCCACTACAGGCCTGGTGAGCTGGGGCAAGACTAGGAGCTATAGCTATGAGTTGCCACTAGAGGGCTGGTAAGACAGGACAGATTTTTATCCCTGCTTTAGTGGCAGGGGTGTGCGCCAGATCCTGGGATACTGGAGGACTTCAGTTTGTGCAGCACATCTGTGGAGAGTGGACACACCTTAATGGAACAGGAGCTGGGTAGTGCAAATAAGAGATAATACTACCCTGAAGTGGCATAACAAGTGCTTAAACCCACATTAAGGTATCAGTATACAGTGAGTCCAGGGGTTAACAGTTCCAAGAGTTGCCCAAAGTTACCATATAACAAAGTCCATACTCTAAAGCTGTTGAGCCCCGCTGTAGTATCATGTGCTGTTTCTGTCATTTCTTGTTGGGGGAATATTGTGTCAAGACAGGGCATCAAGCAACAAAGGACATAGATCAAATTTTGTATTATGAGTGAGTATATTTTTTTCTAGATTTTTTACTGTATTTATTCCAAGTAACTTCATTACATGTTTTTTCTCCTATATACATGCTGAATTCTGTTCCTATATGTCATGGGAGGCAAAGTAATGAACAGAACTCACCTGCAGCTCAGGATGGGATGTGCACGAGGCAGAGGGAGGAGCCCACGTGGCTCGTTAGCTGCCTTTTTGTTCAATTGTGGCTAGCTGGTGATGTCACCATCGGACACTGGCTGGCAGCGATAAAAACAGTGGCTGCGGCCATGGAGGGGGTGGATAGCCCAGGTGAGGAGCAGGAACCATCGCCGACGATAAGAGGAGCCTCTGCTACAAGACTGGGGGAGCCAGAAGAGCTGGCAGGGACGCAGATGGAGTGGGGCCAGACCTCCCAACTGTAGACTGCACCGGACAATGCTGGAATGGAGGCATGGCACTTGAGGACATGGCTGGAAGAGCACCCAGGAGTGAAGTGACCCACAGGTGGGGTGCCGGGACAGTGGGGCGTGGAGACAGTCTTGCCAGGGAGGAGAGACTACAGGAGAGCCCCGAGGGAGTACAATCGGGGCGGGCATTGCTGCCAGGCGCCGATAGAGTGACGGGCAGGAGGGAGGAACGCTGGAGGTGATCGGTCCATGTCGGGCCAGAAGGGAGCTGGGAGGGGCTCGGAGTAAGCCAATTAGAGGGTAGGGAGACACCAAGCAGTCAGCTAGCACTCCTCTGGCTGGCTGAGGCCAGGGGAGAGGAAACCTACCCTTCCAGCCCAGTACCAGAGGGGTGGGGGTTAAGCAGGACTTGACTCTGCCTCCTGAAGCTGGGAGCCAGGAGTGGAGCAGGAGTCCCCCAGTCATACCCCATACCCTCAGTTTCAAGGCTGGCTGAAGGGGATGTGGCTCAGGAGAAGCCCATACAGGGGTTTGGCTGCCCTCCCCAGAGCCAGGAGCAGGGATGGAGTCCCCCAGCCACCCCTGCGCTCTTAGTCTCCAGGGGCTCCAGACCTGCTCCTGGCTCCCAGTTCCTGGGAGTGGAGTCAAGCCCCAGTGCAGACTTCCTCTGCCCCCCCCCCCCCAACAGCCAGTTTAGAGACAGAGGAGGGGGTGTAGCTGTGGGACTCCAGTCCCACTCCTGGCTCTGGGGAGACAGAGGAAAGCCCCCAGTTCAAGCTGCTCCCTCCACCCCTCTGCCCTTCCCCATGCCAGGCTGCTCCCAGCTAGGAGTCTGGTGCCAGGCCAGCGGGGTGGGTTCCCCCCTCAACACTTTCCTCAGCTGGCCTAGAGGCTGAGGTGGGGATGTGGCTGAGGGAGTTGCCTGGCTCCTGGTTCTGCAGTGACCAGCAGGCTGGGAGGCATGCTGTAGCACCCTTTGGCTACTGGTATAGGCCACTGCAGGGATCTGGCTACCTTTCCTATTTGAAAAGTGACACTTGCCTATTGCTTCAGTCTACACTGTTCACGTGCTTATAGGTTCAGTCTTTGCAGTTTAGAGATACCTGCAAAGATTGAATCGATTCAGCCTTGGGCTTTTTAACTGCCTGTACTTAGCCCAGGAGAAAATTGCCTTGATTTAACTATATTGGGTTAGGAAACTTCGGATCCTTTAGAAATATTTAGAACTTCAGTTGGTGTAGAAACCTTAAGGCAAGAAAGCAATTCAAGTTAAACTGACTGACTTGTGGGTGCGGGGGGGCGTGTTGTACAGATTTCATTAAAGACATCCAAATTTGCTTCTCTTTCAGATTTAAGTCAGTTACAGACCTAGAAAACCTTGAAGTCCTTCAATCTTTTTCTTGCAAAATTTCTTTTGTCTTAAGTTAAAGTATTGGTGAGAACAGTTGTTCTGACAATAGTTTGATTACTCAGGATAACCATTGACTTCATGAGATTTGTGCCTTTTGGGTGTTATATCTTCTGGGAACAGCTAACCCTAACTGCTTCTTGAATACAGTTCTTAGCCTAACAGTCCATAACGAACCCTCTGTTTAACCAGGCTCCCTGGTAATCTTGCTTGAATCTGTTTTTTTCAGGAGACATTTATGTTAGACGCCTTTCTGCTGGAGAGTTTCATGTGGGAAGCTGTCCACATCTCATCTGAGCTTGTCAACTTCCATATTTCCTGTGTTTTCATATGTGGAACTCTCATTAATCTAAAGACCCCTCATTTTATTGGCCATTCTCAATAAGGTAATATCACTTGTTCAGTGCAGAGAAATGAGCAGATAGGAAAGAGCCATCTGGTGAAGGTGGCAAAATGTTTGATGTTACACCATGCTTGCAAACTATCTAGGTTTGAAATGTGTATTTTAGTGTTAACAATTGTACTATTTCTTGAAAAAACTCAGAGAGAAAAACCAGGTCCCCACAAGAAAGGTGAGTAAAGGCATGATTAAAAGAAGCAATGAAAGTGAGCCCAGGAGAACAAAGGCGAGGGACAGAAATTCCACATAAGCTGGTATAAGTGATCAGAAACTGGTTCAATTCTGTGTCACAACAGAAATTCAGTGCACATAAACTGCTTTCAGAATGACTGAAACTGGTTTAAGAGTAACCTGGATGGATGTAGTATCAGACTTAACTGATTTCAGCTAAATCAATTTATTGAACTTCTGCCTGGGATCTTATAGTTTACTGAAACGTAGGTCAATGAAAAGTGGATGAGAGCAACATCCAAAACTATCTGCCCTGAATAGAAAGAGGTTTTAGGTTATCATTATGTATGCGTGTTCTCTAAATTCGTGTCCCTTTGCTCCAAATTTATCTTCCTTTGTCTTTCTCTATTATTTTTGAAGAATAAAATGAGATTTTACATTTTTAGCATACACTATAAACCAGTGCATTTCTATGGTTATCTCATTATCATGAATAAGTTTATTGGTAAAAAAAAAACCCTGTCTTTGATCTAAGTATTTCACCCACTCGTAACCTTTTGACTTAACTAGCAGTATAACCTGTGAAAATCCCAGTGATCCACCTCGCACAGAGTTTGCTTCTTTTTACACAGATTATTTTGTCTGGTTTTCCATCACATTTTGGCTTTGTGCCAAGTTCTGCATTAGAAACCATGGCCAGAAATGAGTATATATAAGCTTAAGTAAATCTAAGGTAGTGAAACTTACAGCTATCAGCTCCCTCTGAGAGTGCAAGATACACTAGTCTTAGACTTGTTAGACTTCACACCCACTTACCAGCATGAAAGCTAGAACTCCTTACCTACTGTCTCCAAATTTGGACACATCTTGCTTTAGGTTTATCTCCCAAAAAATTCTCATTGTTATGACAATAGGCTCAGTTCCACTTTAGAAAGGATTCCAAGAAGGTGTTAGCTTCAAGGAGATCAAGAAATTGATCTATATGTAAATCAATTTATTTTATAGAGATCAATATATTTTAATTCTATTAGATATCTTTGTAATAATCTGTTTTGACCTATTGTATAACACTGGCTAAAGGACTGCAGTCTGTAATTCCCACACTGAGGTCATAAATCCTGGAAAAATTGTATCTTTTGGATATAATCTTGATTTAAAGACTTCAAGGAGAGACTCCACAACGTTCCTCTCTGCAAGTTATTCCAGTGGTGGGTTATTCTCACAGTTGAAAATTTGCACAAAAATTCTAGTTTGTTTCTATTTACCTCAGCTATTGCATCTTGTTGTGCTTTGTCTGCTAAAATAACTGTCATTAAACATCTCCTTGACAAGGTGCTTAAAATGCTAGACTCTGCTAGGTATAATAAAGTAAATCTATATGGCTCAAGAAGTACATCCCTATAAAATGTTCAGGCTCCTGTGGAAAATACGTTGCAGCCAAGCCACCCAGTATTACTTACCCTCTTTTGTACTCACCTGCCATGCTTTTGATGTTAAAGAAAATCCAGAAGAGAAAATCAATATTGGGAGGTGAGTTGATCAGATCTTACTGCAACCAAATTAGACAACCAGCCTCTTCACAGGGCTCCTCTGTCCCCATACCCTGCCCTTACCATGCCAGAGCTTCTGAGGTGCAAAACTAAGTTACAGTCTCTGCTTAGTGCACCTATACAGTCCTATAAGCTCCTATTGATTGCCCAATGCCTGTGCCACAGATTGTCCTCAATAATTGGACTTAAGTCCTCATGGGTACCCAATATGTGGTCAGTCCTTAATTTTACTTCCCCTTCTGACCTCAAGGTAAATTCCTGCTCAGATCACTCTCATGGCTATCACTTGCAGCCAGTATCCAATTAAGCACCTGAGTCCCAGTGCTATTCCCTGTTAACTTCAGAGTACAAACAATGAACCGCAGCCAGCCTGAAACAGTCTCGTGGCTGGGTTCCTATGTGTTTTTTTCTGCTTAGGGAAAAACCCTGTCTTCTCTTAGTGGTTCCCTTTAGCTAAAAGGTGCACATGCTCATCAATGGAAACCAACTATGACATTGTTTAAATGCAGTCAACCCTGAGTGTGAGTATAAAACACATGGCCCATACTAGGCAAACATACTGCTAACACAAGAATAGATTAGCGCAACCATCTGAATAAGGTATATGGTAGTGCCCATTGAGCACAGTTACCCTCAGCACCGACTCTTTTTCAGTTCATAGAGAGCCACTACAGGGAATACATTCTGACTACTTCTTCCTTCTCATAGTTGAGTTGCACCTTTCTTTCCTATTTCCACTGATTCCTGTTTCTTCACCAGCCTTAAATGTCTGGCAAACATCACCAAACAGGACACTAAATGGTTCACCCAGAATTCCTCTGTTGCCTGCTCTCTCAGCCTGTTACTTATGATTAGTGTGGCCCTGCCCTCCGTGAAGTGATGCCAGACCACATTGCCCTATGCCTAATCTGTATATCAATTTTTGAACAATCCCAGAACTTGTGACAAGAACACCTGGTTCCAGTCATGTGTGGGGACTAATTGGCACATAGATCCTTAGTTGGGGGTGGGGGGGTATCTGGAGTACACACACATACTGAGCAGTATTGAACTATGGGGTCACCATGGCATGAAATGCTGTTGACTCTGATGAGGCCCAGCCCAATGAACAATATAGTAAATCATGAGCCTTTTGGCTTTGGACTAATATCATGTATAGATTGTGCTATATAAAAGTAGGTATAAAAGTGCTAGTTAAAAGTGTGTTTATGGAGTATCTGAGCTAAAACTTACAGCAGTTTCAAAAAAACGTAAACTACATCAATTCTGGGTGAACTAAATCTATGGGTACTATATGCAAATTATTACAGCTATGCTATTTCAAAGTTTGTTTCTTCAAATTTGTTTCTTCCATGTGCTCAGGGAGAGCTCAGTCTGACTGTAAGGAGCGGAAGAATGGGCTACAGGGAGAAGAAGTTGGAGGGCAGAGGGCAAAGGGGCTACCTGACCTCCTAGATTTATTTGCCCTGCTATAGGAGTGGAAGGGTGACAAATTCAAGACAAACCTCCAATAATTATATTCTATACCTGGAAAATGAATCAAATATGTACATTTTCCACATATAGACTCTAATTATTGAAGGGTCATCTTATATTCAAGTATATATGGTAGTTATTATACTACAAGAAAGATAATTACCAGAGAGAAGGAGGCACATTTGTAGCAGAATAACCATATGCACACTATGGCTTTTACTGGTCTAACTGTATCCTTAAAAAAAAAAAAAAAAAAAAGCCTCACACCTTTAACCAAAATAATTATAATGGTACAGCTTTCAAGATTTGTACCAGGCCTTAAGAGAAACTGAAGGCAGATTCAGCCAACTGACTAATTGCCTTAAATACTGCAAAGTACTCCCACTGATCTAGGTATTAACATGAACCTGTTGACCCTGATCATGCTTTGGGTTTCTTTTAACTCCTGAATTATGCATCACTCTTAGAATACTGGCTGCAGCAAGCTGTGAAATAGTTTCTTTCAAAACGTGTATGAGTGCATGATAGCTTAGGGTCAATATCTGTCACACAGTTTTTCTGTGGTTAAATGGAAACCACTTGAAATAGCATCATCAGTCCACAGATCAGCTCTATTGAGAGCTTATTCCAAGCTGTCTGTACAGAGGGGGTAATTAGCTTACCTTTCATGGTAATGTTATTAGCTTTGCATCAGCCACTTATGCTGTAGAAACTCTTGTATTGTAGTTTAAGGCCTCACTTAGAATCACAGAAGCAAAGAGTCGGCAGGGACCTAAACAGATCATCTAGTCCGACGCCCTGCCATGGGCAGGAAGGAGCACTGGGGGTGGCAGGGGTCATAAGACCCCAGCCAGGTGTCTATCCAGTCTCCTCTTGAAGATCTCCAATGAAGGTGAGAGGACCACCTCTCTGGGCAGCCTATTCCAGGGTCTGGCCAGCTTTACCATGAAGTAGTTCTTCCTAATATCTAACCTAAACCTATCCTCCCTCAGCTTGTGGCCATTGTTCCTGGTGACTCCAAGGGGGGCCCTGGTGAACAG
>NW_017728886.1:70409717-70420157 GCF_001723895.1 Crocodylus porosus | reverse complement strand
AGTCCCTGCTGGTGGCCCCTGATAAGGTTGTAGGCAGCCACAAGATCCCCCCTCAGTCTCCTCTTGTGAACACTGAAGAGATTCAGGTCCCTCAGCCTCTCCTCATAAGGCTGGCCACAGCTGATTTATGCTACAGTGCTAACAAGGCTAAGGAACATAGTTTACAACACAATACTCCACTTGCCCAGTCACCATATGATGGTTCATACTTGTCCTGTTAGAGCTTTTTCACTGATTATGGCACTTAGGAGGGTAGAAATTGGCTTCAATGCCTGTTCCAGTGAATATTTAACATTTAAATATTGATTGGAGTAGGGACCAAAATTTAATTTGAAAGGGGGGAAGAATACTAATTTTTATCTTGTTAAATTCTCTGCAATTGAAACATCATGACTGATAGTAGTGAAGAGCCTACATCAAGGATTTCTTATATCTGGTAAAAGCCCAGGAAAGCAGTTAAGGGGTGGAACCAAGAATATTTCATATTTGCTAGTTGCTATCAAGCTGTTTTAGCCATGTTAAAAAGTGCTATGATTTAAATCCTCTCAACTATTTTCTAAATATCATTTCTAAAATTCTCAACTGGCAGCACATTTAACCAGAAGTAAAGTTTATAGTTAAAATGGTTGGTTTAATCCACTGTCTAGCATCAGGGCTATAATGCTACCCAACATGTCCACAAGTGTCAGATAGACTAATGAACTTCGCTGGGCTAGCCACATCATCCAGATGTCTGACTCCAGACTCCCAAAGTTAGTTATATTCACCCAGCTCAGTCAAGGTGTATCCTTAAAAGGAGGGCAAAGAAAGCACTTCAAGGATGTCCTCAAGACCAACTCGAAAAAATGCAATATTGACATCAACTCTTGGGAGACCAATTGCCCAGAATTGCCCCAAATGGAGGAAGAGTCTGCTGCAAGGATCTCAGTATTTTGAAACCTTACAACAACAACAGGAGACGGAAAAGCAGGAGCAGTAGAATCCAGAGCCATCCACACCACATGCAAACATGTACCCAAGTTTCAACAGTCTGGTGATCTCAAATCAGCCTCACTGGCCAACTTCTGACCCACAGATAAGGCAATCATGGAAGACAATCATCCTCAACTGTGAGGGATTGCCAAAGAGTTGAATCCATTATGTCTAAAAAGACAGAGCTTGAGGCAAAATTTGAGGTCCCTTCTTTTATCTCTACATTTTCACCACACTCATCTCTGCCTAGGTCTGTGCATAAAAGTCCTGGAGAGGAGGGTTTTGCAGTAGCAAAGTCTTAAGAGATCAGAATTTAGGTAGCCAACTAAATAAAAGAGCATGTACTTATAAGAAGTAATGACAGTGATACAGGTAAGGCAATCCATAGGGGCAAGATGTCAACACTAAACTGTAAAAATTAATAACCTGTATGAGAGGTTGGTCAGTACAAGATGGTAGTGCTGCATGTCTACTTTTGATACGCGTGAACCAAGTCTGTTACAATCAGACAGGAAGACCTCAGAGAGAAATGTATAGGACGTTTTCATAACTGCATGTAAAACCAATATAGTAATGTCCTCATTGCTAGTATCCTTCACATATATGTTGCAACCTTTGTTTACATGGGGCACACAAAAATGACAAGAAAGGATCTACTGTGGATTTGATTCTGCAGTTTGCATTTGTACCTCTTCTTCTTAAATGTGGTTGAATTAGTAATACACAGGTCTACGTATTCTGCCCTGGACTATAAAAGAGCAAGGTTACTTTTGTCATAGAGATAAACCAGCAATGGAATAGGTCTATAATTAGTAAAAGAAATCAGGGAAAAAATGTAGTGTGAAATGTATGGATTACCACAATGGATCAGAACCAAAGTGTGCACCAGAAGTTTCAAAGAAAGGTGTGAAAAAAAAGCTGATAGCAAAATATTCTTGATAGCTATAAAAATGAACCATACCACTTTGCATTTTGGTAAGTGCATGGTCTCAAGAACTACTTGTAGCTGGGAGCTCCACATTTCATACATTGTGTGAAGAAGCTGGCTGGTGTGGAAGAACACACTCCTCCATTCTGGAGCAGTCCATATAGTTTTAATTCCCCCCCCTCCTCCCCCCCGATGTTTAAGACACCTGACAACAATAGCTGCATGTAACAAAGAACTTAAAGAAACAGAGAAACCATCCTAATCACATTAGACAATGGGCTTTATGCACTGTGGAAGAGAATGGTACTCCAAAATGACCTTGAGGCCTCGAACCAGCATAGCCTAATTCTGCTAATTCCTGTGAGAATGCTGCAAAAGCAATATTAATTAGGAAACTCTTTCCCTCCCCTCCTCCCACATCAGATCCAAAAAATGTGATTGAAGGTTTCCATCATTTTATGTCACTAGTGTTTGAGGGGCCTGGAGAACATTTTTGTTTTGTTTTTGCCTTTTACATCGTAGCCTAAATCCATTTTGTAGCCCCCTCTTCACTCTGTAAGATAGGGGAAACTGATTACCTTCAATCTACATGTGCATGATGGTAAACTTTAAAGGGGGTCAGCACTGTGAATGGTAGGCTTTGCGAGATCAGTGTCCACATCCTAATATAAGTCAAGGGACCACATTTTCCACCCCCTCCAGCTTGTGTACTCATGTCTACTCATGCGGTTCCATGTCAAAATGGGAGGGTGTCAGTCTCAGTAGCGAGCACACAAGCATGCAGGCCACTGGGGAATCAGATCTAAGGTACTTTAGATTTAAACTTCACCAATTTTTTAAGCATAACAAATAAGAATGAGTGGGCTAGCTGAGGAGTCTTGCGATCTAACATGCAACAAAGCGGCACTTAGTCTGCACAATGCTAAACATAGGATAAGTTGTTAAATCTTGTTCACTGATGCATTCAGACATTTTGGATATGCAAAAATCATGTCTAACAACCTTCAGAACAAAAGTGTAGCATCTTTTTTTGGATTGAGAACATTATGCTGTTGTCAGTCCTGTGTGGTATAAACAGGTAACTGTGTCCTAAAGGAGGGATCATCATGTTCAGGTTTTTACAGTGAGAAATTTAAAACATGCAGTGTTTGTTTATCCTTCAAACTGTTATTGCACCTATCTTCCCCGGCTAAAAATTGTCCATGTGACATTGTCATTTAGCACTTCCAACAGTGTTGATAATACAGTACATCTGTCATGATCAGGGAGATAATTTGGATTCACACCTCAGTCACCTCTTAAATCTTTAACAATAACAAAATTGCAAATTGTGACCAGAAAACAAATGTATTTTTTCTTTATTTCAATCCAAGATGATTCCTAAAACCTCAGCATAAATCAACAGCCCTGGTGAGATATAGTAAAGCACCCTTCTTTAAATTAATTCTGATCTAATCAAATCCAATTTGATCTGATCTAATCTAATGTCTCTTCAGCCAGGAGGAATTCATTATGCTATCTGCAGTGATGATGTTAACACAATGGCTTGGGTAGTTACTGCCTGCTTTAAGCCAGATGTTCTTTGATAGCTAGGCTGGTTAGTTTTCCCCCCTCCTGGCTTCAGCTAAAGGTTATGAAAGTGAATGAGAGGTTAATTTGTTCTGATGGATATAAAAAATCTTTATGCACAGAAGCAGCAGATTTTGGTTCTTTTTGCTGATCAGTTGCTCTGGAATGGGAACCTTCCCTTTCTGTTTGTTGTTGCTTTTCCAGTTTTCCTTTTGTTTCTTCATTTCCTTGACTCTGAAGGACTGCTCAGGTTGGTGGGCAAATGTAACCTCATAAGGCTCTAATTTAGCAAAGCATTTCACTATGTGCTTATATTTAAGCAAATACATGAGACCATCCCTCTTTAGCAAAGCACATAAGCAGGTGCTTCAGTGTCAGTGACTTTGGTTGGAAACTAAGTATGTGCTGAAGTGCTCTTAGGCAAGAATTTTTTTGTGGGTCATCTGTTTTATTAAGCTAACTGTACAGTTGGGATAAAGTTTTGAATGCAAGGCTTCCTTCATCAGCTTTCTGAAATTCTCCTGCATAGTTGTTGCATGTATAGAGTTATGTGTGTTAGCTAGAAGGTTGTGGATGATAGGTGCCTATGTACATGCTCAGGGGTGCAGCATTTTCATTAGAGCAGTTCCCAGAGAGCCACTCCAATTAAAATGCTGCAACATCACATGTATTACACATATTTTAAAATGGCTGCAGGACACTTTAACTAAAACTCATTTGACATTAAGACACCCCAGCAGCCATTTTTAAACCCATGGGGGGTTATACACATGATGCTGGGATGATGCTAGAGCATTCTAACTAGAATATGGAGCAGACTCAATTTATCAATGCATTCTAATTAGAACATGGAGTATGTGTATAGTCATGTTGGTATGATGTTATGTTTCTTGCACAAGCTTAGGAAGATGCTGCTACGTAGTTTGGCTTCTTTTTTTCTTTAGGTTGTGGATTTTCCATTGTGAGGGGTAGAATTTGTTATTTTCTGTTATTGTAGTTTGAGCAATGCCATTGCCATGATGGTCCAGGAAGTATGCCAGAGGCAAGGATTTTCATTGGTGATAGCTTTTATTGGATGGGACAACGGCATGATTGAGGTAGTTATACAAGCTTTCAAATGCAAGGCATGATGAAGATGAAGTGACCTGATAAAGAATGCCTTGGATTTGAAAGCTTGTATAACTTTATCCCAATGATGTAGTGGGTTCAACCAAATATCCTAGCCTATAGAATAATTCCTGGACCATATGGCTACAACATCACTTCAGCACTACTGAAGTGCTTTGCTGATTTGGAGTTTCAGCCCTAGAGGCTTGTACTAGTTCTATGAAACCTCTAAGTGAAGATTGTTCAGTTGATTTGTGCTGCACTTTACACAAAAACTTAAAGGCTAAATTGTCCTTGTGTAATGAAGAAAAAAGTCCTTAGTACCAATTATTGATGATAACTTTGTCTATGTTCATAGTATGTTCTGTGACTGTGGAAAATCATCTACTGATGCTGTTTGCTCTGTTCTGGCAATTCCATGGTATGGTACCAAAATATAGGAAAATCACATGTGTAAAGTGCATTCGATCACACACTGGAAACTTTTACCAGTATAATGTTGTCAGTTAGTGTGATTAAAAAAACCCAAAACCTTGTATACTAATGTAGGAGCAACTACACCATAATAAAAAGAGGTGGTGGGTGGAGGGGTGGAGAAGAAGGGGAACAGCTTTGGCTTATCTTAGTTATCTCGACTGGCAATAGCACATTTTGATGATAGAAGCTGCACTTACACTGTGAGAGAGTATAACTACCCCAGCTAGTCTTTTTTTAGCGTAGGCTTCACCCTCAATGGCTGGTGTTCCCACTTGCAGCATAAATTTGGCCTTCATGATGTTTGCAAGGAGTCTTCAACTTTGGTAAACAATGTTGCTGTTCATAAATGTCCAAAGGACACCATCTTATAAAGGGGCTGCAAGCTGTGTGTGTTGAAACACTTTTCTCCTTACCTCTGCATGAATGGTTACATGATATTCCTACTGCTCTCTGACTGAAAGCAACCAAGAGTTTCACCACAGGGCTTGTCAACACTATAAAGCTTCTGTTGCTACAACTGCACTGGAAAAGTTCTGTGATACAGACCTGTCCACTGTCTACCCAGAAAATGATGGTGCCTGGTATTTGCTGAATTTATACTTTAGGAAAACTCATGGATATTCATCACCCTAAAATTAAAAATTATGCTCTTGTTAGCAGAGGATGGGCCCGAGTAAAAGTTTAGGAGCATCTTATGGAGTACATATGTGCTAGACCAGTAGGTTTCTGAGTTTGGCCATCATTGCTAGACAGTCTTGGTTCATAAAAGGTTTGGTTCATAAGTAACATGAAAATCGATTCTCTTTTGTTGTTACACCAAGTAATGGTAGGTAGCGTGTGCATTGGCAGTCAGAAAGGCTCAGTCAGAAAGGCTGCAGCTACAGCTACTCAAAAATGTCAGAATTTATTACAGAAAAGTTTCTGGGGTAGGATTGGGCAGTTTCAAGAAATTTTTTAAAAATGTTTGAAAATTGGTCTAAATTCTTGCTTTTAAAAAAGCAACAATTAAACAGAAAAAATTCCCATGGAATCCCCCTTTTTTTTTTTCCAACCACATGTAGTTGTGGCTAACTTGTTCTATGGCTGTTTAAGTTGCCTTTGGGTCAGGCCTAGGAAGAGAGATTGTTTCATTGTATAGATATGTTATCTATTCTTTACTGCTGTTTTTTAATTACAGGTTTCCCTCGCTTTATGCTGTACATGTGCTCCTGGAAAATGATGCATAACTCAAATTTTCACAAAGGGAACCTACTTTACAATGTAATAAATAGAGGTACATTCCAAGACTCAATTGTACTGACCCCCAGACCCATTTCTGCCACTTTTACAAGACAATTTTGTTACTCACCAACAGCAGACAGTCCACACAAGCACAGGGCACTATCATAATGGGGATGGCATATACAGAAATATGTGTTGCAGGCAACAAGCAAGGAGCAAAGATCCACACAGAAGACTATATTTTGGTGAGCATCACTCCCACAATGCACGGCACAAAGCAGCTGACTGTGGGCTTCCACCACACCAATCGCATAAGAGTGAATTTACTTTGCACATAACGACATTTTGATATAAAAAGGGTTACTGCATAAGAGTGAATTCACACATACAGAACCTGCATAAAGTGAGGGAAACCTGTCCCTTAGTATCTGAGCAGTTGGGATGGGGGGTGGGTGTATGAGGAGGGGCGTGCCTGGCAGCACTGGGTTGTGGGGGCTGGGGCTGCAGCAAGGTGGGTGCCGGGGAGTGTCTGCCAGGGTGTGGGGGGATGGGAGTCCTTTGAGTGCAGTGGAGAACTCTGTGGCTGGGCCAGAAGCATAGGGGAAGGGAGGAAACCATAGGTACAACTCATCTATTTTTTTAGTTGCCACATTCAGTTGCTTAGGGGCAACCAACACAGGTTCATTAGAGGCAGGTCCTGTCAGATCAACCTGGTGGCCTTCTATGACTACATCACAAAATCCTTAGACACGGGTAGCAGTGGACGTAGTCTTTCTGGACTTTAGGAAGGCCTTTGACACTGTCTCTCACCCCATTCTCATTAAAAAAACTAGGAGACTGTGGCAGTGACACCTACACAGTCAAATGGGTTGCCAACTGGCTGGAGGGCCACACCCAGAGAGTCATGGTGGATGGGTCATTTTTGGCCTGGAGGGATGTGGGCAATGGGGTCCCCCATGGCTCAGTCCTCGGGCCCGCTGTTTAACATCTTCATCAGCGACTTGGACGAGGGGGTAAAAAGCACCCTGTTCAAATTCACAGACGACACTAAGATGTGGGGGGAAGTGAGCACACTGCAAGGGAGAAATAGGCCGTAATCAGACCTGGACAGGTTACAGGGGTGGACGGATAAAAACAGGATGGGTTTCAACACTGACAAGTGCAGGGTACTGCACCCTGGGGGGGAGAACCAGCAGCATACCTGCAGGCTGGGGAACTCTCTTCTCATCAGTGCAGAGGCAGAAAAGGATCTTGGAGTCATTATTGATGCCAAAATGAACATGGGCCGACAGAGTGGGGATGCGGTCATGAAGGCCAACCATACCTTGTCATGCATCCACAGCTGCATCTCAAGGAGGTCCAAGGAGGTGATCCTCCCCCTCTATGCGGCACTGGTCAGGCCGCAGTTGGAGTACTGCGTCCAGTTCTGGGTGCCGCAATTCAGGAGAGATGTGGACAACATGGAGAGAGTCCAGAGGAGGGCCACTCACATGATCGGGGCAGCAGGGCCCTACAAGGAGAGGCTAAGGGACCTAAACCTGTTCAGCCTCCACAAGAGGAGGCTGAGGTGGGACCTAGTGGCCATTTACAATCTAGTCAGGGGGCACCAGCAGGCATTGTTCCCCCGAGTGCTACCAGGAGTGACAAGAAATAAGTGTCACAAGCTGGCAGAGGGTAGATTCAGGCTAGATATCAGGAGGTGCTACTTCAGTGTCAGAGCGACTAGGATCTGGAACCAACTTCCAAGAAAAGTAGTGCTGGTTCCTACCCTGGGGGTCTTTAAGAGGAGGCTAGACGAACACCTTACAAGGGTCATTTGACCCCAGTACTCTTTCCTGCCATAGCAGGCGGTCGGACTTGATGATCTGCTCAGGTCCCTTCCAATCCTACCAACTATAAAACTATTCCTGGATGCTTGGGAATCTCAGTATCTGAGGACTCTGGGTTGGCACAGTTTCCAGGATAGTGTGTCATTGTTCAGGGTTCTGTCTCAGACAATACACAGCAATATATCGTATATGACTGGAAGCCTGGGTCAGCTGACAGGGCTCCCAGCTGCAGGAGCACATGCTGAACCCCCACAGCTGGGAGTACCATCAGCTGAGGGGACTTTCAGCCTCAGGAGCTTGCTATTTGCCAATGCAGGAGGAGCCTGGGATTATAATCGGTGCAGCCAGTCATGATCCTGGGTTCCCCTTGCACCAGTAATAAAGTCCAATGGGATCTGATGTTCAATCTCATAATCATGCCTCCTGCCATACATGTGTGGCATGGCAGGAAATGCAATTGTGTGGATTGTGCATCAAATCCCATCCTGCCTTTACTTGTACATCTGGCTGGGGTCTCAGATGTTTCTAATCTAGAGGCGTTTTAGTTGGAAAAGAGCCACTGGGGTAAAACAACTATATCAAAATGCTTTCCAATTTGTAGCAGACAGGTTGCAAAATCAGAGCAAGATGTCTCAAGAACAGTCAATATGCTGTACGTGAAATGTTCCCCAACCAAAGGCATGTTAAAAATTGGATTAGCTAAGGCTGTTATATTCAGCATTATGAATTCTTATGTGTTCCCTGTTTCAGAAGGAGAGCATGTATATGTAAGTATTTACACTAAAGGCATCGTTACCTGTTCTAAAGTTACCGATAACCAGGAGCAACACACTCTTGAATGCATGTGGATCAACATGCTAGCAAAGGCCAGGAAGGAAATTCTGATGCAGACCACAAAATCAGAAAGGGAATAGGACATTCATAATATGTGGAGAAAGAGACTGCATAGGAGCTAGATAGTTAATGGAGCCAGTAAGGGATATGTTTTTAACAGTGAGGGAGTTTAACCTATTAAGGGAACTGGTTCATTTTTCCATCACTGGATGTCTTCAAATCAAGATTGAATGCTTTTCTGGAAGAAACATTGTAGTATCATTTACAACTAGAGTAGGAAGTTGCCTCAGGAGGAAATCTAGTCCAACCCCCTGCTCAAGGCACGATGATCCCTGTCTAAACCATCTAGGCCAAGCATTTGTCTAACCTGCTTTTTAAAATTTTCAAGTAGAGAGACTCTGTAACCTCTCTAGGTAATCTGTACCAGTCCTTAACCCCACCACCCATGTTAGAAAATTCTTCCTAATATTCAAACTAAATTTCCCTTGCTGCAATTTAAAACTGTTACTTCAAGCCATCTTCTGTACCAAACCATTAATAGGCTCAATGCAGTAACACCTTGGTAAAATGTAATTGCTGATAATGTACAGGCAATCAGCCTAGATGATGTAGCGGTCTTTTCTGATCTCAAAATCTATTAAAAAATAAATCAGGAACCTGATGGGCTGAGTTGCACATCTTGCTAATAGTGTTACCTCCTTACATTTTTATTCTTAGTTTTGCCTCAGAGACTAAGTACAGACAGTCAAAAAGCCTGAGGCTGAATGGATTCAATCTTTGCAGGTTAATCTAAACTGTATAGATTGAACCAATAAGGAAGTGAAGAGCCTTTCACTTTTGATTCTGGAAATGCAGCCACATGCCTGCAGTGGCCCAGTCCAGAAGATGGGGGGTGCTACAGCACGCCTCCGTGCTTGGCTGGAGCAGACAGCTTGGGCCAGGGCTAACCCACCCTGTGGGGTGCAGGAGAGGGGGGATTTACAGGGGAGGTGCTGCAAAGAAAGCATCCAAGGATGCTGCGGTACTGTAAATTAACTTGAATCTGGAGCAGACCTGGGACAGAAGTTCAATAAAATGGTTTAACCTAAATCAGTTCAGTCTGATGCTCATTCATCCAGGTTTATCTTAAACTGGTTTGAGCTATTTTGAAATAGCTCAATATGTCATATATCTTGACTTCAAAAAAGCTTTTGATCTGGTATCCCATGATCACCTCTTGGCCAAACTGGCCAGTTGTGGCCTTGGCTCCACCACGGGTTTGTTGCGGGTAGGTCTTGTTTGACCAATCTCATTTCCTTCTATGACCAGGTGACCTATCACCTGGACGAGGGAGAAGAGATATGTCATATATCTTGACTTCAAAAAAGCTTTTGATCTGGTATCCCATGATCACTTCTTGGCCAAACTGCCCGGTTGTGGCCTTGGCTCCACCACGATCCGCTGGCTGGGAAATTGGCTCCGTGGTCAGACCCAGAGGGTTGTAATTGATGGCATTCACTCATC